>NC_073236.2:33197500-33822500 GCF_029281585.2 Gorilla gorilla gorilla | reverse complement strand
AGAAGTCTTCATGACTGTGGATGACATGAGTATTTTTAGAAACGATTTTTCTCCAAGTAGATATCTAAACTAATGATTGAGAGCACTTCCTGCCAGCAGAAGCGAATGATACATTTTCTTTTCTTTTTTTTTTGAGACGGAGTCTCGCTCTGTCACCCAGGCTTGAGTGTAGTGGCGGGATCTCGGCTCACTGCGAACTCCGCCTCCCGGGTTCACGCCATTCTTCTGCCTCAGCCTCCCGAGTAGCTGGGACTACAGGCGCCTGCCACCACGCCCGGCTAATTTTACGCATTTTTAGTAGAGACGGGGTTTCACCGTGTTAGCCAGGATGGTCTCGATCTCCTGACTTCGTGATCTGCCCGCCTCGGCCTCCCAAAGTGCTGGGATTACAGGCGTGAGCCACCGCGCCCGGCCGCGAATGATACATTTTCATGCACTCTCATTGCAACTTCATAGTTTCTAACATTTATTCTTCCGGGGTCCGCTTTGGTTCTCTCATTTGACGTCATCTTTTTTGGCTTCATCCAGCAGATTCACATTGGTAGAAATACTTTTCTATGTTACTTGTAGTCATGTGAAACCTAATCTCACCCTTGCAATCTGGACTGCATGTTTTATAGAATCTATATTGTGATTTTTCATGTGTATATTCCTGTCATGTTTGTGTGCTAACCAAAACAAGAGCAAAGCAACCCAAAGCCTAATGGGTAACAATTTCATGGGCAAGCATGAAGATTTCAGCTGGATACAAACACTGCATGATTGATGGTAGGCTGTGTCATATTTACCTGTAGTCAATTATGTGTTCCTTTTGCTTTGTAGTGTCTCCTGAGCAACCGCCTTTATTCACGGTAAACATATTTTCTTTAATTATTAACAAAATGCTCTGTGATATATACATGATATGTTAATCATTATGTTGTCAAACCCATTCAGCATACGGTGAAAGACAGAGATCACATTTCAACTAGATTCTTAGGAAGTATGGATTCACTAACTTCCAGTGAAGGTAAATTTGCCACTACAAATTTCGTTCTAGAAAATGTAGATGAAAATATTGAAAATGCTCATAGTTTTTTGATTCCCACTTTTTATCCAAATGAGATGGAAGGATTTGATGTAAATATGCTGATGTTCTTGTTAATGTCTTTGTTTACAAAATGATTTTTAAGGCATAAGGCGGACATTTTACACCGTGAGCTCTAGCCCAAATGCTTTTCCTTTAAAGTTGTCATCATCTAAAGATCCCAGTTTTGACTTCCTGTGCACGTTAGGGATTTGAGGAGGTGTATTTTGACACTAAATATTTTCAGTGCTTCAAAATTGATTGCAATACTCTTTTCTCTTCTTCATTTAGAGAAAAGCTATACCTGCTGACATTACAATTGTTTTAGAACTTCAACGCCTTTATGTCAGTGTTGTTACATTGAGAATCTTAATCACATCTTCTGATTACCGGATTGAGTTTCTGCATGTGTATGTGTGTGTGTATCTCTGATTAAAAATGAATAAAATGATTAATCATTCTTTTGTAACTCTTTGGTAGATACAGTGTTTTAAAACAATGATTCTGAGCTGTTTTGGCCTTAGAATATTTTCTTCTACTACTATTTATTGCCTACAGGTAACCAACAGCCTGAATTAATGTTTTTTACTTTTAAGTCACTGCAACGCACATTAAAAATACTTTACAAGATACTTGCACTTTCATAGGTAATATGTGGATTCTGTTTCCAAGTATCAAGTCTTCTATACCATTTCACACGGTGTACATAATAGCTGCAACTCGGTTTTTGTAATCAGTGGAATATATTTCAGATCTGTCCAGGTTGACACAGTTTGGTCATCTTTGATTTGTTTTATGACTGCACCACATATTTGATTTCTTTTATGACTGCACCACAATTAATTAAAGTCTCTTCATGCTGATACAAAATGAACATAAATATGATGACATACCAACATAGATTTGCTTATGTGGTTGCCTTTATTGATTTGTACTATAAAGAAATTAAATAGAAGTATTTCAGATACCCCGAGTATAGCTGTATACACTGCCATAGCTGTATTGACTACATTCATTACCCCTTAGAGCCGTGTTTTTCCATCGTGTTATGACTCTGAAAAACTCCAGTGTATGCTTTTCAGAGAATGACATTGGAAAGAAGAAATGGCCAAAGTATCATTTGGTACCTTGGCTTCCTTACATAGATGTTGAACTCCAGGAATGATCAAATCGCAGTTTAGAACCCCTTTGTTGAGCCCTATGAAGGGTTTCCAGGTGTCAAATGATAGTCTCCAGATGAAGAAATGCTCTATAATGCCTCACCGCTGAGTTTTCCTGTATTTTGTGCTTTTCTGAAAACTTTAAATACACGAATTTTTGGTAGAAATGAAAATCTTTCTGTTTTATATATTTGTTTCTGTCCATGGCACTCTGATCTCTGAGTCTGGTAAGGATCTAGCCTTGTCTTATTTATACCAGCAAGCAGTGTTGTCACTTAATGCTCTCGTTTTTCACGTAAATGACTGACATTTTCCCAAGTCTTCACAAGTGATTTCTGAAGATGTTGCTGCATTGAGCAGAGACTAGGTCATTGTAATTGCAGAAGTTTTAAAATTAAATATGTTTAATAAAATTTTAGAGTCTGTTTATCTGGAACACATAACACATAATGGTGTAATGTGTATTTAACCATAAATTAGCTTCACAAAAGTTTGTGTACATAAAAGTGTTTATATCCAAAGAAATTCTTATTTACTGCTCAGTAATCTCTTGTGTAGAAGAAAATATGTAACATAGTTTGCTGAGTCTTTGATAATAACCCTCAGTGTAAAATAAAGCCGTAAAGATAAAATGAGATTTGATACTCGATGAAACTGATGTGAGTGAATAGAAACTATGAAACTGTGTCTATGGGAGAGAGGAGGACATGGGGCTGCTATTGTGAAGAAGGAATTTGTACAAGTTAGTCCATTTTCTGTAACTTTTATATTCTAATAAAGGAAAACCATATCTTCATATTTATAAAAATGAGATTTTACTGGTTTGATCACAGGGGTGGTGAGAATAATGAAGAACAAAATGTGGAAGGCAAAGAATGAAGACCAGATAGTGAGATTAGATTCATCAACAAAAAAGAGTGCAAGTGGGGTGGGATGGTGTAAATAAAGAGAGCAGCTGGCTAGGTGTTCGGGGGTTTCTGATGAGGAAACCTGAGAACACTGACTTTATGTGGACCTGGTATATTCGCACTCGAACAGAATATTGGATTATTGTTGCTTCAGAGCTTAAGGGAAGCAGAGGTGGAAGAATGAGAGTAAACCACAGGGACTCAATTCTTCTCTCTGTAGGGGTCACACGTCGACAATAGGACAGGTGCTTCATGTTAGCAAAATGTGATGCACTGCATGTCAAACTGACTGTGGAAGCAAAACAATCAAGAAATATATCTCTTAAGTATTATTTATTTATTTATTTTATTATTATTATACTTTAAGTTTTAGGGTACATGTGCACAATGTGCGGGTTTGTTAAAATGTAACTGTCGATAATCATGGCAAATATTTTGATATATAAAAGGTGATTAACATGAAAAAAGCCTCTGATGTTTCAAATATTTTGGTTAGATTTGTTTTATGGGAATCTAATTACACATTAGTTATTTGGAGTGCAATGTATACATTTTTTGCATAAGTGAATGAAGAGATGGCAGGAGGGCTAAAGTTGAGAATCCAGGAAATGGAAAAACAGCAGAAGCGTGCATGACTGTGGACAACATGAGTATTTTTGTTAATTATGCTTCTGTATGTAGATATCTGAACTAATGAACTGAGAATACATTCTGCAAGCAGAAGTGAATGATAGATTTTAATGAAATTGATAGTTTTTAAGTTAGAGGACAAAATGAAGAACAGGAGAACTATTGTACTATTATAGTATAAATGGTTCTTGGGTGATTTTCTTCAGGGTACACCATAGCGTTCTACCATGGGCTTTGACATTTATCCTTCTGGGGTCCTATTTGGTCCTTTCTTTTGACATCACATTTTTTGGCTTCAGTTAAGAGGATCACATTGGTAGAAGTACTTTCGTGTGTTAGTTGTAGTCATGTGAAACCTAATCTCTCTCTTGAAATCTGGACTACATGTTTTATGAAAACTTAATTATGTGTCCCTTTTGCTTTGTAGAATCTTCTGAGCGACCTCCTTTATCCACGGTAAACAAATATATTTTCATTTTTAATTAACAAAATGCTTTGTGATATATACATGATATATTAATCATTATGTTGTAAAACCCATTCAGCTTACTCTGAAAGAGGCAGATCCCAGTTCAAAAGCAGCCATGAGAAGGAAGGATTCACCACCTCCAGGAAAAGGTAAATTTGCCAATACAAGTTTCATCTGGAAAGAAGGACATGAATATACTGGAAATATTCATAGCCTTCTGATTCTTACTTCTTTTACCCCAATAAGATAGAAGGATTTGATCTAAATGATGCTGATGCTGTTGTTAGTGTCTATGCTTATAAAATGACATTTAGAAGAACAAGGGAAAGAAATTTTAAAAATGTGAGCTCTAGCTCAGATGCTTTTCCTTTTAGGTTGTGATAAAGATCCCAGTGTGGAATTTGTATGCATGTTAGGGGTTCAAGGAGATGAATTTTGAAACTATAAATATTTTTCAGTGCTTCAATTTCTGGTTGCAATACTGTCTTTTACCTAGAGAAAAGCTATACCAGCTGACATTACAATTGTGTTAGAACTTCATCTTCTTTGTGTCGGTGTTGTCACACTGAGAACCTTCGAGTCTTCACCCAATCACATGCTCTGATTACCAGCTTGAATTTCTGCATGTGTATGTGTGTGTGCGCTTTTGTTTGTGAGTTTGGGTGTGTGTGATACCTCTGATTCTGGAAAATGAATAAAGTCATTAATCATTTTTTGGTGACTCTTTGGTAGATACAGGGTTTTAAAGCAATGATTCTGAGCTGTTTTAGCCTTAGAGTCTTTGATACTACTACAATTCATTGCCTACAGGTAACCAACAACCTGAATTAATGTTGGTTTGTTTGCTTTGTATTATACCTTAAATTCTGGGATACATGTGAAGAACATGCAGGTTTTTTACATAGGCATACATGTGCCATGGTGGTTTACTGTACCCATCAACCCATCAGCTACGTTAGGTATTTCTACTAATACTGTCCCTCCCCTAGGACCCCATCTCCCTGACAGGCCCCGGTGTGTGATGTTCCCCTCCCTGTGTCCATGTGTTCTCATTGTTCAACTCCCACTTATGAGTGAGAAAATGTGGCATTTGGTTTTCTTTTCCTGTGTTAGTTTGCTGAGAATAATGGTTTCAGGCTTCATCCATGTCTTTGCAAAGGACATGAACTCATCCTTTTTTATGGCTGCATAGTATTCCATGATGTGTATATGCCACATTTTCTTTATCCAGTCTATCACTGATGGGCATTCAGGTTGGTTCCAAGTCTTTGCTATTGTGAATAGTGCTGCAATAGACATACATGTGCATGTGTCTTTATAGTAGAATGATTTGCAATCTTTGGGATATGTATTCAGTAATGGGATTGCTGGGTCAAATGGTATTTCTGGTTCTAGATCCTTGAGGAATCACCACACTGTCTTCCACAGTGGTTGAAATAATTGACACTCCCACTAACAATATAAAAGCGTTCCTATTTCTCCACATCCTCTCCAGCATCTGTTGTTTCCTGAGTTTTTAATGATCACCATTCTAACTGGCACGAGCTGGTATCTCGTGGTTTTGATTTGCATTTCTCTAATGATCAGTGATCATGAGCCTTTTTTTCATGTGTTTACTGGCTGAATAAATGTCTTCTTTTGAGCATATCCTTCACCCACTTTTTGATGAGGTTGTTTGTTCTTTTCTCATAAATTTGTTTAAGTTCCTTTTAGATTCTGGATATTAGCCTTTTGTCAGATGGAGAGATTGCGAACATTTTCTCCTGTTCTGTAGGTTGCCTGTTCCCTCTGATCATAGTATTGGAAGTTCTGGCCAGGGCAATCAGACAAGAGGAAAAAATAAAGGGTGTTCAAATAGGAAGAAAGGAAGTCAAATTGTCTCTGCAGATAACATGATTGTATTTTTAGGAAACCAAATTGTCTCAGCCCCAAATCTCCTTCAGCTGATAAGCAACATCAGCAAAGTCTCAGGATACAAAATCAGTGTGCAAAAATCACAAGCATTCCTATACACCGATAAAAGACAAACAGCAAAATCATGAGTGAATGCCCATTCACAATTGCTACAAAGAGAATAAAATACCTAGGAATACATCTCACAAGGGATGAGAAAGACCTCTTCAAGGAGAACTACAAACCACTGCTCAAGGATATAAGAGAGGACACAAACAAATGGAAGAACATTCCATGCTCATGGATAGGAAGAATCAATATCATGAAAATGGCCATACTGCCCAAAGTAATTTATAGGTTCAATGCTATAGACTACCATTGACTTTCTTCACAGAATTAGAAAAAACTACTGGAAATTTCATATGGAACAAAAAAGGGCCCATATAGCCGAGACAATTGTAAGCAAAAAGAACAGAGCTGGAGGCATCACACTACCTGACTTCAAACTACACTACAAGGCTATAGTAATGAAAACAGCATGGTACAGCTACCAAAACAGCGATATAGACCAATGGAACAGAACAGAGGCCTCAGAAGTAACACCATACATCTACAACCATATGATCTTTGACAAACCTGACAAAAAGCAATCAATGGGGAAAAGATTACCTATTTAATAAATGGTGTTGGGAAAACTGGCTAGCCTTATGCAGGAAACTGAAACTGGACCCATTCCTTACACCTTATACAAAAATTAACTCAAGATAAATTAAAGACTTAAACGTTTAAGTAAGACCTAAAACCATAATAACCCTAGAAGAAAATCTGGGCAATACCATTCAGGACATTGGCATGGGCAGAGACTTCATGACTAAAACACCAAAAGCAATGGCAACAAAAGCCAAAATTGACAAATGGGATCTAATTAAACTAAGGAACTTGTGCAGTTTTATTTGGGAGTGTGCGTGAGGTACCTCTGAGTTTCAAAAATGAAGAAAGTAAGTGGTCATGCTTTCCTGACTCTTTGGTAGACATAGCCTTTTAAGACGGTGATTCTGAGCTGTTACGGTTTTGGGTTTTCTATAATACTGAAGCTTACTGCTGACATGTAACCAAGAGCTTGAATTAATTTAAAAAAAAAAGAAATCACCCAAATGCACATTAAAAACCTCTTACAACATATGTGCACATTCATAGATAACATGTAGGACTTGATTTTGTGTATTAAAAACTTGTAGAAAAGTACAGTCAGTACACTTAATGAATGCAACTTGGTCTTTGTAAAATCAGTGATATATATTTCAGATCTATCCACATTGACCCAGTGAGTTATTTCTTGATTTATTGTATGATCTCATGATATGCCATGTGATGACTACAGCATATTATGCTCTCTTCATGCTGATACCATATGGACATAAATATGATGACATACCAACATGGATATGCTTACGTGGTTGCTTTTATTGATTTGTACTATATTAGAAATGAAACAGAAGTATTGGAAATCCTAGCAAGCATAGCTGTATCTCTCCCATGGCTGTGTTGATTGCAACTGTTTCCCCCTTAAAGCATGTCTTTTTGACATGTCCTGACTCTGAGAAAATCCAGTATGTGCTTTTCAGAGACTAACAGTAAGGAGTGGAAATGGCCAATGGTCAAAGTGTTACTTGTCCTCTTGGCTCCCCTTCATGAATGTTAAACTCTAAACTACTCAGATCACAATTTAGAACCCCTTTGTTGATCCCTATAGAGTGTTCCCAGATGTCAAATGGCAAATGGGACTTTGATGAAGAAACACCCTGTAAAGCCATATTGCTCTGGTTTTTGTGTGTGAATGTGTGTGTGTGTGTGTGTGTGTGTGTATTTTTTTCTCTTCTGAAAACTGTAAATAGAGGAATTTTCATTACAAATGAAAATATTTCTGTTCCATATTTATTTCCTGTCTAATGTACTTTGCTCTTCTTGGATCTAGTAAGGATCTCAGCTTGTCTTTTTTATACCTGCAAAAAATTATGTCAGTGCTTCATTTTTCATGTCAATTACTGACATGTTTTCAAGTCTTCACAAGTTATTTCTGAAGATTTTGGTGCATCAAGGAGAGACTGTCATTGTAGTTAAAGAAGTTTCTAAATAGGTTATATTCAATAAAATTTCAGAGCTTGTTTCTCTGGAAAGCATAGACATAGTGGTGTTATGGGTAGTTAAACATAAAATAGCTCCACAAAGTGTTGTGTACATAAAAGTGTTCATATCCTGGAAAATCCTAGTTTATTGCTCAGTACTGTCTGCTGGAGAGGAAAACAGGTAGGATAGGCTGCTGAGCCTATGATAATAACTCATAATATGAGGTGAAAGCGTAGAGACAAAATGAGAGATGATAGATACTCAAACCGATGTGAGTGAAGAACAGCTGTGAAAGAGTGTCTATGGGAGAGAGGAGGCCATGGGGCTGCTTTTGTGAAGAAGGAATTTGTACACATTAGTCAAGTGACTGACACATTTAACATTTTAATAAAGCAAAACCTTATCTTCACATGTGTCAGAATGGGATTGTACAGATGTCACATACAGTGGTGGTGAAAATAATGAAGAAACGAATGTGGAGGGCAAAGAATCAAGTCCACCAATATGGATATTAGATTTATGAACAAAAAAGAGTGTAAGTCAAATTGGGCAGAACAAAGAAAGCAGCTAGTGAGGTAATTTGGAGGTTTCTGATGAGGAGACTTGTGGGAAGTCGCTTAATGGAAAGCAGAAGCAGAAGTTAGAAGGATGAGGGTAACCCACAGGGTCTCATTTCTTCTCCCTAGAAGTTTTGCACATCAATGATACATGCTTCGTTCACATCAGATTTTTGTTTTTTGTTTTTTTTTGGAAAGCTGTGTTTGCTGAGGTAGTTATTTTGTAAAAGAACCTGAGAGACCCTGATGGTATATCATGTGAAACTAGATTTAAAAAAAAAGGAATCAAAGAATGTATTTTAAGAGTACTAAACAGATAACTGCCAATAATCATGACAATCATGACATATGTATATATATGTATTATGTCATATTGGTTGGTTATTTATAAGAAAAGAAGTCTCTAGTGATTTAGAAACTTTGTTTAGTTTATTTTCATAGGAATCTGATTACACATTATTTCATTGATGTGTATGTTTTTGCAAAAGTGGACGAAGAGACAGTGAGAAAGTCGAACTGCTGAATCCAGGAAATGTAAAAACATCAGGAGTCTTCATGAGTATAAATAAAATGATTTTTTAAATTATAACTCTTAGATTAAGTGAACTCACTTCAGATGCATTTAGAATATTTGCATAAGGGATGATTTCATTTTTGGCTGCTCCAGGAACTACTGGAAGCAGGAAAGAGTGATAGAATTGGGATAAGCCACAGTGACTCATTGTTCCTCTTTGTTACCATTGGGCACCAGAGGTATATGTTTTGTTGACATTGGTTATTCAAATGAGATAAATGTGAATATGCATACATTGGCTTTGTTTTTCAAGGAGCTATTGGATAAAATAGCAACTTAATAAAAATTCTCTAGAGAATACATGATACTTTAACCAGACTATTTTAGAAGTGAAAATAATGTTGAATTCATTACTTGACTCCCAAATGGTTATTTTCAAGGAATATTGGAGTGATTTCCAGATGTAAAAGCTTATTCATATCTAATGCTTGTAGAAACTTTATTTTGTATAAGTATGTCAAATTTGCTAATTTATTACACTTTTTGATGAAGTTTATATATTATACCTTGTTGCAATGCGTGGATGAAGGAACTTTTGGAAGGCTAAACTAGAAGATACAAGAGATGTAGACACATTATTACACCATATGGGTGTGAGAAATAATGAATATTACATACTAGAATTCACCAAACATATATCCAAGCTGATTAAGTTAGGACACTTCCACTGAAGAGATTTCAACTAAAGTGTCATTATAATTGTGTACCTTCTCACTGATTAATCAAGTTAAAGAGCATGATGAATGTTTGCAGTAAAATGTTCCAAATCATTCTGATATCTTGCATGAAAGACATGCGGGTGCATGTATCACCTGCTTTGACGTTGATTCCCAGGTGTATGAGTTGGACTCTGATTTTAGATCACATTTGTCCTCATCACTCAGCATATCCACATTGATATTGACATGGCTTTATCTTAGTTTTAGACATATGGAGAAAGTCATATCACATTTGAAATTGTCAGTGTATATTTCTTGAAGCCTGTATTCCTATTTTCTTCAGTGTATTTCCTTCATGTTTAGTCCCAAGAAACAAAGTATAAAATATCAAAGCCTACAGTAATACAGGCAGGAGTACAAAACTTGATGCTAACATGCTATCCGTGCATTAATGTATGGATAACATTATCATATTTACATATGATTGATTATGTATCCCTTTTGCTTTTCAGTATCTTCTCAGAAACAACCAGCTGAGAAGGTAATTAAAGTCTCATTTATATGTTGAACTATTAACTGTATAGTCTATGAAACCTACTTTACATATTGATTATTTTGTTTCAAATCCCATTCAGGCTACAAGTGATGACAAAGATTCTGTTCCAAATATAGCCACAGAAATAAAGGAGGGACCAATATCTGGGACAGGTAATTTTGCAAAACACTTCTAATGTCATGTTCAATCAAGATGGAAGAGAACTTCCCTTCCCCAAATAAATCAGTGGGGAGTTCGTCTAAGCTGCACGTTCTGATTCAGTACGCCTGAGATTCTTCATTTGTAGTGAGTTCTCAGGTGACCCTGATGCTGCTGGTCCTTGGTCATGATCTGAGTAGTAAGATTGTAGACTTCCCTACATTGAAATTGGGAAGAAGAACCATTGGAGAGCAGTTCAACACATACCAGGCTAAGGAAGCAGCATAATTTTGCTTTAATTTTACAGCATGTTTCCATCAAGAGGGGAAAGAGAATGAGATGATGTAATAGATATTATAGGCATCATATCATATTGTTATAAACAGAGGGAAAAGTGATCCTAATAACTCCATGAACACTGTAGAATGAGAGCTAAGAAGACCACTGATGTAGCAATTATTTTCCTCAAGAAGGAGGGATTGTGAGGCAGGAAGGAGGAAAAAGAAAGTATTTATGTAATTTTGGGGTTTCTGCTGAGGAAACCTGAGTGAACTCATTTCAGATGCATTTAGAATATTTGCATAGAAGAAGATTTGATTTTGGCTGCTCCAAGAACTACTGGAAGCAGGAAACAGTGCTAGAATCGGGATAAACCACAGTGACTCATTACTCCTCTTTGTTACTATTAGGCATCAGAGATACATGTTTTCTGGCCTTTACTTATAAAAATGAGATAAACTTGTATATGAATACATTGGCTTCCTTGTTCAAGGAGCTAACTCTTGGATAAAATAGCTATTTAATGAAACTTCCTTAGAGACTAACATGATACTTCCAACAAGGCTATTTTAGAAACAAAAATGATGTTGAATTCTAATTAACTCCTACAGTGGTGATTTTCAATGAATATTGGAGTGATTTCTGAATGTAAAACTTATTAATATCTAATGCTTGTAGCAGTTTTACTTTGTAGAAGTATGTTAACGTTGGTAATTGATATTTTTATTGAGGCTAATATATTATCGTTTGTTGCCATGAGTGGATGAAGAAACTTTCAGAAGGCTAAACTAGTGGATACAAGAAACTTAGGCAAATTATTACACCACATGGGTGTGAGAAATAATGAATATTATCTACTAGATTTCAGGAAACATATATCCAAGGTGATCAATTTAGGATACTTCCACTGAAGAGACGTGAAGTGTACATTTAACTGAATTGTCATCGTAATTGTGTATCTTCTAGTTATTGGGCAAGTTAAAGGGCATGATGAACGTTTGTAGTATAATGGTGTAAATCCTTTTGATTTCTTGCAAGAAAGACATGAGGGATCATGTACCACCTGCTTTGACATTGATTCTCAGGTGTGTGAGTTACTCCTCTGATTTGTCCTCATCACTCGGCATATCCACATTGATATTGACACGGTTTTATTTTAGTTTTAGACGTATCATGAATCATACCATGTTTGAAATTGTAAGGGTATATTTTGTGAAGGCTGTATTCCTTTTTTTCAGTGTATTTCTGTTGTGTTCCAGTCTCCAGACAAAAAGTAGAAAACATCAAAGCCTACACTAGTACAGGCAGGAAGATACAGTTTGATGCTAACACTGCATGAATATATGGATAAATTTATCATATGTACATGTGAGTGATTATGTATCCCTTTTGCTTTTCAGTGTCTTCTCAGAAACAACCAGCTGAGAAGGTAATTAAAGTCTCATTTATATGTTGAACTATTAACTGTATAGTCTATGAAACCTACTTTACGTATTGATTATTTTGTTTCAAATCCCATTCAGGCTACAAGTGACGAGAAAGATTCTGTTTCAAATATAGCCACAGAAATAAAGGAGGGACAACAATCTGGGACAGGTAATTTTGCAAAACACATTTAATGTCATGTTCAGTCAAGATAGAAAAGTACTTCTCTTCCCCGAATAAATCAGCGGGGGATTCATTGAAGCTGCACATTCTGATTCAGCAGGCCTGAGATTCTTCAGTTCTCGGGTGACACTGATGCTGCTGGTCTTTGACATGATCTTTGCAGTAAGATTATAGACTTCACCACGTTGAAATTGGGAAGAAGAAACGTTGGAGAACCATTAAAGACATAAGGAGTCAGGGGACAGCATAATTTTGCATTAATTCTACAGCATGTTTTCACCAAGGGTGGAAGGAGAAAGAGATGAAGTATAGATTTTACAGACATCACATCGTATTGCTAAAAACAGATGGAGAAATTATGGTAATAACCCATAAACACTGTAGAACGAGAGCTAAGGAGACCACTGATGTAGCAATGACTTTCCTCAAGGAAGAGGATTGTCAGGCAGGAAGGAGGGAAAATAAGAAGTTATTTATGTAATTTTGGGGTTTCTTCTGAGGAAACCTGAGTTCAGTTGCATATTTGAACATTTTTGTAAAAGAAGCTTTGATTTTGGCTGCTTTAGGAAACAGTGGAAGCAGGAAGGAGTACTAGAACTGGGATAAACCACAGTGACTCATTACTCCTCTTTGTTACTGTTGGGCATCAGAGATATACATTTTGTTGATATTAGTTATTCAAATGACATAAACATGAATATGCATATATTGGCTTTGCTTTTCAATTAGCTAACTTTTGGATAAAAATAGCAATTTAATGAAAATGCTTTAGAGAATAACATGATATTTTATGCCAGATAATTTTAGGAAGAAAAATAATGGTGAATTCATTAATTGACTTTTAAAATTCTTATTTTCAATGAATATTGGAGGGATTTCCAAATGTAAAAGGTTATTCATATCTAATGCTTGTAGCAACTTTATTTTGTATAAGTATGTCAAATTTGATCATTTATTATACTTTTTGATAAGGTTCATATATTATATTTGTTGCCATGAGTGGATGAAGAACCTTTCTGTAGCCTAAACTAGAGGACACAACAAATGTAGGCACATTATTACACCACATGGGTTTGAGAAATAAAGAATATTATATACAGGATTATCCCAACCTATATCCAAGCTGTTGAAGCTGGGCCACTTCCACCGAGGACTTGTGAAGTGTACGTTCTACTAAAGTGTCATTGTCATTGTGTACCTGCTCAATTACCAGGCAAGTTAAAGAGCATGATGAATACTTGCAGTATAATGGTATAAATCCCTCTGACGTCTTGCATGAAAAACATGCAGTAGCATTTAGTACCTTCTTTGACATTGATTCCTGGGTGTATGAGTTGCTCCTCTGATTTTAGATCACATTTCTTTTCATCATTCGGCATATCCACATTGATATTGACACTTTTTATTTCAGTAATACACTCATGACGCATAATACCTCTTTGTAATTTCTGACCGTATATTTTCTGGAAGCGTGTATTCCTATTTTCTTCAGTGTATTTCCTCATGTTCCTGTCCCAAAGACACAAACTGTAAAACATCAAATCCTACACTAGTGCAGGCGGGAGGATACAGCTTGATGCTAACGCTGCATGAATGTATGGACGACTTTATCATATTCACATATGATGGATCATATATTTCTTTCACTTTTCAGTGTCTCCTCAGAAACAATCGGCCCAGAAGGTAGTTACTCTTTCATTTATATTTTGAATTATTTATTTTACAGCCTATGAAATATATATTATGTATTGACTATTTTGTTTCTCTTTCCATTCAGGTTATATTTAAAAAGAAAGTTTCTCTTTTGAATTTTGCCACAAGAGTAATGGACGGTTGGAAATCTGGAACAGGTAATTTGGCAATACACATTTAATGTCATGTGCACTCAAGACAGAAGAGAACATCCCACCCCTGAATAGATCAGTGGAGTGTCATTGAAAATGCACTTTCTGATTCAGCAGGCCTGAGATTGTGCATTTCTAGTAAGTTGTCAGGTGGTGCTGATGCTGCTGGTCCTTGGCCACGATCTTAGTAACAAGCTTGTAGAGTTCCCTACATTGAATTTGGATGGAAGAACCATTGGAAAACAGTTCAAGACATAAGAGGATCGGAGGACAGCATAATTTTGCTCTTATTTCAGAGCATGTTTCTATGGAGAGGGGAAGGAGAAAGAGAAGAAGTAACAGAAATTATAGATGTCAGATGGTACTGCTAAAACCAGAGGGAGGAAGTTGTCATAATAACCCGTAAACACTGGAGAATGAGAAACAAAGTGACCACTGATGTAGTAATTATTTTCATCAAGAAAGAGGGATTGCAAGGCAAGAAAGAGGGGAAGGAAGAAGTTATTTAGGTAATTTTGGGGTTTCTGCTGAGGAAACCTGAGTGAACTCACTTCAGATGCATTTAGAATGTTTGCATACCAGAAGATTTGATTTCTGACTGCTCCGATGACTACTGGAATCAGGAAGGAGTGCTAGAGTTGGGATAAACCACAGTGCCTCATTCCTGTTTATTAGTATCAGACATCAGACATATATTTTTTATTAGTTATTCAAATGAGTTAAAATTTAATACGACTATATTAGCTTTTTTCCAAAGTGCTGGCTTTTTCATTAAAATAGCTGTTTAGTGAAAATTCTTTATAATAAAATGATATTCCAGAGCAGACTAATTTTGCAGACAAAAATAATGTTAAATTTATTAATTGAATCCTAAAATGGTTATTTTCAATGAATATTGGACTGATATCCAAATGTAAAAGCTTATTAATATCTAATGCCAGGAGCCATTGCATTTTGTATAAATATGTGTAATTTATTGTACTTTTTGATGAGGTTTATATATTATACCTTCCTGCCATTAGTGGATGAAGAAAATTTCTGAAGGCTAAACTAGAGGATACAAGAAATGTAGGCAGATTATTACACCACATGGGTATGATAAATAATGAATATTAACTACTAGGATTCACCAAACATATATCCAAGCAGATCAATTTAGTTCCCTTCCACTTAAGAGACGTGAAGTGTACATTCATCTGAAGTGTCATTGTAATTGTGTACCTTCTCAGTTATCAGGCAAGTTAAAGAGCATGATGAATGTTTGTAGTACACTAGTGTAAATCCTTTTGATAGCTTGCATGAAAGACATGGAGGATCATGTAGCACCTGCTTTGACATTGATTCTCAGGTGTATGAGTTGCTCCTCTGATTTTAGATCACATTTGTCCTCATCATTCGGCATATTCACATTGATACTAACACTGTTTCATTTTAGTTTTAGACATATGAAAAATCATACCATGATTGACATTGTAAGGGTTTGTTTTGTGAAACCTGTATTTCTTTTTTTTCAGTGTATCTCTGTCATGTTCCAGTCCCCAGACACAAAAATCAAAGCCTATACTAATACAGGCAGGAGGATACAGCTTGATGCTAACACTTCATGAATGTATAGATAACTTTATCATATTTACATATGAGTGATTATGTATCCCTTTTGCTTTTCAGTGTCTTCTCAGAAACAACCACCCTCAAAGGTAATTAAACTCTCATTTATATTTTGTATTAGTAACTGTATAGTCCATGAAACATACTTTCTTTATTGATAATTTGCTTCAAATTATTTTCAGGCTACAAGTGACAAGACAGATTCTGCTTTGAATATAGCTACAGAAATAAAGGATGGACTACAATGTGGGACAGGTAATTTTGCAAAACACATTTAATGTCATGTTCAGTCCAGATAGAAAAGAACTTCTCTTCCCCAAATAAATCAGCGGGGGGCTCGTCAAAGCTGCACATTCTGATTCAGCAGGCCGGAGATTCTTCATCTGTAATAAGTTCTCGGGTGACGCTGATGCTGCTGGTCTTGGACATGATCTTCGCAGTAAGATTATAGACTTCCCCACATTGAAATTGGGAAGAAGAAACATTGGAGAGCAGATCAAGACATAAGGGGCTCAGGGGACAGCATAATTTTGCTTTAATTCTACAGCATGTTTTCACCAAGGGTGGAAGGAGAATGAGTTGAAGTATAGATTTTACAGACGTCACATCGTATTGCTAAAAACAGATGGAAAAGTGATCATAATAACCAGTAAAAATTGTAGAATGAGAACTAACGAGACCACTGATGTAGCAATTATTTTCCTCAAGGAAGAGGGATTGTGAGGCAGGAAGGAGGGAAAAGAAGAAGTTATTTATGTAATTTTGGGGTTTCTGCTGAGGAAACCTGAGTGAACTCACTTCGGATGCATTTAGCATATTTACACAAAAAAGATTTGATTTTGGCAGCTCCAGGAACTACTGGATGAAGCAAAGAAAGCTAGAATTGGGATAAACCACATTGACTAATTACTTCTCTTTGCTACTATTAGGCATAAGACATATATCTTTTGTTGATTTTTGTTATAAAAATTAGATAAAGTTGAATATGAATACATTGGCTTCTTTCATCAAAGAGCTATCTCATGGATAAAATAGCTATTTAATGAACATTATTTAGAGAATAGTATGATCCTCCTAACAAGACAATTTTAAAAACAAATATAATGTTGAGTTCATCAACTGACTCTTAAAATGGTCATTTTCAATGAATATTGGAGTGATTTCCAAATATAAAAGTTTATTAATATCCAATGCTTTTAGCAGTTTTATTTAGTAGAAGTATGTCAAAGTTGATAATTGATGATGCTTTTTATTGAGGTTTATATATTATACTTTGTTGCCATGAGTGGATGAAGAAATGTCCGGGAAGGCTAAACTAGAGAATACAGGAAACTTAGGCAAATTGTTGCACCACATGGATATGAGAAATAATGAATATTATTTACTCGGATTCAGGAAACATATATCCAAGCTGATCAATTTAGGACACTTCACTGAAGAGACAGAGACATGACGTGTACATTCAACTGAAGTGTCGCTGTAATTGTGTACCTTCTCAGTTACTGGGCAAGTTAATGAACATGATGAATGTTTGCAGTATAATGGTGTAAATCATTTGGATATCTTGCATAAAAGACATGTGGGTGCATGTGCCACCTGCTTTGACATTTTCCCAGGTGATTGAGTTTCCCCTCTGATTTTTGATCACATTTGTCGTGATCACTGGGCATACCCTTTTTGATATTGACATTGATTTATTTTTCTTTTAGATATACGAGAAATCATATTATGTTTGAAATAGTTAGGAATATATCGTGACACATCTATTCCTGTTTTCTTTAGTATATTTCTGTCATGCTCCTGGCTTAAGACATAAAGTAGAAAACATCAAAGCCTACACTAATACAGGCAGGCGGATACAGCCTGATGCTAACACCGCATGAATGTATGGAAAACTTTATCATATTTACATATGAGTGATTATCCCTTTTGCTTTTCAGTGTCTTCTCAGAAACAACCAGCCTTGAAGGTAATTAAACTCTCATTTATATTGTGAACTAGTAAATCTATAGTCTATGAAACATACTTCATTTATTTATTTATTTATTATTTTCTTTCAAATTCCATTCAGGCTACAACTGATGAGGAAGATTCTGTTTCGAATATAGCCACAGAAATAAAGGATGGAGAAAAATCTGGGACAGGTAATTTTGCAAAAGACATTTAATGCCATGTTCAATCCAGATAGAAAAGAACTTCTCTACCCCGAATAAATCGGTGGAGGGCGGGTGGGGGGGCTCGCCGAAGCTGCACATTCTGATTCAGTAGGCCTGAGAGTCTTCATTTGTAATAAATTCTTGGGTGACACTAATGCTGCTGGCTTGGAACGTGATCTTTGCAGTAAGATTATACACTTCCCCACGTTGAAATTGGGAAGAAGAAATATGGAGAGAGGTTCAAGACATAAGGGGCTCTGGGGAACAGCATAGTTTTGCTTTAATTCTAAAGCATGGTTTCACTAAGGGTGGAAGGAGAAAGAGGGGAAGTATAGATTTTACAGACGTCACATCGTACTGCTGAGAAAAGACAGAAAACTGATAGTAATAACCCATAGACACTGTAGAACGAGAACTAAGGAGACCCCTGATGTAGCAATTATTTTCCCAAGGATGATGGATTGTCAGACAGGAAGGAGGGAAAAGAAGTTATTTATATAATTTAGGGGATTCTGCTGAGGAAATCTGAGTGAACTCACTTCACATGCATTTGGAATATGTGCCTAAAAACTGTTTGATTTTGGCAGCTCCAGGAACTACTGGAAGCAGGAAACAATGCTAGAATTGGGATAAAGCACACTGACTCATTACTCCTTTTTGTTACTATTAGGCATCAGAGATACATGTTTTGTTGACTTATAAAAATGAGATAAACTTGAATATGAATACATTGGCTTCCTTGTTCCAGGAGCTATCTCTTGGATAAAATAGCTATTTCATGAAACTTCTTTAGAGAGTAACATGATACTCCCAAGAAGTATGTTTTAGAAAAAAAATTATGTTGAATTCTAATTAACTCCTAAAATGGTCATTTTCAATGAATATTGCAGTGATTTCTGAATGAAAAACTGATTAATATATAATGCTTGCTGCAGTTTTACTTTGTAGAAGTATGTCAAAATTGATAATTGATGATATTTTTATTGAGGCTAATATATTATCCTTTGGTGCCACGACTTGACGAAGAAAGTTTCGGAGGGATAAACTAGTGGATACAAGAAACTTAGGCAAATTATTACACTACATGGGTGTGAGAGATAATGAATATTATCTACTAGGTATCAGCAAACAGATATCCAAGGTGATCAATTTAGGACACTTCCACTGAAGGGATGTGAAGTGTACGTTCAACTGAAGTGTCATGGTAACTGTGTGCCTTCTCAGTTATTGGGCAAGTTAAAGAGCATGATGAATGTTTGTAGTATAATGGTGTAAATCTTTTTGATTTGTTGCACGAAAGACATGTGGGATCATGTAGCACCTGCTTTGACATTGATTCTCAGGTGTATGAGTTGCTCCTCCGATTTTAGATCAGTTTGTCCTCGTGACTCAGCATATCCACATTGATATTGACACGGTTTTATTTTAGTTTTTGATGTATGATGAATCATACCATGTTTGAAATTGTAAGGATATATTTGATGGAGCCTGTATTCCCTTTTACCAGTGTATTTCTGTCATGTTCCAGTCCCAAGACACAAAGTAGAAGACATCAGAGCCTACACTAGTACAGGCAGAAGGATACAGCTTGATGCTAACACTGTGTGAATGTATGGATAACTTTATCATATTTATATATGAGTGATTATATATCCCTTTTGCTTTTCAGTGTCTTCTCAGAAACAACCAGCCTTGAAGGTAATTAAACTCTCATTTATATTGTGAACTAGTAAATCTATAGTCTATGAAACATACTTCATTGATTTATTTATTTATTATTTTCTTTCAAATTCCACTCAGGCTACAACTGACGAGGAAGATTCTGTTTCGAATATAGCCACAGAAATAAAGGATGGAGAAAAATCTGGGACAGGTAATTTTGCAAAAGACATTAAATGTCATGTCCAATCCAGATAGAAAAGAACTTCTCTACCCCGAATAAATCAGTGGAGGGCGGGTGGGGGGGCTCGCCGAAGCTGCACATTCTGATCCACCAGTGCTGAGAGTCTTCATTTGTAATAAATTCTTGGGTGACGCCAATGCTGCTGGCTTGGAACGTGATCTTTGCAGTAAGATTATACACTTCCCCACGTTGAAATTGGGAAGAAGAAATATGGAGAGAGGTTCAAGACATAAGGGGCTCTGGGGAACAGCATAGTTTTGCTTTAATTCTACAGCATGGTTTCACTAAGGGTGGAAGGAGAAAGAGGGGAAGTATAGATTTTACAGACGTCACATCGTACTGCTGAGAAAAGACAGAAAACTGATAGTAATAACCCATAGACACTGTAGAACGAGAACTAAGGAGACCCCTGATGTAGCAATTATTTTCCCAAGGATGATGGATTGTCAGACAGGAAGGAGGGAAAAGAAGTTATTTATATAATTTAGGGGTTTCTGCTGAGGAAATCTGAGTGAACTCACTTCACATGCATTTGGAATATGTGCTTTAAAAATATTAGATTTTGGCAGCTCCAGGAACTACTGGAAGCAGGAAACAATGCTAGAATTGGGATAAAGCACACTGACTCATTACTCCTTTTTGTTACTATTTGGCATCAGAGATACATGTTTTGTTGACTTTACTTATAAAAATGAGATAAACTTGAATATGAATACATTGGCTTCCTTGTTCCAGGAGCTACCTCTTGGATGAAATAGCTATTTCATGAAACTTCTTTAGAGACTAACATGATACTCCCAAGAAGTATGTTTTAGAAACAAAAATTATGTTGAATTCTAATTAACTCCTAAAATGGTCATTTTCAATGAATATTGCAGTGATTTCTGAATGAAAAACTGCTCAATATCTAACACTTGTAGCAGTTTTAGTTTGTAGAAGTATGTCAAAATTGATAATTGATGATATTTTTATTGAGGCTAACATATTATCCTTTGGTGCCACGACTGGATGAAGAAACTTTCGGAGGGATAAACTAGTGGATACAAGAAACTTAGGCAAATTATTACACCACATGGGTGTGAGAGATAATGAATATCATGTACTAGGTATCAGCAAACAGATATCCAAGGTGATCAATTTAGGACACTTCCACTGAAGGGGTGTGAAGTGTATGTTCAACTGAAGTGTCATGGTAACTGTGTGCCTTCTCAGTTATTGGGCAAGTTAAAGAGCATGATGAATGTTTGTAGTATAACGGTGTAAATCGTTTTGATTTCCTGCATAAAAGACACGTGGGATCATGTAGCACCTGCGTTGACATTGATTCTCAGGTGTATGAGTTGCTCCTCTGATTTTAGATCACTTTGTCCTCATCACTTGGCATATCCACATTGATATTGACACGGTTTTATTTTAGTTTTCGACATATGACAAATCATACCATGTTTGAAATTGTAAGGATATATTTCATGGTGCCTGTATTCCCTTTTATCAGTGTATTTCTGTCATGTTCCAGTCCCAAGACACAAAGTAGAAGACATCAGGGCCTACACTAGTACAGGCAGAAGGATACAGCTTGATGCTAACACTGTGTGAATGTATGGATAACTTTATCATATTTATATATGAGTGATTATATATCCCTTTTGCTTTTCAGTGTCTTCTCAAAAACAACCAGCCTTGAAGGTAATTAAACTCTCATTTACATTGTAGTCTATGACACATACTTCATTGATTTATTTATTTATTATTTTCTTTCAAATTCCATTCAGGCTGCAACTGACGAGGAAGATTCTGTTTCGAATATAGCCACAGAAATAAAGGATGGAGAAAAAATTGGGACAGGTAATTTGCAAAACACATTCAATGTCATGGTTAATCCAGATAGAAAAGAACGTCTCTACCCCGAATAAATCAGTGGAGGGCGGGAGGGGGGGCTCGCCGTAGCTGCACATTCTGATCCAGCAGTCCTGAGATTCTTCATTTGTAATAATTTTTGGGTGACGCTAATGTTGCTGGCCTGGAACATGATCTTTGCAGTAAGATTATACACTTCCCCACATTGAAATTGGGAAGAAGAAATATGGAGAGTAGTTCAAGCCATAAGGGGCTCTGGGGAACAGCATAGTTTTGCTTTAATTCTACAGCATGGTTTCACTAAGGGTGGAAGGAGAAAGAGAGGAAGTATCGATTTTACAGACGTCACATCGTACTGCTAAAAACAGACAGAAAACTTGTTGTAATAACCCGTACACACTGTAGGAGAACTAAGGGGACCCCTGGTGTAGCAATCATTTTCCCAAGGAAGATGGATTGTGAGGCAAGAAGGTGTGAAAAGAGGAAGTCATTTATATAATTTTGGGGATTCTGCTGAGGAAACCTGAGTGAACTCACTTCAGATGCATTTGGAATATTTTAATAAAAAATACTTGATTTTGGCTGCTGCAGGAACTGCTGGAAGAAGGAAACAATCCTAGAATTGGCATAAAAACACACTGACTCATTACTCCTCTTTGTCACTATTAGGCATCAGAGATACATGTTTTGTTGATTTTAGTTATAGAAATGAGACAAACTTGAATCTGAATACATTGGCTTCCTTGTTCAAGGAGCTACATCTTGGATACAATAGCTATTTCATGAAACTTCTTTAGAGAACAACATGATACTCCCAACAAGGCTATTTTAGAAACAAAAATTATGCTGGATTCTAATTAACTCCTAAAATGTTCATTTTCAATGAATATTGCAGTGATTTCTGAATGAAAAACTGATCAATATCTAATGCTTGTAGCACTTTTACTTTGTATAGGTATGTCAAAATTGATAATTGATTATATTTTTATTGAGTCTAAAATATTATCCTTTGGTGCTACAACTGGATGAAGAAACTTTCGGAAGCCTAAACTAGTGGATACAAGAAACTTAGGCAGATTATTACACCATATGGGTGTGAGAGATAAAGAATATTATCTACTAGGTATCAGCAAACAGATATCCAAGGTGACCAATTTAGGACACTTCCACTGAAGAGATATGAAGTGTACATTCAACTGAAGCGTCATCGTAATTGTGTGCATTCTCAGTTATTGGGCAAGTTAAAGAGCATGATGAATTTTTGTAGTGTAATGTTGTAAATCCTTTGGTTTCTTGCATGAAAGACATGTGGGATCATGTAGCACCTGTTTTGACATTGATTCTCACGTGTATGAGTTGCTCCTCTGATTTTAGATCACACTTGTCCTCATCACTCAGCATATCCACCTTGATATTGACACGGTTGTATTTTAGTTTTCGACACATGACAAATCATACCATGTTTGAAATTGTAAGGGTATACTTCATGGAGCCTGTGTTCCCTTTTTTCAGTGTATTTCTGTCACGTTCTGGTCCCCAGACACAAAGTAGAAGCCATCAAAGCCTCCACTAATACAGGCAGGAGGTCAGAGGTTGATGCTAACACTGTGTGAATGTATGGATAACTTTATCATATTTACATGTGAGTGATTATGTATCCCTTTTGCTTTTCAGTGTCTTCTCAGAAAAAAACAGCCTTGAAGGTAATGAAACTCTCATGTGTATTGTGAGCTATTAAACGTAAAGCCTATGAAACATACCTTATTTATTATTTTGTTTCAAATTCCATTCAGGCTACAAGTGATGAGAAAGATCCTTTTTCGAATATAACCAGAGAAAAAAAGGATGGAGAAATATCTAGGACAGGTAATTTTGCAAAACACATTTAATGTCATATTCAGTCCAGATAAGAAGTTCTCTTCCCCGAATAAATCAGTGGGGGGCTGGTCGAAGCTGCACATTCTGACTCAGCAGGCCTGAGATTCTTCATTTCTAATAAGTTCTTGGGTTATGCTGATGCTGCTGGTCTGGAACATGATTTTCGCTGTAAGATTATACACATCCCCACATTGCAATTGGGAAGAAGAAATATGGAGAGCAGTTGAAGACATAAGGGGCTCTGGGACACAGCATAATTTTGCTTTAATTCTGTAGTATCTTTTCATTAGGGTTTAAAGAGAAAGAGAGGAAGTACAGATTTTACAGACATCACATCGTAGTGCTAAAAACAGACAGAAAACTGTTCATAATAAGCCATAGACACTGTAGAAGGAGAACTGAGGCGACCCCTGATGTAGCAATTATTTTCCGAATGAGGACGGATTGTGATGCAGGAAGGTGGGAAAAGAGGGAGTCATTTATATAATTTTGGGGTTACTGCTGAGGAAACCTGAGTGAACTCACTTCAGATGCATTTGGAACGTTTGCATAAAGAATATTTGATTTGGGCAGCTCCAGCAACTGCTGGAAGCAGGAAACAGTGCTTGAATTGTCATAAAAACACAATGACTCATTACTCCTCTTTGTTACTATTAGGCATCAGAGATACATGTTTTGTTGATTTTAGTTATAGAAATGAGATAAACGTGAATATGAGTATGTTGGCTTACTTGTTCAAGGAGCTACCTCTTCTATAAAATAGCTGTTTAATGAAAGTTCTCTAGAACATAACATGATACTC
The DNA here is from genome assembly GCF_029281585.2 of Gorilla gorilla gorilla. Classification (NCBI taxonomy): domain Eukaryota; kingdom Metazoa; phylum Chordata; class Mammalia; order Primates; family Hominidae; genus Gorilla; species Gorilla gorilla. Next base: position 33,797,828 of record NC_073236.2, on the reverse strand, counting down.
ACAACAAGGCTATTGTAGATATAAAAATTGTGTTGCATTCTAAGTCCTAGAGTGATCATTTTCAATGAATATTGGAATGATTTCTGAATGTAAATCTTGTCAATATCTAATGCTTGTAGCAGTTCTACTTTGTAGAAATATTTCAAAATTGATGTGATGATATTTTTATTGAGGCTAATATATTATCCTTTGGTGCCATGAGTGGATTAAGAAACTTTTGGAAGGCTAAACTAGTGGATACAAGAAACTTAAGCAAATTATTACACCACATGGGTGTGAGAGATAATGAATATTATCTACTAGGTATCAGCGAACAGGTGTCCAAGGTGATCAATTCAGGACTCTTCCACTGAAGAGATGTGAAGTGTAAGTTTAACTGAAGTATCATTGCAATTGTGTGCCTTCTCAGTTATTGGGCAAGTTAAAGAGCATGATGAATGTTTTTAGGATAATGGTGTAAATCCTTTTGATTTGTTGCATGAAAGACATGTGGGATCATGTAGCACCTGCTTTGATATTGATTCTCAGGTGTGTGAGTTGCTCCTGATTTTAGATCACATTTGTTCTTATCACTCGGCCTATGCACATTGAGATTGACACGGTTTTATTTTAGTTTTCGACATATGAGAAATCATACCATGTTTGAAATTGTAAGGGTATATTTCATGGAGCCTGTATTCCCTTTTCTCAGTGTACTTCTGTCATGTTCTAGTCCGCAGACGCAAAGTAGAAGCCATCAAAGCCTATGCTAATACAGGCAGGAGGACAGAGGTTGATGCTAACACTGCATGAATATATGGATATCTTTGTCATATTTACATATGAGTGATTATGAATCCCTTTTGCTTTTCAGTGTCTTCTCAGAAACCACCAGCCTTGAAGGTAATGAAACTCTCATTTATATTGTGAATGAGTTAATATGTGGTCTATGAAACATACCTCATTTATTTGTTATTTCGTTTCAAATTCAGGCTACAAGTGACGAGGAAGATTCTGTTTTGAATATAGCCAGAGAAAAAAAGGATGGAGAAAAATCTAGAAAAGGTAATTTTGAAAACAGATTTAATGTCATGTTCAGTCCAGATAGATAAGAAGTTCTCTTCCCCAAATAAATCAGCGGGTGGCTCGTCAAAGCTGCGCTTTCTGATTCAGCAGGCCAGAGATTCTTCATTTGTAGTAAGTTCTTGGGTGATGCTGATGCTGCTGGTCTGGAACATGACCTTCACTGTAAGATTATACACTTCCACATGTTGAAGTTGGGAAGAAGATATATGGAGAGCAGTTGAAGACATAAGGGGCTCTGGGGAACAGCATAGTTTTGCTTTAATTCTCCAGCTTGTTTTCAGTAAGGGTGGAAGGAGAAAGAGAGGAAGTATCGATTTTACAGACGTCACATCGTACTGCTAAAAACAGACAGAAAACCTGTTGTAATAACCCGTACACACTGTGGGAGAACTAAGGAGACCCCTGTTGTAGCAATCATTTTCCCAAGGAAGACAGATTGTGAGGCAGGAAGGTGTGAAAAGAGGAAGTCATTTATATAATTTTGGGGATTCTGCGGAGGAAACCTGAGTGAACTCACTTCAGATGCATTTGGAATATTTTAATAAAAAATACTTGATTTTGGCTGCTGCAGGAACTGCTGGAAGAAGGAAACAATCCTAGAATTGGCATAAAAACACTGACTCATTACTCTTCTTTGTTACTATTAGGCATCAGAGATACATGTTTTGTTGATTTTAGTTATAGAAATGAGACAAACTTGAATCTGAATACACTGGCTTCCTTGTTCAAGGAGCTACCTCTTGGATACAATAGCTATTTCATGAAACTTCTTTAGAGAACAACATGATACTCCCAACAAGGCTATTTTAGAAACAAAAATTATGCTGGATTCTAATTAACTCCTAAAATGGTCATTTTCAATCAATATTGCAGTGATTTCTGAATGAAAATCTGATCAATATCTACTGCTTGTAGCATCTTTACTTTGTATAGGTATGTGAAAATTGATAAGTGATGATATTTTTATTGAGGCTAATATATTATCCTTTGGTGCCATGAGTTAATGAAGAAACTTTCAGAAGGCTAAGCTAGTGGATACAAGAAACTTAGGCAAATTATTACACCACCTGGGCGTGAGAGATAATGAATATTATCTACTAGGTATCAGCAAACAGGTATCCAACGTGATCAATTTAGGACACTTCCACTGAAGGGATGTGAAGTGTACGTTCAACTGAATTGTCGTCGTAATTGTGTGCCTTCTCAGTTATTGGGCAAGTTAAAGAGCATGATGAATGTTTGTACTATAATGGTGTAAATCCTTTTAATTTGTTGCATGAAAGACATGTGGGATCATGTAGCACCTGCTTTGACATTGATTCTCAGGTGTATGAGTTGCTCCTCTGATTTTAGATCACTTTGTCCTCATCACTCGGCATATCCACGTTGATATTGACACGGTTTTATTTTAGTTTTTGACATATGAGAAATCATACCATGTTTGAAATTCTAAGACTATATTTCATGGAGCCTGTATTCCCTTTTCTCAGCGTATTTCTGTCCTGTTCTAGTCCCCAGACACAAAGTAGAAGCCATCAAAGCCTACGCTAATACAGGCAGGAGGACAGAGGTTGATGCTAACACTGCATGAATGTATGGATAATTTTGTCATTTTTACATATGAGTGATTATCAATCCCTTTTACTTTTCAGTGTCTTCTGAGCAACCACCAGGCTTGAAGGTAATGAAACTGTCATTTATATTGTGACCTAGTAAGTGTATAGTCTATGAAACATACTTTATTAATTTATTGTTTAATTTCAAATTCCATTTAGGCTACAAGAGACAAGAAAGATTCTCTTTTGAATATAGCCAGAGGTAAAAAGCATGGAGACAAAACTAGGAGAGGTAATTTTGAAAAGAGATTTAATGTCATGTTCAGTCCAGATAGGTAAGAAGTTCTCTTCCCTGAATAAATCAGCGGGGGGCTCGTTGCAGCTGCACATTTTGATTCAGCAGTCCTGAGATTCTTCATTTCAAATAAGTTCGTGGGTGATGCTGATGCTGCTGGTCTGGAACATGATCTTCGCTGTAAGATTATACACTTCCCCACATTGAAATTGGGAAGAAGAAATATGGAGAGCAGTTCAAGGCATGAGGGGCTCTGGGGAACAACATAATTTTGCTTTAATTCTCCAGCTTGTTTTCAGTAAGGGTGGAAGGAGAAAGAGAGGAAGTATAGAATTTACACACTTCAGATCGTACTGCCAAGAAAAGACAGAAAGCTTGTTGTAACAAGCCGTAGACACTGTAGGAGAACTAAGGAGACCCCTGGTGTAGCAACTATTTTCCTAAGGGAGACAGATTGTGAGGCAGGAAGGTGTGAAAAGAGGAAGTCATTTATATAATTTTGGGGTTTCTGCGGAGGAAACCTGAGTGAACTCATTTCAGATGCATTTGGAATATTTTCATAAAAAATATTTGATTTTGGCTGCTGCAGGAACTACTGGAAGCAGGAAACAATGGTATAATTGGAATACACCACACTGACTCATTACTCCTCTTGGTTACTAGGAGGCATCAGAGATACATGTTTTGTTGATTTTAGTTATAAAAATGAGATAATCTTGAATATGAATAAATTTGCTTCCTTGTTCAAGGAGCTTGCTCTTGGATAAAATAGCTATTTAATGAAACTTCTTTAGAGAATAACACGGTACTCCCAACAAGACTATTTTAGACACAAGTATGATGTTGAATTCTAATTAACTCCTAAAATGGTCATTTTCAATGAATACTGCAGTGATTTCTGAATGAAAAACTGATTAATATCTAATGCTTGTAGCAATTTTACTTTGTAGAAATATGTCAAAGTTGATAATTGATGATATTTTTATTGAGGCTAATATATTATCCTTTGGTTCCAAGAGTGGATGAAGAAATTTTTGGAAGCCTAAACTAGTGGATACAAGAAACTTAGGCAAATTATTACACTACATGGGTGTGAGAGATAATGAATATTATCTACTAGGTATCAGCAAACAGATATCCAAGGTGATCAATTCAGGACACTTCCACTGAAGATATGTGAAGTGTACGTTCCACTGGAGTGTCATCGTAATTGTGTACCTTCTCAGTTATTGGGCAAGTTAAAGAGCATGATGAATGTTTGTAGTATAATGGTGTAAATCCTTTTGGTTTGTTGCATGAAAGACATGTGGGATCATGTAGCACCTGTTTTGACATTGATTCTCACGTGTATGAGTTGCTCCTCTGATTTTAGATCACATTTGTCCTCATGACTCAGCATATCCACATTGATATTTACACGGTTTTATTTTAGTTTTTGACACATGACAAATCATACCATTTTTGAAATTGTATGGGTATATTTCATGGAGCCTGTGTTCCCTTTTTCCAGTGTATTTATGTCATGTTCTGGTCCCCAGACACGACGTAGAAGCCATCAAAGCCTCCACTAATACAGGCAGGAGGACAGAGGTTGATGCTAACACTGTGTGAATGTATGGATAACTTTATCATATTTACATGTGAGTGATTATGTATCCCTTTTACTTTTCAGTGTCTTCTCGGAAAAAACCAGCCTTGAAGGTAATGAAACTCTCTTTTATATTTTGAACTATTAACTGTATAGTCTATGAAATATACTTTATTTATTGACTGTTCTGTTTCAAATTCCATTCAGGCTACAAGTGACAAGGAAGATTCTATTCCAAATATAGCCACAGAAACAAAGGATGAACAAATATCTGGGACAGGTAATTTTGCAAACACATTTAATATGATGTTCGTTCAAGATAGAGGAGAACTTCTCTTCACCAAATACAGCAGCGGGGGGTTCGTCAAATCTTCATGTTCTGATTCAGTATTCCTGAGATTATTCATTTGTAATAAGTTCTCGGGTGACCCTGATGCTGTGGTCCTTGGCCATGCTGAAAGTACTAAGATTTTAGATGTCTGTACTTTGAAATTGGGAAAAAGAACCATCTGACGGCAATTCAACACATAACAGGCTCAGGGGACAGCATCATTTTGCTTTAATTCTACAGCATGTTTCCATCAAGAGGGGAAAGAGAAAGAGATGAAGTAATAGATATTAGAGGCATCAGATTGTATTGTGATAAACAGAGGGAAAAGTGGTCCTAATACCACAAAAACACTGTAGAATGAGAAGTAACAAGACCAGTGATGTAGCAATTATTTTCCTCAACGAATAGGGATTGTGAGTCAGGAAGGAGGGAAAAGAAGAAGTTATTTATGTAATTTGGGATTTCTGCTGAGGAAACCTCAGTGAACTCACTTCAATACATTTGGAACATTTGCATAAAAGAAGATTTGATTTTGGCTGCTCCAGGAACTACTGGAAGCAGGAAACTATGCTAGAATTGGGATAAACCACAGTGACTCATTACTCCTCTTTAGGAGTAATTTACTATTAGGCATCAGAGATACATGTTTTGTTGATTTCAGTTATAAAACTGAGATAAATGAATATGAATACATTGGCTTCAAAGTTCAAGGAGCTAAGTCTTGGATAAAATAGCTATTGAATGAAACTTCTTTAGAGAATAGCATGATACTCCAAAGAAGACTTTTTAGAAACAAAAATTATGTTGAATTCTAATTAACTCCTAAAGTGGTCCTTTCAATGAATATTTGATTGATTTCTGAATGTAAAACTTATTAACATCTAATGCTTGTAGCAGTTTACTTTGTAGAAGTATGTCAACATTGGTAAATGATTATACTTTTATTGAGGCTAATATATTATCCTTTGGTGCCATGAGTGGATGAAGAAACTTTCAGAAGGCTAAACGAGTGGATACAAGAAACTTAGACAAATTATTACACCACAGGGGTGTGAGAAATAATGAATATTATCTACTAGGTTTCAGCAAACATAATCCAAGCTGATCAATTTAGGACACTTCCACTGAAGAGACGTGAAGTGTAGTTCAACTGAAATATCATTGTAATTGTGTGCCTTCTCAGTTATTGGGCAGGTTAAAGAGCATGATGAATGTTTGTACTATAATGGTGTAAATCCTTTTGATTTCTTGCATGGAAGACATGTGGCATCATGTAGAACCTGCTTTGACATTGATTCTCAAGTGTATGAGTTGCTCCTCTGATTTTAGATCACATTTGTCCTCATCACTTGGCATATCCACGTTGATATTGACACGGTTTTATTTTAGTTTTGGACATATGACAAATCATGCCATGTTTGAAATTGTAAGTATATTTTGTGAAGCCTGTATTCACCTTTTTCAGTGTATTTCTGTCATATTCCAGTCCCCAGTCACAAAGTAGAAAACACCAAATCCTATACTAATACAGGCAGGAAGGTATATCTTGATGCCAACAGTGCAGGAATGTATGGATAACTTTATCATATTTACATATGAGTGATTATGTATCCCTTTTGCTTTTCAGTGTCTTCTCAGAAACAACCAGCCTTGAAGGTAATTAAACTCTCATTTATATTGTGAACTATTAACTGTGTGGTCTATGAAACATAGTTTATGTATTGATTATTTTGTTTCAAATTCCATTCAGGCTACAAGTGTCAAGAAAGATTCTGTTTCGGATATACCCACAGAAATAAAGGATGGACAACAATCTGGAACAGGTAATTTCACAAAACACATTTAACGTCATGTTCAGTCCAGATAGAAAAGTACTTCTCTTCCCCAAACAAATCAGTGCGGGGCTCATCAAAACTGCACATTCTGATTCAGCAGGCCTGAGAGTCTTCATTTTTAATAAGTTCTTGGGTGACGCTGATGCTGCTGGTCTTGGACATGATCTTTGTAGTAAGATTATAGACTTCCCCACATTGAAATTGGGAAGAAGAAATATGGAGAGCAGTTCAAGACATAAGGGTCTCAGGGGAACAGCATAATTTTGCTTTAATTATACAGCATGTTTTCAATAAGGGTAGAAGGAGAAAGGCATGAAGTATAGATTTTATAGACGTCACATCATACTGCTGTAAAAAAGATAGAATAGTGATCCTAATAACCTGTAGACACTGTAGAATGAGAACTAAGGAGACCACTGATATAGCAATGATTTTTCCCAAGGAAGAGGGATTGTGAGGCAGGAAGGAGGGAAAAGAAGTTATTTATGTAATTTTGGGGTTTCTGCTGAGGAAACCTGAGTGAACTCACTTCAGAGGCATTTAGCATATTTGCATAAAGAAGATTTGATTTTGGCAGCTGCTGGAACTACTGGGTGCAGGAGATAATGCTAGAATTGGGATAAACTTCATTTACTAATTACTCTTCTTTGTTACTGTTAGGTATCAGACTTACACGTTTTGTTGATTTTAGTTATAGAAATGAGATAAACGTGAATATGAATACGTTGGCTTCCTTGTCCAAGGAGCTACCTCTTGTATAAAATAGCTGTTTAAGGAAACTTCTCTAGAACATAACATGATACTCCCAACAAGGCTATTTTAGAGACAAAAATTGTGTTGCATTCTAATTAAGTCCTAGAGTGATCATTTTCAATGAATATTGAAATGATTTCTGAATGTAAATCTTATCAATATCTAATGCTTGTAGCCGTTTTACTTTGTAGAAATATGTCAAAATTGATAAGTGATGATATTTTTATTGAGGCTAATATATTATCCTTTGGTGCCATGAGTGGATGAAGAAACTTTTGGAAGGCTAAACTAGTGGATACAAGATACTTAAGCCAATTTTTACACCGCATGGGTGTGAGGGATAATGAATATTATCTACTAGGTATCAGCAAACAGGTGTCCAAGGTGATCAATTCAGGACTCTTCCACTGAAGAGATGTGAAGTGTAAGTTTAACTGAAGTATCATTGCAATTGTGTGCCTTCTCAGTTATTGGCAATTTAGAGAGCATGATGAATGTTTTTACTATAATGATGTAAATCCTTTTGATTTGTTGCATGAAAGACATGTGGGATCATGTAGCACCTGCTTTGACATTGATTCTCAGGTGTGTGAGTTGCTTCTCTGCTTTTAGATCACATTTGTTCTCATCACTCGGCCTATGCACATTGATATTGACACGGTTTTATTTTAGTTTTTGACATATGAGAAATCATACCATGTTTGAAATTGCAAGGGTATATTTCATGGAGCCTGTATTCCCTTTTCTCAGTGTACTTCTGTCATGTTCTAGTCCCCAGACACAAAGTAGAAGCCATCAAAGCCTACACTAATACAGAGCAGGAGGACAGAGTTTGATGCTAACACTGCATGAATATATGGATATCTTTGTCATATTTACATATGAGTGATTATGAATCCCTTTTGCCTTTCAGTGTCTTCTCAGAAACCACCAGCCTTGAAGGTAATGAAACTGTCATTTATATTGTGAATGAGTTAATGTATGGTCTATGAAACATATTTTATTTATTATTTCATTTCAAATTCCATTCAGGCTACAAGTGACGAGGAAGATTCTGTTTTGAATATAGCCAGAGAAAAAAAGGATGGAGAAAAATCTAGAACAGGTAATTTTGAAAACAGATTTAATGTCATGTTCAGTCCAGATAGATAAGAAGTTCCCTTCCCCAAATAAATCAGCGGGGGGCTCGTCAAAGCTGCGCTTTCTGATTCAGCAGGCCAGAGATTCTTCATTTGTAGTAAGTTCTTGGGTGATGCTGATGCTGCTGGTCTGGAACATGACCTTCACTGTAAGATTATACACTTCCACATGTTGAAGTTGGGAAGAAGATATATGGAGAGCAGTTGAAGACATAAGGGGCTCTGGGGAACAGCATAGTTTTGCTTTAATTCTCCAGCTTGTTTTCAGTAAGGGTGGAAGGAGAAAGAGTCGATTTTACAGACGTCACATCGTACTGCTAAAAACAGACAGAAAACTTGTTGTAATAACCCGTACACACTGTAGGAGAACTAAGGGGACCCCTGGTGTAGCCATCATTTTCCCAAGGAAGATGGATTGTGAGGCAGGAAGGTGTGAAAAGAGGAAGTCATTTATATAATTTTGGGGATTCTGCTGAGGAAACCTGAGTGAACTCACTTCAGATGCATTTGGAATATTTTAATAAAAAATACTTGATTTTGGCTGCTGCAGGAACTGCTGGAAGAAGGAAACAATCCTAGAATTGGCATAAAAACACTGACTCATTACTCTTCTTTGTTACTATTAGGCATCAGAGATACATGTTTTGTTGATTTTAGTTATAGAAATGAGACAAACTTGAATCTGAATACACTGGCTTCCTTGTTCAAGGAGCTACCTCTTGGATACAATAGCTATTTCATGAAACTTCTTTAGAGAACAACATGATACTCCCAACAAGGCTATTTTAGAAACAAAAATTATGCTGGATTCTAATTAACTCCTAAAATGGTCATTTTCAATCAATATTGCAGTGATTTCTGAATGAAAATCTGATCAATATCTACTGCTTGTAGCATCTTTACTTTGTATAGGTATGTGAAAATTGATAAGTGATAATATTTTTATTGAGGCTAATATATTACCCTTTGGTGCCATGAGTTAATGAAGAAACTTTCAGAAGGCTAAGCTAGTGGATACAAGAAACTTAGGCAAATTATTACACCACCTGGGCGTGAGAGATAATGAATATTATCTACTAGGTATCAGCAAACAGGTATCCAACGTGATCAATTTAGGACACTTCCACTGAAGGGATGTGAAGTGTACGTTCAACTGAATTGTCGTCGTAATTGTGTGCCTTCTCAGTTATTGGGCAAGTTAAAGAGCATGATGAATGTTTGTACTATAATGGTGTAAATCCTTTTAATTTGTTGCATGAAAGACATGTGGGATCATGTAGCACCTGCTTTGACATTGATTCTCAGGTGTATGAGTTGCTCCTCTGATTTTAGATCACTTTGTCCTCATCACTCGGCATATCCACGTTGATATTGACACGGTTTTATTTTAGTTTTTGACATATGAGAAATCATACCATGTTTGAAATTCTAAGACTATATTTCATGGAGCCTGTATTCCCTTTTCTCAGCGTATTTCTGTCCTGTTCTAGTCCCCAGACACAAAGTAGAAGCCATCAAAGCCTACGCTAATACAGGCAGGAGGACAGAGGTTGATGCTAACACTGCATGAATGTATGGATAATTTTGTCATTTTTACATATGAGTGATTATCAATCCCTTTTACTTTTCAGTGTCTTCTGAGCAACCACCAGGCTTGAAGGTAATGAAACTGTCATTTATATTGTGACCTAGTAAGTGTATAGTCTATGAAACATACTTTATTAATTTATTGTTTAATTTCAAATTCCATTTAGGCTACAAGAGACAAGAAAGATTCTCTTTTGAATATAGCCAGAGGTAAAAAGCATGGAGACAAAACTAGGAGAGGTAATTTTGAAAAGAGATTTAATGTCATGTTCAGTCCAGATAGGTAAGAAGTTCTCTTCCCTGAATAAATCAGCGGGGGGCTCGTTGCAGCTGCACATTTTGATTCAGCAGTCCTGAGATTCTTCATTTCAAATAAGTTCGTGGGTGATGCTGATGCTGCTGGTCTGGAACATGATCTTCGCTGTAAGATTATACACTTCCCCACATTGAAATTGGGAAGAAGAAATATGGAGAGCAGTTCAAGGCATGAGGGGCTCTGGGGAACAACATAATTTTGCTTTAATTCTCCAGCTTGTTTTCAGTAAGGGTGGAAGGAGAAAGAGAGGAAGTATAGAATTTACACACTTCAGATCGTACTGCCAAGAAAAGACAGAAAGCTTGTTGTAACAAGCCGTAGACACTGTAGGAGAATTAAGGAGACCCCTGGTGTAGCAACTATTTTCCTAAGGGAGACAGATTGTGAGGCAGGAAGGTGTGAAAAGAGGAAGTCATTTATATAATTTTGGGGTTTCTGTGGAGGAAACCTGAGTGAATTCATTTCAGATGCATTTGGAATATTTTCATAAAAAATATTTGATTTTGGCTGCTGCAGGAACTACTGGAAGCAGGAAACAATGGTATAATTGGAATACACCACACTGACTCATTACTCCTCTTGGTTACTAGGAGGCATCAGAGATACATGTTTTGTTGATTTTAGTTATAAAAATGAGATAATCTTGAATATGAATAAATTTGCTTCCTTGTTCAAGGAGCTTGCTCTTGGATAAAATAGCTATTTAATGAAACTTCTTTAGAGAATAACACGGTACTCCCAACAAGACTATTTTAGACACAAGTATGATGTTGAATTCTAATTAACTCCTAAAATGGTCATTTTCAATGAATACTGCAGTGATTTCTGAATGAAAAACTGATTAATATCTAATGCTTGTAGCAATTTTACTTTGTAGAAATATGTCAAAGTTGATAATTGATGATATTTTTATTGAGGCTAATATATTATCCTTTGGTTCCAAGAGTGGATGAAGAAATTTTTGGAAGCCTAAACTAGTGGATACAAGAAACTTAGGCAAATTATTACACTACATGGGTGTGAGAGATAATGAATATTATCTACTAGGTATCAGCAAACAGATATCCAAGGTGATCAATTCAGGACACTTCCACTGAAGATATGTGAAGTGTACGTTCCACTGGAGTGTCATCGTAATTGTGTACCTTCTCAGTTATTGGGCAAGTTAAAGAGCATGATGAATGTTTGTAGTATAATGGTGTAAATCCTTTTGGTTTGTTGCATGAAAGACATGTGGGATCATGTAGCACCTGTTTTGACATTGATTCTCACGTGTATGAGTTGCTCCTCTGATTTTAGATCACATTTGTCCTCATGACTCAGCATATCCACATTGATATTTACACGGTTTTATTTTAGTTTTTGACACATGACAAATCATACCATTTTTGAAATTGTATGGGTATATTTCATGGAGCCTGTGTTCCCTTTTTCCAGTGTATTTATGTCATGTTCTGGTCCCCAGACACGACGTAGAAGCCATCAAAGCCTCCACTAATACAGGCAGGAGGACAGAGGTTGATGCTAACACTGTGTGAATGTATGGATAACTTTATCATATTTACATGTGAGTGATTATGTATCCCTTTTACTTTTCAGTGTCTTCTCGGAAAAAACCAGCCTTGAAGGTAATGAAACTCTCTTTTATATTTTGAACTATTAACTGTATAGTCTATGAAATATACTTTATTTATTGACTGTTCTGTTTCAAATTCCATTCAGGCTACAAGTGACAAGGAAGATTCTATTCCAAATATAGCCACAGAAACAAAGGATGAACAAATATCTGGGACAGGTAATTTTGCAAACACATTTAATATGATGTTCGTTCAAGATAGAGGAGAACTTCTCTTCACCAAATACAGCAGCGGGGGGTTCGTCAAATCTTCATGTTCTGATTCAGTATTCCTGAGATTATTCATTTGTAATAAGTTCTCGGGTGACCCTGATGCTGTGGTCCTTGGCCATGCTGAAAGTACTAAGATTTTAGATGTCTGTACTTTGAAATTGGGAAAAAGAACCATCTGACGGCAATTCAACACATAACAGGCTCAGGGGACAGCATCATTTTGCTTTAATTCTACAGCATGTTTCCATCAAGAGGGGAAAGAGAAAGAGATGAAGTAATAGATATTAGAGGCATCAGATTGTATTGTGATAAACAGAGGGAAAAGTGGTCCTAATACCACAAAAACACTGTAGAATGAGAAGTAACAAGACCAGTGATGTAGCAATTATTTTCCTCAACGAATAGGGATTGTGAGTCAGGAAGGAGGGAAAAGAAGAAGTTATTTATGTAATTTGGGATTTCTGCTGAGGAAACCTCAGTGAACTCACTTCAATACATTTGGAACATTTGCATAAAAGAAGATTTGATTTTGGCTGCTCCAGGAACTACTGGAAGCAGGAAACTATGCTAGAATTGGGATAAACCACAGTGACTCATTACTCCTCTTTAGGAGTAATTTACTATTAGGCATCAGAGATACATGTTTTGTTGATTTCAGTTATAAAACTGAGATAAATGAATATGAATACATTGGCTTCAAAGTTCAAGGAGCTAAGTCTTGGATAAAATAGCTATTGAATGAAACTTCTTTAGAGAATAGCATGATACTCCAAAGAAGACTTTTTAGAAACAAAAATTATGTTGAATTCTAATTAACTCCTAAAGTGGTCCTTTCAATGAATATTTGATTGATTTCTGAATGTAAAACTTATTAACATCTAATGCTTGTAGCAGTTTACTTTGTAGAAGTATGTCAACATTGGTAAATGATTATACTTTTATTGAGGCTAATATATTATCCTTTGGTGCCATGAGTGGATGAAGAAACTTTCAGAAGGCTAAACGAGTGGATACAAGAAACTTAGACAAATTATTACACCACAGGGGTGTGAGAAATAATGAATATTATCTACTAGGTTTCAGCAAACATAATCCAAGCTGATCAATTTAGGACACTTCCACTGAAGAGACGTGAAGTGTAGTTCAACTGAAATATCATTGTAATTGTGTGCCTTCTCAGTTATTGGGCAAGTTAAAGAGCATGATGAATGTTTGTACTATAATGGTGTAAATCCTTTTGATTTCTTGCATGGAAGACATGTGGCATCATGTAGAACCTGCTTTGACATTGATTCTCAAGTGTATGAGTTGCTCCTCTGATTTTAGATCACATTTGTCCTCATCACTTGGCATATCCACGTTGATATTGACACGGTTTTATTTTAGTTTTGGACATATGACAAATCATGCCATGTTTGAAATTGTAAGTATATTTTGTGAAGCCTGTATTCACCTTTTTCAGTGTATTTCTGTCATATTCCAGTCCCCAGTCACAAAGTAGAAAACACCAAATCCTATACTAATACAGGCAGGAAGGTATATCTTGATGCCAACAGTGCAGGAATGTATGGATAACTTTATCATATTTACATATGAGTGATTATGTATCCCTTTTGCTTTTCAGTGTCTTCTCAGAAACAACCAGCCTTGAAGGTAATTAAACTCTCATTTATATTGTGAACTATTAACTGTGTGGTCTATGAAACATAGTTTATGTATTGATTATTTTGTTTCAAATTCCATTCAGGCTACAAGTGTCAAGAAAGATTCTGTTTCGGATATACCCACAGAAATAAAGGATGGACAACAATCTGGAACAGGTAATTTCACAAAACACATTTAACGTCATGTTCAGTCCAGATAGAAAAGTACTTCTCTTCCCCAAACAAATCAGTGCGGGGCTCATCAAAACTGCACATTCTGATTCAGCAGGCCTGAGAGTCTTCATTTTTAATAAGTTCTTGGGTGACGCTGATGCTGCTGGTCTTGGACATGATCTTTGTAGTAAGATTATAGACTTCCCCACATTGAAATTGGGAAGAAGAAATATGGAGAGCAGTTCAAGACATAAGGGTCTCAGGGGAACAGCATAATTTTGCTTTAATTATACAGCATGTTTTCAATAAGGGTAGAAGGAGAAAGGCATGAAGTATAGATTTTATAGACGTCACATCATACTGCTGTAAAAAAGATAGAATAGTGATCCTAATAACCTGTAGACACTGTAGAATGAGAACTAAGGAGACCACTGATATAGCAATGATTTTTCCCAAGGAAGAGGGATTGTGAGGCAGGAAGGAGGGAAAAGAAGTTATTTATGTAATTTTGGGGTTTCTGCTGAGGAAACCTGAGTGAACTCACTTCAGAGGCATTTAGCATATTTGCATAAAGAAGATTTGATTTTGGCAGCTGCTGGAACTACTGGGTGCAGGAGATAATGCTAGAATTGGGATAAACTTCATTTACTAATTACTCTTCTTTGTTACTGTTAGGTATCAGACTTACACGTTTTGTTGATTTTAGTTATAGAAATGAGATAAACGTGAATATGAATACGTTGGCTTCCTTGTCCAAGGAGCTACCTCTTGTATAAAATAGCTGTTTAAGGAAACTTCTCTAGAACATAACATGATACTCCCAACAAGGCTATTTTAGAGACAAAAATTGTGTTGCATTCTAATTAAGTCCTAGAGTGATCATTTTCAATGAATATTGAAATGATTTCTGAATGTAAATCTTATCAATATCTAATGCTTGTAGCCGTTTTACTTTGTAGAAATATGTCAAAATTGATAAGTGATGATATTTTTATTGAGGCTAATATATTATCCTTTGGTGCCATGAGTGGATGAAGAAACTTTTGGAAGGCTAAACTAGTGGATACAAGAAACTTAAGCCAATTTTTACACCGCATGGGTGTGAGGGATAATGAATATTATCTACTAGGTATCAGCAAACAGGTGTCCAAGGTGATCAATTCAGGACTCTTCCACTGAAGAGATGTGAAGTGTAAGTTTAACTGAAGTATCATTGCAATTGTGTGCCTTCTCAGTTATTGGCAATTTAGAGAGCATGATGAATGTTTTTACTATAATGATGTAAATCCTTTTGATTTGTTGCATGAAAGACATGTGGGATCATGTAGCACCTGCTTTGACATTGATTCTCAGGTGTGTGAGTTGCTTCTCTGCTTTTAGATCACATTTGTTCTCATCACTCGGCCTATGCACATTGATATTGACACGGTTTTATTTTAGTTTTTGACATATGAGAAATCATACCATGTTTGAAATTGCAAGGGTATATTTCATGGAGCCTGTATTCCCTTTTCTCAGTGTACTTCTGTCATGTTCTAGTCCCCAGACACAAAGTAGAAGCCATCAAAGCCTACGCTAATACAGAGCAGGAGGACAGAGTTTGATGCTAACACTGCATGAATATATGGATATCTTTGTCATATTTACATATGAGTGATTATGAATCCCTTTTGCCTTTCAGTGTCTTCTCAGAAACCACCAGCCTTGAAGGTAATGAAACTGTCATTTATATTGTGAATGAGTTAATGTATGGTCTATGAAACATATTTTATTTATTATTTCATTTCAAATTCCATTCAGGCTACAAGTGACGAGGAAGATTCTGTTTTGAATATAGCCAGAGAAAAAAAGGATGGAGAAAAATCTAGAACAGGTAATTTTGAAAACAGATTTAATGTCATGTTCAGTCCAGATAGATAAGAAGTTCCCTTCCCCAAATAAATCAGCGGGGGGCTCGTCAAAGCTGCGCTTTCTGATTCAGCAGGCCAGAGATTCTTCATTTGTAGTAAGTTCTTGGGTGATGCTGATGCTGCTGGTCTGGAACATGACCTTCACTGTAAGATTATACACTTCCACATGTTGAAGTTGGGAAGAAGATATATGGAGAGCAGTTGAAGACATAAGGGGCTCTGGGGAACAGCATAGTTTTGCTTTAATTCTCCAGCTTGTTTTCAGTAAGGGTGGAAGGAGAAAGAGTCGATTTTACAGACGTCACATCGTACTGCTAAAAACAGACAGAAAACTTGTTGTAATAACCCGTACACACTGTAGGAGAACTAAGGGACCCCTGGTGTAGCCATCATTTTCCCAAGGAAGATGGATTGTGAGGCAGGAAGGTGTGAAAAGAGGAAGTCATTTATATAATTTTGGGGATTCTGCTGAGGAAACCTGAGTGAACTCACTTCAGATGCATTTGGAATATTTTAATAAAAAATACTTGATTTTGGCTGCTGCAGGAACTGCTGGAAGAAGGAAACAATCCTAGAATTGGCATAAAAACACTGACTCATTACTCTTCTTTGTTACTATTAGGCATCAGAGATACATGTTTTGTTGATTTTAGTTATAGAAATGAGACAAACTTGAATCTGAATACACTGGCTTCCTTGTTCAAGGAGCTACCTCTTGGATACAATAGCTATTTCATGAAACTTCTTTAGAGAACAACATGATACTCCCAACAAGGCTATTTTAGAAACAAAAATTATGCTGGATTCTAATTAACTCCTAAAATGGTCATTTTCAATCAATATTGCAGTGATTTCTGAATGAAAATCTGATCAATATCTACTGCTTGTAGCATCTTTACTTTGTATAGGTATGTGAAAATTGATAAGTGATAATATTTTTATTGAGGCTAATATATTACCCTTTGGTGCCATGAGTTAATGAAGAAACTTTCAGAAGGCTAAGCTAGTGGATACAAGAAACTTAGGCAAATTATTACACCACCTGGGCGTGAGAGATAATGAATATTATCTACTAGGTATCAGCAAACAGGTATCCAACGTGATCAATTTAGGACACTTCCACTGAAGGGATGTGAAGTGTACGTTCAACTGAATTGTCGTCGTAATTGTGTGCCTTCTCAGTTATTGGGCAAGTTAAAGAGCATGATGAATGTTTGTACTATAATGGTGTAAATCCTTTTAATTTGTTGCATGAAAGACATGTGGGATCATGTAGCACCTGCTTTGACATTGATTCTCAGGTGTATGAGTTGCTCCTCTGATTTTAGATCACTTTGTCCTCATCACTCGGCATATCCACGTTGATATTGACACGGTTTTATTTTAGTTTTTGACATATGAGAAATCATACCATGTTTGAAATTCTAAGACTATATTTCATGGAGCCTGTATTCCCTTTTCTCAGCGTATTTCTGTCCTGTTCTAGTCCCCAGACACAAAGTAGAAGCCATCAAAGCCTACGCTAATACAGGCAGGAGGACAGAGGTTGATGCTAACACTGCATGAATGTATGGATAATTTTGTCATTTTTACATATGAGTGATTATCAATCCCTTTTACTTTTCAGTGTCTTCTGAGCAACCACCAGGCTTGAAGGTAATGAAACTGTCATTTATATTGTGACCTAGTAAGTGTATAGTCTATGAAACATACTTTATTAATTTATTGTTTAATTTCAAATTCCATTTAGGCTACAAGAGACAAGAAAGATTCTCTTTTGAATATAGCCAGAGGTAAAAAGCATGGAGACAAAACTAGGAGAGGTAATTTTGAAAAGAGATTTAATGTCATGTTCAGTCCAGATAGGTAAGAAGTTCTCTTCCCTGAATAAATCAGCGGGGGGCTCGTTGCAGCTGCACATTTTGATTCAGCAGTCCTGAGATTCTTCATTTCAAATAAGTTCGTGGGTGATGCTGATGCTGCTGGTCTGGAACATGATCTTCGCTGTAAGATTATACACTTCCCCACATTGAAATTGGGAAGAAGAAATATGGAGAGCAGTTCAAGGCATGAGGGGCTCTGGGGAACAACATAATTTTGCTTTAATTCTCCAGCTTGTTTTCAGTAAGGGTGGAAGGAGAAAGAGAGGAAGTATAGAATTTACACACTTCAGATCGTACTGCCAAGAAAAGACAGAAAGCTTGTTGTAACAAGCCGTAGACACTGTAGGAGAACTAAGGAGACCCCTGGTGTAGCAACTATTTTCCTAAGGGAGACAGATTGTGAGGCAGGAAGGTGTGAAAAGAGGAAGTCATTTATATAATTTTGGGGTTTCTGCGGAGGAAACCTGAGTGAACTCATTTCAGATGCATTTGGAATATTTTCATAAAAAATATTTGATTTTGGCTGCTGCAGGAACTACTGGAAGCAGGAAACAATGGTATAATTGGAATACACCACACTGACTCATTACTCCTCTTGGTTACTAGGAGGCATCAGAGATACATGTTTTGTTGATTTTAGTTATAAAAATGAGATAATCTTGAATATGAATAAATTTGCTTCCTTGTTCAAGGAGCTTGCTCTTGGATAAAATAGCTATTTAATGAAACTTCTTTAGAGAATAACACGGTACTCCCAACAAGACTATTTTAGACACAAGTATGATGTTGAATTCTAATTAACTCCTAAAATGGTCATTTTCAATGAATACTGCAGTGATTTCTGAATGAAAAACTGATTAATATCTAATGCTTGTAGCAATTTTACTTTGTAGAAATATGTCAAAGTTGATAATTGATGATATTTTTATTGAGGCTAATATATTATCCTTTGGTTCCAAGAGTGGATGAAGAAATTTTTGGAAGCCTAAACTAGTGGATACAAGAAACTTAGGCAAATTATTACACTACATGGGTGTGAGAGATAATGAATATTATCTACTAGGTATCAGCAAACAGATATCCAAGGTGATCAATTCAGGACACTTCCACTGAAGATATGTGAAGTGTACGTTCCACTGGAGTGTCATCGTAATTGTGTACCTTCTCAGTTATTGGGCAAGTTAAAGAGCATGATGAATGTTTGTAGTATAATGGTGTAAATCCTTTTGGTTTGTTGCATGAAAGACATGTGGGATCATGTAGCACCTGTTTTGACATTGATTCTCACGTGTATGAGTTGCTCCTCTGATTTTAGATCACATTTGTCCTCATGACTCAGCATATCCACATTGATATTTACACGGTTTTATTTTAGTTTTTGACACATGACAAATCATACCATTTTTGAAATTGTATGGGTATATTTCATGGAGCCTGTGTTCCCTTTTTCCAGTGTATTTATGTCATGTTCTGGTCCCCAGACACGACGTAGAAGCCATCAAAGCCTCCACTAATACAGGCAGGAGGACAGAGGTTGATGCTAACACTGTGTGAATGTATGGATAACTTTATCATATTTACATGTGAGTGATTATGTATCCCTTTTACTTTTCAGTGTCTTCTCGGAAAAAACCAGCCTTGAAGGTAATGAAACTCTCTTTTATATTTTGAACTATTAACTGTATAGTCTATGAAATATACTTTATTTATTGACTGTTCTGTTTCAAATTCCATTCAGGCTACAAGTGACAAGGAAGATTCTATTCCAAATATAGCCACAGAAACAAAGGATGAACAAATATCTGGGACAGGTAATTTTGCAAACACATTTAATATGATGTTCGTTCAAGATAGAGGAGAACTTCTCTTCACCAAATACAGCAGCGGGGGGTTCGTCAAATCTTCATGTTCTGATTCAGTATTCCTGAGATTATTCATTTGTAATAAGTTCTCGGGTGACCCTGATGCTGTGGTCCTTGGCCATGCTGAAAGTACTAAGATTTTAGATGTCTGTACTTTGAAATTGGGAAAAAGAACCATCTGACGGCAATTCAACACATAACAGGCTCAGGGGACAGCATCATTTTGCTTTAATTCTACAGCATGTTTCCATCAAGAGGGGAAAGAGAAAGAGATGAAGTAATAGATATTAGAGGCATCAGATTGTATTGTGATAAACAGAGGGAAAAGTGGTCCTAATACCACAAAAACACTGTAGAATGAGAAGTAACAAGACCAGTGATGTAGCAATTATTTTCCTCAACGAATAGGGATTGTGAGTCAGGAAGGAGGGAAAAGAAGAAGTTATTTATGTAATTTGGGATTTCTGCTGAGGAAACCTCAGTGAACTCACTTCAATACATTTGGAACATTTGCATAAAAGAAGATTTGATTTTGGCTGCTCCAGGAACTACTGGAAGCAGGAAACTATGCTAGAATTGGGATAAACCACAGTGACTCATTACTCCTCTTTAGGAGTAATTTACTATTAGGCATCAGAGATACATGTTTTGTTGATTTCAGTTATAAAACTGAGATAAATGAATATGAATACATTGGCTTCAAAGTTCAAGGAGCTAAGTCTTGGATAAAATAGCTATTGAATGAAACTTCTTTAGAGAATAGCATGATACTCCAAAGAAGACTTTTTAGAAACAAAAATTATGTTGAATTCTAATTAACTCCTAAAGTGGTCCTTTCAATGAATATTTGATTGATTTCTGAATGTAAAACTTATTAACATCTAATGCTTGTAGCAGTTTACTTTGTAGAAGTATGTCAACATTGGTAAATGATTATACTTTTATTGAGGCTAATATATTATCCTTTGGTGCCATGAGTGGATGAAGAAACTTTCAGAAGGCTAAACGAGTGGATACAAGAAACTTAGACAAATTATTACACCACAGGGGTGTGAGAAATAATGAATATTATCTACTAGGTTTCAGCAAACATAATCCAAGCTGATCAATTTAGGACACTTCCACTGAAGAGACGTGAAGTGTAGTTCAACTGAAATATCATTGTAATTGTGTGCCTTCTCAGTTATTGGGCAGGTTAAAGAGCATGATGAATGTTTGTACTATAATGGTGTAAATCCTTTTGATTTCTTGCATGGAAGACATGTGGCATCATGTAGAACCTGCTTTGACATTGATTCTCAAGTGTATGAGTTGCTCCTCTGATTTTAGATCACATTTGTCCTCATCACTTGGCATATCCACGTTGATATTGACACGGTTTTATTTTAGTTTTGGACATATGACAAATCATGCCATGTTTGAAATTGTAAGTATATTTTGTGAAGCCTGTATTCACCTTTTTCAGTGTATTTCTGTCATATTCCAGTCCCCAGTCACAAAGTAGAAAACACCAAATCCTATACTAATACAGGCAGGAAGGTATATCTTGATGCCAACAGTGCAGGAATGTATGGATAACTTTATCATATTTACATATGAGTGATTATGTATCCCTTTTGCTTTTCAGTGTCTTCTCAGAAACAACCAGCCTTGAAGGTAATTAAACTCTCATTTATATTGTGAACTATTAACTGTGTGGTCTATGAAACATAGTTTATGTATTGATTATTTTGTTTCAAATTCCATTCAGGCTACAAGTGTCAAGAAAGATTCTGTTTCGGATATACCCACAGAAATAAAGGATGGACAACAATCTGGAACAGGTAATTTCACAAAACACATTTAACGTCATGTTCAGTCCAGATAGAAAAGTACTTCTCTTCCCCAAACAAATCAGTGCGGGGCTCATCAAAACTGCACATTCTGATTCAGCAGGCCTGAGATTCTTCATTTTTAATAAGTTCTTGGGTGACGCTGATGCTGCTGGTCTTGGACATGATCTTTGTAGTAAGATTATAGACTTCCCCACATTGAAATTGGGAAGAAGAAATATGGAGAGCAGTTCAAGACATAAGGGTCTCAGGGGAACAGCATAATTTTGCTTTAATTATACAGCATGTTTTCAATAAGGGTAGAAGGAGAAAGGCATGAAGTATAGATTTTATAGACGTCACATCATACTGCTGTAAAAAAGATAGAATAGTGATCCTAATAACCTGTAGACACTGTAGAATGAGAACTAAGGAGACCACTGATATAGCAATGATTTTTCCCAAGGAAGAGGGATTGTGAGGCAGGAAGGAGGGAAAAGAAGTTATTTATGTAATTTTGGGGTTTCTGCTGAGGAAACCTGAGTGAACTCACTTCAGAGGCATTTAGCATATTTGCATAAAGAAGATTTGATTTTGGCAGCTGCTGGAACTACTGGGTGCAGGAGATAATGCTAGAATTGGGATAAACTTCATTTACTAATTACTCTTCTTTGTTACTGTTAGGTATCAGACTTACACGTTTTGTTGATTTTAGTTATAGAAATTAGATAAACTTGAATATGAATACATTGGCTTCATTGATCAAAGAGCTGACTCTTGGATAAAATAGGTATTTAATGAATATTCTTTAGAGAATAGCATGATAGTCCTAACAAGACTATTTTAGAAACAAAAATAATGTTGAATTCAACAACTGACTCCTAAAATGGTAATTTTCAATGAATATTGGAGTGATTTCCCAGTGTAAAAGCTTATTAATATCCAATACTTGTAGCAGTTTTATTTAGTAGAATTATGTCAAAATTGATAATTGATGATGCTTTTTATTGAGGTTATATATTATACTTTGTTGCCATGAGTGGATGAAGAAATGTTCAAAAGGCTAAACTAGAGAACTCAAGAAGCTTAGGCAAATTATTACAGCACATGTGTGTGAGAAATAATGAATTATTTACTTGGATTCAGGAAACATATATCCACGTTGATCAATTTAGGTCCCTTCCACTTAAGAGGTGTGAAGTGTAAGTTCAACTGAAGTGTCATTGTAATTGTGTACCTTCTCAGTTATTGGGCAAGTTAAAGAGCATGTTGAATGTTTGCAGTATAATGGTTTAATCATTCGGATATCTTGCATGAAAGTCATGCGGGTGCATGTACCACCTGCTTTGACATTGATTCCCAGGTGATTAGTTGCTTCTGTGATTTTAGACCACATTTGTCCTCATCACTCGGCATATCCTTATTGAAATTGACACTTTTATTTTAGTTTTAGTCATATGACAAATCATACTACGTTTGAAATGCTAGGTGTATATTTCTTGAAACCTGTATTCCTGTTTTCTTCAGTGTATTCTGTCATGTTCCCATCCCAAAACACAAAGTATAAAGCATCAAAGCCTACACTAATAACTGCAGACAGATGCAGCTTGATGCTAACACTGCATGAATGTTTGAATAACTTTATCATATGCACATATGAGTGATTATGTATCTGTTTTGCTTTT
The DNA here is from genome assembly GCF_029281585.2 of Gorilla gorilla gorilla. Taxonomy (NCBI): domain Eukaryota; kingdom Metazoa; phylum Chordata; class Mammalia; order Primates; family Hominidae; genus Gorilla; species Gorilla gorilla. The sequence goes on along the minus strand of NC_073236.2, from coordinate 33,774,546 downwards.
CAGTGTCTTCTCAGAAACAACCGGCCTGGAAGGTAATTAAACACTCATATATATTTTGAGCTATTAACTGTATAGTCTATGAATATATACTTTATGTATTGATTATTTTGTTTCAAATCCCATTCAGGCTACAAGTGTCAAGAAAGATTCTGTTTCGAATATAGCCACAGAAATAAAGGATGGACAAATACCTGGGACAGGTATTTTGGAATACACCTTTAATGTAATGTTCAATCAAATAGAAGAGAAATTCACTTCCCCAAATAAATCAGCAGGGGGTTCATTGAAGCTTTATGTTTGGATTCAGCATGCCCGAGATTCTTCATTTGTAATAAGTTCTCGGGTGACCCTGATGTTGCTGGTCCTTGACCATGATCTGAGTAGTAAGACTGTAGACTTCCCTACATTGAAATTAGGAAGAAGAACCATAGGAGAGTGGTTCAGCACATAACAGCCTCAGGGGACAGCATCATTTTGCTTTAATTCTACAGCAAGTTTCCATCAAGAGGGGAAGGAGAAAGAGATGAAGTAATAGATAATATTAGCCGTCAGATCATATTGTTATAAACCGAGGGAAAAGTGATCCTAATACCTCAAAAACAGTGTAGAATGAGAACAAACAAGATCACTGAAGTAGCAATTATTTTCCGCAAGGAAGAGGGATTGTGAGGCAGGAAGGAGAGAAAAGAAGAAGTTATTTATGTAATTTTGGGGTTTCTGTTGAGGAAACCTGAGGGAACTCACTTCAGATAAATTTGGAATATTTGCATAAAAGAACATTAAATTTTGGCTTCTCCAAGAACTACTGGAAGCAGGAAACAATGCTAGAATTGGGATAAAGCACACTGACTCGTTACTCCTCTTTGCTACCATTAGGTATCAGAGATACATGTTTTCTTGATTTTAGTTATAAAAGTGAGATAAACTTGAATATGAATACATTGTCTTCGTTGTTCAAGGAGCTAACTCTTTGGTAAAATAGCTATTGGATGAAACTTCTTTAGAGAATAGCATGATACTCCCAACAAGACTATTTTAGAAACAGGAAGTATGTGGAATTCTAATTAACTCCTAAAGTGGTCATTTTCAATGAATATTGGAGTAATTTCTGAATGTAAAACGTATTAATATCTAATGCTTGTAGCATTTTTACTTTGTAGAAGTATGTCAAAATTGATAATTGATGATATTTTTATTGAGGATAATATATTATCCTTTGGTGCCATGAATGGATGAAGAAACTTTTGGAAAGCTAAACGAGTGGATACAAGAAACTTAGGCAAATTATTACACCACGTGGGTGTGAGGAATAATAAATATTATCTACTCGGTTTCAGCAAACAGATATCCAAGGTGATCAATTTAGGACACTTCCACTGAAGAGACGTGAAGTGTACATTCACTGAAGTGTCATCGTAATTATGTACTTTCTCTGTTATCGGGCAAGTTAGAGAGCATGATGAATGTCTGTAGTATAATGGTGTAAATCGTTCTGATTTCTTGCATGAAAGACCTGTGGGATCAAGTACCACCTGCTTTGACATTGATTCTCAAGTGTATGAGTTGATCCTCTGATTTTAGATCACATTTGTCCTCATCACTCAGCATATCCACGTTGATATTGACAGGGTTTTATTTTAGTTTTAGACATATGACAAATCATACCATGCTTGAAATTGTAAGTATATTTTTCATGAAGGCTGTATTACTTTTTTTCAGTGTATTCCTGTCATGTTCCAATCCCCAGACACAAAGTAGGAAACATCAAATCCTACCCTAATACAGGCAGAAGAATAATGCAGCTTGATGCTAACACTGCATGAATGTATGAATAACTTTATCATACGTACATGTGAGTGATTATGTATCCCTTTTGCTTTTCAGTGTCTTCTCAGAGACAACCAGCCTTGAAGGTAATTAAACTCTTATTTATATTGTGAACTAGTAATTGTATAGTCTATGAAACATACTTTATTTATTTATTATTTTGTTTCAAATTCCATTCAGGCTACAGGTGATGAGAAAGATTCTGTTTCGAATATAGCCAGAGAAATAAAGGATGGAGAAAAATCTGGGACAGGTAATTTTGCAAAACACATTTAATGTCATGTTCAGTCCAGATAGAAAAGAACTTCTCTTCCCCAAATAAATCAGCGGGGGGCTCGTCGCAGCTGCACACTCCGATTCTGCAAACCTGAGACTCTTCATTTGTAATAAGTTCTCGGGTGACGCTGATGCTGCTGGTCTTGGACGTGATCTTCGAAGTAAGATTGTAGACTTCCCCACATTGAAATTGGGAAGAAGAAACATTGGAGAGCATGTCAAGACATAAGGGGCTCAGGGGACAGCATAATTTTGCTTTAATTCTACAGCATGTTTTCACCAAGGGTGGTAGGAGATAGAGATGAAGTATAGATTTTGCAGACATCACATCGTGTTCTTAAAAACAGATGGAAAAGTGATCATAATAACCCATAAACACTGTAGAACGAGAACTAACGAGACCACTGATGTAGCAATTACTTTCCTCAAGGAAGAGGGATTGTCAGGCAGAAAGGAGGGAAAATAAGAAGTTATTTAGGTAATTTTGTTGTTTCTTCTGAGGAAACGTGAGTTCAGATGCATATTTGAACATTTTCCTAAAAGAAGATTTGATTTTGGCTGCTTTAGGAACCAGTGGAAGCAGGAAGGACTCCTAGAATTGGGATAAACCACAGTGACTCATTACTCCTCTTTGTTACTCTTGGGCGTCAGAGATATATGTTTTGTTGATATTAGTTATTCAAGTGAAATAAACATGAATATGCATATATTGGCTTTGCTTTTCAATTAGCTAACTTTGGATAAAATAGCAATTTAATGAAAATGCTTTAGAGAGTAACATGATACTTCAAACCAGACTATTTTAGAAACAAAATTAATTTGAATTCATTCACTTTTAAAATTGTTATTTTCAGTGAATATTGGAGTAATTTCCAAATGTAAAAGGTTATTCATATCTAATGCTTGTAGCAACTTTATTTTGTATAAGTATGTCAAATTTGATCGTTTATTATACTTTTTGATATGGTTTATATATTATACTTTGTTGCCATGAGTGGATGAAGAACATTTCTGTAGCCTAAACTAGAGGACACAACAAATGTAGGCACATTATTACACCACATGGGTTTGAAAAATAAAGAATATTGTATACAGGATTATCCAAACCTATATCCAAGCTGATGAAGCTGCGACACTTCCACTGAGGACTTGTGAAGTGTACATTCTACTAAAGTGTCATTGTCATTGTGTACCTGCTCAATTACCAGGCAAGTTAAAGAGCATGATGAATACTTGCAGTACAACGGTATAAATCCTTCTGATGTCTTGCATGAAAAACATGCAGTAGCATTTAGTACCTTCTTTGACATTGATTCCTGGGTGTATGAGTTGCTCCTCTGATTTTAGATCACATTTCTTTTCATCATTCGGCATATCCACATTGATATTGACACTTTTTATTTCAGTAATACACTCATGATGCATAATACCTCTTTGTAATTTCTGACCGTATATTTTCTGGAAGCGTGTATTCCTATTTTCTTCAGTGTATTTCCTCATGTTCCTGTCCCAAAGACACAAATGTTTAATATGAATATTTAGTTTTTTTCCAAAGTGCTGGCTGTCTTGTTAAAATAGCTATTTAATGAAAATTCTTTATAGTAAAGTGATATTCCAGAGCAGACTAATTTTACAGACAAAAATAATGTTGAATGCATTAATTGAATCCTAAAGTGGTTATTTTCAATGAATATTGGACTGATTTCCAAATGTATAAGTTTATTAATATCTAATGCCTGGAGCAATTCCATTTTGTATAAATATGTATAATTTATTATACTTTTTGATGGGGTTTATATATTATACCTTCTTGCCATTAGTGGATGAAGAAACTTTCTGAAGGCTAAACTAGAGGATATAAGAAATGTAGGCAGATTATTACACCACATGGGCATGATAAATAATTAATATTAACTACTAGGATTCACCAAACATATATCCAAGCAGATCAATTCAGGACACTTACAGTGAAGAGACGTGAAGTGTACACTCAACTGAAGTGTCATTGTAATTGTGTACCTTCTCGGTTATCAGACAAGCTAAAGAGCATGATGAATGTTTATGTTATAATGGCATAAAGCCTTCTGATGTCTTGTATGAAAGTCATGCAGTCGCAGTTAGCACCAGCTTTTACACTTATTTCTAGGGTTATGACTTGCTCCTCTGATTTTAGATCACATTTCTCCTTGTTAATCAGTATATCCACATTGATATTAACACTTTTTTTTAGCAATAGATGTGGTGCATAATCTCACTTTTTAACTTGTAACTGTATGTTTTTGAAGCTTGTATTCCTATTTTCTTCATTGCATTTCTATCATGTTACTGTCCCAAAGAAACAAACTAGAAAAACACGAAACCCTACACTAATACAGGCAAGAGTATTCAGTTTGATGCTAACACTCCATGAATGTATGGTTGGCCTTACCATATTTACATATGATTGATTATATATTTCTCTTGCTTGTTAGAGTATCCTGAGAATCTGCCCACCTTGAAGGTAATTACTCTTACATTTATATTTTTAATTATTAACTGCATAACCTATACCAATATACATCATGTGCTAATCACTTTGTTTTAAAACCCATTCAGGCTACAATTGAAAATAAAGATTCTGTTCTGAATACAGCCACCAAAATGAAGGATGTACAAACATCCACACCAGGTAAACTTTGCATTGTAGATTTAACTCTGGAAAGAAGTACATTAATCTGTTTGTAATGCTCATAGTCTTTCTATTCTCAATTATTTCACTTTTTATATTTTATTTCAGGATTTCATCTAAATAATGCAGCTGTTATCATTTTCAAAAATGAGATTTACATGCATAAGGAAAATATATTTTTAAAACATAAGGTTTTTTTTTTTGTTTTTTTTTTTTTTTTTTTGAGACAGAGCTTTGCTCTTGTTGCCCAGGCTGGAGTGCAATGGCTCAATTGTAGCTCACCACAACCTCCACCTTCCTGGTTCAAGCAATTCTCCTGCCTCAGCCTCCCGAGTAGCTGGGATTACAGCTATGCCCCACCATGCCCGGCTAATTTTGTATTTTTAGTAGAGACAGGCTTTCTCCATGTTGGTCAGGCTGGTCTTGAGCTCTCGACCTCAGGTGATCCTCCCGCCTCGCCCTCCCAAAGTGCTGGGATTACAGGTGTGAACCACCATGCCTGGCCTAAAAATATAAAGTTTTATTCAGATGTTTCTACTTTTACATTTTGATACTCTGAAGTTTCCAATTTGGAATTTCAATAGTTTTTAGCGAATTAAAGAGATCAATTTTGATACTGTAAAATATTTGTTTTGCTTTAAAAGTCAATTCAAATTATGGCTTTTAGCTAATGAAATGTTTTATTTTGTAACATATTTGTTTTGTTTTAACTTTTATTGGTTCTGGTCAATTTTGTTACACTTATTATATTAAGCCAATCGGATGTTCTGATTAGCACACTGTGTGTGTGTGTGTTACTTTTTTTTTTTTAATTTTAATGAGTAAATTGTAGGTGTTTATGTTTATGGAGTAAATGAGATAGTTTGATACAGGCATACAATGTGTAATAATGACATCATGGTTAATGGGTTATCCATCATCTCAAGCATTAACCATTTCTTTGTGCTGTCTTTTAATTTGCACTTCCTCAGTAATGCTAAAATGTACAACAAGTTATTGCTGACTGTAGTCATGTTTTTGTGCTATAAAATGCTAAATTTTATTCATTGTTTCTAACTATAGTTTGTACTTATTAAGCATCCTCATTTCCTACCACCCCCACACCCTTCCTAGACTGTGGTAATGGTGATTTTTCTCTTCATCTCCATGAACTCTATTTTTTAAATTTCTCACACCCACAAAGGACTGACAACATGTGAAGCCTTCCTTTCTTTGCCTGGATTATTTTACTTGACATAATGTCCTCTTGTTCCATCCATGTCATTGCGAATGAGAGGATCTTATTCTTTCATATGGCTGAGCCGTATATGTATCACATTTTTTGAACCCATTTTTCTGTTGATGTACATTTAGGTTGATTCCAAATTATGGCTATTGTGAAAAGTGCTGCAATAAACATGTCAGGACAGATTTCTCTTTTATAATACTGGTTTTCTTGCTTTTGAGTAGTTACCTAGCAATGGGATTGCTGGATCATGTGGGTAGCTGTATTTTTAATTTTTTGAGGACTCTATACTGTTCTCCATAGTGACTGTACTAATTCACAATGCCACCAGTGGTGTATGAGGGTTCTACTTTCTCCACATCCTCACCAGCATTTCTTAATGCCTGCCATTTGGATAAAAGCCATTTTAACTGAGGTGAGACGATACCTCATTGTAGCTTTGATTTGCATTTCTGTGATGATCAGTGATGTCGAGCTCCTTTCCATATACCTGTTTGCCATCTGATAGCAGTTTGAAACATAACAGTGTCATTGTGCTACCATTTCTGAGCATGTTTCTAGCCAGAGGGAAAGGAACACAAATTTAGGAAACAGAAATTATACATGTAAGGTACTACTGCTAAATTAAGAGGCTTTCCTCTTTATTTGTGGTGGGAATAATTTATAAGAGCTATATAGAAGTGTTGATATTAGTTAATCAAATGAAATTTATTTGAACTAAGAAACTTTGACTGATTTTACTAAGAAACCTATTTTTTTAATGAGATCACAGTACCATGAAAGTGCCTTAGAGATTAGCATGGTATATCAAATCAAACTAATTTTAGAAACAAAAAGTTATAGCATTCATTCTTTGAATAACAAAACCAAAATAATCAGTGAACATTGCACTGATTTTGAAGTGTAAAATGTTATTAATAAGTCTGTGGAAATTTAATTTTTTCATTTTTGACAATTATTTACATATTGAAAGCTTATTATACACTTTTTTTTTTTTTTTTGAGACAGAGTCTCGCTCTGTCTCCCAGCCTGGAGTGCAATGGCACAATCTCAGCTCACTGCAACCTCCACCTCCCGGGTTAAAGCGATTCTCCTGCCTCAGCCCCCGAGTAGCTGGGATTACAGGCACATGACACCATGCCCGGCTAATTTTTGTATTTTGAGTAGAGATGGGGTTTCACCATGTTAGTCAGGCTGGTCTCGACCTCCTGGCCTTGTAATCCACCCACTTCAGCCTCCCAAAGTGCTGTGATTACAGGTGTGAGCCACCACACCCAGCCTATACACTATTTTTGATGTGGTTTACATATCTTCTTGCATGAGTGGATTCAGAAAGTTCTTGACAGGGCCAAACTGCAGGATACAAGCAATGTAGACATAGCAGTAGCCTACCTAGGAATGAAAAAAATGAATAGTTTTATTAATTTTTATTCTACAACTGTCTATCTAAGCTGATTAATTTTAAACAGTTTCTCTGATGAGAAATAAATTGTATATTTATTGGAAGTGTCCTCACAACTTTGTACTTCCTAAATAATAGGAAAAACAGTTGGACATGATAAATGCTTGTAGTATAATGGTGTAATTGAACCTGAAGTATTGCATTAAAGATAGGCCATAGCATCCTCCCATCAGCTTTGACACTTACTCTCTCAGGATCATGATTTGCTATTCTTTATAAGGATCATTTTTCTCATTATCAGTCAACATGTTTACATTGGAATAGATACACTCTTCTATTTCAGTTATAGTTAGTTGAGACATAATCTCACTTTTGAAACCTTAACTACATATGTTATAAAACCTGTATTAAATAAAATCATTTATCTGAGGAAAGATAGCCAGAATCAAGGAAGTCTTCACATAGCTGTCTGAGTCTTAAATTATGAAAGAAATCTGTCAGAATAGTTGAGGAAAATATTTTAGATATAAAGAAGAGACTGTACATTGATGAAAGTGTAAACAGTAGCAGTCATTTTGGAAATGATTAATAATGAACAGCAGGCTCAATGTGCTGTTATAAAGGTACTATTGTGAAGTAAAGAACAGTGTGCTGTTACTTTTTCTGTTTCTATTGGATTTTTACATTTTGTCTTATTTATGATGGTTTTGTTCATTGATGTTGGGTGGATGAATTTGTGAGTGAATCTTTGACCACGTTTGCATGGCTTGAACCTGGTGACATCTAGTGCCTCCCCAAGTGGTTTGCTGAAGTTTTGGAGGATTAAAAGCCTTTCTTAAAGAAGTACATATTATACTAAAGATTAAGCTTCGTTTAAACACTTTTATTTTCTGGTTTTAGAAAGACTATGGCTTTTTTTTTTTTTTTTTTTTTTTTTTTGAGACACAGTCTCGCTCTGCCGCCCAGGCTGGAGGTGCAGTGGTGAGATCTTTTTTTTTTTTTTTTTTTTTTTTTTTTTGAGACGCAGTCTCGCTCTGCCACCCAGGCTAGAGGTGCAGTGGTGAGATCTTCAGCTCAGTGCAAGCTCCACCTCCCGGGCTCACGCCATTCTCCTGCCCCAGCCTCCCGACCACCTGGGACTACAGGCGCCCGCCACCACGCCCAGCTAATTTTTTGTATTTTTTTTTTAAATTATTATACTTTAAGTTTTAGGGTACATGTGCACATTGTGCAGGTTAGTTACATATGTATACATGTGCCATGCTGGTGCGCTGCACCCACTAACTCGTCATCTAGCATTAGGTATATCTCCCAATGCTATCCCTCCCCCCTCCCCCCACCCCACCACAGTCCCCAGAGTGTGATATTCCCCTTCGTGTGTCCATGTGATCTCAGAGACGGGGTTTCACCTTGTTAGCCAGGATGGTCTCGATCTCCTGACCTCGTGATCCACCCGCCTCGGCCTCCCAAAGTGCTGGGATTACAGGCGTGAGCCACCGCTGACCATGGCTTTTATCTAACTGTTCGGTGTAGCTCATTTTAACTAAATATATAATTTTTTTAGCAGAACAAGACTTAGAAATGGCATCAGAGGGAGAGCAAAAGAGGCTTGAAGAATATGAAAATAACCAGCCACAGGTATGTAAAAATTTAAAATCAAATTTCTGGTTTAATCTTGTTTTCCTAGCTTTGGTAATACAGCATATTTGAAATGAATTTACCTTTGGATTAGCCTTTTAGTATCAGTTGATTATAATTTAATATTTCATTTTAAAAACATTTAACTAGTTGTAAAACTTAAAATAGTGTTGGAATCTATAGCAACTTGTATCTAATCTTTACTCTTGGAATTGAGTTAAAAAGTTCCTGATATTGTTTGCACTTCTATTTTTATAACTTCCTATTATAATAAAGAAGGTAACATCAAATATTGAATTACAATTTTAAGCAATAGAAATTATGAACAATTTAACAGTGATGACCACCGTACTGGATTCAGAGTAAAGGAGTAATTATTGCTAGTGGTTCAAACTTTGCAGTTTTTTTATTGCCAGTCACTAATACCAAGGTTAAGAATTTATTTTCCCTTTTGATCTCTGACTTCAGTTTCTATGTTCAGGGAGAGAATGGGTCATAAAATCAACCCAACTGGCTATCAAGAGACTTATACCTTGCAGAATGGCACCTTTGGTATTAGTGTACAAACAATAACTGCCTAATGTATTTCAATATAGAAAATCTCTAAATATTGTTAAATTTATTAAATCCACTGTCATTAGTAGACCTTAGAACTTAAGCCTATATCTATATAAATATATAACACTGTCAATCATATTACAATATGTAATTTGCATTAAAATGTAAGAATTTGCTTTTCTTTTTTTATTTTATTATTATTATACTTTACATTTTAGGGTACATGTGCACAATGTGCAGGTTAGTTACATATGTATACACGTGCCATGCTGGTGCGCTGCACCCATTAACTCGTCATTTAGCATTAGGTATATCTCCTAATGCTATCCCTCCCCCCTCCCCCACCCCACAACAGTCCCCAGGGTGTGATGTTCCCCTTCTTGTGTCCATGTGTTCTCATTGTTCAATTCTCACCTATGAGTGAGAACATGCAGTGTTTGGTTTTTTGTCCTTGCGATAGTTTACTGAGAATGATGATTTCCAATTTCATCCATGTCCCTACAAAGGACATGAACTCATCATTTTTTATGGCTGCATAGTATTCCATGGTGTATATGTGCCACATTTTCTTAATCCAGTCTATCATTGTTGGACATTTGGGTTGGTTCCAAGTCTTTGCTATTGTGAATGGTGCCACAATAAACATACATGTGCATGTGTCTTTATAGCAGCATGATTTATAGTCCTTTGGGTATATACCCAGTAATGGGATGGCAGGGTCAAATGGTATTTCTAGTTCTAGATCCCTGAGGAATTGCCACACTGACTTCCATAATGGTTGAACTAGTTTACAGTCCCACCAACAGTGTAAAAGTGTTGCTATTTCTCCACATCCTCTCCAGCACCTGTTGTTTCCTGACTTTTTAATGATTGCCATTCTAACTGGTGTGAGATGGTATCTCATTGTGGTTTTGATTTGCATTTCTCTGATGGCCAGTGATGGTGAGCATTTTTTCAAGTGTTTTTTGGCTGCATAAATGTCTTCTTTTGAGAAGTGTCTGTTCATATTCTTTGCCCACTTTTTGATGGTCTTGTTTGTTTTTTTCTTGTAAATTTGTTTGAGTTCATTGTAGATTCTGGATATTAGCCCTTTGTCAGATGAGTAGGTTGTGAAAAATTTCTCCCATTTTGTAGGTTGCCTGTTCACTCTGATGGCAGTTTCTTTTGCTGTGCAGAAGCTCTTTAGTTTAATTAGATCCCATTTGTCAATTTTGGCTTTTGTTGCCATTGCTTTTGGTGTTTTAGACATGAAGTCCTTGCCCATGCCTATGTCCTGAATGGTAATGCCTAGGTTTTCTTCTAGGGTTTTTATGGTTTTAGGTCTAATGTTTAAGTCTTTAATCCATCTTGAATTAATTTTTGTATAAGGTGTAAGGGAGGGATCCAGTTTCAGCTTTCTACATATGGCTAGCCAGTTTTCCCAGCACCATTTATTAAATAGGGAATCCTTTCCCCATTTCTTGTTTTTGTCAGGTTTGTCAAAGATCAGATAGTTGTAGATATGTGGCGTTATTTCTGAGGGCTCTGTTCTGTTCCATTGATCTATATCTCTGTTTTGGTACCAGTACCATGCTATTTTGGTTAATGTAGCCTTGTAGTATAGTTTGAAGTCAGATAGCGTGATGCCTCCAGCTTTGTTCTTTTGGCTTAGGATTGACTTGGCGATGCGGGCTCTTTTTTGGTTCCATATGAACTTTAAAGTAGTTTTTTCCAAATTCAGTGAAGAAAGTCACTGGGAGCTTGATGGGGATGGCATTGAATCTATAAATTACCTTGGGCAGTATGGCCATTTTCACAATATTGATTCTTCCTACCCATGAGCATGGAATGTTCTTCCATTTGTTTGTATCCTCTTTTATTTCATTGAGCAGTGGTTTGTAGTTCTCCTTGAAGAGGTCCTTCACGTCCCTTGTAAGTTGGATTCCTAGGTATTTTATTCTCTTTGAAGCAATTGTGAATGGGAGTTCACTCATGATTTGGCTCTCTGTTTGTCTGTTATTGGTGTATAAGAATGCTCGTGATTTTTGTACATTGATTTTGTATCCTGAGACTTTGCTGAAGTTGCTTATCAGCTTAAGGAGATTTTGGGCTGAGACAATGGGGTTTTCTAGATATACAATCATGTCATCTGCAAACAGGGAGAATTTGACTTCCTCTTTTCCTAGTTGAATACCCTTTATTTGCTTATCATCTTAAGGAGATTTTGGGCTGAGACAATGGGGTTTTCTAGATATACAATCATGTCATCTGCAAACAGGGAGAATTTGACTTCCTCTTTTCCTAGTTGAATACCCTTTATTTCCTTCTCCTGCCTAATTGCCCTGGCCAGAACTTCCAACACTATGTTGAATAGGAGTGGTGAGAGAGGGCATCCCTGTCTTGTGCCAGTTTTCAAAGGGAATGCTTCCAGTTTTTGCCCATTCAGTATGATATTGGCTGTGGGTTTGTCATAGATAGCTCTTATTATTTTGAGATACGTCCCATCAATACCTAATTTATTGAGAGTTTTTAGCATGAAGCGTTGTTGAATTTTGTCAAAGGCCTTTTCTGCATCTATTGAGATAAATCATGTGGTTTTTGTCTTTGGTTCTGTTTATAAGCTGGATTACATTTATTGATTTGCATATATTGAACCAGCCTTGCATCCCAGGGATGAAGCCCACTTGATCATGGTGGATAATCTTTTTGATGTGCTGCTGGATTTGGTTTGCCAGTATTTTATTGAGGATTTTTGCATCAATATTCATCAAGGATATTGGTCTAAAATTCTCTTTTTTGGTTGTGTCTCTGCCCAGCTTTGGTATCAGGATGATGCTGGTCTCATAAAATGAGCTAGGGAGGATTCCCTCTTTTTCTATTGAAAAAAGGTAAACTTTAATTATTTTTTAATTTTGTTCTTTTTACACTTGATTATTTAAAGATAAAGTTATTTTTAAAACATGTACTCTGACAGAAAAGACATCTGAGAAAGAAAACTAGCAAATTTATCTTCCACTTTTGCATGTGCAAAAATTGTCTCAACAACTAGTAGTGAAAAAGCGTTGTGATAGAAAGGACCACTTTATATATGCAGGACTTACTTGTGCACAAAAGTATGAGAGAATGTGGATCAAATAAGACAACTTAGGGTAAAAAAAAACTTTAAAATTCATCACAAATAAGTTAAAGCAGAGTTTCGGTGAAATTTGTGAAAATTACAAAACTGCTTGTATTGAGGAAGAGCAACTACATAATAACTCTACAGGAAGAACAAACTTAAGTAAATACCCTCTAATTTGACAAATGATTCACCTGATTGTCAGGAAAGTGATGCATCTGGCATGTCTGTCTCTGTAGTAGTCCAGATATTTCCTGAACAAAAATAACCCAGTCTCAAAAATGCCTTTCTTTCTCATTCATACTCTGGGTCCCCAGAATATGCTTGCCAGTCACCTTCGGAGCTTTATTTAAATAGAAATAAAGTAGACTGTGAAAATGACAAGAAACCAGATACTGAACGTGTTTATAACTCAGACAAGGAAAATTTTTATAATGATACCGAAAGTACAAAAGCAAGAAACCCAGAAGTAGTTATGGTTGAAATAAAAGAAGACAAATAGGTTGTTAGGCAAATGACAAAAAAAACCAAAACACCGCTAATTAGAAATTAAACATCGGACATATGCCTCAATTTAGTGATTCAAAAAGCCTTTTAGGTATGTGGCTTACCTGTTCCAAAGAAATGAAGCATGTGATTTAAAAAAAAAAAAAAGATTATGGTGTTTCTGTTGTTACAAACACAACAGTACAAAACCAATACAGAATGTGTTCCAGAAGCCATTATGTGACAACTGTAGTGCAAATAAATATGAAAGCATAAAACTTGAATTAGAAAATGTGCATTATTCTCCACCACACGGTGACAGAACATCAGCAGTATGTCTAGAAGTGGAATTAAGTGATATATGCAAAGATTTAAGAATGAGGTAAGCATATTACAAGTAAAGTAGAGTTCCTGGCTTTGGAGAAAGTTCAACTTCCAAAAGACTTAGAGGGTCACTTGCTGCTACTCTGGTTTTTCTCTTCACCAATTATTTGATCCATTTCAATTTTTTTACTTATGAAAATCTCTTGTGTAAAATGGGGGTAATCTAAATACCTAATTGTATGTATAAATAGATTGTTTTTGCAATTAAAATAATTCAAACTCAGGAAGACATTCTCTTAATCTTTGTTCCTTAATTAACCCAAGTCGCTCTGTCAGTTTTCTAAATAGCATAGGAACTGGGAAACTAATTTATCCGTAGACCATATGGTCTTCTGAACTAGAGTCAACATAAAGGAAATTACTTAAAAAAAAAGTACGGAACAGGTACCTGTATTTGTGCTCATATAAACAGATGGGCAATTCCCACTTCTGTACATTTAGTATATGCTATAAATATTTTGGGGACATTTTGAAACAGTGTTATTTATTTTGTAGGTGAAAAACCAAATACATTCTAGGGATGACCTTGATGACATAATTCAGTCATCTCAAACAGTCTCAGAGGATGGTGACTCGCTTTGCTGTAATTGTAAGAATGTCATATTACTCATTGATCAACATGAAATGAAGTGCAAAGGTAGGACCAATGCATAAATATAAGGCTTTTTAAAAATCCTATAGCAATGTATGCACACATTGCTTAGCACTGTACCATAGAGTACTGATATGTTACAAGAATGTCCATCTCAGAAATATGCCTTATGTTAAAATAGAATGAAAGCAACTGTATCTTGTACCTTCTCAGCCAAAGAGCTATGATCATTTCACTGTACTTTTCTCAGTGTGAATGGCACGCCCAATGTGTTTGTTTACTCTGCTTCTCTTCTATGCCATTACCCATTTAACCATGGTCATGTTACCATTTCTTCCCACCTGAAATACTGTGATAACCCTCTAACTGTCTTTCCTACTATTCCACCTTCCAAAACCATGGCCTGTTCTGCAATCATAATTATATAGTTGTAAAAAATCACACCTGATCATGTTACCTGCTTGCTGAAAACCCAGCTGCCATTTATTGCTATAAGGTATGGATCTCAGTCCTCGAGCTTTATACTACATCATTGCGTACCCTTCTCTGTGCCACAGCCAGTGCCTTAGGTGTTTGCTCCTACAATCTGTAGCTTTAGTGTGGTATAATTGATATGTGATACAGTGCACACATGTAAAAGGTACCATTTGATAAGTTTTAACAGATGTATACACATGTGAAACTATTACCATCATCGAGATAGTCAACATATATCCATCACCCGCTAACGTCTCCTCATGGCCCTTCATATTCCTGTTTTTAAAAGCTGCTAAATGGTTTTCCAAAATATTTGTACTATTTTCTATTCTCTTCAGCAGTAAATGACCATTCCAGTTGCTATGTTGTCACACTACTGGTGTATTTATTTTTTTAAATTTTAGTTATTCTGATGGGTATATTAT
Source organism: Gorilla gorilla gorilla (assembly GCF_029281585.2). NCBI lineage: Eukaryota > Metazoa > Chordata > Mammalia > Primates > Hominidae > Gorilla > Gorilla gorilla. The sequence goes on along the minus strand of NC_073236.2, from coordinate 33,759,491 downwards.
GTATATTCTTATGGGTTTAATGTACACAATCCTAATGACTAAAATGTTGAGCATCTTTCCATGTGTTTATTTGCCATCTGTACATCTTTGTTGAACTGTCTTTTCACATCTTTTGCATATAAAAAAGTAGGTTGATGTTTTCTTACTTGTTGAGTTTTAATAATTCTGTATGTATTTGGATACTATTACTTTTAAGCTACTTTTTTACAAGGGTATTTTTTGCCAGTTTTGGGGTTGACTTTTCACTTGCTTTGTAGTATCTTTTGAAGAGCAGAAGATTTTAATCGTAATGAAATCCAATTTAATTGTTGAATTACAGATTTGGCATTTTGTGTCATATGTAAAAAATGTTTGCCTAGTACAAGGTCACAAAGATTTTTCCTGTTTGTTCTAGAAATTTTATAGATTTGGATCTTCCATTTAAATCTGTGCTCCATTTTGAGTTTCCTTTTGTCTATGGAGTGAGGTGAGGTATGGATTCAAGTTCACTTTTTGGATATGGACAGCCAATTGTTCCAACACCACATGTTGAAAAGGCTATCCTTTCTCCACTGCATTGCCATCCTGCCTTTGTCTGTCATAAGCTGGTTGCATATGTGTTATCTATTTCTGGACTGTCTGTTGAATTTTATTAATTTGCAGATGCTCCCCAAATTGTGGGAAACCCGGTGTTTGAGTCAAAAGCAATTTAATACTTCAGTAAACCCACTGTAAAGTCAGTAAGTCAAACCACCTTAAGTTGGGGATTGTCTGAATTTGACTTTCTTTATACAGGTTGAGCATTGCTAATTTAAATATCCCAAATCTGAAATGCTCTAAAACCCCAGACTTTTTGATTGCCAACATAGACACCACAGTGGAAAAATTCTACATCCGACCTCATGTATACAAACATTGTTTCATGCCCCAAATTATTAAAAGTATTGTTTAAAATTACCTTCAGTCTTTGTGTACAAGGTAAATATGAAAAACAAATGTATTTTGTGTTTAGACTTGGGTCCTATCCCCAAGATATCTCATCATGTATATGCAAATATTCCAAAATCCAAAATCTGAAAAACTTCTAGTCTGAAGCATTTTGAATAAGGGATACTCAGCCTGTACCTATTGCACACTGTTTTGGTTACTATTGATTTATAGTAATTGTTGAAATGAATCCTCCAATTTTGTTCTTTGTTCTGTTTTGACTGTGCAAGATCCTTTGCGTTTTCACATGAACTTTAGAATCAGCTTATCAATAAAATAAAGACTGCTCGCTTGTTGGAAATTAAGTTGGGATTGGGTCATATTTATAGATTAATTTGGGGAGAACTGACATCTTAACAATAGCGAATCTACTCCTCAATAAAGTGTATGTCTGCTTTTATAGAGGTAATATTTAATTTTCTCAGTAGTATTTTGTAGTTTTTAGTTTATAGGTCTTTTCATATTTTATCCGATTTATCTGTATTTCATTTTTGATGAAGTTGTAAATGATAGTTTAATTAGTGTAGATGTATTTGACTTTCTTTATGCAGGTTGAGCATTGCTAATCCAAATATACATTTTTATAAAACTATAGAAAATGATAGTTTTAAAATTTTCATTTGATTGTTTATTGTTAGCATATAGAAATACAGTTAATTTTTCTATATTGAATTTGTATCCTTCAATCTTGTTAAACTCACGTATTAGTTCTGGCACATTGTTGGTAGATTTGATCAGATTTTCTTCATAGACCAAAGGTTGTTAAACCTTTCTTTCTCAAACTACCCTCTTACTAAGGATAGTGAATATTTTAGGCTTGTGGCAAAAGGGTCTCTTTTGCAGCTGATAAACTCTGCCATTTTAGTATGAGAGCAGCCATAGATCATCCATAAATTAATGAACACAGCTGTGTTCCAATAAAAGCTTATCAGACAAGAAGCTGGCCCACAGGTTTGGGTTTACCCATACCTATTTTGTGGTCATGGTTGTGTATAAAGACAATTTTATTTCTTTTCTTAAACTTGGATGCCTCTTATTTCTTTTTCTTGCCTGACTGCATTAACTAGAATCTTCAGAACAATGCTACAAACAAGTAGTGAAAGCAGACATTCCCATGTTCTTCCTCATCTTATGGGAAACGCATTCAGTTTTTCACTATGATGCACGTTAGCTGTAGGTTCATCATAGGCGTTGTTTATCATGCTGAAGAACTTCCCTTGGATTCTTATGTTACTGAGAGTGTTTCTTCTTTGAAACATCAGGAGTAAATTTTATCAGATGCCTGTGTCTGTTGGGATGATCCTATGGGTCTTCTCTTTCAGTTTGTTTTGTGGTAAATAAAGATGATGTTTCAATGTTAAGCCAACCTTCCATTTCTGGAATAAACCCCATTTGTTTATGACGTATCACGTTTTCATTATACTGTCGGATACAATTTACTAAAGTCTCATTTAGAATTTATTATAAAGACTTTTATTTTTTAGACCAGTTTTATGTTCCTGTCAAAATTGAGAGGGAGGTTCAGATATTTTTTTGTATACCCCCAATCCAATACATGTTTAGCCTCCTTCATTACCAGTATCCTTCACCATAGTGGTAGTTGCTATGATAGATGAGCCTAAATTGACACATCACAATCACCCCAAGCCCATAATTTGCATTGGGGTTCACTCTTGGTACTGTACATGTATGGATTTGGACAAATGTACAATGATGTGTATCCATGTTATATAAATTATTTTGACTTCCCTAAAAATCCTCTGTGCTCTGCCTATGTATCTTTTCCTGCTGTCTCTTACCCTTTGGCACCCTTTTACTTTATCCATAGTTTTGCCTTTTCCTGATCATATAGTTGGAACCATACAGTAAGTAGCCTTTTCAGATTAGCTTATGTCACTTGGTAATATGCATTTAAGGTTCCTTCACATATTTTCATGAATTGATTGCTCATTTCTTTATGTGTAGAGTGATATTCCACTGTATGGCTGTGTAACCACAGTTTATTCACTCCACTATGGGAGGATGTCTTCGTTGCATCACAAATTGGTTGAATTTTTACATTCGTGCTCATGAGGGAATTTTCTTGTTGGTAATATTTTCTGGTTTTGGTTCAGGGTAAAGCTAACATTACAGACTGAGTTGAGATATACTCCTTCTTTCTGTTTCTTTTGGGAGAGTTTATGTATAATTGTATTATTTTCTTCCAGTAATGTTTTGTAGAATTCACCAGCATAGCCAGCTGGGTCTGGAGTTTTCTTTTAGGAAGGTTTTTAACTATAACTTAACTTTCTTTTATAGATATAGGGCAGTTCATGTTATCTATTGCTTCTTGATTGAGATTTGCTAATTTTCATTTTTAAAGGAATTTGTTAATTTTATCTAAGTTGTCCTGTTTACTTACATAGAAATTATAATATCTTGTTATATTTTTAGTATCCGTAGAATCTATAATTATGTCACATTTTTTATTTCTGAAATTAGTAATTTGTATTGTTTCTTTTATTCTGAGCAGCCTGGCTAAATGGAGCTTTATCACATTTATTGATCTCCTCAAGGTGTTTTGTGTTGTTGATTTTTTTCTATTGTTTCTTCTGGAACCAACAGTATAACAAAATACCATAGACTGGTTCAAACAACAGAAGTTGATTTCTCGCAGTTGTGGGTTCAGCAAAGTCCAAGATCCAGATGCTGTTGTGTTTTGTGTGTGGTTAGGGAACACATCCTAGTTCATGAATGCTTTTTCTCTGTGCCCTCACTTGGCAGAAGGGGTGAAGGAGATCTGGGGTCTGTTGTATAAGAGCACTAAGCACTAATCCCATTCATTAGGGCTTCGCTCTCATGACCAACTACCTGTAAAAATCCCGCCTCCTAATACCGTCACATCTGTGATTGGCTTTCAGCATATAAATTTTGGGGAAGACAAACATTCAGACCACAGCAGATGTTTATTATTTCCTTTCCTCTGCTTGCTTTGGGTTTATGTCACTCTTCTTTTATCTAGTTGCTTAAGGTAGAAGTCAAAGTCACTGATTTAAGACTCTTCTAATGTAGACATTCAGCAGTGCTAAAAATTTGTATTCAAGTACAGCTGTAGCTGCATTCCACAAATTCTGGTTGACGAATTTTTATTCAGTTCAGAATATTTTCTATTTTCTATTTCTATTTTCATTACCTGTTTGACCCAGGGTTATTTAGATGTGTGTTACTTAGTTTCCAAATATTTGTGTATTTCCCAGAGTTATTTTTGTTATTGGTCTTTAATCTGATTGATTTGTGGTCAGGGCACATACTTTGTATGACTTAAATCCTTCTGACTCAATCCTTTAATTGAGAGTTGTTGTACGGCCTAAAATATGGTCTATTTTGGTAAGTGTTCCGTGGGTACTTGAAAAGCATAGTGTTGTTCAAGTCTATTCTCGCTGATTTTCTGCCTTCTTGTTCTATCACTTATTGAGTAAAGGGTATTGAAACCTCAGATTACCTAGAAATTGTCTGTTACTTTTTGTAGTTCTATCCACTTTGGTCTCATATATTGTGAGGCTGGTTTGTTATTAGGGGCATAAAGACTTAGAATTGTTATGTTTTGTTGATTAACTGAACCTTTTACTATTGTGACATGACCTTTGTTATTTATTGCTGGAATTTTTTTTTGCTATGAAATCTACTTTGGTATTAATACAGCCACTCCTGCTCAGCTGCCTTTGGCAACTGTTAGCATGTATCTTTTTCCATCCTTACAACCAATTTGTGTCTTTACATTGAAAGTGCATTTCTTATAGGCAGCCTGTAGTTTGGTCTTGCTTTCTTGATGAGCCTGACAGTCTGTATTATAGTTGAGGTTCTTAGACAAGTTTCATTTATAATGTGATTACTGATATAGTTATGTTTGTCTGGTAGCTGTTTGATTGCTATTAATCCCAACTGTTCTCTGTTCCCCTTCTTTTCCTGCTTTCCTTTAGATTAGTCAACTGTTTTTTATGATTCAATTTTATATATATTTTTGGGTTTATTAGCGATAACTGTTTCGCTATCTTAGTGTTTAGGATTTTTAGTATATAATTTGAACTTATCACAGTTCACCTTCAGTAATATTATACATCCTAGATGGTATAAAAAATGACAATGATACATTTTCATTTTTTTCTGTCCCAGACACTTCCTTCCTGAATCTGTGGGATTATGGTTTGTGTTAAGGTTAGAATATTTTTGGCCATTTTTTCTTTAATTTTTTTTCTGTCTCTTCTTTTTTATTTGAGGAGTTATCTATTAGCTGCTTGAAAGTTTCTTGCAGTTTATCGTGTCAAATTTAGGAATTTTTCCTTTGTTATCTCTAATTTGTGTTTATTTCCATCCACTACAGTTTTTACCTCTGACAATGTAATTTGCGTCTCTACAAGTATGGTTTGTGTTTTTTTTTAAAAAACCTTCCCTGCCTCCACTTATTATCTTGAGTTTTATTTGGAGTACAGAGATTTACTTATAATCTTTCCATTCTTGCTTTTAGATTTGGGGTAATTCCTCACTCCTGAGGCAAGACCTTTCTGAGTATTCATTGTCCTGTGAAGTATATGGTATTTTGGCCTGGCTCATGGGAACGGACCCTCTTCCAGTCATTGTGTGAACCCCAGACATCGTTTCTGCTAATTTTCTTTAACTGTTGTTTTTTTTAATTTTATTTTTCATTGTTCTTAGGAAGTTTCCTAGCACACAAGCACTTTTCATTACTCCAGTAAATACCCAAGAGGGAATCTCTGCACATCTCCAGGATTTGTTTCCTGTACTGCCTTTTTCTCTCCAGTTTTCTGTCCTGTGATCTCTATCTGCTTTGGTTTTACTGGCCTCTCAGCTTCATCACCCCAGCTCTATGTCAGATTTTCTCCCTTTGTCATGGCCTCAAACCTCCATCAAAACTGTGTCAAAAGAGCTGGGATATTTGTAAGGCCTGCTGTATTTGTTTTCTGTCTTTCAGTGATCACCTACCATCTTCATTGCCTGAAGTCCACTGTGTTGAAAATCAGTTTAATGTATTTTGTCTGTTTTGTTTTTTATTCATTCAGATAAGATGAAAAATCAGTATCTGTTACTCCATCAGAGCTAGTAACAGATTGCAGCAGAGCTTCAGCACAGCACATGCTGCAAACTAGCCAGAGTGCTTTGCTTTCTTCTTTGCTTAACTGCTTCTTTCTCATCCTTCATTTCTTAGTGTAGCATCTCTTCCTCAGGGTAATCTTCCCTGGGTGAAGTATAGATCAAATTATCTTATGCAATCACATAACTATGGTTTTTTTTTTTTACAGGACCTATCTGAGTTTATAACTGTCACCTTTTTATCTTGGTTCTTCACTATACTTTAAGCTAAAACAATAGCAGAGGTGTTGTCTTATCTGCAGACCTTACTATAATATCTTCCACCTTGTAGGCACTCAATATGTACATACTTGTTCAATGTATGAATGAATACCTGTTAAAAATGCACAGTCCTTTATATCCAAAAATCTACTCATGTATTTTATCTCTACTTTGTTTTTTCCTGGTTACAGATTGTGTTCACCTATTGAAAATTAAAAATACATTTTGTTTATGGAAAAGATTAATAGAACTTGATCACTGTGAGCAACTTAGAGTAAAAATTCAAAAACTGAAAAATAAGGCTAGTGTACTACAAAAGAGACTATCTGAAAAAGAAGAAATAAAATCGCAGTTAGAGCATGAAACACTTGAATTGGAAAAAGAACTCTGTAGTTTGAGGTATGACCTAGTTTTAAATAAATGTTTGAACTGTTTGTTTTATATTAAAGACGTATAAGGAGAAGTTTTGTAATTGCGAACTTTCCTTCTAGGATTTAACAGGGAAGAAAGCTTCTTCATCTTATGGAGTGTGAAATTATTGGATATAATATCACAAGTTCTTGTGAATACTTCTCTAATAATTAAATGCATATTCTTTTAAATCATAGTTTTAATGGCTGTATAGAATTTTACCCTTTGGAAATCTCATTATTTAATTGATGAATTGAATTTTAGGTTTTAAAAAGTTTTTGTAATAATGCTACAAGGAACATCTTTTATATACACATAGTTTTCTACATTTCTAATTATTTACATTGGATAAATTCTTCTGGTTAAAGTATAGAAACTTTTTTAGATCTGTTTTAGATCTTTGATCAATATTTCTAAATTGTTCTTAAGAATGTTTATATTAATTTATAATTCAACCAACAGAGTATAAAACAGATATTTTTCTTTACCCAGAATAATTATTTTAAAAATTATCAGCCGGGTGCGGTGGCTCATGACTGTAATCCCAGCACTTTGGTAGGCCGAGGTGGGCAGATCACGAGGTCAGGAGTTCGAGACCAGTCTGCCCAACATAGTGAACTGCTATCTCTATTAAAAATACAAAAAATTAGCCAGGTGTGGTGGTTGCACCTGTAATCCCAGCTACTCAGGAGGCTGAGGCAGGAGAATCGCATGAACCTGGGAGGCAGAGGTTGCAGTGAGCAGAGATTGCACCAGTGCACTCCAGCCCAGTGATAGTAGGAGACTCCCTCTCAAAAAAAAAAAAAAGTATCCAGTTTTATTCTTAATATGTAGGGAATAAAAAGTAAAATGGAAAGTGATTACTGATTAGCTTATTCAACGTCTCTCTCTCTGTTATGTAGATAAAATTAATTCAGTTTTATGCTGAAGACATGTATTATTCTTTATTGTTTAATTAAATATTAGATCTTGTGTTGTTCCAAAACAGATTTTACAATTGGTTATAAAGTACATACTAATCAGCAGGATAGACTGAAAGTGTTACCCAAAAAACAATCTTAAAAAGTGTAGGGTAACATATTACATTCTTAACCTAGTCTTGGATTACAGTAATCTGCTGATATATGTTTCATAAAGACATCAAAAATGCTATCTTACAATGTAAATTATGTTTAGGGATACCTGCAATGAATGTTTCATGAAGATGAAAATGTATTTCTAGTGAATGTATCAACTTGTTTATAAAAAGTAACTTTATGTTAATTAACTCTAAATGATTCATCCTAATTGAGGAGTAATTACTGTGTGAAGAAAAGATGATTTTTATCTTGTAACTTTACTGAATAATTTTCAACATCCTTTTTCATAATATTTGCTAGAGTTACTAGTAATAGAAACTTATGCAGGATGTTCTTTTATCAATACATTTCAACTTATACATGCCCTTTGGATGAGATTGAGGTGAGAAATTAAAAACATGAGAACTAGAAAGAAAAATAGTATTTAAGAACATAGAAACTTTATTAGGATAATAAATCAACATATGAATGTTTTATTTTCTAATATCAACAAAGAGAGTCAAACTCTGTAAGATATTTGAAGAGATTTATTCTGAGCCAAATGTGAGTGACCGTGGCCCCTGACACAGCCCTCAGGAGGTCCTGAGAACATGTGCCCAAGGTGGTTGGGGCGCAGCTTGGTTTTATACATTTTAGAGAAGCATGAGACAGCAATCAAATACATGTAAGAAATACATTGGTTTGGTTCAGAAAGGCAAGCCAACTCAAAGCTGGGGCTTCCAGGCTGTAGGTAAATTTAAACATTTTCTGGTTGACAATTGGTTGAGTTTATTTGAAGACCTGGGATTAATGGAAAGAAATGTTCAGGTTAAGATAAATGATTGTGGGGACCAAGTTTTACTGTGCAGAGGAATCTCTCAGCAGACTTCAGAGACAGCAGGTTGTTAAATGTTTCTTATCGGACCCAAAAGGGTGCCTGGCTCTCAGCTGAATATCCCCTGGATCTGCACAGAAAGGAAGGAAAGCAAAGGGGAAATGGGGTTCTCTATAGAATGTGGATTTTTCCCACAAGAGACTTTGCAGGGCAATTTCAAGGCATGGCAAGGAAATATATTTTGGATTAAATATTTTCTTCCTTGTCTCATAAGGTTACGCCAGAATCAGATTGAAAAGCAAGTCACAATATACAGGGTCAAATAAAACCCATCTGATGAGAATCCATGGTTTGTAGGGCATGACTCCCTGGACCCCTTAGGTAGGAATTTGGGCAAGATAAAAAATTAGAGCTTAGTCCTCACTGATAAGATAAATTCTAAGATAAGTATATTTACAGATTTGCCATACAGCAAGAAAAAAAGAAAAGAAGAAGTGTTGAAGAGTTGTACCAAAAAGTTAGGGAAAAGTTAAGAATCACAGAAGAGCAATATAGGATAGAAGCTGATGTGACAAAACCAATTAAACCGGCTCTCAAATCAGCGGAGGTGGAATTGAAGACAGAAGGAAATAATTCAAATCAGGTAAATTAATGTTTGGTAAAACTTCATATTTCTACGCTTATTAATATGACTTATACCATCTCTTTTGTTTAATGTATATTATTTAGGCCTGAACAATCCCCAAATTTTATTTCATCTTAAAAATGAATCATGGCATTTATAGCTATAATTATTTATAATAAATCTTGAAATATTTTATTTTAGTTCAAAGGCCTTTTGAAAACAATGCTATTCTACAATATATACTTAATGATATTGTAAGTATTTTGTTCCTAGTGACATAGTTCAGCATATTTTCCTCTATTTCATATTAATTATGCTTCAAATGTTATGGAAAAGGAATACAAGTTATCACAATAGCAAATAATCTCATGATTTTCTAAGAGCATTATAGATTTAATTTTCTTGACTTTTGGTGTCTTGAAATAAAAGATTATTTTTGTATGTATATATCTACCTCACAGAAGTTACTGATTTGGTGGAAGAGCACTAGGAATAGAGTCAGAAAAGCTGGGAAAAATCCTGCAGCTTGCTTATATTTTTAACCTTTTGCTACAGAATTATAACTAAATGAGTTCATTGATTTGTGCACGTAAAAGTGCTTAGTATAATGCCTAGACTTATCATTTATCAATAAATGTCATTCTTAAAACTGACCATAACAATATTAGAAAAGTAGAATATCTATACAATATTTTAGAAAAAGGGAACTTAAAGAATTTGGAAAATGTCATTCATCTGTCCAAATATCTGCCAAGCTAAGGCTCTCACTACAGGGAGAGGTATAGTTTAGATGTTAGAGTGTAAACCCAATTTTTTAATGTGGTCATAGTTATTAATTCTTTATGCCTTGCAATTTGTTGTAATTCAGTAAAAGCCTTTTTTTATCCTGAAATTTAAAAAAATTATCTAGTGGTTTCTTTTTTGCTTTCATGGATTCACTGTCTTCAAATAAACTTTTGAACTTTGGGGAATTTATGCTGTATGAAGTTTGAGGTTTTTGACTCAACTTCTTTTTTCCCAGTTAGATATCCAGTTATGGCAACCTCTCATTGTATAAATGTATGGGTTATTATTTAATTTCAGAAGCAATCACAATATGTTATCCTATTGGATACTAGTTACAAGTTTGCTTTGTTTTACTTAGGTTTCTGAAACTGATGAAAAAGAAGACCTGCTGCATGAAAACCGCTTGATGCAAGATGAAATTGCCAGGCTCAGGCTGGAAAAAGACACAATAAAAAACCAAAACCTGGAAAAGAAATACTTAAAAGACTTTGAAATTGTGAAAAGAAAGCATGAAGACCTTCAAAAGGCTCTAAAACGGAATGAGGAAACATTAGCAGAAACGATAGCCTGTTATAGTGGACAGCTTGCTGCTTTGACGGATGAAAACACAACGCTCCGTTCCAAACTGGAGAAGCAAAGAGAGAGCAGGCAAAGACTGGAAACAGAAATGCAATCATACCATTGTAGACTGAATGCTGCTCTATGTGATCATGATCCAAGTCACTCATCAGAAAGAGACCAAGAGCTTGCTTTCCAGGGCACAGTAGATAAATGTTGTCATTTACAGGAAAATTTGAATTCTCAGGTTCTGATTCTTTCTCTGCAACTTTCTAAAGCTGAGAGTAAGTTCAGACTCCTCGAAACTGAGCTCCATTACACAGGAGAGGCTCTGAAAGAAAAGGCTTTGGTTTTTGAACATGTGCAAAGTGAGCTAAGGCAAAAACAGAGTCAAATGAAGGACATTGAAAAAATGTACAAAAGTGGATACAATACAATGGAAAAATGCATAGAAAAGCAGGAAAGATTTTGTCAACTAAAAAAACAAAATATGTTGCTTCAACAGCAACTGGATGATGCTCGCAACAAAGCTGACAATCAAGAAAAAGCAATACTTAATATTCAAGCCGGATGTGATGCTAGAGTACAAAACCTTCAAGCTGAGTGCAGAAAGCACCGTCTTTTACTAGAAGAAGACAATAAAATGTTGGTCAATGAATTGAATCATTTGAAAGAAAAAGAATGCCAATATGAAAAAGAGAAAGCAGAAAGAGAAGTAAGTATCAAGAAAAATAAGTATTTTTCAAACTTCCTGAAGTAAAATTTAAAGTAATATTCAGTTACAGCTGAATGTTGGATCTAGTTGAATATAAAAAAGGATACATATGATAAATATATCTGCTTAGAAACAGTCCTTGTCTCCAGCAAGTCAAAGTTAGAACTGAGAGATGCTTTCCTCTGATTAAAGTCAATGTGTCACTTATAAAATTTTAAGTTATAAAATGTTAATATAGACTAACATTAATAATGTAGTCTTATACTGCTGAAATAATACTTTTAATGTATTTATGTTGCAACATTTTAAGACCATGATAAATCAGGTATATGGAAATGCTCATACCTAAAATGATATTTTGAAATTGATTCAATTAAGTGGGGTACTTTGACAGTGAATTTCAGATTTCCTAGATGAACTGAAGTGTATTCCCTATTTCATAATTACTTTTCTTCAGTAGCTTTAAATATGTCTTAGTTGGTAAAATTTTGTTTTTCTTCATGTCAATTTGACTTAAATCTGAAACTATTTCAATCTCAAATTATGTATAGATATGATCATTCTATTCTTTAAAGGCATCTAATTTTACTTCTATTATAATATGGGGAAAATGCAGTAAATTTTAGCCAAATCATGTTTGATTTAATCTTCTGACTGGCATTTATAATTTACTTTCAGTTTTTAAATAAAAAATTTGCTCATAATTTTTATTTCAAGGCTCAATTACTATCATTTGGATATAACTTTGTCCAGGACAAAGAGAGGCATAGCTATCTGTGATTTATTAGTTTGACACTGGATCCCCATTCTCAGACTAAGGAGGATTTCAGACTAACGAGGAGTGGCAGGATTCACGTAGAGTAGGAATGGAGTGAGTACAGAGGAGAGATATAGCAGCTGAGTCAGGGCGGGAGGTGGAGGGCGGGTTACTTAGAGCATCTAAGGCCACTGGAATTTTACTTTTCTTCTGAGATAGACATCTATTGGAAGGATTTAAGCAGATGATTTAATGTGAGGAACTGTGAGGTTGATTTGAGTTTCTAATTTAAAAAAAGAGGGAAATCATTCCACAATGTATAATTTACTACCATCAGTCTCACCCACATACTCATTTCTTTTTGAGACTTCAGAAGGTTTTTAAGCATTGCAGATTCATCAAGGGAGGAACGACTAGTGGGCTGAATATGTTGTGTGAATAACAATACCAGTTTGGCAGGAAGATAACACCTTCTGTATCCTTAACTGGATTCAGTAATACACAGGAATGTGTACACATGAGGAAAAGAAGGTGAATCGGTCTGTGTGGTGAGATTTTTCAAAGAGTATGCTTTAGAGTTAAATATTATTAATGGTTTAATAATAAGGTGATTTGTAAAATCAGTAACAAAAATAACATCTTATCAGGTAGCTGTGAGACAGCTTCAACAAAAACGAGATGATGTCTTAAACAAACGATCAGCAACAAAAGCTTTGCTGGATGCTTCATCGCGTCACTGCATCTATTTAGAAAATGGGATGCAGGATTCAAGGAAGAAATTAGATCAGATGAGAAGTCAAGTATGTATGCAACTTTGCACACCAACAACTGTTAATCTGTAGCTAGTTAACTAATATAAAGTGTTTTGGGGTACTAATTTTAGTGGATGGCTTTCTTTTGTATTTTTATGATAATGTTATTAAAATTTTATAGTGGATGGCTTTCTTCTGTATTTTCCTTATTATTAATTTTATTAAGATTTTATTATAATGCACCTATATCTTGATCTCTGGCTTTCATTCTGCCATTTTTTATACATATATTTTTTTCTTAAATATTTAACCTTAGGAAAGTTGAGAATTATGCATCATTTCTCACAGAAGTTGAGAGAGTTTTTTTCCTGTTAAACAGTCTATTTTTAATGATTTCTCTATTGGCATGGTGAGGCAAGCCAGATGAATTCAGAGGATGATGTCTAATGGAATGTTTCAGAAAATTATCTTATTTTTAGTCTCTACTTTTCTGAATGTATAAAGACCCTATGTATACTTATTTCATATATTTCAGGTTAACTTGTTCAGAAAGGCCATTTTACTGAATAAATTTTTATTTCGATGAAAATCCTTACTTCCTTTGTATTGGGCTCAGAGAGCACACTCTGTCTCTATATGGACAGTTAGCATTTGCCAACATGTATCTATTTTCTCTTATTTGTAGAAAAAGCTAAACTAAAAAGTGGGTTATAGAAGGTCAGCAAAGGATGGGTTTGAGATGTTTGGGTTGGTTAAGTGGGCATTTAGACAACAGGGCTTCTCCTTTGGCATGTTTAATGGACACCTTTGCAGTTTAAGATGATGCTTTTAAATTACTTCTCTCCTAATGATGACCTGAGTCCTGCTATTCAATGGGAGAGTCAATAAGATCCTGCAGGATCTTATTTGGAACTGACTTTGTTGATTTTAATTTTGTTCCTGCTTGTTTTTAAATTTTCTTGTTGTTTCCCTAGAAAGGAAAGATGACGCTTAGTTTTAAATATTTAAAAATGTGCAAGTTGCTTTGCTATAATAAAACTAAATGCATACATACAAAAAATAAAATTATAGTTGATGTGGTAGTGTTTGGAATTCAAAATATAAATGCTTAGCCTGAGGTAATCCTTTATCTTTCCACATTTTACCAGTTTGTAAGTTTGAGTATTTAACTGATAAAATGTAATTCAAAAGCAAGAAGAATGTTGTGTTTTAGTCCTAGAGCAGGGGTCTGTGAACTTTTCTGTAAAGGGCCAGATAGTATTATTTAAGGCTTTGTGAGCCATAAGATCCTTGTTGAAATAACTTGGCCCTGCAGTTACAGCACAAAAGTAGCCATGAACAATATGCAGACTGAAGGGGTGTAGCAGGTCCCACTAAAATTAATTACAAAAAACAGGTAATGGGATGATTTCTCCTAGATTATGACCTTTTATAAATAAAAAAGATTCTGATAGTCTAAAATATTTTGTATATATTTTGTTGATTCATTCATCTACTGATGGACATTTAGGTCATTTCCAAATGTAATTTTTTAAAATTCTTTGTTTCAGTTTCAAGAAATACAGGATCAACTTACAGCTACTATAAGATGTATTAAGGAGATGGAAGGCGACGCACAAAAGTAAAATTTGAAGCAGCACACAAAATAACTTGAGTATTTATAAAGCAAAAGAGCACTGTAGTATGAAAATTGTATCAGTTATGATAATTAGTATGTCTTTGTGAACCCAAAAAAGTTTCATTTGTAAGCTATATTGACATACATCATTTTTCTACATTATTCCTAAATTTTGCATATTATCGACAAAACACAGGTAGAAAAATGACACAGTAGCCCAATCGTCTACTTTTGTGATTGCTAAGAATTTGTGTAATTATACCTTCAGAAGTTTGTTTAGAATTTACATGATTTAAAAACAATTATGTGTGAGAGTAATTATTTTAAAATGCACATTTTAGGCTTGAAGTAGAAAATGTCATGATGAGAAAAATTATTAAAAAACAGGATGAACAAATTGAGCGGTTTGAGAAAATCCTGCAGCATTCAAGTTTGGTAAGCTGATCTCTTAATTTCTGTCATACTGAAAAGGAATTTTATTTTTCCAGTAGGACGGGTTAAATATCCCTTGTCCAAAATGCTTGGGACCAAAAGTAGATTTTTTTCAGACTTTGGAATATTTGCATATACCTAATGAAATATCTTGCGGATGGTACCTGAGTCTAAACATGAAATTCATTTAATTTATGTTTCATATATACCTTATGTACATAGCCTGAAGGTAATTCTCTACAATGTTTTACAGTAACTTTTTGCAGGTAAGAAAGTTTTTACTGTTTTCCCCAGAGCCTGTCACATGAGGTCAGGTGTGGAATGTTGCAGTTGTGGTGTCATGTCCGTGCTCAAAAAGTTTCAGATTGTAGAGCATTTTGGATTTCAGATTTTTAGATTAGGGATGATCAATCTACAGTACAGATGCTCCTTGACTTACAGTGGGTTTACATGATAATGTCTCTTGTTTGACTGAAACATTATAAGTAATATTTGATTTATTTCAGATGCTGCAGGTGTTTGAGAGCTAGATGAAGGTATGTTGCCAAAATTTATGAATTAAATTCCAATCATTGATTTCTGAAATAAACTCTAAGTAGTGAACGGTATTCCTTCTCAATTGCTTGGTTAATAAATGCTACATTAAATATTTTTTCTTACACACATCTAGTGAAAGATGTGAAAACATAAACATTCATAGTGAAGGGTATACTTATGCTTTGTTAATTCATCATGTTCCATAGCTTTAAAAAATCGCAAGAAGTCTGTGTATCCCTTTTTTTCTGGCCCTACACTTTTCTTCTGCCACCCCTATAGAACTGTCAGCCTGCACACTGAAACTGTTCTCACAAAACAAAGGCACCATCAACTTCTCAAGGTTAAGGTAGTGATTTAAGGCTAACAGACCCCACACTCCTGATAATAATTAGTTAAGCAATTACAGGTCACAAGCAGTCACTTGACCAGTGACATTTTAAATCTCTAGTCATTGACTTTGTCATTGGTTTACTTTTGCCCCTGGGAAAAGTTGAAAATTCCTTAGCATGGAATCAAAACTCTCACATCAGTGTGGTTCTTGTCAAGTTATTCAGCCTTATCTTTCGCCACTTACCATACTCTGCACCTTTGTTGTAGCATCCAGCCAAACTAGACTACGTGGAGCTCCACAGTGATCGTCTTCACCTCCAGCTGTTTGCATTTATTTCTTCCCTCTATCCTACATGTGTTTTCCTTCCCCTTCAGATATCAACCTATGAATTGCCTCTACCAAAAAGCCTACAATATTGACACAAACCTGGGCTAGTATCCGTTCTATGTCTTCCAATAAGTGCTGTCTTACACTTGTCATTGTATGTATGACTCTGTATGGGAATTGCCTGTTTGTTTTTTCAGATTATAGCATACAGTTGTTGAGGGGTGGACCGTATCATCTTTATCTTGTAATTCCAGTGCTTGTCCTAGTACCTTAGCACATGGTTGCTGAATACATGAATGAAGAGTGAGAAACCAGAAGCTCTGATACTTAACTGCCATGATAATCAATTCAGTGTGCAACTATGGGCAAATTATATTTAATAGTAATTGCATATTGTACATATTTTTCATTCTTATTAACACTGATAAACTTTTCAGCATATACTGACTTTCTCTTAGTTAACTGTGAAATCATTTAGATAAAGAATATAATTCTTTTTCATTCTAACTTCTGAATTTAAATCTGAATCCTCTATAGCAGGGGTCCCCAACCCCCAGGCCACACACAGGTCCATGACCTGTTAGGAAGCAGGCTGCACAGCAGGAGGTGAGTGGCAGGCAAGCGAGTGAAGCTTCATCTGTATTTCCAGCCACTCCCCGTTGCTCACATTATCACCTGAGCTCTGCCTCCTGTCAGATCAGCAAAGCCATTAGATTCTCACAGGAGTGAAAATCCTACTGTGAACTGCACGTTCAAGAGATCTAGGTCACATGCTCCTTATGAGACTCTAATGCCTGATGATATGTCATTGTCTCCTTTCTCTTCACGATGGGACCATCTAGTTACAGAAAAACAAGCTCAGGACTCCCATTCATTCCCCATTATGATGAGTTGTGTAATTATTTATTATGTATTACATTATGTATTACAATGTAGTAATAATAGGAACAAAGTGCACAATAGATGTAATACGCTTGAATCACCATCCTGAAACCATCCCCCAAACCCCCATCTGTGGAAAAATTATCTTTCACAAAACTGCTGCCTGGTGCCAAAAAGGCTGGGGACTGCTGCTCTATAACTTCTGCACTAGAATCTACTAATGAGTAAAATCTAAATCAATAACTAGTTTTAAAAGCATAACAAGAATATGTGCTGTCTGGCTGCAGTGGCTCATGCCTGTATTCTCAGCACTTTGGGAGGCCAGTGCAGGTGGATCACTTGAGGTCAGGAGTTCAAGACCAGCCTGGCCAATATGGTGAAATCCTGTCTCTACTAAAAATACAAAAATTAGCTGGGTGTGGTGGTGCATGCCTGTGGTCTCAGCTACTCGGGAAGCTGAGGTGGGAGAATCACTTGAACCCGGGAGGCAGAGGTTTCAGTGAGCCAAGATCGTGCCACTGCACTCCAGCCTGAGCAACAGAGTGACTCCATCTCAAATGCAAAACAAAACAGAAAGAATACGTGCTGACCAAAAAAATCTAAAAGACAATAAAATTGTATTACTAGGCTGTTAACATGATATTTTGTTTCCCATTAAATGTGTGACATGCAAAAGTATTTATTAAATGAAAATATTTTTGTATCTTTTATGTCTGATGAAAATTTATATCGTGTTTTAAATGATGTTTCTTGGCCTCTTTAACTTTTTATTTTTTTATTTTTATTTTTTGAGACGGAGTCTGGCTCTGTCACCCAGGCTGGAGTGCAGTGGCGAGATCTTGGCTCACTGCAAGCTCCGCCTTCTGGGTTCACGCGGTTCTCCTGCCTCAGCCTCCCAAGTAGCTGCGACTACAGGTTCCCAGTTAGTTTTTTTTTTTTTGTTTTTTTTTTTTTTTTTTTTTTTGTATTTTTAGTAGAGATGGGGTTTCTCCCTGTTAGCCAGGATGGTCTCCATCTCCTGACCTTGTGATCTGCCCGCCTCGGCCACCCAAAGTGCTGGGATTACAGGTGTGAGCCACT
This sequence comes from Gorilla gorilla gorilla, assembly GCF_029281585.2. Classification (NCBI taxonomy): domain Eukaryota; kingdom Metazoa; phylum Chordata; class Mammalia; order Primates; family Hominidae; genus Gorilla; species Gorilla gorilla. Next base: position 33,741,472 of record NC_073236.2, on the reverse strand, counting down.
GCGCCGAGCCTGAAAATCTTACTACCTAAATAACTTCCCACTCCACTCACACCCACAATCTTTCTATAATCCACATTCTCTCCTGAGACAAGAGCTTGGGAAGTTCCGTCTTGCTGAGGGAACTTTATATTGTTCAGGAATTCTTTAATAAGCTTTTACACAGTTGGGGAAACCAGGGAAAAGCAGGTTTGTCACTGCTTTGCTGAGGAGCAGACTCACATGCTTTGGAAGAATTTAGTAAACCTTCAATAGATGGCCTAAGATACTAACAGGGGCCATCTCATTAAGCTACACAGTTATTTATAAATGAAAGTATAATCTAGAACTTACATGTCAAAGTCTTCCACTACAAAGATGGCAAATATTTGGCTAAAACTGCAATGTTTGTCCCAGTTGACAAAACTCTAATCAAGCCCCTGCCCTTCTCATTCTGTTTTTCCTTTTAAACTTTTTTTTTATATTTTAATTTTTCATTTGACAAATGCATATTTCCTCTTTATACCATGCTTCCAAGTGTCACTCTGATACATACCTTCAATGACCAGACACAGGATTGTGCAGTTTGTTGTGGACACTCATCCCATGAATAGGGAGACTCCGATAACCTGAACAGAAGGCTCTGAAAAGAAAGGAAACTTTCTTTTCCGTCCATACAGAGCTTCCCCCCATTATTTCAGTGTACACAAACCAACATCAGTTCTTTAACACAAAAATAAAAATACTCAAGATCAAGCAATTGTGAGGGGAATCATCTTTCCAGAAGTCAATTCTTCTAGCGGCTACCTTCAGCATATACAACTTGAATGAAAAGAAGTTGGTCAAACGAGTAAAACTTTCCCACCTCATTCCATTTCTGTCTACCCATTGACAACACCTTCGGTCTTCTCACAAATATTGAGTAGAAACACTGCCAACTCTTCACCTTTATCTGGCTCATTCCCAGAGGCAGGAGAAGATGTGATTTATTTGGTGGATGGGAAATCTTATCCATTGGTCCCATCAAATCCATTGGTCCACGTTTGCCTATTAGTAAGGCAAACTTACTCAGTGATCAATGAGTACATCTAGTCTCTCTTTCTCCTCTGGATTCTGAACAGGAGAAGTGGAAGGCAGGTGAAGACCCTCCTTGCACTGGGTGGGTAACTGACTGTTCTGCAGATGAACTTTTTTTCGTTCAGGTTCTAAAGTCAAGGCTAGGGGGCAATATTAGAAGTCTTTTTTGGTCAACATTAAGCCATAGTTTCTAAATCAGCTTTAGGAGGAATAATGTATTTGGATATTGATCTGACCTCTTGTTTTTATTTCTAAGTTGGTTTGGCACTGAAAAAGGAGAAGTATGTTATCAGTCCACATCCCTAATGCCCTGACATCCATGAATCCATTTTAGTGGAATCCAGATCTCTAAGAAAGAGATATAAAATATTTGTTCCTATCCAACTGTGATTAATATATTTCCAACTATGTTGCTGTCTGTAAGTAGAGTCTGCATACATGTTTCTGGTTCATATATGCCTAGGGTTCCAGAGCATTACATTTCCATCAAAATGTAGATCCCGAGAATGCCAGAGAGGGTCAGGCCGAGGATAGAACAGACAGTGATTTTCAGATACTGCAGTAGGAAGGTGGATCCACCTCTTGGCTGGTACTTGTAACCATGAAGTGTGGGAAAGTAATGACCAGATTGAGTAAATGACCAGAAATTCAAAACTAAGCCACAAGAAATTTGTCTATTTCTGCTTTTGTTGACTGCTGTCAGGGTTACATCAAAAACAGTATTGCTGAGACCAGTGTTGTGGAGCTTTAACTCTATGTTTTCTTCTAGTAATTTTACAGTTCAGGCCTTCTATTTAAATCTTCATTTGGAGTTGATATTTGTATGTGGCGTAAGTTAAGGGACTAACTTTATTTTTCCTGTGGATATTCAGTTTTCTCAACACCATTTGTAGAACAGACTATCCTTTAACCGTTGTATGTCCTTGGCACCTTTGTCAAAGATAAGTTGACTGTGTGTGGATTTATTTCTGGGTTTTCCATTTTGTTTAGCCAATTTGTCCATTTATATGCCACTACCATGCTATTTGGATTACAATTGTTTTACAATATGTAATAAAATTAGGTAGCAGGCTGTCTCTAGCTTTGTTCTTTTTGCTCAAGATTATTTTGTCTATTTTAGGTCTGTTCAACACAAATGTCAAGATTTTTTTTCCATTTCTGTAAAAGAATGGCATTGGAATTTTGATAGTGATTGCATCAAATATGTTGCTTTTGGTATTTTGTTCATTATCACAATATTAATTCATCCCATCCACAAGCATGAATTTTTTTTTATTTACTTGTGTTTTTAAATTTTTGTTCATTGGTGTTTTATAGTTTTTCATATACAGGACCTTTAATTTTTTGCTTAAATTTACACCTAAGTATTTAATTTCTGTTGCTATCATACTTGGGATTTTTAAAAAATTTCTTCAGGTAGTTTGTTATTTGTATACAGAAACACTTCTGATCTTTGTTAGATCATTTTGTATCCTGAAACCTTATTGAATTCATGCATCAGTTCTAACAGTTTTTGGTGGAATATTTAGGGTTTTCTGTATACAGGATCATGTTGTCTGCAATTAGAGATAATTTCACTTATTTCTTTTCTGAGTAGGATGCTTTTCTTTTCTTTTCTTGTCTAATTGTTCTGCCTAGGAATTCCACTGTTAACGATGAAAAGAAGTGGTGAGACTGGTCATCATTGTGTTGTCCCTGAACATGGAGGAAAAGCTTTCAACTTTTCACTGTTGAGAATAATGTTAGCTAAGAGCTTGTCATACATGGTTCTTTTTTGTGTCGAGACACATTTTCTGCACACTTAATTTGTTGAGAGCTTTCATCATGAAAGGGTTTTAAATTTTGTCATGTGCTTTTTCTGCATGTATTGAGAGAATCGTATGATTTTTGTCTTTGACTTTGTTCATGCATTTTATCACATGTATTCATATGCATATGTTGAAACCAACTTGCATCCAAAGGATGAATCCCACTTGATCATGGTGAATGATTCCATTCATATATTCTTAAATTTGGTTGCTAATGTTTTGTTGAAGATTTTTGCATCAGGGTTCATTACTGACATTGGCCTAGTATTTTCGTCTCTTGTAGTGTCCTTGTCTGTCTTTGGTATCAGAATGATGGTAGCCTAATAAAATGAGTTTGGAAGTATTTCCTCGATTTCACTTTTTTGAAAGAGTTTGAGAGTAATTAGTATTAGTTCTTTAAAGGTTTGTCAGAATTTAGCAGTGAAGCCTTCTGGTCCTATGCTTTTCTTTCATGGGAGGCTTTTAATTTCTGCTTCAGGCCGGGCTTGGTGGCTCACGCCTGTAATCCTAGCACTTTGGGAGGCTGAGGTGGGTGGATTGCCTGAGGTCTGGAGTTCGAGACCAGCCTGGCCAACGTAGTGAAACCCTGTCTCTACTAAAAATACAAAAAAATCAGATGGGCGTGGTGGTGGGCGCCTGTAATCCCAGCTACTTGGGAGGCTGAGGTAGGAGAATTGCTTGAACCTGGGAGGCGGAGGCTGCAGTTAGCCGAGATTGTGCCATTACACTCTACCTTGGGCAACAAAAGCAAAACTCCGCTTCAAAAAAAGAAAGAAATTCTGCTTCAATTTCCTTATTATTTATTAGTCCATTCAGATTTTCTGTTTCTTTTTGATTCAGTCTTGGTAAGTTGTATATTTGTGGAAATGTTTTTATTTCTTCTATGTTATCCAAATTGTTGGCATACAAATGTTCATTATATGAACAATTGTAATCCTTTGTATTTTAGAGTTAAAAGTTGTAATTTCTCCTATTTCATTTCTGACCTTATTTGTTGGAATAGTCCTTTTTCTAGTTAGTCTAGATATGGATTGGTTGATTTTGTTTATCGCCTTAAAAAGAAGTTCAGTATTAATTCTTTCCATTGGGTTTCTCATATCTATTTTATTTATTTCCACTTTAATCTTTGCTATTTTCTTATTTCTGCTAATTCTTGGCTTTGTTTCTCATCTAGTTCATTGAGGTATAATGATTGATTTAACTACATTCTATAAGTTTTGGTATGTTGTGTTTTCATTTTTGTGTGTCTTAAAATACATTTTTAAATTTTTTCTGTAACTCATGGGCCATTTATGAATATGTTAAATTTTGCCATTTTATGTATTTTTCAAGATTTCTTGTGTTACTGATTTCTAGCTTTATGCCATTGGGATGCAAAAATTTTCTTGCTATAATTCAATTCTCTAATATTTGTTAAGATCTGTTTTGTGGCCTAACACATGATATATACTGGAGAATGTTCCACCCACATTTCAGAAGAACATGTACACTTCTGCTGTTGGATAGGATGTTCTGGGTATATCTGTTAGATCTAGTTGCTCCAAAGTGTAATTCAAATCTAATGTTTCTTAATTTATTATCTTTCTAAATGATCTTTCCATGGTTGAAATTGGGGTATTGAGGTCTCCTACTATTATAGTATTGCAGTATATTTTTCTCATGAGATTATTTAATAATTGCTTTATGAATTAGGACCTTGAGTGCATATATATTTACAAGTATTATGTCTTCATGATGAATTAACTCCTTTATCATTATGCAGTGAACCCTATCTCTTTTATAGGTTTTGACTTAGTTTATTTCTTTTAATAATAAGTATAGCTCCCCTGCTCTATTTTAGTTTGCATTTGCATGGAATATCTTTTTTCATCTTTTCAGTTTCAGCCTATATACGTCTTGACTGGTAAAGTGAGTCTCTTGTAGGCAGCACATGATTGAATCTTGTTTTTTATTCTATCCATTGATATGCTCTATGTCCTTTTATTTGACAATGTAATGCACTTACTATCAAGGTAATTATTTATAGGGAAGGACTTGCTACTGCCACTTTGTAATTTTTTTTCTGATTGTTTTATAAATTCTTTGTTCCCTTTTTCTCTCTTGCTGAACTATTTTATAACTTGATGGCTTTCTGTGGTGGTATGCTTTAAAATTTTGGATAAATTGCAAAATAAACTTTTTTATTTTGTGCAGTTATGATAGGTTTTGTTTTGTGGTTATCATGAAACTTACCTAAAATATCATATTCTTATAACAAACTACTCTAACAACTTCTGATAGCAACTTCTCTTTAATTGCATCCAAAAGTCTATACATTTTCATTCTCTCTCCCATACAATTGTACAATTTTATGTCAAAACTTACCCTTTTATTTCATATTTATATACCTTAACAATTTATTGTAGCTACAGTTATTTTCAGTACCTTTGTCTGCTAACCCTACTAGTAGGGATAAAATTGCTTTACAAACCACCCTTAGAATATTAGAGCATTTTGAGCATGACTGTGTATTACTGATAGCATTGAAGCTTTTTACTTTTATATGTTTTTTTCTTACTATTTAGGCTTTTATTTCAATGTAAGGCTCTTCCTTTAGTAATTCCGATCAATCAGGGATATTGATTATAAACTTTATTAGTTTTTTTTTGTATAGAAAGGTTTTTATATCTCTCTCTCCCTCATTTCTACAGGACAGCTTTGCTAGGCACAGAATTTTTTTTTTCAAGATGGAGTCTTGCTCTGTCACCCAGGTTGGAGTGCAGTGGTGTGATCTCACCTCCCAGGTTCAAGCTTGCTCACTGCAATCTCCGCCTGCCAGGTTCAAGCAATTCTCCTGCCTCAGCCTCCCAAGTAGTTGGGATTACAGGCCCATGCCACCATGCCCAGCTAATTTTTGTATTTTTAGTAGAGATGGGGTTTCATCATGTTGGCCAGGCTGGTCTTGAACTCCTGGCCTCCTGATCCACCTGCCTCGGCCTCCCAAAGTGCTGGGATTACAGGTATGAGCCACTTCACCCGGCCGGGAACAGTATTGTTGATTGGCATTTTTGTTTGTTTGCTTGCTTGTCTGCTTTAGCATTTTGAATACATCATCCCTCTCTCTTGTGGACTGTAGGGTTTTCTGCAGAGAAATCCACTGACAGCCATACTGAAGCTCCCTTGAATGTGATGTATTTCTTGTTTTTTTTTGCTGTTTTCAGTATTCTTTGTTTTTCATTTTTAATAACTTCATTGTGATGTGTGTTGATAAATGCCTCTTGGATTGAAATGGATTCATGACCTCTGCAGTTTTCATACCTCAATGTTGTCATCATTCTTCATGTTTGGGAAATTTTTAGTCATTATTTCATTAAATATGCTTTCTAGGCCTTTTTCTTTTTCTTCTCCTTCAGAAACTGATATTATATGAAAGTTGGGTTGTTTGATTGAGTCCCATAATTGCCATATGCATTTGTTATTCTTTTTTGTTGTTGTTTTTCCCCTGATGGAATCATTTCAAATGTTTTTTCTTTAAGCTCACTGATTCTTTTTTTCTGCTAATAAAATCAGCTGCTGAAGCATTGTATTAAATTTTTAGTTTGTTGTATTCTCTATATCTAGAATTTCTATTTGTTTTTTGTTATCATATCTATTTCTACTTCAGAACTATCATTCTGTTAATGAATTTTTTCCCAAATTTATTTTAGTATGTTATCCATATTTTCTTGTACAGGCATACTTCAGGGATATTGCAGGTGTGGTTCCAGGCAACCACAATGTAACAAGAACTTGAATTTTTGGTTTTACACTGCATATAAAAGTTTTTTATACTATACCATAGTCTATAAAGTGTGCAATAGCCTTATGTCTACAATTACATACTTTAAAAACTACTTTATTGTTAAAAATGCAAATGATCATCTGAGCCTTCAGTGAATTTTAATTTTTGCTGATAAAGAGTCTTTCCTCTGTGTTGATGGCTGCTGAATGATTAATGTGGTGGTTGCTGCAGATTGAGGTGGCTGTGGCAATTTCTTAAAATAAAACAACAGTAAAGTTTGCTGCATCAATTGATTCCTTGATTCCTTTGATGAAAGGTTTATCTGCAGTGTGCCATGCTGTTGGATAGCATTTTACCTCACAGTAGAACACCTTTCAAAATGAGTCGATCCTATCTAATGCTGTCACCGCTTTATCAACTCAGTTTGTATAATAAGATAGGTGTTTTTTTTTGTTTTTTTTTTGTCATTTCAACAGTGTCTTCACAAGGAATAGATTCCATCTCAGATGGCCGGGCTATAAGAAACAACTTTTAGTACATTCAAGTTTGATCATGAAACTGCAGAAATTCAGTCACAGGCTCAGGCTCCAATTTTACTTTTAGTTCTCTCGCTAGTTCCATCACACTCACAGTTACTTCCTCCACTGAAGTCTTGAAACCCTCCAAGCTATCTATGAGGGCTGAAATCAACTTCTTCCAAACTTCATATTTTGACCTCCTCCAAGGAATCACAAATATCTTTAATTTCATCTAGAATAGTGATTGCTGTCTAAAAAAATCCAAATGATTTTTAATTTGCCTTGTGCAGATACGCAGAAGAATCATTGTCTATGGCAGCTATAGGCTTACAAAATGAATTCTTAAATAATAAAATGTCCTTGATCCATGGGCTTCAGAATGAATGCTGTGTTAGCAGGCATGAAAACAACATTAATCTATTTGTACAACTCCATCAGAGCTCTTGGGTTATGAGTGCATTGTCAATGAGCAGTAATATTTTAAAAGATATATATATATATATACACATATATATATACACATATGTACATACACACACATACACGTATACACACACACACACAAACACACACACACACACATGTTTTCTGGACAATAGGTCTCAACAGTGTGCTTAAGTTATTTGGTAAACCATACTGTAAACGATGTGTTTTCATCCAGGCTTTGTTGTTTCATTTATAGAGTATAGGTAGCATAGGTTTAGAAGAACTTAAAAATGTAGCAGAATGGTAAATGAGTACTGCCTTTAATGTTTTAATGTAACCAGCTGCATTAGCCAGTACATAGAGAGTCAGCCTGTCCTCTGAAGATTAGAAGCCAGGCATTGACTTCTCCTCTATAGCTGTGAAAGTTTTAGGTATCCTCTTTTTCCGGTATAATGCTGTTTTGTCTACATTGAAAATCTGTTATTTAGCATAACTGCCCTCATCGATGATCTTAGCTAGATCTTCTGGATAACTTGCTGCAGCTTCTCTGTCAGCACTGGCTGCTTCACCTTGCACTTTTATGTTATGAAGATTCTTTTCTTAAACCTCATGAACCAACCTCTGCTAGCTTTAAACTTGTCTTCTGCAGCCTCCTCACCTGTCTCAGACTTCATAGAATTAAAGAATGTTAGGGCTTAGCTCTGGATTCAGCTTTGGCTTAATGAAATGTTGTGGCTCATTTGATTTTATATCCAGACCACTAAAACTTTCTTCACATCAGCAGTAATACCATTGTACTTATCATTTGTGCATTCACTGGAGTAGCCTGTTTAATTTCCTTTAAGAACTTTTTTTTGGCATTCACAGCTTAGTTTACTGTTTAATGTAAGTTGCCTAGCTTTCAGCCTATCTGAACTTTCAACATGCTTTTCTCACTCTATTAATCATTTCTAGCTTTGTATTTAAATACTGGCATCATGGGGGCTAATGTGGCTTACAAAGTATAATTCATCTGGCAGATGGAACCACAGTTTGACACTACCAGTCTTATGTCGGGTTCAACCCAGTAATAAATCCAAGCCTACCCATTCTTCCCGGAAGGAGCTTGATTATGCATCAAATTCCACAACCTCTGTAGTTAGTGCCCAAGGAACTGTTTTCTTAACAACTTTGCTCTGTGAGTTGACAGGATTTTGTATTTTTGAATGTATTTAGACCATAGAAAACAAGGAAGTAAGCATACAATGGGCCCACATTCAGAAGCTATCTCCTCAGGATCAGAGGCTGCATCCAGAGTGTGCATAGGTGTGTTTGTCACAGATCCTCTACCAAGCTTAATGGAGAGAGAGTGGGAGATAAATGTCCATACTAATCTTCATCATGTAGCTAGAAAGAACTGAAACACTCCTCCAGCCTTCTAACTTTTTAGCTACATCTGGATTGTCTGGCTCCTACCTTAACCAATTTCTGGTTACTGACAAGGCGTGGCACATCCTAAGTTCCAGGGAGCCACCAAAAACAGTCAACACTAGAGCACACAAGGATTTGAGAGGTACCTGAAGATCTCTGGCTGGGAAGTTTGGTGAGATCCTTTTCCTACATGGGGCCAGTCTTATCAAATGCACAGGAGCCAACAGAGAGAGTCGAGGAAAAATGAAGAAACAGGGAAACATATTCAAAGTAAGAAAACAAGATAAATCTCCAGCACCTGAGTGAAGTGCAGATATGTATTTTATCTGACAGAGATTTCTAAATAATGGTCATAACAATAATCACTGAGGTCAAGATAGCTTTGCAAGAACAAGCTGAGAACTTCAAGAAAAGGAAAAATGTTATACAATAATGTCAAACAAATCATAGATCTAAAGTGTACTGTAACTGAACTGAAAAAATTTAATAGAGGCGTCCATTAATAGAATCTATCAGTGAACTTTGAGACTGGTCACTGGAAATTATCTAACCTGAGGATCAGAAAAAAAGATAATGCAAATGGAGTGATGACAACTTTAGACAGTTATGGGACACCATCAAGCAGGACCACTCACGCATTATTGGCATGCCTGAAGGAGAAGTGAGGAAGAAAGGAACGGAAAAGTGTTTAAAGGATTAATGACAGAGAATTTATCAAGCATGGGGAAGAAAGCAGAAAGCCTGATCCAGAAAGCCCAAACGAAACCAAATAAGGTGAATCCAGGGACTCACAACAAGATACACTATAATCAAATTGTCCAAAGTTAAAGACAAAAAGAGAGTGATATTGTTTGCAAATTTGTACCCTCCAAATATTGTGTCGAGATTTGATCCCCAATGTTGGAGGTGGGACCTAGTGGGAGGTGTTTGGGTCATGGTGGTTGATCTCTCCTGGATAGCTTTTTGCCCTTTTTTCACTAATGAGTGAGTTCTCACTGCATTACATGAAAGATGGTTGTTTAAAACAGTGTGGCACCTCTCCCCTCTCTTCCTACCTCACTAGCCATGTGTGACATACCTGTTGTCTCTTCACCTTTAGCCACAAGTAAAAGCCTTCTGGGTCCCTGACCAGAAGCTGCGCAGATGCCACTGCCATGCTTCTTCTACAGCCTGCAAAACTGTGAGCCAAACAAACCTCTGTTCCTTATAAATTACCTAGTCTCAGCTACTTTTTTATAGCAACACAAAAATTTGTGTTTCTCCGTGTTGCTCTTTTCTGTGTTATTCTGTGTTGCTAACACAGAAATTAGTACCAAGGAGTGGGGTTTTGCTATAAAAAATACCTGATAATGCAGAATTTGCTTTGGAACTGGGTAATAGGCAAAGAAGACAGGAAGATGAGGAAACTTGTGGAACTTAATTAGACCTTGGTTAAGTGGTCGGCCAAAATGATAATAGGAATATGAACAGTGAAGGCCATGCTGTTGAGGTACATAGAATACAACTTTCAAGAAGTGGCTGCACCATTTTGCATTCCCACAAGCAATGAATGAAGTTTCCTCTTGCTCCACATCCTTGCCAGCGTTTGATGTTGTCAGTGGTTCTAGATTTTGGTTATTCTAATACGTGTGCAGTGGCATCTCATGGTTGCATTTCTCTGAGGAAATATTATGTGTAGCCTCATTACATATGCTTATTTTCCATTTGTATAATTTACTTGGTGAGGTACTTGTTAAGGTCTTTAGCTCATGTCTTTCACTGTTCAATATGTTTTGAATAATACTTCTTAATCAGATATGTTTTAGCAAATTTTTTTTTCCATCTGTGGTTTCTCTTTTCTTTCAGTGTCTTTAATGGTGTAAAAATGTTACATTTTCAAGTCCAGCTTATCAATTCTTTCTTCTATTGACTTCAACTTTGGTGTTTTTTCTAAAGGTCATCATTAAACCCAAGATAATCTGTATTTCCTTCTATATTACCTTCTATAAATTTTATAGTTTTTTGTACATTTATGTTGCTGATCCATTTTGAGTTAATTTTGGTGGGGGTGTAAGGTCTGCGATTTATTTTTTTTGCATGTGGATATCCAGGTATTCCAGCAGCCCTTCCTGAAAAAACTGCTTCATCATCATAATGCCTTTACTTTTTTGTCAAAAATTAATCGAATGTATTAATGTGTTTCTATTTGTGAACTCTCTATCTCATTTTATCCGTTTGTTCTTTCACTAATACCACACTGTCTCCATTACTGTAGCTTTACGGTAAGTCTTGAAATTGAGTAGTGTCTGTCCTCCAAGTTTGTTCTTCTCCTTCAATACGGTGTTAGCTATTCAAGGTCTTTTGCCTCTCCATATAAACATTTTCATTTAGATTGGAATTGCATTGAATCTATACATTGGAAAGAACTGACATCTTAATAGCATTGAATCTACTTATGAATATGGTACATATCTCTTTTTGTTTCATTCTTCGCTTTCTTTCATCAGATATGGACATTTCTGGAATTACAGAGCCCCCTCTACATTGAGCACAAGACAGTGACGAATCCACATTCTTCAGCCAGCAAGTCACCTCTGAGAGCCAAATGTCTGATTATAGACAAGAGAGTCAGAGAATGATAACGACATCTCAGGAAAATTGTGAAAATAATCAGCAACCGTATGTGGATAACCCTTTCAAATTTCTCCAGGGCACCTGTCATTTCAGCCAATACTTGCCAGCTTGTGCCAAGGATGCTGGAGCTGCCTGGGATGAGTTTCCCAGGGGAGGAGCTGGCCACCATCTTTGCTGTTTGGGCGGCACAGACATTCCAGCCTGTGGGCTTTGGACAGTGCAAACTGATGGGGTAGAAGGGATCCCTAGAATAGCACAGCTGCTCTCCCAACATGTGCCCAGATTATTTCTTTTTTTCTTTTTTTTTTTTTTTTGAGAAGGAGTCTTGCTCTGTCACCCAGGCTGGAGTGCAGTGGCATGATCTCGGCTTACTGCAGCCTTCACATCCCAGGTTCAAGCAATTCTTCTGCCTCAGCCTCCCAGGTAGCTGGGACTGCAGGTGCTCATCACCACGCACAGTGAATTTTTTTATTTTTAGTAGAGATGGGGTTTCACCATGTTGGCCAGGCTCGTCTGGAACTCCTGACCTCAACTGATCTGCCCTGCTGGGCCTCCTGAAGTATTGGGATTACAGGCATGAGCCACCGTGGCCGGCCCCAGACAGATTCTTTAAGGGGATTCCCAATCTGTTCCTCCCAAGCAGGGCCTCCAGCTACCCCACCGGTGTCTGGGGCTGACAGGAATTTGAATTCTCCCTGGGAGGGAGTTCTGGAGTTCCCACCTTGTGGGAGTCCTTCCAACTGGGGCCTGGGGGAGAGGGTGGGGCCAGCTTTGGAGAGTCCAAAATGACTGGGGGTGGAAGGGATCCCCCAGCACATCACAACTGCTCTACCAAATAGTGGCCAGGCAGATTCTTTACGCAGATCCCTGATTCTTTCCTCCTCTCTGGGTGGGACCTCCCACCTGGGGCCTCCACCACCCCACCGGTGTTCTCAAGCTGACAGAGATTTACATTCTCCCCGGGAAGGAGTTGTCGAGGTCCTGCCCAGTAAGGAGGAATGGATCAGGAACCTGGTGAAAGAATCTGCCTTCTAAGATTTTGTAGAGTAGCTACGCTGTGCTGATAGATCCCTTCTGCCCCGGTAGGTATGGATTCTCCAGAGCCCACGGGCTGTAACGACTAAGTTGCACAAACAGCAAAGATAGCTCCTTGCTCCTGCGCGTGGGAACTCATTCCAGGAATTCAAATCTCTGTCAGCCTGAGAACACCGGTGTGGGTGGCTGGAGGCCCCAGCTGAAAGGACCCTCATTGAGCTGGACCTCCAGGCCTCCATGCCAGGGAGAACTCAAATCTCTGTCAGCCCCAGAACACTGGCGGGGGTGGCTGGAGGCCCCAGTTGGGAGGTCCCTCACTGGGCCAGACCCCGAGACCTCCATGCCAGCGAGAATTCAAATCTCTGTCAGCCCCAGAACACTGGCGGGGGTGGCTGGAGGCCCCGGTTGGGAGATCCCTCACTGGAAAGGACCCCAAGAACTGCATCCCAAAGATAATTCAAATATCTGTCAGCCTGAGAACACCAGCTGGGGTGGCTGGAGGCCCCGGTTGGGAGGTGCCTCACTGGGCGGGACCTCGAGACCTCCATACCGGGGAGAATTCAAATCTCTGTCAGCCCCAGAACACTGGTGGGGGTGGCTGGAGGCCCCTGCTGGGAGGTGCTCACTGGGCAGGACCTCCAGACCTCCATGCCAGGGAGAATTCCAATCTCTGCCAGCCCGAGAACACTGGTGGGGGTGGCTGGAGGCCCTGGTTGGGAGGTCCTGCCCAGTGAGGAGGAATGGATCACAGACCTTCTTAAAGACCCAGTGTGGCCACATTTTGGTAGAGCACCTTGCTATGCCAACCTCGCCAGTGTTCTCAGGATGACAGATTTGGATTCTCCCTGGCATGGAGGTCTTGAGGTCCTGCCAAGAGAGGGACCTCCCAACCGAGGCCTCCAGCCACCCCCGCCAGTGTTCTGGGGCTGACAGAGTTTTGAATTCTCCCCGGCATGGAGGCCTCAGGGTCTGGCCCAGTGAGGGACCTCCCAACCGTGGCCTCCAGCCACCCCTGCTGGTGTTCTGGGGCTGACAGAGATTTGAATTCTCGCTGGCATGGAGGTCTTTAGGTCCTGCCAAGTGAGTGACCTCCCAACTGGGCCTCCAGCCACCCCCACCGGTGTTCTTGGGCTGACAGAGATTTGAATTCTCCCTGGTATGGAGATCTTGAGGTCCTGCCCAGTGAGGGAACTCTCAACTGTGGCCTCCAGCCACCCGCCCCTGGTGTTCTCAGGCTGACAGAGATCTGAATTCTCCCTGGCATGTAGTTCTCAAGATCCTGCCCAATGAGGGTCCTTTTAGCTGGGGTCTCCAGCCAATCCCACCAGTGTTCTCAGGCTGACAGAGATTTGAGTTCTCCCTGGCATGGAGGTCTTTAGGTCCTGCCCAGTGAGGGACCTCCCAACTGGGGCCTCCAGCCACCCCCGCCAGTGTCCTGGGGCTTTCAGAGATTTGAATTCTCCCTGGCACGGAGTTCTTGAGGTCCCTACCAGTGAGGGTTCTCCTAACTGGGCCCTCCAGCCACCCCTACCTGTGTTCTCATGCTGACAGAGATTTGAGTTCTCCCTGGCATGGAGGTCTTTAGGTCCTGCCCAGTGAGGGACCTCCCAAATGGGGCCTCCAGCCACCTCCGCCAGTGTTCTGGGGCTGACAGAGATTTGAATTCTTCCAGGCATGGAGTTCTTGAGGTCCCACCCAGTTAGGGTTCTCCTAACTGGGACCTCTGGCCACCCCCACCTGTGTTCTCATGCTGACAGAGGTTTGAATTCTTCCTGGCATGGAGGTCTCCAGTTCCTGCCCAGTGAGGGTCCTTTCAACTCAGGCCTCCAGCCACCACCCCACCCCTGCCAGTGTTCTGGGGCTGACAGAGATTTGAATTTTCCTTGGCATGGAGGTATCAGGGTCCCGCTCAGTGAGGGACCTCCCAACAGGGGTCTGCAACCACCCCCGCCAGTGTTCTGGGGCTGACAGAGATTTGAATTCTCCCTGGCATGGAGGTCTCGGGGTCTGGCCCACTGAGGGATCTCCTAACCAGGGCCTCCAGCCACCCCCGCCAGTGTTCTGGGGCTGACAGAGATTTGAATTCTCCCAGCTATGCAGTTCTTGGTTCTTGAAGTCCCGCCCAGTAAGGGTTCTCCTAACTGGGGCCTCCGGCCACCCCCACCTGTGTTCTCATGCTGACAGAGATTTGAATTCTTCCTGACATGGAGGTCTCCACTTCCTGCCCAGTGTGGGTCTTTTCAACTCAGGCCTCCAGCCACCCGCCCCTGGTGTTTTCAGGCTGACAGATTTGAATTCTCCCTGGCACATAGTTCTTGAGGTCCTGCCCAATGAGGGTCCTTTTATCTGGGGTCTCCAGCCAACCCCACTGGTGTTCTGGGGCTGACAGAGGTTTGAGTTCTCCCTGGCATGGCGGTCTTGGGGTCCCGCCCAGTGAGGGACCTCCCACCCGGGGCCTCCAGCCACCCCCGCCAGTGTTCTGGGGCTGACAGAGATTTGAATTCCCCCTGGCATGGAGGTCTCGGGGTCTGACCCAGTGAAGGACCTCCCAACTGGGGCCTCCAGCTACCCCCGCCAGTGTTCTGGGGCTGACAAGAGATTTGAGTTCTCCCTGGCAGGGAGGTCTTGGGGTCCCGCCCAGTGAGGGACCTCCCACCCGGGGCCTCCAGCCACCCCCACCGGTGTTCTCGGGCTGACAGAGATCTGAATTCTCCAGGGTATGGATGTCTCAGGGTCTGGCCCAGTGAAGGACCTTGGCCTCCAGCCACCCCTGCCAGTGTTTTGGGGCTGGCAGAGATTTGAATTCTCCCTGGCATGGAGGTCTTGAGGTCCTGCCCAGTGAGGGACCTCTCAACCGTGGCCTCCAGCCACCCCCACCGGTGTTCTCGGGCTGACAGAGATCTGAATTCTCCCTGGCATGTAGTTCTCAAGGTCCCACCCAATGAAAGTCCTTTTAGCTGGAGTCTCCAGCCAATCCCACCAGTGTTCTCAGGCTGACAGAAATTTGAGTTCTCCATGGCATGGAGGTCTTGGGGTCTTGCCCAGTGAGGGACCACCCAACCGGGGCCTCCAGCCACCCTCACTGGTGTTCTGGGACTGACAGAGATTTGAATTCTCCCAGGCATGGAGTTCTTGAGGTCCCACCCAGTTAGGGTTCTCCTAACTGAGACTTCTGGCCACCCCCTCCTGTGTTCTCATGCTGACAGAGGTTTGAATTCTTCCTGGCATGGAGGTCTCCAGTTCCTGCCCAGTGAGGGTCCTTTCAACTCAGGCCTCCAGCCAACTCCCCCCACCCCCGCCAATGTTCTGGGGCTGACAGAGATTTCAATTCTCCCTGGCATGGAGGTCTCGGGGTCCCGCCCAATGAGGACCTCCCAACTAGGGCCTGCAACCACCCCGCTAGTGTTCTGGGGCTGACAGAGATGTGAATTCTCTGTGGCATGGAGGTCTCGGGGTCTGGCCCAGTGAGGGACCTCCCATCCGGGGCCTCTAGCCACCCCCGCCAGTGTCCTGGGGCTTTCAGAGATTTGAATTCTCCCTGGCATGGAGTTCTTGAGGTCCCACCCAGTGAGGGTTCTCCTAACTGGGCCCTCTGGCCACCCCTACCTGTGTACTCACACTGTAGTACATGAGTACTACATGTACTTGAATTATCCCTGGCATGGAGGTCTCCAGTTCCTGCCCAGTGAAGGTCCTTTCAACTTGGGCCCCCAGCCACCACCCCGCCCCCTCCCCCAGTGTCCTCAGGCTGCCAGAGATTTCAATTATCCCTGGCATGGAGGTCTCAAGGTCCTGCCTGGTGAGGGATCACCCCACTGGGACCTCCAGTCACTCCTGCTGGTGTTCTCGGGCCCAAAGATATTTGAATTCTTGGGATGAGATGGCCAAAGATGAGCTGCCATCTTTGCTGTTTGTGCAACTTAGCCACTCCAGCCTGAGGGCTTTGTGGAATCCATACCTACCAGGGGCAGAAGGGATCTCCCAGCACAACACAGCTACTCTACAAAATCTTGGTCAGGCAGATTCTTTTAGCAGGTTCCTGACCCATTCCTTCTTAACTGGCAGGACCTTGACAACTCTATCCAAGGGAGAATGTAAATCTCTGTCAGCTCTAGAACTAAGGGGTTGAAGCCCCACTTGGGAGGTCTCACCCAATGAGGAACGGATCGGGGATCTACTTAAAGAATCTTGCCATGATTTGGTAGAGCAGTTGTGCTGTTCTGGGGATCCCCTCCACCCTAGTCACTTTGGACTCTCCAAAGCCCACAGACTGGAATAGCTGAGTCACCCAAACAGCAAAGATGGCGGCCCCTTTCTCCACCACGGAACTCATCCCAGGGAGAATTCAAATCTCCGTCAGCCTGAGAGCACCTGCTGGAGTAGCTGCAGGCCCCAGTTGGGAGGTCCCACCCAGCGAGGAGGAATGGATTGGGGACCCACTTAAAGAGGCAGTCTGGCCACATTTTGGTAGAGCAGCTGTGCTGCGTGGGGGATCCCTTCTGCCCTCAGTTGGTTTGGGTTCTCAAAAGCCCAACAGGCTGGAATGGCTAAGTTACCCAAACAACAAAGATGGTGGCCTGCCCTGTCCCCTAGGAAGTCAGTCTCAGGTAGGTAAAACACTGTTGCTGGTGGCTGGCTGGAGTTGTTTCCTTGATTATATGAGTAATGCGAGTACCTGGTTGTTTCAGTTGAAGGTGCTGTATTGACTTGCTCCTTTCATTCCTCTCCATGAGAGCCATGCACCCTACCTGCTTCTAGTCAGTCATCTTGGCCACACACCCCCATAATCATATTTTTTAAGTAAATCATTCTTTAAAACTCTAACAAAATATTTAAACATTTAAAAAGTGTGGAGCTTTAGAAATGCCTGATTACGTCTTAAGTTTGAGACACGTAGCAGTTATGAACATTGGCAATTCCAGATTTTGCAACTTGAAAGGACTTATATCTTATACAGTCTTTGTGTGTCTAAACTATCTTCACCTGTAAAATGAGTATAATGAAGTACTTTATAGAGTTGTAAATGTTATATGTAAAAATATAGCAGTGAGGGGGCAGTGGGCTGGCCAAGATGGCCGAGTTGAAGCAGCTAGTGTGTTTGGCTCTCACAGAGAGGAACACAAGGGGAGAGTAAATACTGCACCTTCAACTGAAACATCCAGGTACTCACATTGGGACTAACCAAGAAAACAACTTGACCCAGGGAGAATGAAGAAAAGAAAGGCAAAATGACAGCCCACCTGGGAGTACCACAGAGCCAGGGGAACCTCCCTCACCCAGGGAAGCAGTGAGTGAATGTGTGACCCTGGAAACCCATGCTTTTTCCACGGATCTTTGCAATCCTTGGGTTGGGAGATCTTCTCATGAACCCACTTTACCAGGGCCTTCAGTCTGACGGAGCTACGTGGAATCTTGGCACAGCAGCCACTCAGGCACACATGGAGACCTGAGAGCCTTAGGTACCTGGGCTTTCCTGCAAAAGTAGCTGCAACTCTGGCAAAGTGGGAGGTTAGACCCTCATACATATCCCTAGGGAAGAGGCTGAATTCAGGGAGCTGAGCAGCAACAGCCTGCAGGCTCCACTTCCACAGAACCTCACAGGATAAGAGCCACTGGCTTGGAATTCTAGCCAGCCACCAGCAACGCTGTTGAGACTCCGTGAGACGAAGCTCCTGAGAGAAGGAGCAGGCCACCATCTTTGCTGTTTGGGCAACTTAGCTGCTCCAGCCTTTGGGATTTGGAGAGTCTCAGCGGACCAGGGACAGAGGGATCCATTAGCACAGCACAGTGCTACTCTACCAAAATATGGCCGGACTACTGCTTTAAGAAGGTCCCCAATCCCATTCCTCCTCACTGGGCAGGACCTCCCAACCAGGGCCTGTAGCTACCCACTCTGGTATTCTCAGACTGACAGAGATTTGAATTCTCCCTGAGATGGAGTGCCCCGAGGGAGGGGTGGGCTGCCATATTTGATGTTTTGGCAACTTAGCCATTCCAGCCTTTGGGCTTTAAGGAGTCCCAGCTGACTTAGGGCGGATATAGCCCACCAGCACAGCACAGCTGCTGTACAAAAGCATAGCCAGACTGCTTCTTTAAGCAGGTCCCGGATTCATTCCTCCTCACTGTTTGGGACTTCCCAACTGGGGCCTCCAACCACCCCCACTGGTGTTCTCCTGCTGACAGTGATTTCAGTTTTTTCTGGGCTGGAGCTCCCTGATGGAGGGGCAGGCCATCATCTTTGCTGTTTTTGCAACTTAGCCACTTCAACCTTCAGTCTTTGGAGTGTCCAAGGAGACCAGGGGCTGATGTGGACCCTCAGCATAGCACAGATGCTCTATAAAAATGTGGACAGACTGCTTTTTAAGCACTTTCCCAATGTCATTCCTCCTCACTGGGCAAAACCTCCTAACTGGGGTCTCCAGCTACCTCCTACAGGTGTGTTTGGGCCAGCAACAAGTTCATTCATACCTCCCTAGGGCAAAGCTTCCAAAGGGAGCAGTAGGCTGCCAACTTTTCTGTTTCACAGCCTTCACTGATGATAACTCCAGGTACTGGAAAATCTGAGGCTACTAGAGACTGAAGTGGGCCCTGGGCATACTGCAGCAGCCCTATGGAAAAGTGGCCAGACTGTTACCTGGGTTCCCATTCCTGTATCTTCTCACTAGGCAAGTCTTGCAGGCCTGGACCTCTACCTAACCCCCCTACCAGAGCTGTCGAGCCAGTAGCAACTCAGCCACTCCCTGGACAGAGCCTCCAGGGGCAACTGAAAGCCTCTCTGCCACTGCTTCTGCAGTGGAACTGTCCTTGCTACCCTCAGACTGATGAAGGAGCTAACACCCTTATCTACACCTTCAACAAGCTTTAATTGACCAAAGCCCATCTCCCACGGGTTTTACACACTCCCCACTGCCCATAACAGACAGGGAACCCCTGGATTGGCCCCCACAGCATGAATTCTCCATCCTGCTTGCTGATTGCAATAAACAGTTGCTGACCTGTATTCTCCGGGGATGGAACCCTGAGGAGACAAACAAAAGACCCTTGGCTACAACCACTACTAATGTCCCTTCCTCTTCTGCCTCAAAGTTAGGGAAGAAATATAAACACTGAGATTGCCCCAGAGCTGCAGTGGGCAGCCTAGGAGTGCCAAGCCATGATCTACAGCCAGCACTCAAGGAGGAGAGAAGCACATTTTCAGATCATTGAGAGTGAACATGGCTGCAACTGTGAGGAAACATAGGGGAGCCACATGACCAAGCAAGACTCTACCAACTGACCAGTAAGCCCAAGTGCCACCTACTGGATCACATCCCAAAGCTTCAGCACCAAAAATACCTTACTAATATACTCCCCTCTGAAACCAGAAATGAGAAGTCAGCTTCAAATAAAGACCCTGTACAAAGCCTCAGCCTGGTGAAAACATCTGAAAATAAGTCTACGGACTGTACTCAGTCTACACTGCAATTAAAGGAAAACCCATAGGTGGAAATGAGAAGAAACCAATGCAAGAACTCCAGTAACTCAAATGGCCTCTGTGTCATATGTCCTTCAAACAACCACACCAGTTGTCCAACAAGAGTTCTTAACCTGGATGAACTGTCTGGAATTACATAAATATAATTCAGAATATGGATAGGAAAAAAAAAATCATCAAGACTCAGGAGAATGGCAAAACCCAATCCAAGGAAAATAAGAATAACAATAAAGTATTATAGGAGCTGAAGGACAAAGTAGCTGGTATAATAAAAAAAGAAACTAACCGATCTGAAAGTGCCAAATAACACAATACAAGAATTTCACACAATGCAATCACAAGTATTAACAGCAGAAAAAACCAATCTGAGGAATGAATCTCAGAACTTGAAGATTGGTTCTCTAAAATAAGATGGACAAAAATAAAAAAGAATGAACAAAACCTTCAAGGAGCATGGGATTATATAAAGAAGCCAATTCTACAAATCACTGGCATCTCTGAAAGGGAGGTGGAGAAATCAAATAACTTGGAAAACATATTTCAGGATATCATCTATGAAAGCTTCCCTAACCTTGCTGGAAAGGCCAACAGTCAAATTCAGGAAATACAAAGAACTACAAGATTCTACACAAGACCATCCTCAAGACACATAAACATCAGGTTTTCCAAGGTCAAAATGAGGGAAAGAATGTTAAAGGCAGCCAGAGAGAAAGGGCAGGCCATCTACAAAGGGAACCCCATTAGGCTAACAGCAGATCTCTCAGCTGAAATCCTACAAGCCAGAAGGGATTGGGGGACTATATTTAACATTATTAAAGAAAATCTTCAACCAAGAATTTCATATCCAGCTAAACTAAGCTTCCTAAATGAAGGAGAAATGAGATCATTTACAGACAAGCAAATTCTGAGGTAATTCATTACCACCACATCTGCCTTACAAGAGATTTTAGAAAGGAGGACTAAATATAGAAAGGAAAGACCACTACACACTAATACAAAAACATACTTAAACACACAGACCAGTGACACTATAAAGCAACCACACAAACAAGCCAACATAATAACCAGCCAGCAGCACAATGACAAGATCAAATCTACACAAGTCAATACTAACCTTGAAAGTAAATGGACAAATGCCCCACTTAAAAGGCAGAGTGGCAAGCTAGATTAAAAAAAAAAAAAGCGAGACCCAATGGTATGTCGTCTTCAAGAGACCCATCTCACACGTAATGACACTCATCGTCTCAAACTAAAAGGATGGAGGAAAATCTACCAGACAAATAGAAAACAGAAAAAAAGCAGAGGTTGCAATCCTAATTTCAGACAAAACAGATTTCAAATGAACAATAATTTTTCAAAAAGACAAGGGGGCAGGGGCAAGATAGCCAACTAGAAGCAGCTGCAGTTCGAGGCTCCCACTGAGAAGAACTAAAACAGTGTGCAAATCCTGCACCAGCAACTGACATATCCAGGTTCTATGATCAGGACTGACTAGGTGGTTGGCATGACCCATAGAGAACAAGGAAAGATGGGCTGGTGGATTGGCCCACCTGGGAGCCACATGAGGCAAGGGGAGCCCTCACCCTCAGCCAGCCAAGGGAGGCAGTGAGTGAGCATGCTACCCAGCCTGGGAAACTGCTTTTTCCATGGATCTTTGCAATCCACAGATCAGAAGATCCCACTCATGAGACCACACCACCAGGGCCTTGGGTGCCAACTACAGAGCCATGCAGATTCTCAACAGCCACTCAGCTGAAGTCTGCCTAAAAAGTTGGGGAGGGTTGTCATCATCACTGTGGCTGCCTGCTGCCTAAACCCTCTGAGTTCCCTGGGGGAGGGGGAGCAGTCATCACTGTGGTTGCTGGCTGCCTAAGACAACTGAGCTTCCCAAGAGAGGGGCAGTCATCATCACTGCAGCTGCCTGCTGCCTGAGGAAACTGAGCTCCCCAAGAAGGGACAGCAGCCATCACTGTGGCTGCTAGCTGCCTAAGACACTGAACTCCTGGGGAGGAAGGGCGACAGCCATTTCTACAGAGCCAGGCTGCTGTTTTTCCTTTGCTGATGCCAGGGAGACTGGATGGCTTGGTCCCAAGAGGTATTCCCCACAGCGCAGCATACTGGCTGTGGCAGATCATGGCCAGACTGCCTCTTTAGGCTGACCCTGACCCATCCCTCCTCACTGGGTGGGGCATCCCTGCAGGAACTCCAGCAACTCAAGCCAGGGAATTAGGGAGAGAACGCTGATCTCTCTAGGTCTGAGTCCCTAGTGGGAGGGGTGGCTGGCTGTTGTCTCCACAAACCAGAAGACCTATTCTTTCCCCCTGCTCACTCTGAGGAATCCAGGCAGCCCAGACGAGTGGGATTTCCCCCAGCACAGCATACCCCCTTCACAAAGGGACAACCAAAGTGCTTCATTAAGCAAGTCCTGGATCCTGTGCCCCCCAACTGGGTGAGACACCCCAATGGGTCACCAGACACCTTATACAAGAGCATTTCTACTGGCATCAGGTGGGTGCCCCTCAAGGACAGAGATCCCAGAGGAAGGAGTGGGGTCCCACCTTTGCTGTTCTCCAGCACTCTCTGGTGACATCTTCAGGTGTGGGAGGGACCCAGATAAGTAGGGCTTGAAGTGAATCCCCAGCAAACCACAGCAGCCCTACAGAAGAGGTGCCTGACTGTTCAAAGGAAAACAGAAAGCAACAACAACATCAACCAAAAAGTCCCCAGGAAAACCTCATCTAAAGGTCAGCAGCCTCAAAGATCAAAACGAGACAAACTCATGAAGATGAGAAAGGAATGAAAAACCCCTCACAACTCAAAAGGCCAGAGTGGCTTGTTTACTCCAAATGATCACAACACCTCTACAGCAAGGGCACAGTGCTGGGAGGAGGTTGAGATGGATGAATTGACAGAAGTAGGCTTCAGAAGGTGGGTAGTAGCAAACTTCACTGAGCTAAAGGAGCACGTTCTAACCCAACACATTGGAACGAATCCCAGAACTTAAAGATTGGTTCTCTAAAATAAGACAGACAAAAATAAAAAAGAATAAACCGGAAGGAACAAAACCTCCAATAAGTATGGGGTTATGTATAGAGGCCAATTCTACAAATCACTGGCATCCCTGAAAGGGAGGTGGAGAAATCAATGCATTGGGTTAGAACATGCTCCTTTAGCATGTTCTGTGAAATTTGAACCCTACTTCTGTCAGCAAAGAAGCTAAGAACCATGTTAAAAGGTTACAGAAGATGCTAACTAGAATAACCAGTTTAGAGAGGAACATAATGACCGGAGCCAACTATAAAGCACATAAGGGGAACTTTGTGATGCAAACACAAGTATCAACAGCTGAATTGATCAAGCAGAAAAAAGAACATCAGAGCTTGAAGACTATCTTGCCAAAATAAGGCAGGCAGACAAGATTAGAGAAAAAAGAATGAAAAGGAATGAACAAAACTTCAAAGAACTGTGGAACTATGTAAAAGACCAAACCTATGACTGATTGGACTACCGGAAACAGACAAGGAGAATGGATCCACGTTGGCAAAACACACTTCAAGATATCATCCAGGAGAACTTCCCCAACCTAGCAAGACAGGCCAACATTCAAATTCAGGAAATCCAGAGAACCCCAGTAAGATACTCCACAAGAAGATCAACCCTCAAGACACATAGTCATCAGATTCTCCAAAATCAAAATGAAGGAAAAAATGTTAAAGGCAGCCAGAGACAAAGGGCAGGTCACCTACAAGGGGAAGCCCGTCAGACTAACAGTGGGCCTCTCAGCAGAAACCCTACAAGCCAGAAGACAGTTGGGTCCAATGGTCAACATTCTTAGAGAAAAGAATTTCTAACCTAGAATTTCATATCTGGCCAAACTAACCTTCATAAGTGAAGGAGAAATCCTTTTCAGACAAGCAAATGCTGAGGGAATTTATCACCACCAGGCCTGCCTTGCAAGACCTCCTGAAGGAAGCAGTAAAGATGGAAAGGAATCAGAATGATGCTGGCCTCATAAAATGAGTTAGGGAGCATTTCCTCTTTTTCTATTGATTGGAATAGTCTCAGAAGGAATGGTACCAGTTCCTCCTTGTACCTCTGGTAGAATTCAGCTGTGAATCCATCTGGTCCTGGACTCTTTTTGGTTGGTAAATTATTGATTATTGCCACAATTTCAGCTCCTGTTATTGGTCTATTCAGAGATTCAACTTCTTCCTGGTTTAGTCTTGGGAGAGTGTATATGTCGAGGAATTTATCCATTTCTTCTAGATTTCCTAGTTTATTTGCGTAGAGGTGTTTGTAGTATTCTCTGATGGTAGTTTGTATTTCTGTGGGATCGGTGGTGATATCCCCTTTATCATTTTTTACTGTGTCTATCTGATTCTTCTCTCTTTTTTTCTTTATTAGTCTTGCTAGCGGTCTATCAATTTTGTTGATCCTTTCAAAAAACCAGCTCCTGGATTCATTAATTTTTTGAAGGGTTTTTTGTGTCTCTATTTCCTTCAGTTCTGCTCTGATTTTAGTTATTTCTTGCCTTCTGCTAGTTTTTGAATGTGTTTGCTCTTGCTTTTCTAGTTCTTTTAATTGTGATGTTACGGTGTCAATTTTGGATCTTTCCTGCTTTCTCTTGTGGGAATTTAGTGCTGTAAATTTCCCTCTACACACTGCTTTGAATGCGTCCCAGAGATTCTGGTATGTTGTGTCTTTGTTCTCATTGGTTTCAAAGAACATCTTTATTTCTGCCTTCATTTCATTATGTATCCAGTAGTCATTCAGGAGCAGGTTGTTCAGTTTCCATGTAGACAGCATCATTCTGATACCAAAGCTGGGCAGAGACACAACCAAAAAAGAGAATTTTAGACCAATATCCTTGATGAACATTGATGCAAAAATCCTCAATAAAATACTGGCAAAACGAATCCAGCAGCACATCAAAAAGCTTATCCACCATGATCAAGTGGGCTTCATCCCTGGGATGCAACGCTGGTTCAATATCAATAAATGTAATCCAGCATATAAACAGAGCCAAAGACAAAAACCACATGATTATCTCAATAGATGCAGAAAAAGCCTTTGACAAAATTCAACAACCCTTCATGCTAAAAACTCTCAATAAATTAGGTATTGATGGGACGTATTTCAAAATAATAAGAGCTGTCTATGACAAACCCACAGCCAATATCATACTGAATGGGCAAAAACTGGAAGCATTCCCTTTGAAAACTGGCACAAGACAGGGATGCCCTCTCTCACCACTCCTATTCAACACAGTGTTGGAAGTTCTGGCCAGGGCAATAAGGCAGGAGAAGGAAATAAAGGGTATTCAATTAGGAAAAGAGGAAGTCAAATTGTCCCTGTTTGCAGATGACATGATTGTATATCTAGAAAACCCCATTGTCTCAGCCTAAAATCTCCTTAAGCTGATAAGCAACTTCAGCAAAGTCTCAGGATACAAAATCAATGTACAAAAATCACAAGCATTCTTATACACCAACAACAGACAAACAGAGAGCCAAATCATGAGTGCACTCCCATTCACAATTGCTTCAAAGAGAATAAAATACCTAGGAATCCAACTTACAAGGGATGTGAAGGACCTCTTCAAGGAGAACTACAAACCACTGCTCAAGGAAATAAAAGAGGATAAAAACAAATGGAAGAACATTCCATGCTCATGGGTAGGAAGTATCAATACCGTGAAAATGGCCATACTGCCCAAGGTAATTTACAGATTCAATGCCATCCCCATCAAGCTACCAATGACTTTCTTCACAGAATTGGAAAAAACTACTTTAAAGTTCATATGGAACCAAAAAAGAGCCCGCATCGCCAAGGCAATCCTAAGCCAAAAGAACAAAGCTGGAGGCATCACACTACCTGACTTCAAACTATACTACAAGGCTACATTAACCAAAACAGCATGGTACTGGTACCAAAACAGAGATATAGATCAATGGAACAGAACAGAGCCCCAGAAATAATGACGCATATCTACAACTATCTGATCTTTGACAAACCTGAGAAAAACAAGCAATGGGGAAAGGATTCCCTATTTAATAAATGGTGCTGGGAAAATTGGCTAGCCATATGTAGAAAGCTGAAACTGGATCCCTTCCTTACACCTTATATAAAAATCAATTCAAGATGGATTAAAGACTTAAACGTTAGACCTAAAACCATAAAAACCCTAGAAGAAAACCTAGGCATTACCATTCAGGACATAGGCATGGGCAAGGACTTCATGTCCAAAACACCAAAAGCAATGGCAACCAAAGTCAAAATTGACAAATGGGATCTAATTAAACTAAAGAGCTTCTGCACAGCAAAAGAAACTACCATCAGAGTGAACAGGCAACCTACAACATGGGAGAAAATTTTCGCAACCTACTCATCTGACAAAGGGCTAATATCCAGAATCTACAATGAACTCAAACAAATTTACAAGAAAAAAACAAACAACCCCATCAAAAAGTGGGCGAAGGACATGAACAGACACTTCTCAAAAGAAGACATTTATGCAGCCAAAAAACACTTGAAAAAATGCTCATCATCACTGGCCATCAGAGAAATGCAAATCAAAACCACAATGAGATACCATCTCACACCAGTTATAATGGCAATCATTAAAAAGTCAGGAAACAACAGGTGCTGGACAGGATATGGAGAAATAGGAACACTTTTACACTGTTGCTGGGACTGTAAACTAGTTCAACCATTGTGGAAGTCAGTGTGGCGATTCCTCAGGGATCTAGAACTAGAAATACCATTTGACCCAGCCACCCCATTACTGGGTATATACCCAAAGGACTATAAATCATGCTGCTATAAAGACACATGCACACATATGTTTATTGCGGCATTATTCACGATAGCAAAGACTTGGAACCAACCCAAATGTCCAACAATGATAGACTGGATTAAGAAAATGTGGCACATATACACCATGGAATACTATGCAGCCATAAAAAATGATGAGTTCATGTCCTTTGTAGGGACATGGATGAAATTGGAAATCATCATTCTCAGTAAACTATCGTAAGAACAAAAAACCAAACACCGCATATTCTCACTCATAGGTGGGAATTGAACAATGAGATCACATGGACACAGGAAGGGGAATATCACACTCTGGGGACTGTGGTGGGGTGGGGGGAGGGGGGAGGGATAGCATTGGGAGATATACCTAATGCTAGATGACGAGTTAGTGGGTACAGCACACCAGCATGGCACATGTATACATATGTAACTAACCTGCACAATGTGCACATGTACCCTAAAACTTAAAGTATAATAAATAAAAAAAAAAAAGATGGAAAGGAAAAACTGGTACCAGCCAGTGCAAAAATGTACTGAAGTACAAAGACCAATGACACTATGAAGAAACTGCATCAACTAGTGAGCAAAATAACCAGCTAGCATCATGGTGACAGGATCAAATCCACGCATAACAATATTAACCTTAAGTGTCAATGGGCTAAATGTACCAATTAAAAGACACAGACCAGCAAATTGGATATAAAGAGTCAAGATTCAGGTGTGCTGTATTCAGGGTTCCTATCTCATGTGAAAAGACACACATAGGCTCAAAGGGATGGAGGAAAATTTACCAAGGAAATGGAAAGCAGAAATAAGCAGGGGTTGCAATCCTAGTTTCTGACAAAACAGACTTTGAATCAACAAAGATAAAAAAAAGACAAGAGCATCACACAATGATAAAGGAATCAATTCAACAAGAAGAGCTAACTATCCTAAATAGGTATGCACCCAATACAGGAGAACCCAGATTCATAAAACAAGTCTTTAGAGACCTACAAAGAGATTCAGGCTCCCATACAACAATAGTCAGAGACATTAACACCCCATTGTCAATATTGGATCATCTAGACAGAAAATTAACAAGAAAGTACTGGAACACAGCTCTGGATCAAGTGAATCTCATAGATATCTACAGAACTCTCCAACACAAAACAACAGACTATATATTATTCTCAGTGGCATATGACACTCTAAAGTTGATCACAAAATTAGAATTAAAACACTCCTCAGCAAATGCAAAATAACTGAAATCATAACAATCTCTCGGACCACAGTGTGATCAAATTAGAACTCAAGATTAAGAAACTCACTCAAAACCACACAACTACATGGAAATTGAACAACCTGCTCCTGAGTGACTTCTGGGTAAATAATAAAATTAAGGCAGAAATCAAGAAGTTCTTTGAAACCAATGAGAACAAAGAGACAATGTACCAGAATCTCTGGGAGGCAACTAAAGCGGTGTTAAGAGGTAAATTTATAGCACTAAATGCCCACATCATAAAGCTAGAAATATCTCAAATCGATACCCTAACATCACAACTAAAAGAACTAGAGAAGCAAGAGCAAACAAATCCAAAAGCTAGCAGAAGAGAAAAAAAAAATGACTAAGATCAAAGTGGAACTGAAGGAGACAGAGACATGAAAAACCCTTCAAAAAAAAAAACAAGAAATAAAACGTGTTCAAATAGCAAGAGATAAAATCAAATTGTCTCTGTTTGCAGAAAACGTGATTCTATATCTAGAAAACCACATTGTCGCAGCCCAAAAACTCCTTAAGCTGATAAGCAAGTTCAGCAAAGTCTGAGGATACAAAATCAATGTGCAAAAATCACAAGCATTCTTATACACCAGCAATAGACAATATTCTTCAATTCCTATACACCAACAATAGACAAGAGAGCCAAATCATGAATGAACTTCCATTCACAATTGTTACAAAGAGAATAAAATACCTAGGAATACAGCTAACGATGGGTGTGAAGAACCTCTTCAAGGAGAACTACAAGCCACTGCTCAAGGAAATAAGAGAGGACACAAACAAATGGAAAAATATTCCATGCTCATGGGTGGGAAGAATCAGTCTCATGAAAATGGCCATACTGCCCAAAGTAATTTATAGATTCAGTGCTATTCACATCAAACTACCGTTGACATTCTTCACAGAATTTAAAAAAAACTACTTTAAATTTCATATGCAACCAAAAAAGAGACTGAATAGTCAAGACAATCCTAAGCAAAAAGAACAAAGCTGGAGGCATCATGCTATATGACTTCAAACTATACTGCAAGGCCACACTAATCAAAACAGCATGGTACTGATACCAAAACAGACACACAGACCAATGGAACAGAATAGAGATCTCAGAAATAAGACCACACATCTACAACCATCTGATCTTTGACAAACCTGACAGAAACAAGCAATAGGGGAAGGAATACCTATTTATTTATTTATTTATTTTGAGACAAAGTCTCACTCTGTCACCAGGCTGGAGTGCAGTGGCATGATCTCAGTTCACTGCAACCTCTGCCTCCCGGATTCAAGCGATTCTCCTGCCTCAGCCTCCCGAGTAGCTGGGACTACAGGTTCAAGCCACCATGCCCAGCTAGTTTTTGTATTTTTAGTAGAGACGGGATTTCACCATGTTGGCCAGGATGGTCTTGATCTCTTGACCTCAAGATCCACCCGCATCAGCCTCCCAAAGTGCTGAGATTATAGATGTGAGCCACCGCACTTGGCCAGGATTCCCTATTTAAATGGTGCTGGGAAAACTGACTAGCCATATGCAGAAAACTGAAACTGGACCTCATCCTTACACCTTATGCAAAAATTAACTCAAGATGGATTAAAAACTTAAATGTAAAACCCCAAACCGTAAAAAACCCTAGAAGAAAATCTAGGAAGTTCCATTCAGGACATAGGCATAGGCAAAGATTTTATGATGAAATCATCAATAGCAATTGCAACAAAAGCAAAAATTGACAAATGGGATCTAATTAAACGTAAGCACTTCTGCACAGGGAAAGAAACTATCATCAGAGTGAACAAGCAACCTACAGAATGGGAGAATATTTTTGCCATCTACCAATCTGACAAAGGTCTAATATCCAGAATCTACAAGGAACTTAAACAAATTTACAAGAAAATAATAACCCCATCAAAATGTGGGCAAAGGCCACGAACAGACATTCTGAAAAGAAGACATTTATGCGTCCAACAAACATATGAAAAAAAAAAGCTCAACATCAGTGTTTATTAGAGAAATGCAAATCAAAACCACAATGAGATACCATCTCATGCCAGTCAGAATGGCAATTATTAAAAAGTCAAGAAACAACAGATGCTAGAGAGGCTATGGAGAAACAGGAACACTTTTATACTGCTGGTGGGAATGTAAACTAGTTCAACCATTGTGGAAGACAGTGTGGCAATTCCTGAAGGATCTAGAAGCAGAAATACCATTTGACCCAGCAATCCCATTACTAGGTTTATATCCAAAGAAATCTAAATCATTCTGTTTTAAAGATACATGCACACTTATGTTTATTGCAGCACTATTCACAATAGCAAAGACATGGCATCAACCCAAATTTCCATCAATGATAGATTGGATAAAGAAAATGTGATACATATACACCATGGAATACTACGCAGCCATAAAAAGGAATGAGATCATGTCTTTTGCAGGGACATGGATGAAGCTGGAAGCCATAAACTTCAGCCAATTAACACAGGAACAGGAAACCAAACACCACATGTTCTCATAAGTGGGAACCGAACAATGAGAACACATGGACACAGGGAGGGGCAGAACACACACCGGAGCCTGTTGGGAAGGTAGGGGGAAGGAGAGCATCAAGATAAATAGCTAATGCATGTGGGGCTTAATACCTAGGTGATAGGTTGATAGGTGCAGCAAACCACCATGGCACATGTTTAACTATGTAACAAACCTGCACATCCTGTACATGTATCCTGGAACTTAAAATAAAATAGAAAAGACAAAGAAGGATATTACATAATGGCAAAAGCTTCAATTCAACAAGAAGACCTAACTATCCTAAATACATATTCATCCAACACAGGAGCACCCAGATTCATAAGTAAAGTTCTTAGAGACCTACAAAGTATGTTTCACAGTAATAGTGGGAGACTTCCACACTCCAATGACAGTATTAGACAGATCATTGAGGCAAAAAAATGAACAAAGATATTCAGGACCTGAACTCAACATTGGATCAAATGGATCTGATAGACCTTTACAGAACTCTGCACTCAAAAACAACAGAATATGCATTCCTCACATCATCATATGCCACATACTCTAAAATCAACCACATAATTGGACATAAAGCAATCCTCAGCAAATGCAAAACAACTGAAATCATACCAAATACACACTGAGATCACAGTGCAGTAAAAATAGAAGACTAAGAAAATTGCTGAAAATCATGCAATTACATGGAAATCAATCAACATGCTCCTGAATGACTTTTTCATAAATAATGAAATTAAGGCAGAAAACAAGAAGTTCTTTGAAAATAATGAGAACAAAGTTGCAACATACTAGAGCCTCTGGACATAGCTAAGGCAATGTTAGGAGGGAAATTTATAGCACTAAATCCCACATCAAAAAGTTAGGAAGAACTCAAATTAATAACGTAACATCACAATTGAAAGAACTAGAGAAGCAAGACAAAACCCCAAAGCTAGAGGAAGACAAGAAATAACTGAAAATCTGAGCTGAATTGAAAGAAACCGAGACATGAAGAAAAAAAAATTCAAAAGATCTACGAATTCAGGGTAGGTTTCTTGAAAATATTAATAAGAAAGTCTGCTAGCAGACTAATACAGAGGGTGATTGAAATAAACACAATTAGAAATGACAAAGGGAATGTTACCACTGACCCCACAGAAATAGAAACAACCATCAGAAACTACTGCAAACACTTCTATGCATACAAACTAGAAAACTTCAAAGAGATGGATAAATTCCTGGACAAATACACCCTCCCACAACTGAGCTAGGAGGAAATTGATTTGCTGAACAGACCAATAACAAGCTCCGAAATTGAATCAGTAATAAATAACCTACCAATCAAAAAAAGCCCAGAACATGATGGATTCCCAGCCATATTCTACTAGAAGTACAAAGAAGAGCTGGTACCATTTTTACAGGAACTATTTGAAAATATTGAGGAGGAGGAACTCCTCCCCAACTCATTCTATGAGGCCAACATCATCTTGATACCAAAATCTGGCAGACACACACACACACACACACACACACACACACACACACACACACACACACACACACACACACACAAACTTCAGGCCAATACCCTCGATGAACATCAATGCAAAAATCCTCAACAAAATACTGGCAAACCAAATCCAGCAGCACATCAAAAAGTTAATCCATCATGATCAAGTATGCTTCATCCCCAGGATGCAAGTTTGCCTCAACATACACATGTCAATTAATCTGATTCATCACATAAACAAAACTAAAGATAAAAACCATGTGATTATCTCAATATATGCAGAAAAGGCTTTCAATAAAATTCAAGGCCTCTCCATATTAAAAACTCTAAAAAATCTGGGTATTGAGGAAACATAGCTCAAAGTGATGAGCTGTTTTTGTACCAGTATCATGCTGTTTTGGTTACTGTAGCCCTGTAGTATAGTTTGAAGTTGGGTAACATGATGCCTCCAGCTTCGTTCTTTTTGCTGAGGATTGCTTGGCTATTAGGGCTCTTTTTTTTTTTTTGGTTCCATATGAATTTTGAAATAGTTTGCTCTAGTTCTGTGAGGAATGCCATTGGTAATTTAATAGGGATAACTTGCATCTGTAAATTACTTTGGGCAGTATAGCCATTTTAATGACATTAATTCTTCCTATCCATGAGCATGAAATGTTTTTCCATTTGTTTGTGTCTTCTCTGATTTCTTTGAGCAGTGTTTTGTAATTCTCCTAGAGATCTCTTAGAGATCTTTCACCTCCCTGGTTAGCTGTATTCCTAGGTATTTTATTTTTCTGTGTGTAGCAATTATGAATGGGATTGTGTTCTTCATTTGACTCTCTGCTTGACTGCTAGGAATTTTTGCACATTGATTTTGTAGGCTAAGACTTTGCTAAAGTTTATCAGCAGAAGGAGCTTTGGGGCTAAGACTATGGGGTTTTCTAGATATAGAATCATGTCATCTGTAAACAGAGACAGTTTGACTTCCTGTCTATTCCTCTCTTCCCTCCTCTATTTGGATGCCCTTCCATTTTTGCACATTCAGTGTAATGTTGGCTGTGGGTTTGTCATGGCTAGTTCTCATCATTTTGGCACTTCCGACTAGAAGTGCAAGAGGGGCCAGTGTTGTTGTTACCTGAAAGGTAAGTGCAGCCCACAAAAATGCAGTGAAGAAGAAGATATATGCATATGTTTAAGTTAATACAATTGAGATACATTTAGCAGACAGAATCAATAGAGTTGATGAGTGACTGACTGGATGTGTGGGGAGTTTATATCATTCCCAGGTTTTTGACTTGGGCAACTGGGCACTCACGAAGGAAAAAGAGGATCCAGGGAGAGGAACTTTTCTGAGGACTGGGGTAGGGCTGAAGAGCTGCATTCGAGACTGGTGGAGGGTGGGCTGGGCATGGGATGCACAAATGGAAATTCCACTGGGTCTGCGGCTCACACATAGGCATGACCAGCATAGAGATAGAGAGGCCCCAGTGCTGCTGAGTAACTGTGATTCCCCAGGTGATGGCATCAGCTGAGAAGGGAAGGAAGCCCATGTGAGGACACTGAAGGAGTGAGCAGACAATAAGAAGCCCACAGAAGACAGAGAAGGAACACCTAGAGGGAGAAGCCAAGGCAGGCGTGTGTGGTAACATATAGGAACTGAGGGAGAGGACATTTCAAGATGGAGGGGATGCCATACAACAGGACTATGTGATGGTTTTTGGCTGTGTCCATAGGAAGTCACAACAGGCAAGGGAAAGAAACCAGAACCCAGTCATGGAGTTAAGAAGTGAGTCAGAGAGGAGATGGGTAGGGACAGTGAGGTAAGGCCTCTTTTTAAGGAAGTTTGGCTGAAGGATAGACTAGCTGGACATATGCTGGCTGTGTGGGGTAGAGGGAGGAATGATGGAGGGTAGGAGAGCCTTGAGCCTGCGAGAAGAGTCTCCTAGAATAGAGAAGCTGAGGTTAAAGTTGTGGAAGACAGTGGGGATAACTGAGTGACAGATAATCAGGAGAAGAAAAGGAGATCCAGAATCATGACAGAGAGATGACCTTTGCCAAGAGCACAGCCGTCTTTCACTGTCACAGAGAGGTAGGACAAAACGATTGGTGTTCAAGAATTGGTTTGTAGCACAATATTTCAACTATGTCCTTTAAAAAGTTTCTCCACAGACACTACCCAAAGCAGTCCTTCACTACAGTGGCAGACAGACCTGAAAATTTTCATCTGAAGCAGCAGAGTGAACTGCAGAGGCAGGTAATTTCTAGAAGGCTTGCTTTGTTCCATTGAAACTGAGGATTATTCATGAGGCCAGTCTTCTGAGATTTCTGTCATTTCTCTCATGCCAGGTCACCAACCAGTGTGGAGGCGAAAAGCGGGCCTCTCTGGGGATTCCAGGTGGAAGTGTTGGACATCTGTACTATTCCTGGTCTCGAATCATCCTGATATTCTTCATTTTGTCATTCACATTGGACCAGGGTGAGGAAATGAGTTCTGGTCAGAGTCAATGTTTCCCAACAATGTTGATTTATTTGGTCCTAAATATTTAAACACATCTTATAAATAGCTTTTCCACACCACATATATAGGGAAAAACAGGGAGTTAACTTGGCCCAGCAGCACTGTTTGTGGGGCTAACACCCTGTCTGTGTATCTCACGCCAACCCTAAGCTTTGTTTCCCTCCTGTCACTTTGCTCCTATTTCTTTCATATGAAAGAATGTTCATTTTCTTTGAAAATGAGCTCATTTCCTCATTTTCTTTCCATCTTTCAGCAGGAACAAAGATCACCACAACTGGCTCCCCTTCAACTATGTTACATGGCAACTTGCCTTCAGTATGGTGAAACACATCAGTTAAGACTGGGGTTGTGCATGGCAGGACTTTCTACAAGGACACCCAGTCTCCTTAATAAACATGAGATGCTCTCTTTCCAGAATTTCTCTTGCCTGACACAGCATAGGAAGATGCTGAACGGCCACACAGTGACCCATTGGTCAGTGGTGACGTAAGGAGGTCGGAGGGGAGGAGTGAGGAGAAGTAGGGAAGACTAGGTGGTTGTAGGCCTCCTTCATCTGTTCATTGGCTGTGGCATTAGGCCAGCTACTCTTTGCACTTCTGTAAAGTGAGACGGTCGATCTTGTCTGCCTCTCTAGAGGATGGCTGCAGGTGTCAAATGGGGTAGTTAGGTGGGAGGGCATTTCACAAAGTTAAAAAATATGACTTTGGAGGCTTGTTATATTGATGAGGATTATAATCCCTGAGAATTCCTGGTATGAAGAAGGGAAAAGAAGATAATTTGTGAAAGAAATAAGTGTCCAGTTACTAGTCTTTGAAAAGGGTCTGTCTGTAGCTCTTCTTAATGAGAATAGGCAGCTTTCAGTTGCTCAGGGTCAGATTTCCTTAGTGGTGTATCTAATCACAGGAAAGATTGTGGTTCCCTCCAGTCTCTTTCTGGGGGACTTGAGCCCACTTCTCATTTCATTTAATTCGAGGAAATAGAACTCAAAGTACAATTTACTGTCGTTTAACAATGCCACAAAGACATGGTTGGGAGCTATTTTTTGATTTGTGTAAAATGCTGCTTTTGTGTGCTCATAATGATTCCAAAAATTGGGTGCTGGCTAAAGAGAGATACTGTTACAGAAGCCAGCAAGAAGACCTCTGTTCATTCACACCCCCGGGGGTATCAGGAATTGACTCCAGTGTGTGCAAATCCAGTTTGCCTATCCTCTCAAGTTAGGGATAATCGGATAATTCTGGAGAAGTACACATTGAAAACTAGAACTAAGCCAAGCAATTAAATATGTTTCCTGCCTATTACATGCCTTGGTACTGTGCAAAAGAGCTCACAGGGCATCTGAGGAAAGATCACTAACACACACCTCAAATGACTGTGTCTGATTTCCTAGGAGGACTCAGAAAGGGAGTGATCACTGTGGATTGGACTGGATAGTGCCTCATGCTGGAGGTGGGCTTTGAATGGAGCCTTGAAGGTCGAGAAAAAGTGATATAAACACTGGCTCCTTCCTTTTGAAGGGACACCACACTCTTTGGGCTTAGTGGTTACAGATGCCTTTAGCGCAGCCCAGGAGCAAGCATTTATTGTCTACCTACCACGTGCTTGGCTTTGGAAATGCAAATAAAAAAGGAGGTCACTATTTTATGAAAGGATGATTTTATTCTACCTGATGTAGCCAGCTGCAAGCTTCAGAAGGCAGCACATACAATAATGATGGGCTGGTGAGATGAGAGCTAATGGAGAGATGTACAAAGTGCCATGGGATCACCAAGCAGTGGTCAGGTGAAGGCATCTGATTTTCTTTAAGATCTTGCTCAAATGTCATCTCCTCTAGAAGAAAATGTAGGGCTTCATCAGTCAGACAACATGGGGAAATTGATCTCAGTTCAAGAAACATGTATTGATTATCTAATACATTCAAGCAGTTGTGCACTGGGGATAGAAAAATATCATCATCATCATCATCATCATCATCATCATCATCAACAACAACAATCTTGCTGTATGCCAGGCACATAATTTTACATATATTATCTCATTTAATCTCAAACAACTCTATGATATAGGTGTTTATTATTATCCCTATTTAGATGAAACATTTAACCTTCAGAGAATTTAAATAAGTTGCACCTGCAAGCTTAGCAGGTGAGGAATCAAATTTGGAATAGGACCTAGATCAGTGATCTCCTAGATCTACAATCTTAACCAGTACCCTGTTTCTCTGCTTAGAGAGCACCTAGAGAAAATCTGTAAGCAAATAATCACAAAACAAGGGATGACACAATATATGTAAATGTAGGATATTACATTAAGTGGAAGAAGGAAGAAGGTCATTATTTACTTTTTCTGGGTGAGAGATGAAAACACTTCTGCAAGAGTATTTCCAATTTCACCAAAGTATGGAAAGATGTTTATCCTAATAACAATACTCAGTAAATGGTATTTGATTTAACTTCAGCCTAGTACATGATTTGATTCTAAAACAGAACATTTCCTTAGAATTTCGATATCTGGAATTCTATAGCTCAATGGTTTTGGTGGAAAATTGACTATTAATATTTTATATACTTCTTTTAATAGTTTTGGGGCTAAATGAATCAAATCTATTCATAACTCTAAGTTTTCAAATTCTGAAATCTTTTAGAGTTGTTTAGTTAAAACTAGCCCTTTTCTTCCAGTTCGTTAGCTTACCAAATGAGCCAAAATAAAAAACAGAAATTTATTTTCAGTCCGATATAGAAAGTTATTTATAGTTACATGGTGTTATCTCTTCCTTTAAAAACATTTCTTCTTTTTTTCTCCCTCTCTCTTTTTGAGGGGATTATTAAACACTGCCAGTATTTTTTGCCTAAAGGGTAAATCCTCTTAAACTCTTTCGGGATCTATATTAGGTGCCAGATGGTCATAAGAAAATTATGTGAGATACTGGTGAATAAACAAGCAAACCAGAAGCTAGGTTTTCAGAATAGATGCTAGCCAGTAGTTCACAGGCATTATCCAGCAACTGGTGGGGATCTACTTGGCCAGCCCGTGACCACTGAGATGTGAACTTCCCTGGACCTTGGCAGTCAAGAGGGAGAGAGGCAGAGAAAGCTCCATTATCATCACTAATTCCTTTTTGACCACACATGACAGCATGACCTGCTTCAAAGAAATAAGATAAATGGTGGTTAGGTGCCCCCACAGACCCACAGTAGCCCATTCGACAAAGAGCAAAAGTAAAACTACTCCTGATGGATTTAGCAACATCATAGTTCACTTGTGAGGCAACAGGCTTTTATTGTTTGCTTTGGGACTCGCTTCTTCTCATTTTCTGTAGGAAAGTGAGCCTACCTGACTTAGAAACAAAATTTTGGAACACAAACTCTTTGTAAGTTGGGAGATTCCTAAACTAAAATTTCAAGTGAGATGAAAAGCCCCTTGAGAAAGAAATTTCTGGCTGGGCATGGTGGCTGATACCTCTAATTCCAGCACGTTGGAAGGTTGAGGCAGGAAGATCACTTGAGGCCAGGAGTTTGAGACCAGCCTAAGCAACATAGGGAAACCCCTGTGATATAGTTTGGATCTGTGTCCCCACCCAAATCTCATGTTGAACTGTAATCCCCAGTGTTGTAGGTGGGGTCTGGAGGGAGGTGACTGGATTAGGAGGGTGGATTTCTCATGAATGGTTTAGTACTATCTCCTTGGTACTCCTCATGATAGCAGGTGAGCTCTTGCAAGATCTGGTTGTTTAAAAGTGTGTGGTATCTCCCCCCTCACTCTTGTTCCTGCTTTCACTATGTGACATGCCTGCTCCCCCTTCACAATCTGCCAGTAAATTGTGGCAGGTTATGAGTGTGTGTAATTTATGAGTGCTGATAGGATGAAAGATAGAAAATGATTTTAGATAGAAAGAAAATAATTCTGGAAGCTTTGAGTCTTCCTCTTGTAATCTATGTTGGTTCTTTTTTAACCTCCCCTGTTTCAGCACTTACTGACCTGGAGTCTGTCTCACAACGACTAAATGTAATATGAGATTCTAGGATGTACACTAGAACAGAAAATGGAAACTAAATAAAAACTGAGGAATTCTGAACAAGTATGGTCTTTAGATAATAATAAGATAACAATATTGATGCCTTAATTGTAATGAATGCACCACACTAATATAAAATTTTAGTAATAGAGAAAGCAGAGTTTGGGTACTTACCAGGAATATTATACTATTTTCACAATGTTTCTGTAAACCTTAAAGTGTTCAAAAATTAAAATTTTATTTAAGTCAATTGCAATATGTAAGATTAATTGAACCCAAATTGTGGAAAATATAACTTCTGTTATAATGTTCCTTGGAAGCTTATAAAGACAAGGCCTTTCTTTTCTATTTTTAGTAGAAATTACACGTATTTTCAAGTCAAACTGTTAATATGTGACAATATTTGCAGTACTGAAAGCTTAATAACTTATAGATTCATGGTAACGAAAAGCAAAGCATAGTGTTGTTTTTGGTTTTGGAATACTGTATGAAATATGTAATCTTTTTTTTTTTTAAAGATGGATTCTCACTCATTTGCCCAGGCTGGAATGCAGTGGGATGGTCTCAGCTCACTGCAACTTCTGCCTTCTGAGTTCAAGCAATTCTTCTGTCTCAGCCTCCC
This sequence comes from Gorilla gorilla gorilla, assembly GCF_029281585.2. Taxonomy (NCBI): domain Eukaryota; kingdom Metazoa; phylum Chordata; class Mammalia; order Primates; family Hominidae; genus Gorilla; species Gorilla gorilla. The sequence continues at coordinate 33,702,157 of NC_073236.2, read as the reverse complement.
CAGTAGCTGGGACTACAGGCATGTGTCACCATACCTGGCTAATTTTTTTTTTTTTTTTTTGTATTTTGAGTAGAGATGGGGTTTCACCATTTTGGCCAGGCTGGTCTCGAATTCCGGACCTCAGGTGATCTGCCCACCTTGGCCTCCAAAGTGCTGGGATTACAGGCATGAGCCACCGTGCCTGGCCAAAACATGTAATCTCTTATTCAAGGTTTATAATAACAGTTATGTGATACTCAGTAAGGGACGGTGACCTATATAAAATAAAAGGCCAGGCACAGTGGCTTATGCCTGTAATCTCAGCATTTTGGGAGGCCAAGACATGAGGACTGCTTGAGTTCAAAATCAGCTTTGTCAGCATAGAGAGACCTCATCTCTACAAAAAAATCAAAAACATTAGCTGGGGGTGGTGTCACACACTGGTAGTCCCAGATATTTGGGAGGATGAGGTAGGAGGATCCTACCTGAGCCTGGAAGACAAAGGCCCCTGCACTTCAGCCTGGGTGACAAAGTAGGATCCTATCTCAAAATAGATAGATAGATAAATAGATAGATCAATGTTATTTATCTCAATATTTGAAAGAAAAGTTGAAAAACCTCCGAGCTCAACTAAGAATCAGTTTCTAGAATAAACAGAAGTATAAATCATTATACCTCTTTACTTTAAAAATATTACAGACATTATAAGTATTTTAATAACAAAAAATCAAATACTTTATATATGCTTTGTAATCTGTCCTTTACAAAATCATTTAACCTTTATGACAGGAGCTACTATGGTGCTCATTCCACAGATGAGGTGCTGAGGTTTAGTGAACTGAATAGCTTGTTCACAGACAGTTGGAGACAGAGACTCAGTTTGCCCATACAAAGATAATTTTAACCAATAGAATTTTACAATAGAATATCATAATACCTATGAATTCTAAAAACATTTTATTCAAATCTCTCTTTTTTTTTTTTTTTTTGAGACGGAGTCTGGCTCTGTTGCCCAGGCTGTAGTGCAGTGGCGCAATCTCAGCTCACTGCAAGCTCCGCCTCCCGGGTTCACGCCATTCTCCTGCCTCAGCCTCCCGAGTAGCTGGGACTACAGGCGCCCGCCACCACGCCCGGCTAATTTTTTGTATTTTTAGTAGAGACGGGGTTTCACCATGTTAGCCAGGATGGTCTCTATCTCCTGACCTCGTGATCCGCCCGCCTCGGCCTCCCAAAGTGCTGGGATTACAGGCGTGAGCCACCGCGCCCGGCCTCAAATCTCTCTTTTAATATTAGCACCTCTTCAACCTCTTCTTGACTCTACCACCAAATTTATCTTCCTAATTTCTCTTACCCTGTAAATTTCTGTGTGTGTGTGTGTGTGTGTGTGTGTGTGTGTGTGTGTGTGTGTGTGTGTGAGAGAGAGAGAGAGAGATAGAGACAGGGAAAGAGTGAATTTACCAAAAAAATAAGATAGGAAGGTTGTCGTAACATCTTCCCTTTTATTTCTCAACTCTGAAGTCCCCATTTTCATCCCTGGGAGAGTTGTTCTAGGATAGGGTAGCTAAAGGAACAGAGAAAATCAGAGTAATGGAATTAGCTAAAAGGGAAAGTGGCGACCTGAAGACCAAACACTAAAGAAGGGGCCAGTGAATGGCAAAGAAAGTGGAGAGCAAAACATGCAGGTAGATAGGGTCCTAGTTAGTGAAGGCCCAGAGGCTGGAGGGTAAACCCATGCAAGGGTGAAGTTTAATACAGTGAAAATATAAGTAAGATGGGAGACCTACCACAGAGAACCAACACTTGGCATGTTTCTGATGACAGTGTTTAGATTGCAGTGGTTCTAAAAATTAAGAGAGTTTGGAATTGGCATTCCATGTGACTTTAAAAGATAAATGATAAAGTAAATGTTTTATTCAGCTCTCTCTCTCCCTCCCCGCCCACCTTTTTCCCTCCACTCTTCTGTTTTTAATGGGGATGTTTAAAATCCAATCTCACATTAATTTTTTCTTAAGTGTAAATAATGGGAAAACTTCACTTTGAGAGGGGACTCCTCAGTAGACCTCCATAATTTCCTGGCTTTTACTGCCAGTTAGTCATCAGGAACAGCCATGGCTAAGAGAGTACCAACTGGGCAAGCCAGTGAATTATACCAGTGCATCTCAGATTTATTGATTTGTTTAACTTTTGTTTTTTCTTTTTTTTTTTTTTTTTCAGAGATAGAATCTCACTATGTTGACCAGGCTGGTCTTGAACTCTTGGCACCCAAGCGATCCTTTTGCCTGGAATCCCAAAGTGTCAGATTTACTGAAGAATATTTCATTGTAATTACTTTTTATACTTTATAGGTCAAGAGCTCTGTTTTAAAGACAAAATTTATTGAATATACTTTTTCAAACAAAGTTTCATGTTCTAATCATTGTATGATTTCAGCATTAAATGAAACACAGTAAAGAAAGTTGGGCTGATGTTGTTGGTGGTTGTTTTTGTATTCTGATTACAGAACTGTATTTTGGGTGGGCTGAACGTAGAGTAAATGCATCCTCAGCTGCTGGTATAGAAACTTTTTTTCCATGAGTGAAACTGCACATTGGGGATGGTGGGTCGGGGCTGTGAGTCCAGAGAGTTAAGCAGTAACCCCAAAGATTTTAACTGGGATCCAGAACAGCTTTTATCATCGCTCTTCTTTATGTCTATATTTATCTTTAGTAATTGTACCACATGCTGCATTTTCCACTGGTTACATAGGTAAGCCTAGTCCTCCCCACAACATTCTTATACCAATGATGGTGACAATATGCTGTATTTCTTTTGTATCAACTCCTTACTTACTGTAGCTACTCAAATTGTACTAAGACCACTGGTACTAACCTGCAAACTAATTTTGAAGTACCTGGAAGTACAGATTTGAAAACCTTTTATAGCAATCAGACATTGCCACAATATTTTACATTTTACAAAAAATAAAAGTCTTTCACTCTGGGTAGTTTGAAAAGCACCACTGCAGAGAAAATAGTTGACACTTCACAAATGCTTATTTGATTTTCCTGAAGGTGATAAGTAAATTAGATATTCTATAATGTGTTATCTTTAACACAAAAATTAAAGTAACTATTTAAACAATTAAGTAACAGAAATTCAGATTCATGGTAAAATCAAAGAATATAAACTAAAAATTCCCTATATTTTCTATATTTTCTGAGAAAATATAAATAAATATATTTTCTGAGAAAATAATATAAATAAATATATTTTCTGAGAAAATAATATAAATAAATATATTTTCTGAGAAAATAATATAAATAAATATATTTTCTGAGAAAATAATATAAATAAATATATTTTCTGAGAAAATAATATAAATAAATATATTTTCTGAGAAAATAATATAAATAAATATATTTTCTGAGAAAATAATATAAATAAATATATTTTCTGAGAAAATATAAATAAATATATTTTCTGAGAAAATATAAATAAATATATTTTCTGAGAAAATATAAATAAATATATTTTCTGAGAAAATATAAATAAATATATTTTCTGAGAAAATATAAATAAATATATTTTCTGAGAAAATATAAATAAATATATTTTCTGAGAAAATATAAATAAATATATTTTCTGAGAAAATATAAATAAATATATTTTCTGAGAAAATATAAATAAATATATTTTCTGAGAAAATATAAATAAATATATTTTCTGAGAAAATATAAATAAATATATTTTCTGAGAAAATATAAATAAATATATTTTCTGAGAAAATATAAATAAATATATTTTCTGAGAAAATATAAATAAATATATTTTCTGAGAAAATATAAATAAATATATTTTCTGAGAAAATATAAATAAATATATTTTCTGAGAAAATATAAATAAATATATTTTCTGAGAAAATATAAATAAATATATTTTCTGAGAAAATATAAATAAATATATTTTCTGAGAAAATATAAATAAAATTTCCCTACATTTTCTGAGCTTGAGTAACTCTTTAACAAAATGTTGACATAGATAAGCACTTCAGCATTCATGGATAAGCATACTTTCATAAAATCTGAAGAAAAATATATTTGATCATTCCAATGCCTGTCTCAGAGCTACTTTTTCTGCTGGTACCTCTGACTGGAATGCTTTTTCTCTCAACTCATACTTTTAAATTCTAGCCCCCTTTCAGGATCCAAATGCTCCATTTTGTAGAACATGTTTATTAAAATAGTTTATACTCTCTTATTATATTATTATATGATGCCTTAATTCATGGCAACTTGTTAATATGTCATATTTCCTCTTAAGCTTCTTAAGACGAGACCATTTATTATCACTTTGTATATTTTTAATCTTTCCCAGAATAGGTGCTCTATAAATGCTTACTCAGTTAACATCATTAAATAAGGCAACACAATGTAATTTTCACTATTAATAATGACTGCATTAGCAGGGCAAGGACTCTGAGGTATTTGTCTGACAAGCATTCAAAATTGCTAGCCAATGTTAGAACTAGAAATTTTGGAAAAGGTAGTGAGGTCAAGTCATTGACTGACCTTGGCTTTACTCATACATACTCTAACCAGATGGATACACATCAGAGCCTCAGAGTCTCAGAGTTTAAATGGGCCATAGGCACCACCTAAACTAATAGTCAAACCAGAAAAAGTATACGAGGACACTTGGAAGATGTATTGAGTTGTTAACCTAAAAGTTAAGAGAACCGAGAATCTAAATGGTGGTTGGTTAAGAAAAATACCATCTCACAAAAGAATACTCCTAACCACTACTGCAAAAAACATACTTTTGGGGAAAATAGACCCATATGGTTTGTACACATTCTCAAATATCTAAAAGTGACTTGGGCTTGATATGTAGTTCTACATGCTTCTGTTAGATTTCCAATTTATCTCTGTTTTGGTACCAGTACCATGCTGTTTTGCTTACTGTAGCCTTGTGGTATAGTTTGAAGTCAGGTAGCGTGATGCCTCCAGCTTTGTTCTTCTGGCTTAGGATTGACTTGGCAATGCGGGCTCTTTTTTGGTTCCATACGAACTTTAAAGTAGTTTTTCCCAATTTTGTGAAGAAAATCATTGGTAGCTTGATGGGGATGGCACTGAATCTATAAATTACCTTGGGCAGTATGGCCATTTTCACAATACTGATTCTTCCCATCCATGAGCATGGAATGTTCTTCCATTTGTTTGTGTCCTCTTTTATTTCGTTGAGCAGTGGTTTGTAGTTCTCCTTGAAGAGGTCCTTTATGTCCCTTGTGAGTTGGATTCCTAGGTATTTTATTCTCTTTGAAGCAATTGTGAATGGGAGTTCACTCATGATTTGGCTCTCTGTTTGTCTGTTATTGGTGTATAAGAATGCTTGTGATTTTTGCACATTGATTTTGTATCCTGAGACTTTGCTGAAGTTGCTGATCAGCTTAAGGAGATTTTGGGCTGAGACGATGGGGTTTTCTAGATATACAATCATGTCATCTGCAAACAGGGACAATTTGACTTCCTCTTTTCCTAATTGAATACCCTTTATTTCTTTCTCCTGCCTGATTGCCCTGGCCAGAACTTCCAACACTACGTTGAATAGGAGTGGTGAGAGAGGGCATCCCTGTCTTGTGCCAGTTTTCAAAGGGAATGCTTCTAGTTTTTGCCCATTCAGTATGATATTGGCTGTGGGTTTGTCATAAATAGCTCTTATTATTTTGAGATACGTCCCATCAGAGATACAGACCAATGGAACAGAACAGAGCCCTCAGAAATAATACCACACATCTACAACCATCTGATATTTGACAAACCTGACAAAAACAAGAAATGGGGAAAGGATTCCCTATTTAATAAATGGTGCTGGGAAAACTGGCTAGCCATACGTAGAAAGCTGAAACTGGATCCCTTCCTGACACCTTATACAAAAATTAATTCAAGATGGATTAAAGACTTAAATGTTAGACTTAAAACCATAATAACCCTAGAAGAAAATTTAGGCAATACCATTCAGTATATAGGCATGGGCAAGGACTTCATGTCTAAAACACCAAAAGCAATGGCAGCAAAAGCCAAAATTGACAAATGGGATCTAATTAAACTAAAGAGCTTCTGCACAGCAAAAGAAACTACTATCAGAGTGAACAGGCAACCTACAAAATGGGAGAAAATTTTTGCAATCTACTCATCTGACAAAGGGCTAATATCCAGAATCTACAATGAACTCAAACAAATTTACAAGAAAAAAACAAACAACTCCATCAAAAAGTGGGCAAAGGATATGAACAGACACTTCTCAAAAGAAGACATTTATGCAGCCAACAGACACATGAAAAAATGCTCATCATCACTGGCCATCAGAGAAATGCAAATCAAACCCACAATGAGATACCATCTCACACCAGTTACAATGACGATCATTAAAAAGTCAGGAAACAACAGGTGTTGGAGAGGATGTAGAGAAATAGGAACACTTTTACACTGTTGCTGGGACTGTAAACTAGTTCAACCATTGTGGAAGACAGTGTGGTGATTCCTCAGGGATCTAGAACTAGAAATACCATTTGACCCAGCCATCCCATTCCTGAGTATATACCCAAAGGATTATAAATCATGCTGCTATAAAGACACATGCACACGTATGTTTATTGTGGCACTATTCACAAGAGCAAAGACTTGGAACCAACCCAAATGTCCATCAATGATAGATTGGATTAAGAAAATGTGGCACATATACACCATGGAATACTATGCAGCCATAAAAAATGATGAGTTCATGTCCTTTTTAGGGACATGGATGAAGCTGGAAACCATCATTCTCAGCAAACTATCACAAGGAAAAAAACCAAACACCACAAGTTCTCACTCATAGGTGGGAATTGAACAATGAGAACACTTGGACACAGGGTGGGGAACATCACACACTGGGTCCTTTTGTGGGGTGTAGGTATGGGGGAGGGATAGCATTAGGAGATATACCTAATGTAAATGATGAGTTAATGGGTGCAGCACACCAACATGGCACATGTACATGCATGTAACAAACGTGCACATTGTGCACATGTACCCCAGAACTTAAAGTATAATAAAAAATATATATATTTAAAAAATAACAAAAAAGTGCTAATTGTAAAAAACAACAAAAAAAAGATTTCGAATTTAGTTTGAACCTTCAATGTATACCCTAAGCAAGTGACTTGAAGGAAATTTGAATGCTGTGTGCCTTCTCCCAGCTCTGCCTCACTGAGGATGGGAACCCAGTGGCACCTGAGACTCCTGGATGTAGTGCCTGGGTGACATTCCTGTGGAGAAAAGCACTTTAGGGCCAGTCTCTAGATGTCTTCTCATGAGTCTTCTGCTTTCACATGAAGCTTTTTAGAAGACAGAAGGAAAAAAATGTGAGAAGAAATACCTTACCCTTCCAGAAGATAGACCTGTTGTGCAGAGGTGCATACAACTGAGGACAGGGTTCAACGTTTTAAATTTCCACGTAGTTTCTGTGACTTCATTTAAGAGACCGTTTTTTGAATTCCATGGTTCCAATTTGTGTCTATTTTCCTGTTCACATAAATTTATAGGAATATACATGCCAGCTGTGAGAGATGACTTTATTTCACTATTGCTCTTATATCCCCCTACAGTTGTCACAAGGACACCGATATCACACAGTGACATGAACCTAGACATATAGTACACTTGGCAGAAGAATTTTCCAGGTCTAGCCCAGCAGTCCATTCAATGATCTAAAATTGTGATACAGAGAAAAATAGAAACACATATGAAACACTATAGTCAAGATACCCTGAAGTAAAAAACAGAATAATTTTGACTGATGCATGACACATGCAAAGCCATATTGCACGTGTATGTGCATATGTAAGGATCATATTGTATGATCATATTGTATGATCCTTCTCTATAATCTGTGTTTATAGGGCATATCTATGTACAACCTCTATTACACAGAATTAGGCTCAGCCAGAAGGGGGCCAAGATGGCCAACTAGAAGCAGCTATGGTGCATGGCTCTCACAGAGAAGAATGAGAGGGATGAGTAAACACAGCACCTTCAACTGAAATATCCAAGTACTCACACTGGAACTGATCAGGAAAACAGCTCCACCCATGGAGAATGGAAAAAAGCAGGGCAGGGTGACAGCCCACCCAGAAGTGACACAGAGCCAAGGGGAACCCCTTCGCCTGCGCAGGGAAGTGATGAGTGAATGTGTGAAAATCAACTCCAGGCCAGAATTTCATATCCAGCCAAACTAAGCTTCATAAGCAAAGGAGAAATAAGCTCCTTTTCAGACAAGCAAATGCTGAGAAAATTTGTTACCACCAGACCAACTTTACAAGAGCTCATGAAGCTCAGAAGTGTCCCACGACTACATGGAAATTGAACAGCCTGCTCTGGAATGACTCGTGGTTAAATAATGAAATTAAGGCAGAAATCAAGAAGTTCTTTGAAACCAGTGAGAACAAAGAGACAATGTACCAGAATCTCTGGGACACAGTTGAGGCAATGTTAAGAGGGAAATTATACCTCTACATGACCTTATTCAAAAGCTAGAAAAATCTCAAGTTAACAACCTAACATCACAACTAAAAGAACTGGAGAACCAAGAGCAAACAAACCTCAAATCTAGAAGACAAGAATCAACCAAAATAAGAGTTGAACTGAAGAAGATACATACACACACACACACACACACACACACACACATACACACACACAAATTCAAAAGATCAATGAATCGAGGAGCTGGTTTCTTGAAAAAAAGTAATAAAATAGATTGACCACTAGCTAGACTAATAAGGAAGAAAAGAGAGAAGATTCAAATAAACACAATCAGAAATAATAAGGGTGATATTACCACTGACCCCACAGAAATACAACCATCTGAGAATATTATAAACAACTCTATGCACATAAACTAGAAAATCTAGAAGAAATGGATAAATTCCTGGACACATACACCCTCCCAAGATTGAATCATTGAATCCCTGAATAGACCAATAATGAGTTCTGAAATTGAGGCAGTAATAAATAGCCTACCAACCAAAAAAAAAAAAAAAAAGCCCAGTACCACATGGATTCACAGCTCAATTCTACCAAACGTACAAAGAAGAAGAAGAAGAGCTGATACCATTCCTGCTGAAAGTATTCGAAAACAATTGAAAAGGAGGGACTCCTTCCTAACATTGTATGAGGCCAACATCATCCTGATACCAAAACCAGGCACAGATACAACAAAAAAAGAAAACTTCTGGCCAATATGCTTGATGAACATTGATGCAAAAATCCTCAATAAAATATTGGCAAACCGAATCCAGCAGCACATCAAAAAGCTTATCCACCGTGATCAAGCAGCCTTCATCCCTGGGATGCAAGGTTGGTTCAACATACACAAATCAATACATGTGATTCATCACATAAACAGAACTAAAGACAAAAGCCACATGATTATGTCAATAGATGCAGAAAAGGCTTTGATAAAATTTAACAACCTTCATGTTAAAAACTCTCAATAAACTATGTATTGAAAGAATGTACCTCAAAATAATCAGAGCCATATATGACAAACCCACAGCCAATATCATACTGAATGGGCAAAAGCTGGAAGCATTCCCCTTGAAAACTGACACAAGACAATGATGCCCTCTGTCACCACTCCTATTCAACATAGTATTGGAAGTTCTGGCCAGGGCAATTAGGCAAGAGAAAGAAATAAAGTGTATTCGAGTAGGAAGAGAGGAAGTCAAACTATCCCTGTTTGACCCCATCATCTCAGCCAAAAGCTATTTATTTATTTATTTATTTATTTATTTTGGGATGGAGTCTTGCTGTGTCACTCAGGCTGGAGTGCAGTGGCACAATCTTGGCTCACTGCAACCTCCGCCTCCCGGGTTCAAGCGATTCTCCCGCCTCAGCCTCCTGAATAGCTGCTACTACAGGTGTGTGCCACGACGTCCGGCTAATTTTTTCTATTTTTAGTAGAGACGGGGTTTCACTATGTTAGCCAGGATGGTCTTGGTCTGCTGACCTCATGATCCACCCGCCTCGTGCACCTACCCCGTGCACCTCAAGACTCACTGCCCACAGCCTCGCTCAGGAAGACGGGCAGCAGCTCAGCACTCAGCCCTGCCAGGTGAGGTGTGTGAGGCCTGGGCCAGGCCACGGCACCACCAGCAAGTCGCCCTGGCGGATGCGCAGCAGGGCCACGTGCGCCTGCAGCAGGCTCAGTGAGTGCTGCAGCAGGCTCCGCAGCTGCCCAGAGAAGCCTACATCAAAGCCACGCAACAGTATCTCCTCCGTCAGCCAGGAGAACTCCCCCAGGAGCTGCGACAGGAACACACCCTGGGTGGGCAGAGCAGGGCTAAGCAGCAGGGCCACACATCGCGCCCCCCCCCCGCCACCGCCCAGGTCCCCACCACATTGCACCCCCTACCTTCTGATGCTTGAAGAGCAGCAGCGTCGCCATGATGGCCGTGCTCATCACCGCAGAGCTCCCTACACTGGCTGGGGTGGGGCAGGGGGTGGAGATGCTGGTCAGGTTGAGGCCCAGCAGCCTGGTCCCTCCATGATCTGGCAAGTCTTCCTAGCCACACATCCCAACTCCACCCCAGGGATGAGGAACGTATGCCCGGAGCAGTGGTGTTTATCACACACAGGCTGAGAGCCAGGCCAGGAGCTGGGGGCCTTTCCCTGGATCTCATCGTAGGGCCCACACATCAACCCACAGCCTCTACTAGAGGAGCACTGAAGAAGATACAGATGGATCTCCCTATAAGGGCCCTCTGCGGAGGCACTGTGCTAAGCCCCTTACACGTATCATTCCATTCAGTTAACACCATCCCCACCCAAAGCTAAGGAGACTCCGCTCAGAAGGCAGGGCTGGGTGTGGCCTTGGGGAAGCAGCTGCAGCCTCCTGGCCTCAGGCCACCATCTCTGTGCATGCACTTAGCTGCTCCCTCATGATGGCCCTGGCTGCCTGCTCCTCCTGTAGGAGGAGGGTTCCATTCTTCTTCAGATGTCCCCGAGGTACCACAGAGGGCCTCAGGTGCAGACACTCACTTGGAATGGAAAACCCTGGTGACTGGCTGACCCCGAGAGAGGGGACGGTTCAGTGACCCACCCGCAAAGGCCCAGATCTGGTTCACCCTCACTACTCAGGACATGACAGCTCAGTCTCCTGACCAGGAGCTGGTCCTCTTCCTTGAGGGCCAGGAGAGGCCCAGTTATGGGGGTCCACTCCTGCTCCTTCTCAGTGTCTGGGACAGCAGTACTGAGATAGAGACACAGATTACAGGATGAAGGGTCCAAACACAAAAACAGCTGTGGGAACGCTTAGAGCTTTCTAAAAGGTGAGGGTGTTTCCCCCTCCCAGCCCCAGGACAGAGGATGGCTTCTATAACCCCTAGTCCCATCCATGCCTCTGTGCCATACCCCACACTCAGACTGTTGGCAAGGCGAGTACCTGGAACTATTCTAGATGACCCCAGGATATTTGGTGAGGGAGGGCTGCTAGTGTGTGTATATGGGGGATACATAAGCTGGTGCTGAAGGGCTGCTTGCCTTGCCCCCTGAGACCCCACACTCCCGTGCCCCTACCATTGGCCCAGCACGATGGGCTGCAGTAGCTGCTCCAGGGTCTGTCTGCCGCCCCAGCAGCTTCTGGCACTGACGATGTATTCCTGCCCAGGAGAAGGCTCTTAGGTGGCCTGCTCGGGCCCACCAGGAAACTTGCACACAGCCCACTGGAAGTAGGCAAAGCTATCCCTGCAGTGGCTTTGAGGGCCAGGCTGCCAGGATGCCTAGGACAGACACCCCAGGTACTCCTAGCCTTCCCCAGCTGGCTCCATACCTGCAGGGAAAAGGGCTGAGCTAGGTGCACCCGGGAGCAGATCCGGTGGCTGCAGCCCCAGCAGCTCCACAGGCTACGTAGGACAGCCAGAGCTCCTGTCCACAGCCCCAGGGGGGCCGAGGCCTGCAAGGAGGGAGAGGATAACTATACTCGCCGAGGACACTGCTCTCGGGCGGACATCAGGGCTGCCCACCCATCCTGGTCTCCAGAGGTATCCTCTGGTCCCACCCTGCTCAGTTTTATCTCAGGCCCAAACTGGTGTGTGACCTTGTCCCAAGCTCCTCTTTTCTTATCCATGACACAGGAAAAATCCCTCCCTATCAAGGTCTTTAGAGTATGAAATGAGATGATGGTAATGGCCTTGGCAGGTGCTGCCAGATGATTGTAAGGACGATTCCTTTGTGCCCCCCACAGCCCTAAGTGGGGCTCAGCCACAGGACACAATATTGTGCCTCCTGTCGGGAGCTGGTGTCCACCTAGGGGCCCAAGGGGCTGGAGGGTCTCACATTCTCACATGGTCTATGTCACACGGTGCATCCGGAACCAGGTCATAGGTGACGGCCACTGGTACCAGCAGAGCATCTGGGACGATGCCCACCTGGACTGCCTGCACCACAAGCCCCACCCAAGCCTGGCCCAGGGCTGACAGCCGTGGCCCCAGAGCCCCAGGAGGTTCCTCCAGGAAGATGAGCAGGGGCTGCCCACTAACCAGCAGCTGCTCTATGACCTGGAATAGGAGGGGTCAGAGGGGGTGTTAAGGCCAGAGCAGAAACAGACCCCTGTCCCCTTAGCCTGGCCCATATGTAACCACTGGGGGCACTCACCGCCTGGACCACAGCCCTTGCAAGGAGCCCCTCAGAGCTGTCCAGGGAGAGGTTGGCCTCTGGGGGCAGGAAAAGTCCCCCAAGCTTCCTCAGCAGAGCTCTGTGGGACATAGGGCAGAGCCTGATAAGGAAAGGGGCTCTGAAGATGCGAATGAGTAAGGGGCTAGTGAGAGTCTCAGCTCCCCCACGGCCAGCCTGTGTCCTACTTGAATACCCTGAGGCGAAGCCATGGCCCTAGGCCCTGTGGCTGACACCTCCATCTAAGCCCCACAGGCTAGACTGCTGTATGGCTCGGAGCAGAGAGGCCACGAAGAGGGCCTTTAGCAGGGAGCTGCTGCCAACACACCCCAATACACACCCCGCCCCAGCCTGCGACTTCTCCATGTATGTCTAGAGGCAAAAGGTTTTTACCTGAGGGCAGGGGAGCAGGCGCGGGAGTCCCAGGCCACACGGAGTACACCCAGGCCCTGGGAGAGCAGCATAAAGGGCAGCAGGATCCCATCCAGGAGGGTTTTGTGAGTAGAGAGGAGGACAAGCGGCAAGCCCTGCTCCAGGGAGAGCCAGAGGGAAGTGCCAACCTGCCCCACCCTGAGGACACAGGCAGCCAAAGACCCAGGGCAGCCCCAGAGGGAGGGACAGTTCAGCTGCAGAGTTCTTCCTCTGAGCACATTTCCCAAAAGCAAAGGAGCCTTTAGACAACTCTTAAGGTAACTGCACCGATGCACTGACGTAATGGTTGTTAAGACCATGATGGAAAGACGTTAGAGGAAGCCCCATGGGAGCAGGGCCATGAGACATAAGGGAAGGTCGGCAAATAGCAGGGGATTTTTCCCACCAGCTGATGGGGACTGGACTGCTGTATGGCTGGGAACAGAGAGGCCAGGAAGCAGGACCAGATGGGGACTGCTCCTGACTTAAGGGCTTGGCCCAGCCTCTGCTCTTCTGCTCCCACCATCCCCAACCCAATGGAGGGCGGGCCTTACTGCCTGGGCGGCCTTCTGGACCATCTTCATCTGACCCTTGTGGAGCTGCACATTCAGGAAGAGGCAGTTCAGGAACCTCAGCAGCGCCCAGCTGAACAGCCTGGGGAGGGACACCAGGCCTGAGGTGCGGCAAGGAGTGACGCTCGGCCCGTGGCACTTGGAGGGCCGCCCAGTGCTCCTTAGGGCAGGCCCCGCCACTATCCTCATTTTACAGAAGAGGAAAGTGAGACTCAGGGAGGCTACAGAACTGCTTCCTGGCAGTGAACGCTAAGAAGTAGCAGTGCTGGGACTGGAAGTTCTGACACCAGAGTTCATGCCCACCAGACGCTGCTACTCTCCCACAACCTCATGGTGGAGCTGCCTCACATCAGAATCAGAGCATCTGCCTCAATTTACCCTAAAGGAGACTAGAGGACCAAGCCTCTCTCCAGGCAGAACCCAGCCTGGTCTTCACAATCTACCAGAAAAGGTGAAATAAAAAGGAAGGATTAGTAATAGAAGAAGGAAAGGGGATAACTGCAGGGGCAAAATCCCTGGTGGGCAGGTGGGTGGGGTTGTCCCTGCAGCCCAACAGGAGGACCAGCTCTATTTATTTTTTAGGACAGGGTCTTGCTCTGTTGCCCAGGCTGAAGTGCAGTGGCACAAACTTGGCTCACTACAACCTCTGCCTCCTGGGCTCAAGCGATCCTCCCACCTCAGCCTCTCAAGTATCTAGGACCACAGGCACGCAACAGTGCACCCGGCTAATTTTTGGAGAGACAAGTTTGCCCTGGCTGGTCTATGTCGCCCAGGCTGGTCTTCAGCTCTTGGGTGATCCACCCCGCTCAGCCTCCCAAAGTGCTGATATTACAGGTGTGAGCCACTGCACCGGCATAGGACCAGCTTTAATTTAGGACAGACACATAGCTGTAGTAGCAGGGAAATGTGGTGGATAAGCAGCAAGTCTCCATGTGATGGCTTTTATCTTTCTGTGAAGCATGAGATGGGGAATCAGTTGACAGTGGATAAGTCTAAGAAGGAGCAGGCTGGGTGGGAGCCCTGGAGAGTGCCATGTGTCCCTGTGACATTTGCACTTAGCAAGGAAACCAGTCCACTGGTGGGTGTTTCTCTGGCAATGCTGGGCTGCTCAGGTGCACAGAGAAGGTAGACAGTGGGGGGTCATGCCCATGACTCCCTCAAAAGAGCATTATTAGCACCCTGAGCCTGCAATCTCAGCTAGGCTTGGAGGGAAGGAAACACAGAAAGGGAGGCTGATGGCTGATGTCAAGGTAGGCAGATCAAGCGACTAGAAATCTTGACAAATTCAAGGAATTGTCACAGCAGAGGGCTGGTCAAGGTCACCAACAACCTCTACTTTCTGTCCTTGCTCAGTTGGCCACTCAGCACATTCAAGACAGTTGAGCTTGACACATGCTGCCCCAAGCCCACCTGTACTCAGGGACTCATTCATCTCCTTGGCTTTAAACACCATCTGTATGCTAAAGCCTCGCAGTGTCTCTGGCCCCAACCTCTCTTCTGAGCTCCAGGCTCCTATATGCAGCTGCCTCCTCAGTGTCTCCACAAGCATGTCAGGTACCAAAACTCTCTCTCTCCAAACTACCTTTTTGGGCCAACTCACTTCTCCCAAAGCCTGTTCTGTCCATACCACCAGAAAGTAGGCTAGAAACGGGGCTGTCCTGTAACTTCTCCTACTTCCCTCACTGCCCCTGTTCCCACCGTCCAATCCCTCAGTGAGTCCTGTTAATATCACCTCGACCTCTCAATCCACTTTTCAACCTCTACTGTCCACCATGATCTCTCACCTGGATTAACAAAACAGCCTTCCAGATGCCCTTCTGGTCTCCACTCTTGAACCCAATTCATGATGTCACTTCCCACTTAAAACCTTGCAACTGATTTTCACTGTACTTGGAGATCCAGTCCAAACTTGCACGGCCTTACATGATTTGATCCCTTCTGCTTCTCGATTTCACCTCCCATAGCTCTCGACCCCTCACTTGCTGGCTTCCAACCACGTCAGCTTCTGGAGCAAACCTAGTCCTTTCCTGCCCAGGGCCAAAGCTCAGGCTATTCCCTCTAGCAAGACTGTTCGCCTCATTCTTGTTCCCCCAAGGCTGGCTCCTTTTCTTCCTCTTGGCTCTGGCTTACAGGCTCTTTGTTCCCTTCCTGGTAGTCTGTCTCAGCCCTGTTCCTTCCTCCTTGCAGCTGCGCATATCTCATTTACCCTCCGTTTCCCTGGAACAGTGTGCTTCATCTAACATAGGCTCCGACCTGTGCTGGCAAAATGTGGGGATGGGAGGCGGTGGTGAAGGCAGGCTGCAGCCCACTCTGGTAAACACTATCCAGCAAGCCAGGAGGAGAGTCCAGCACTTCCCCAAGCCCGGCCAACACCCGCTCTCCAGAAGGACAGAGTCCCCAGCCCAAGGGTGAGTGCCCCTCAGCCCAGTTACCTGACCAGGAAGGGACGGGGTGGGGCCTGGATGTGACCCAGGATGCGCTGTACCTCCTTCTTCACAAGGTCAGGCACCTGGCCTTCCCCAGTGCCTCCTGGGACCCTCCCTGAGAGGAGGTTCTGCACCCTGTGAGGGGGTTAGAAGGAGTGGTATGAGGCTGCAGCAGGGCACGGCCTCCAGTCTTCATCCTCCTCCTTAAGGAAGGGTCCCAGGCAAAGCTCATGCTCTAGAAGCCTTGCCCTAGCCACCTCTCTCAAACACCCCTACCTAGTGTCATTGTCATCCCATTCAGGATCCCAGAAATGTCAGCCAGACCTCACTCCCTGCCTCCTCACCCGGTGCTTTCCATGATCTTCTGTGGGGCATCCTGGCAGGGGGGGATGTGCTGCTCCAGGGACCACAGGAAATAGCAGAGCCTCCGAACCAGCCAGCCCCGAAACCTGGGCACAGCTCCCAGAGCAGGAGGGAAGATCCTTCAGAGAGGGCCCACCTCCACTAGGACTCACAGAAGGCTATTCAATCAGAAAGGGACCACACCCCAGACCCATGTACTAGGAACACCTGAGCAGGAAGAACTGCCTGTCCATCTGTGCCCCATTCCCACCCCTCACCCTGTTGAGTCGGGTACAGGTTCACAGCCTGAAACACGGTGGGCAATCCATACATGCTCACAGAAGGAACTGCAAGAGAGCTCCAAGTCTGCCCCTCCCTGCAGGCTTGTGTATGGAACAGAGGACGGGGCCCTTCTTTCTCTATCAGAGGAAGAAAATGGCACCAAAAAGCAGGGCCCCAGCAGCCCTGCACCCAAGGGTCCCTGTCCCCAAGCCTGCTCCAGTCCATAGCTCTGACTACCTTGTGTTTTCCTCCTTCACCAGGATCACATTGCAGAAGCCTAGGTCCGTTATGCTTCTGTGGAAGAGGGACTCCTGCAAGAGAGGGGGAGAGACAGCATGTCCTGGGGGGCCTTTGCAAACTGGTAAAGAAACACCCCTGTACTGCCCCTCTGGCTCTGCCTGGTGGCCTGCTAAGTCTTCCAGGAGAAAAGATTACAGCACAGTATTTCGCAAAAGGTGTTTGACCCCAGATTCTAGGCTGGCTCAGGAAAAAGGGGCCCATGCTCAAAACTGAAGTGCTGTATCCTGTACAGAATCACCCTCTTTCAGAGTGCTATATGAAAGCCTCCAGAAGTTATCTTCTCAACAGCAGAGAAAACGCAGCCTGGGTCTCCATGAGAAATCTGGGCTCCCTCACCACCATCACATGACACAAACCAAAAAAGAGGTCTTCAAGCGTGTGCTGAGTGCTGGGGAAGTCTGAGTGGGTGATGTCCACAAAACTGAACAACAAAACTGACACAGGCATGATAAGAACCCAGCCCTCTGGGCACACCCTACCACCACTTAGGCCCCTCTGTACTTCTCCCACCCAACTCTCCCAGGCCTGGGAACAAGCCACCGCCCAACCATACAACCAATACCAGTGCATCCATTCCCCTGAAAGACAGAAGCAGAGGCATGGGGCAGGGAAGAGCCAAGCTTGCAGGGACATAAAGGAAGCAGCTTCCCAGAGCTTCGGCTCCCAGAACCAAGCTTTCTGCTTGGGGCCTGGCCCTACCATCACTCACCCAGCTCTTGGGGGTGCAGGTCTGGCAACAGCGACCCACAAAGGGGCGATACTTCCCCAGGAATGGAGTGACAGCCTCCAGCTTCATCCCAAAGCCTGACGACCACAGGCTAGTCTGGAAAGGGCGATGAGGAGAGATGAGAGGACTCAAAGTCCTTGGCAGGAGAGAGGGAAAGATGGAGCAATGGAGGCTCTAGGAGTGAGGGGCACAGCAGAAGGGGTGGCAGGGCAGAGAGGATTTGAGGAATGGGAGGAGCCACATTACCTCTCGGCCACTGGGGCTGCTCCTTGGCTGAGTTTGGCATCTGCCTTCCAACATGGTGGCCATGAGAGCCTAGAAGAACCACGAACCAGTCACCTCTGGCACTCTCCTTCTCCCCACAGAAACCTGAGCCAGGGAAAGGTGCAAGGATGGAGCCATAAGAATCTGAGCCATAATCCAGGGCCTCCTGCGGTAACTGCAACCCCCCATCACAGGACAGACAGACATCACTGAGGCCATCAGTGGTGAGGAGAACCTAGGCTGGAAACTAGGGGCTGGCTCAGATCAAGGCCCTGCCCCACACCCAACTGATCCCACAAAGGAGCCAGCTGTCCTCAAAAGGTCTCACAGTATCCAGGTCAGGGCCCTCCTCGGGCCAACATGAGGGGGATCGGTTGTCTTAGCATCCACACCCACCCGGCCATCTCCTAGCACAGATGGGGGCTGTACCGGACATGCTGATCCTTTCTGTGCAGAGGGAAAGAATGAGGGCTGGATTGGAAGGAAGGAGGCACAAGACTGCCAAGGAGGAAGAAGACTATTGCCATGAGGCCACCAGGTCCTACTCAGCTGCCCTTCCCCTCCTCACCAGGAGACAGCCCTGTAACCACCCAAACATTACGGGAATGTGGGCTGGCTAATAGAAGAGGGACAACTCAGGGTCAGAACACAGAGGCCTACTCACCAGGAATGAGCATCTAGTTGGGGACAAAGACAGACTTTTCCACAATCACTCCCCTCTCACATTAACGTTCTCCACAGAAGACGCTACTTGTATCTCCTCAGCCCCTCCTTCCCACCACAATATTTCCCTGAACTAATAAATACCTATGTTCCTTCAAACAGCACTGAACGACTCCTGGCTCAAAAATTTGGGCCTAAAAGCCCCTCTTCCCTATTTCTCAGCACGACCCTGATGAGTGGGCTGGTCTAATCATGTTTCCCCATCCCTACCACACTTTGATCAGGCCCATCTAGGAGCCTCTCCCTTCCCAGCCACCCACCCAATTCTGCCCAGGGTTCTAAGTCCACGATGCTTCTGGAACACCCTCTAAGCCCTCCCTCTCCTCCTTGGGTTCCCCAGCCCAAGCCTGCCCGGCAAAGAGCCATTCGAAGCCCTCCTCCAGGGCTATGGTTTCATCTCCCTACGTGGTCAGAGTGTCCTGAGGGCAGGGACTCATCTCTGTATGTCCAGCAGTCTGCCCGGTGTGCAAGAGGGAACCAGGAAGAGCCAGCTGACCCACAATAACTTCCTCCCAAGAATTCTCCAGGCGCGTTCCTCCTTTCCCCAGTCAGCTCGGTTTCCAGCCAGGAAGCCAAGCAGTAATGGGATCAGGATCCCTGCAGTGCCCAGGGTCTGGGGGGCCACGGGAGGCTCATCCCAAAGGCACTCTGTTATCTTGAAAATGTTGCATAGCCCTGTTCACAGACACATGGTACAGGAAGGCTACAAACCCACGCCCGCTTTGCAAGGAGGGTGTCTGTCCCCTAGCTGCAGACCACCCCCAACCCCCAAATCCAACCCCATTAGGTCTGTGCTAGCTCTACGGAAGCAGAGTCAAAGCCATGGCAAGGGGTTATTCCCATCTGCCAGTTAACAACACAGCTCAGGACTCCTACAGCAGAGGATGCAAACTGGCACCCCGAGGGCAAATTCAACTCATAGACACATATATATACACACACATATATACATATATAATACATATATACATATATACACACACATATATACATATATAATACATATATACATATATACACACATATATACATATATAATACATATATACATATATAATACATATATACATATATACACACACATATATACAAATAATACATATATACATATATATACACACACACACACACAGTTCTTTGACTACACAACGTGCTAAAACCTTATGATGTAAAACCAACGTTGAACAGCAGAGGGCTTGTTACATATACATTTTTTGAAAATCAAGGTTTCCAGTCGCGGCTGTAATGGAAAAAGCTGAGCTCTGGCATCTCTGAGCACACACCCCACAGGGCCCAGCTGGCCGCCACTGTCCCTTTAGCCCGACAGCAGGAGCCCTCCCGTTTGCCTCCACCTTGATTATCACTGACGCCTGAGCCTGTGCATATCTGAGCGTTCAGCCCTTGATCAAGGGTAAAACTCTAAACCTGCCCCCACGTTTGGAATGCTTGTGCCCTACAGAGAGCCGCAAGAGAACTTCACCTTCCCGGCTCTGCTCAAACATGGCCTCGGCGCCCCACAGCCCCCGCCCAGGGCCCCTCAGGACTCAGCTCCCTCGTCAGACCCGTGGCAGGCGCTCCCCGAGCTACCCCAAGATGTGCGAAGGGCACCTGCCCGACATCAGGTCCCGGATGCCCTCTCTGGATGTAGGGGAACGGGATGCCGAGGAAGAGGCAAAGCGGGGCTCTCCACAACACCACGCCCCACAAGGACTCATTCCCGCCACAAGCCCCGCATGGCCGGCGCTCCCTCCCTTTCGACTTCCGCCCAGTCCCCAACAGGCCGCTCAGACCAGGCTCTTGAAGCAGGAAAGCCCCTGGATGATCCCGGTCCGCTTCTGACCTGGCCTCGCCGGGGAGCGACCACCGCGCCTCTCACCTCACACCAGCCGCCAACTCCCGCCAAAGCAGCAACTCCGCAAAGCCGCCACAAGGCGTGGACTGCTCAAGGGAAGGAGCGGATTGCCCACCTCCGCGCGTCCGGCTAAAAGGCAGCCCCGAGAGCCAATTGGGATGCGCGCTGGTCCAGAAGCCCCGCCCTGCGTCCCGTGCTCTGCGGCACTCAAGGTGGCCACGGGACCGTGCTCTGGGGATGGCCTGCTCCGTTTTCCAGTCGGCCCTGGCCCGCGGTGGGAGGGGAGTACTGCAGGCGGCCGCGAGGCCCCGGGTGCTTGAGCTTCGAGCAGGGACTCAGGCCAGATTCTGATTAAAGAGGTTATCCCAGGGCTTACGCTCCTCCAAGCTGGGGTTCGGCTCTAGCAAAATTCTGAGCTGGGGACGATTAGAAAGGAGAGAAGATCATCAAGAGACAGTTGCAGTCATGAAAAACAAGTCAGGCCTCCCAGTGTCATTTCCTTTGTTAATGTGAAGCCTAGACCACCGTCAGGGACCTCCAGCAGCCGTGCGGTGCTAAGGTTTCAGCTGGGCCTGTGGCCAGCGTGTTCATTCGTGTGGTTATTTGATTAAGACCTGACTCCTGTCTCGGCCCTAAGCTCCGCGTAAACAAAGACCTTATGGGTTCATTCATCTTGTAACTGTGTTCCCAGCACCCAGCAGGAGACCAGCCAGTGGGAGGCAAGCAGTATAGAACAGATGAACGTGCGAATGACTGTGCTCTCTGTTCCTGCCCCCATGGAATGAGCCTGCCTGACATGCCAGAGGATTCCACAGTTCCAGAGCGTGTGACACACGTGTGCCGGAGCAAAGCCACACATGAGCCTGGCGGGGCCCAAGACAGCACAGAACGTGTTCACATCCTCCCTCGTCTCTGACTCACCAGCCCTGATGTGACTCCCACAACCTGCCCCTCCGAGATGTAGCCTTTCTCTCCCTTTGTGCCATTTCGTGTCTATCCAGGCTGTGTGTGCATCCACTCACCTTCACTGGGATTTGCAACGTCCTCCCGGTACCTGCAGAATCCATTTTGTACCCCATCTTACCGTTCTTTTGTATCAGGGTGCCTGTCCACATCGAGATCCTGAGACTCTGACGCTGAAAAACGAAAAATATAGACTTTCACTTCGAAGTTGTAAGTTGCCTCCTAAGAGTGCAGACTTGAATTTACCGAAGGCTGACGCCTCTTAGTTCTGGGAACAGCATCTGTACAGGCAGCTGAGTTTTGCCGTTGTGAACACA
This sequence comes from Gorilla gorilla gorilla, assembly GCF_029281585.2. Lineage (NCBI taxonomy): Eukaryota > Metazoa > Chordata > Mammalia > Primates > Hominidae > Gorilla > Gorilla gorilla. The sequence goes on along the minus strand of NC_073236.2, from coordinate 33,680,310 downwards.
TCCCCACCTCTTGAGGAGTTCTCATGCTGAGAAGTAGCCCCAAAGCAGACACTTTAGACTAGAAGGTTGCATGGATTGACTGTAGAGACGAGGCGCAGCATCTCAGAGTTCAGCTGTCAGATGTGCTGCTTCTTTGGAAGAAACGTATTTTGTTATGGTGGTGGTGGTTGTTTGCTGCAATTTGGACATTTGAAAAGAAGCATCCCTCTCAGACCCGGATTGGGTCTGGGACCGAGGACTCAGTGTGCTCTTTCTCCCTCAAGCTCTTTCTCCCTATACATGGAGAGAGAGAGAGGAACAGAGGGGGGACAGGGGCACAGAGAGAGACACATTGAGAGACAGATTTATTATAAGGAGTTAGTTCATGTGATTATGGAGCTGAGAATTCCCAAGATCTGCCCTCTGCAAGCTGAAGAACCGGGAAAGCCAGCAATACAGTTCTACAGTCCAAGTCCAAAGGCCTGACCACTACGAATTCCAATGCTGTAAGTTCCAGTTCAAAGGCAGAAGACTGATGTCCCAGCTCAAGCAGTTAGACAGAGGGCAAATTCACTTTTCCTCTGCCTTTTTGTTCTATTCAGGCCCTCAATTGATTGGCACTTCTACATTAGGGAGGGCAATCTACTTTATTCAGTCAGCTGATTCAAATGCACATCTCATCCAGAAACACACCCACAGAAACACCTGAGAAATAATGTTTAGCCAGACACCTGGGCACCCCATGGTCTAATCAAGTTGATACATAAAATTAACCATCACAGACATACAGCAGGTCACTCATGAAACATGCTTGCTTGACATGCTGGGCTTCTCTGTAGGATTTGCAAGGAGAAATCATACCTTAAAGTATTCACATGAAGGAGGAGGAGGATTTATCTGACCATCTTCCTCCAGTCTCCCATTTCCCACCAATCAAGATTTACCCAACAGTGAGCAAATACCCCTGGGCTTCTGGATTGCAGCATCCAGTCCCCATTCACCACAACACCAAATCCCATGGTGTGATCCAGCCTGGAAAAGGAGGGAAAACTCAGAATTGTCTGGGCACCTAACGAGAGAAAATAGGGCAGTTGAGGAAATCCAAGAAAGCACACAAAGTTTGTGTCCAAAATTAAGAGAGAGAGAAAAAAAGAAAAACAGGTAAGTGAAAATATAGAGACATTTTTAAACTAAAAAGAAGTTAAGGAAACTGACTTTGAGTGGTAGGTGATGTTCAGAGAGATCTCAAGTAAACTGTGGGAAAGGAAGGAATGGGGAACATGGCTATGACCCCAAAACCTTAAGGACCTGCAATACGTTTTTAAAAAGTAAAAGAAGCCTTGTTATTACTGCAATACTATAGAATCCTAGCAATTCAGAGCAGACATTACACAACACTTTCCTTAACCTTTTCACTTTAAAGATGAGGCAACAAAGGCCGGGAGAGAATTAATGGTAACTAACTTTCATAAATGTACAATGTTTGTTATGAATGAACCTCTGTGTGTGTGTGTGTGTGTGTGTGTGTGTGTGTGTGTGTGTGTGTGTGTGTGTGTGTGTGTGTGTGTGTGTGTGTGTCCAGGATGTCATCTACACATTTCTCCACCTGGTGGCTCCTGCCTGAATGACAGGCAGAGTCCAGCCAGTGGAAAGAAGCAGCAGAGGACACTGTCTTGGAATCCCAGAAGAAAATCTTAAGAGCTGAGACCTGAGACCTCCTTCACAGACCCAGGCCAGCTTCTCGTGGACTAGCCTTAGTCCTCAGAGACTCAGAATGTTTGCTGCCCCTCTCTCCAGTTCTGTGATCCCTCCTCTGTAGCTCCCTTTCCATACAAGAAAATACCAACCAGGGGGAAAGCAATGAACAAGAGGTGTAATGTTTGACCAGTGGTCCTGGACGCTAATTCTTGAAGACTTCCAAGATGGTAAATGGAAAGAACAACCCACATGCATACACATACATATAAATGTACAAAATGCAAAGACTAAGACCCAGTTAGCCTCTCTCTGTTTCTTTTACAGGAAGGGAAGTATCACCAGCCTCAACTACTACTCCCCATCCCCTGCAACTGCCATTCTTTCTGACTTGTCTCTAGAAAAGGCCACGTGACCTCTCCCTCAGGCTGACCCATTGTCCCAGCCAGAATGTCCAGCCAAAGCAGAATAAAGCATCTACTGGACCTAAAAGAGTGCCCCTGATATCTTCCAACTGGGTTCTGAAAGGATTCCCTGAGGGGATTTTATCATAGACACATTTAAAATGCCAAGAATGAATCAGTGTGTCACCAAATTTCAGTGTCAGTGCTAGAGGCAGATTTACAGCTCAAATGAAGTCGGTTAAGAAAAAAAGAAGAAGAAATTCCACTTTATTCTCTAGCTGTGAAAATATTCTCTGAGGAGTCTCCTGTCAGAACACCTATATGACCAAGAGTGGAATTTATCAGAGCAGATGTGAGAATAAGAGTTTAGTGTTAGTTCTCTATTGCCATGTAACAAATTACCCCAAACTTAGAAGTTTAGAACAACAAACATTTATTATCTCAGACATCTATTCCGGAGGGTCAGCAATCCAAGAGCTGCATAGCTGGGTGATTCTGGCTCAGGGTTTTTCATGAGGTTACAGTCAAGCTGTCAGCCAGTCCTACAGTCATATGAAATCTTGACTGAGGCTGAAGGATCCACATCCACAATGTCGCCTAATTTCTGTCTGGAGGCCTTGGGTTCCTAATGGCTGACGGCAGGAAGCTTCAGTTTCTCTCCACATGGGCTTCTCCATGGGGATACCTGAGTGTTCTCATGACATGGCAGTGGACATGTGATCCAAGAAAGAGCAGGACAGAAGCCTTGTCTTTCAAAATCTAGCCTCAGGATTGATATACCATCAATCTGCTGTACTCTAGTGGACGTATAGACTAACTCTGATAACATGTGAGAAAGAAATACCCAAGGGCCTAAATAGTGGGAGGCAGGGAATGCTTTGCCTTTGGGATTCTCTAGTGGCCACCTTTAAGGCTGGCTACAACATATTAGGTGGTAAATGCAATGGAACTCATGACTCTGATGTGTAGAATAAAAATAGAATGACTAATAAATACTGAAGATCGGTGGTGCTCAGATTTGAGCAGGCATCAGGATCACCCGTGTATTTAGCATACACAGATAGCTAGAATCCACCCCTAGAGCTTCTGATTCAGTAGGTCTTGGGTGGGGTTGAAGAACTGGAATTTCAAGTAAGTTTCCAGATAATGCTGATGCTGCTAGTCTGGGGGCCACACTTGGTGTAGACAAGTTTGTCAAAATTTAGAATTTGAACATACCTTAAAGGTCTTCTGATTCAATGGTTTCCAAGTCCAGATGACCATTAGAATCACCTGTGGGAGATTCTTCCCCCCCCTCAACTCAAGAGTCTATGATTTTTTTAAACTCCTCTAAGCAATTGCATGATCAATCAGGTTTGGAAATCCCCAACCCCAGTCTCCTCTGCTTAGCATCCTCAGCATCAACCCTCCTCTTAAAGAAGACTCTTAGCAAATTGTGGTGTATGTATATACCATGGAATACTACTCAGCCATAAAAAGGAATGAAATAATGGCATTCACAGCAACCTGGATAGAACTGGAGATCATTATTCTAAGTGAAGTATCTCAGGAATAAAAAAAACAAACATATGTTCTCACTTATAAGCGGAAACTAAGCTATGAGGATGCTAAGGCATAAGAATGATACAATGGACCTTGGGACTCGGGGGAAAGGGTGGGAGGAGGGGTGAGGGATAAGACTACACAATGGGTACAGTGTACACTCCTTGGGTAATGGGGGCACCAGAATCTCAGAAATCACCACTAAAGAACTTATTCATGTAACCAAACACCACCTGTTCCCCAAAAACCTGTTGAATTTTTTTTTTTAAAGAAGACTTGTAGCATAGCAATAGGCCATTAACTCCCTCCTAAGGCAATGCCCATTACAGTGTGGGCAGATCAACTGCCTCAAACGTGCTACTCGGACTTAAGCAAAACTGACTTGTCCACAATGTTCACACATTGCTCACCAAGCCTATGGATTCTCTCTCCTCATAACCACTGTCTAGTTTTCTAAAAAGGACTTTTATTTCACCCTCAGTCTTCTATTTTTTAGGCAAAATACCCTTCGTTCCTATAATTCATCCTCAGTGGGCATGGTTTACCCCGTTCTCATGGTTCCTAGTCCTCTCTGTTTCTCTTTCTCAGTCTCCTTCTTTGTAGGTAATGGTTAGAATGGAGCTATTAACCCAAGTGTGGTGCAACTCAAAGAAGTATAGAGGAAATATAGCACTTTTATCTTGGATGTGCTTTTCCTATTGGTCCCACCTAAGAATATAACAACCTTTCAGTCAGTCCCAGCACACTGGATAGGTAAATTATGACAAATAGATATTTAGAAGACTCCCAAGGCATCTGAGAAAGCACCCTCAATGAGTATCTTCGAGATGTCTAAGCAGCCCAAAAGATCTTGACTTCCTATTCTCTGAGAACTGCAATCTTTATTCACAAAAATGAATCCCCAATAGCCTCAGTGAGAGTGGACTGCACCGGGTGTGAAGCAACACAGGCTGGGATGAGGAGATTCTCTTTGATGAAAGAGGAGTGGTCACTCTCTTCTTGAGGATCTAATGAGTAATCTCAGGACCTGCCTTTTGCCTGATGGAAAAGAGAACTTCCCTGCAGAGATACAGAAAGAGAAGCCAATGCTCCAATAGAAACAGGGTCGGTGGGGGAGGAGGGGGAAGAGATGGAGAGAGAGAGGGAAAGAGAGAAAGAGAGAGAAAGAAAGAAAGAAAGAAAGAGAGAGAGAGGGAGGGAGGGAGGGAGGGAGGGAAAAAGATGGCCAGCAGCCCAGTGAGTGACCTTCTGCGTCCTGGTTCTTGTCATTTCTGAAACTCAGCTGCATCATTGACCTTGGGTTCCATAACCCATCTCTGCATCTCTATAACCCATCTCCTATATTTTTTGCCTAATTGGGCCTAATTGTTTGCCATTTTTTCAACTAAAGAGTGTCAGTGAATAGAATACAATTTCCAGAAGACCTTTGGCACTGCTCGTGCTATTATGTCTGCACTGGGTGGAAACAAGCCTCCCTTGTGCAGGGTTGGTATGTATTCCTTGGGCCTCTAGACCCATCAAGACCTTTCTTTTCACCTAAATCAGTTGAGGACCTGTCCACACTCCATTAAGCCAGCACCTTTCCCACCCCTATCACAGCCCACTCCAGAGTAAGCCCAATTTTATATTCAACAATAAAATCAACAAAACCTTTCAAAATCTTTTTGGAAATGTCGGTTTTGGGGTGAAGAAAGCACTATGAGAAAACTGGAGCTTCAGCTCACACTGATATGTTCACACCACCTCACTCCCTCTCACATGGCTCCAACCCTAAAGTGGAATTCACCTACATGAAAGCTGCCTTCCAGTCTGCTCTCCTACTTCCATACCTTCTCTCTCAACTATTTCTTCTTGGAACACTCAATTACTACTTACTGCTTTTCAATATTGAGAACCTACGTGTACCAGGAGCTGTGTAGGTCAGTGGGGACACAGAGAGGATAAGGCAGTCCCAGGTTCTGGCCTCAGAGAGCTTCTAAGAATGCCCTCCTTGCAGCCTTCCGAATCCCACCACTCACAGAGCTCACTGCTCAGATACTTGTCCTCATCCCCTTCCCATTCCCAGCCTGCCTGCACCTCCATCAAATTGCACCTGCCCTAAAGATCTATTCCCTGAAGGTCTTGCTCTCTGGTTTCTGAGTGATGGCAAGCTCATTGAATGGTCCAGTGTCTGCTAATAACTCTGCTCAGCCTTTGGCTTAATATCATCACACTACTCCCAACAAAAATATTTGTGTTTTAACACATCTCTAAAGTCATAGTGCCTGAAATAGAGAAGAGACCTGACCTATTGAGTGTCATTTCAATCAAGATGCTTGTCTTGTTCTTCCAAGTGACCTCTTCATGAAGATTCCACTTTTCCTGGGCAAAGCCTGGGGATTCAAGGATCTTGTCCAGATTCCAGTTCCCTTCCTGATGGTGTTCCCTAGTCCCAGAGACAGACTCTGGAATTGGAAGGCCTGGGTCCAAGTCCTGATTTCTGCACACAGTCATTAAATGACCTGACCTTGAGTATGGTGTTTAGCTCATCAGAGCTTCACTTTACTCATCCGTAAAACAGATCAACAGTAACCTCATCAACTGCTCATGAAAATGATATGAGATGATGCTATTAAATTACTCTGGGATACGAATGCTGCCATTATTTCAAGCAATCTCTCCGCCTTCCCCCAACTCAGCATAGCACCCGTGGCAAAGGAGATGTGAGACAGGAGAGCTCAACCCACTCTGGGTGCATGGCTGAGAAAGTGCTAATGAAACACTTTCATCTTCTAGGTCCTTTACCAGCAGGCAGGGAAGGAGGAGTGACTAAAAACGTGCTGAAAGCACACCTCTAAAATAAATCCCAAGCTCATCATTCCCTTTCTTGTCTCTGGACCTAGGTCTACCCTGGACCTAGAATAGTATTAACTGACTGTCTTTCTGGGCTGACTCCAGACAGCAATGGTGATCCATTAGGCTCCCAGTTCCAGAGGCTCCACAGAGCAAAGTGAGAGGAAATGTTGCCTGCTTTCCTCAGGAGTATCATGGGAGGGGCTGTGGCATGACCCCTGGTGTCTACTCTCTGGAAGACTACAGAATGCTGGTGGCTAAGGGATTCCACACCCCTTCCACCTTTTCGTCCACATTGTTTCCTCCTCTGTCTTTTACATGGGCGTCTACGTCTACTTCTGAGCCCAATCTATGACCCATGCATTCATTCATTCACTACGTATTGGTTGTCTACTCTGCATCAGACACTCTGCATGGAAATGGAACACAGCAACTCCCATTACACACCCCACCCCCATGATGCCTGTCTCCTAGTCCAAGGAAGAGAAATTTGTAGAAAAGGACCATCCGAACTAGCTTACAGAAGTGAGGGGGGTGGGACTCCTGAGTCAGTCTGGGATAACGAGTAAAAACTTAAGCAGAACTGGAGAAGCCCATCCTGCATCTCCCTTTCCTTATCTGTAAGAATCAGGCCTCCTTCCTGCTCTTGTCCCTTGGTCCCTAAGACCCTGGGGCAGCTGGAAGGGGTGGATGTTGGCCCGGGGATGGAGAGGAACTGGAGTGGGACAGTGAGCAGGCCAGGAGCAGTTTACAGACAAAACCTCAGGTGGGTTGAGGAAGCCAGAACTATGAGACAGAGGCAACTGGAGTCAGAAACAAACGCCATGATCTGGAGTCTCCCAGGTCTGTGTCTGAGCCTCCATCAGAGCACAAGTAGGTGGAGGGAAAGGAGTCTGGTCTCAAGCAGTCAGCTTCCTCTCCTGAATGGGAAACGATGGACCTGGGAGACCAGCTGGCTGGGGTTTAAACCCCAGGCTTGCCTGCCACCATCTACATGGCCTTGGTGAATTTGCCTGATTATCTTAAGCATCAGAATGTTCATCTAAGAAAACAAACAAAAAACATTTGTAAGGATCTGCCTCTGACAGTTCGTGTCCTGCTTTTCTCTAACAATCAGTGCCACTTCGGGTGAAACATTCCTGCAGTTTTTAACCACCTGCTACCTGATGTCATAGTTCTTTGTGTAGTCACCAATACAGATTCCTCCTGAGGAGCTATGAGTTCCAGTCAGGAGTTGTGACTGTCCTTCCCTGGAATACCCACGGAACTCAGTCCAGTGTCTGGCACACGTAGGTGATCAGAAAACAGCTGTCTTCCTCCTTCGTTCAGCCCACGGAGACACGGGCTGTGAACGCGCTTTGCCAGGGGAGGATGGGGAACCTGCTGCGCCTCTCCTGGCGCCTGGAGGCCCAGCCCTGCGGGGCGGAGGGGCTGGAAACCTGACAGCTCCTGCCCCGTGACAGCCGCCGCCTGCGGAGTCCCAGAGGGCAGCGCGGGGAAGCAGAGCGCGCGCTGGGCCCTGGTGTCCCGGGACGCTGCACGACGACGCTCCGTTAACCTCCTGGCTCGTTCTGATACTGAGGCTGCATAAAAAGAAGGATCCCATGCAAATGAAGGCCAGTGTAGCGGAAGGCTAAATACTTTTAATCAAAGGAAGGCACCTGGAGACCCAGCCGGTGGGAGGAGAGAACTAGAGAAAGTCCGCTATGCTCTGGGCAGAGAGGCTCGCCTTTCCTCCAGGGCCCTTTTCCTCTGCTACCCCACCCCTCCTCCCTACTCCTCCCACCTTCAGCAGGCAGAGGGGACAGGAGGTGGCCTGACCCAGAGGAGTTAAGTGTGAGGCTTGGGCGCCTGGAGGAGAGGGGACTTTCTGTCCTTTGGAACAACTCTGACATTGTGTCTCTGACGCAGAGCCCTGGGGACTCAACCCTCAGACCCCGATCTGAAGGTGCGGAAGGAGAAAGTGATGGTCCCCAGGCCACTAGGCAAGTGAGAAACCCTCAGGCTTCCCAGGACTGCCAGCATCAGGGCCTTCTTGCTGCCCTGCTGCAAATTCTAGGCAGCAGTGAAGCCAAGGATAACACCTTGGGGAGCCTTTAGAGCACTCGCATTTCTTCTTCATCATCACCGGCATGACTAAAATTTGCAGAGCCCTTAACAAGCCCTGTGCCATGCGCTTCATCATCTCATTTAATCCTCACACAACTCTTGAAATGAAGGTGTTCTCATTATCCCCATTCCACAGGTGAGGTCACTGGGGGCCCAGAAGGGCTAAATCACCTGTTAAGGCCCCACAGTAACTTGCATACAGGAGTCTCCAAGACAGTCCAACTCAGAAGTTCAAGGTTGCAGACCTTTTTCCTTAGAGATAAGGCACCAAGAATGGTGAAAATGTTGGACATGCCGCGCTTTGGACAGCATCTGACACATAGTTGGTGCTTGCTCACAAAGTAGGTGTTCAGTCATTGCAGCGGCCTCCTCCTTTAGCCAGACCTCCCTTCCCATGGTCAGGGTGTGTGTGTTCCCCTGGAGGATGACTCTGGAGAGACAAAACATGGGACACAGGGACCACCTGCTGGGCCCCAAGAGCCAGGGTCAGGAGCAAAGGCATCTCAGATGCCTGGGTCCTGACCTCTAAACCAGTGTCTTTCCTGCAAGTGAAGATGGGAAAGGGTGAGTGCTGGTGCAGTCTCTTCCTCTGTCTTTGTGGAAAGGTATGATGAGGATTGGGGATAAAGCAGAACTGATATCTCTGAACCTGTAACTAATATCCAGAACCCAAAATGGCCCTGGTTGGCTTTAAGCTTCTTGATCCGGATTCACCTTTTTTTAGCACTCACTACATGCCAGGCACTCAAGTATCTTGCAATGTGCCAAGCAAAGGTATATCCTTATTCACTTGCCTTTTAGAACCAAGGTTCCTGTGGACACCAGGCACAGTGGCTCACAGCTGTAATCCCAGCAACTTGGGAGACCAAGGCAGGAGGATGGCTTGAGCCCAGGAGTTCGGGATCAGCCTGGGCAACATGACGGGACTCATTTCTACTAAAATAAAATAAAATAAATTTGCTGGGTATGGTGGTGTGCGCCAGTGATCTGAGATACTCAGGAGGCTAAGGCAGACAGATTGCCTGAGCCCAGGAGGTTGAGGCTTCAGATTGCAGTGAGCTGTGATCACGCCACTGCACTCCAGCCTGGGTGATAGACTGAGACCCTGTCTCAAAAAAAAGGTTGCTTTAGTCAGATTGGATTCTACCTCATCATGCCATCTCCTGTGTGGTTACTAATAATGAAAAAAATTAAAAGCCTAAGCAGGGACTTCCTTGCAGTCACTGAATGGTCCTGTGGAGTGAAACCTACCAGTGACCTTGGCCTGAGTGTCAGCAGGGTACAAAGCCCTGTAGAAGTCCTTGCTCCTAGAAGGACAATAACAAACACAATCTTGTACAGACCAAGAGTTCAGTAGCACCAAATCCTTGTCTAATGGTCTGCTGAGAACCAGTTCTGGGAAGGAAGATCTTCAAGAATGGATAGTGACTTGATGGGAATTTCTGGACCCAGTCATGACAGAAGGGAATCTTTTGGACTTCTGGAAAATCAGCAAGTGCTCAACAGTCTTCACCAAGCAAAGCAAATGTTGGAGGACAATAGTCAATGCCAATGTCATCAGGAGTCAAACAGTGATGATCTTGTCTACCACTCCTCATAGGGCCTGAAGCTAGAACGCGGTTATTTACTCCTTCTCCCATCTACTTCTCCCTGGATCTCAGAGCAGGCCAGAGTAAGTGAGTCCCACAGAAGTGACCTCATCCTCCCGCAGGGCCATTAGAACAATACTTCCCCCTTTGGGGCACCTGTAAATCAGGGCCCCAAAAGGGTCTGGCAGTGCTGGAATGAGGTGTGGCTTGGCAAGGAGACCTGCATGTTTAGTACAATGGCCTGATTGTGTGGATTGTTCCAACCCAGCAGCGCTCAAATGGTCACATGTTCCCTGGGCAGCAGGTGCTATAACCTTTGCCCAGAGATTTGGAGCCTTCGGTGGTGAGACTGAGTGCCGACGAGGAGGAGAGCGGTCTGGCTGTCTCCCACTGCCCTTGGGATCTGGGGAAGGTCACTCCCTGACCCTGCCCATGGCCTGTGCCCAATTCTCACCCATATTCTACTCAGAGGGTCCTCAGCTATCCAGAAAAAAGAGAGAGGCAGGCAGCATGCCCAGGTAAACAATAAAAGGCTACTGAGTTTCTGCTTCTGCCACTAGCTGCCAAGTACCAAAGAGGGGCAGGCACAGCTAAGACTTCAGTCCAGTGTTTATCTTATTAACTGCTGTGTGCCCAGCACCCAGCACCACACCATCACAATGAGGCCATTGTGTAACCCTTGCCACTCAGTCATTCCATCGAACACTCATGTAAGCACAAACTTTTACTGAGCATTGTCTCTGTGCCAGACACTGTTCTAGGCACTGGGGATACAGCAGTAAGCAAAACTACCAAGAATTCCTGCCCTCATGTAACTTACCTTCTACTGGGGGGAGACAGAAGATAAATAAATAAGTGAAGTAGACAATATGTCAAATGGCGAAGAGAAATAAATCAGAGTGAAAGGGGTAAAGCCGGTGGTGGCGTGGTGGGGGAGGCAGTGTTGGTTTGCAATAGGGGGATTGGAGAAGAGTTCCCTGAGAAGCTATTTTGGAGCCAAGACTTGGAGGTGAGGGATCAAGCATCTCATCAGCCCATCTATGGCAGTATTGGTCCTAGACCAGCATCCCCTCCTCACTTCTCTGATCTGACTGTCACCAGACAGAAACTTCCCCTGGGCCACTGGAAGATTTTGAGGTGGGAGGAGCCATATCTGCTTGCAGTGACTACTGGGCTTGGGGAAGGTGAAGCTCACCAAAGGACATGGGAAGATAGGATGGGGCTTACACTCATTCTGGTCTTCACAGGGCTGCAGCCCATCACCAGCAGTCAAGGATAGAATTGAGAGTCAAAAGCTGACTATGACAATGTTTCCCCACCCATCCCCATCACCACTTCCCTCTATCCTCAGGGCTGCCATCATCCCTTAGAATTATGGGAACACAGTGCCCCACCAACACCCCACTCTGCCTACAACCTGGCCTCCTCCAATCCATTCGCCACACTGTAGCCAGAAAAAGCTTTCCAAAACATGTCTGTTCCTTCACTTTCCCCAACTAAGATTCCTTTGCTTTTTAGTATAAAGTCCACATTTCGCAACATGCCTACAAAGATTTTTGTGATTTAACCCAGCACACTTTCCCAGACCCACTTCTCAGCTCTCACTACAGATAACACACACACACACACTCACACATACAAACATGCACTCTATTACTGTACTTTATTTCCCACTACACTGAACTTAGTTCCCTAAATGTACCTGGCCCTGTCTGGATTCTGGACCTTTTTCTGCCAGTACCAAAACATTCCACCTTTACCCTTCACATTCTCACATTTGCCTGGTGGATTCCAACTTTTCTTTCTAGTCCCTGCTTAGAGGTCTCTTTTTCTGGACAGCCAAGACTCTGTGGGTTACCCTCACTGCTCCCCACACCTCCCCCTCTACACTCCAGCCACATTACAGCACGAAGCACACCTCCCTACCAGGACCTGTTTATTGGTTCCATGAGGACATGGTTCTTGTTTCAGTTGCCACTGTGTTCCCAGGTCCTAGCAGATAGCCCAGCACTTAGTAGATGCTCGGTAAATGCTTGTACAGCTAAATACGTCAAAGGGGAGGAAGACCGGAAAATAGAAAAGGCTGTCCTGGTGAGGGAACCATGGCACTATATTGATCATCATAATTGCCTCATCCCTTACTTTTCTCCATTTCTTAATAGTTTGCAAATCACTTTCACGTCACCCTGCTAATAAGATGTGGCTGTTACATGTATAGTTTTACTAAGTGTGAGAAACCTGAGAATTTGAGGTCGCTGCTCAGAGCAGGGCGGTATCACGAACCCAGGTCTCTCTGACTTTGAGTCCAGGGTGCTTTCCATAACTCACAACTCCTTGGGCTCTAGAATGGAGAGACTAAGTTTCAAACATGGCAGTACAGCTATCTCTTGAATCCTGAACAAGAGACCATAAGACTGAACTCAGTCACCTAATTTGACCTGTCAAAGTGGCTTGAGGATCTCAGGGGGTCGACGTGTACCCTCTCTTTATTTCCTGGTTACCTGTGGGCAGTCAAGGCTGCTTTCAGGATCAGGAGCATTATCCAGTCAGGATGCGCATCCTAAGCTTCTGTACACCTTGGTCACTGCCTGGAAAATGGCAATGGCCCTGGACTGGGGAATCTCTCCAGGTATTCCCTTCTTACACTTCCCTACCTGCTTACCTTTAATCTTTAAAGGGATATTCAAAAGCTGCAAAAAGATAAGACAGACTAGGTTTATGGGAAGCCAACCTGTCCATATTCATTCTAAAGGTGCCCAACCTGTACTCCCACAGTTCCATTTGTCACTTCTCATCTCTCCAGGAAAATATTTATACATACAGTTCATTACAGAACAATCATTTTTTGTGGAGTACACTATCTTGGCTCACTGCAACCTCCACCTCCTGGGTTCATGGAGAAACTGAGCCTGGAACGCCATGACTCTGGAAGCCATGGGAATGATATCTTCTATTCTGGATTCTGCTCTCCAGAGTCACACGTCCCTGGTAGCATGGAACACTCTCTCAGAACTCAGAGAGTTCTCAGACAGTAGAACTTGGCAGCCCATTGAGCTGCTGGAGTAGGCTCTAGTCTGTGACTGTAGTCTTGGACACCGTAAGAGCAGACTCCTGAGCCCCAGAGAGTGCACAGTCAGATCCAGGATGGAAGGGAGGAATAAGGTCACTCACACCTGAGAGACCACCTCCTCAGTTTGTCCTCATTGCTCCTTCTCCCCAGCCACCTTGCCCCACTGCCATTTTTGGGACCTCTCTCTGTCTCTCGGTATCCCTGGTATAATGACTGTGACACCTCACCAAGGTCCATGAGCAATGCTTCTCTGCCATCTTTCTTGTGGCTAGTTTGACTTTCAGCCACTAACATTTATTGAGGACTCACTGTGCTCCAAACACTTTGTCTGCCTTAAACGTCATAATATCGTACAAGAGAAGTGCCATTATTAGTCTCAGTCTTCAGACATAGAAACTTTGGCTCAGAGAAGTTGAGTGATTGGCACAAGGTCACACAGCCAGTATGAGAATGTGCCAGGGTTCTGGCTTTGGCCACCAGATTCCCAGCCCAGCATTGTGACCCCTATGGTCTCTCTGCATTATGGAAGAAAGGGTACCAGACCCCAAATAGGAAAAAAGTCATTCTCTCAAGACTCTAGGCCATCTTCACTGGAGCAAGTGATTCTACTTAAAAAATAAAATCTCAGAGCAGATGGGATCAAAGTCTATAAAGTGCAGGGAGTGTGGACAAAGTGGACAGAAATTACCACAGACACAGCACACTCCAGGAGGTTCAAAGGAGTGGTGTTTGGAACAAATAAAAGGAAACGCTACATGACATAAAATATGGTAGGCCTAAAAATAGAAAGAATTTTAAAACAAGTTTAGAAAATGTGTAAATGGATGACTCACTCATTCTTGCCACAAGTGTGTTCTGTGTCTGTGCTTTGCAAGCGCAGTAGGAGTTCAGCGGAGAGCGATGGGATTCACCATGACACCAGCCTTCGATTCCTTTACATTCTTGCAGTTACCTACCCACCCTGTGGGCCTAAAAATCGTACATCTCGTTACTGGGGTGAAGCTTCTTCTCAACAGTCCACTAGTGGCCCCTAACACTGACACTGTTTTTAAGTTTATTTTCTAGTTTATTCTAATGCTTCCTTGGAGTTATTACAGTTGTCCCTGCCTTGGAGCTACTCCATGGGGTAGTGAAGAGAATGCTGGTTCAGGCGTTAGATGGACCTGAGTTCAGATCCTGGTTCTGCGGCTCAGCAAATGGGTGACCCAGAGCACCCTCTGCGGCCCAGTTGCCTCAAAGCCCTGGCTTCACTGGGTGTTGTGAAAGATAAATGGGGCTGTGTAGGAGGCACTCCACAGTTCCTGGCATTAAGTAATACTTAGTGAATTACAGTAGTAGTAGCTGTTGTTGTTAGAAGGAAATACCATGCTTAGCATTCCCTCGGGGTAATGGTATATCCACCCTGGTGTGGGGGCCATGAGCAGCAAGGATAGCCACTGAAGCATAGAGAGGAAAATGGGGTTCCAGACCCCTAAGCCCTCCAGGCTGCTCCTTCAGATGCAGGGAAGGCAGGCGCTGTGTGGTCCACAACATGACACAAGAGGACACAGCCCTGTAGTGAGCCTAGCCCCATGAAGGAGTGGGCGAAGCACCCAAGTTTGCTCCACTCGGAATGTGCCAGAAGCCCTCCTGGGGTAAGCAAAAGGCCAGTTAGATCTCTTGAATCTTCTCTATGCCTCAACCTCATTCCCTTGCCCCACTCAAACCTGCAGAGTCTCTGGTCCCTTCAACGGCCCCTGGGCACTGCCAAGAGCTGGGGAGGATAGGCCCTGTTCCGTGGTTTGTGCCCACAGCAGGAACCGCTGGCATTCCAAGGCCACAAAGAACAAAAGCCAACCCTGAGTCTGCTGAAAAGCCCTGGGCCTGGGTTTTTTCCTTGGCACTTCTCCAAGAACAGCTGTCAGGAAGGCAGCCACTCCAGGGCCCTGGCACTGGTTGGAGAGGATTCCTGCACCCTGACTCCTGCTGCTCTGGGCTGGACCACAGGGGCCTAGCTGAGGGGAGGGCATTCCTGCCCGGTGAGCTGCTCTCATTCTTATGGTTTTCATTGAAATGTGCCTGTGGAAGAATCACCAGCAGAGTATCATAGAGAAATATGACCCTCCAGGATACCTCTATCAAGGATCAGATATTAATGGGCAGATGATGTAATGCACCACTCTCTCAGGAGCAAATGAGATAAATGGAAATGTTCATGGAGGCTTACTGAGCAATGGAGGTTTCAGCAGTGGCTGTTCCCACCTTCACCATAAGGTCCGTCCTCAGTGTAGTTGTGAATGGAGTCAGTGTAGTTGTGTGGAGTCAGTGTAGTTGTGAATGGGAGCTTAAGTGGAGGGCTTTACTCTGGGCACACCAACTCTCTTACAGCAATGGGGATGGAGCTGGAGGCTTGTAATCCTAAGCAAATTAATGCAGGATCAGAAAATTAAATGCTGTATGTTCTCACTTATAATTGGGAGCTAAGCATTGAACACACAGAGACATCAGTATGGGAAAAATAGACTCTGTGGTCTACTTGAGAGTGGAGGGAGAGGGATAGGTTAAAAAAACTACTTACTGGGGGCGGCCTCTACAGCCGGCCCCGCTTGTCTCTCACAGGATCCCTCCTCCTGCTCCTGGCATGCTCCTGGCAGCCATGAACCCGCCCGGTTACATGCCCACTCACCTCTGCCTGGAGGAGTGCTGCCGCGGGGGCGCGCCCCAGGTCCCCTACCCTGAGCCCTGATGCCCAGCTCCAGCGTCAAGATGCCAGAAGAACAAGAACACATCGCCGGCCTGACCTACCCAGCGCCTGCGCCCCGGCCTGCAAGACACCACGCCCTCCTCTGCTCTGCGTGGTGCGTGGAGGGGCCCCTTCGGATCGATCG
Source organism: Gorilla gorilla gorilla (assembly GCF_029281585.2). Taxonomy (NCBI): domain Eukaryota; kingdom Metazoa; phylum Chordata; class Mammalia; order Primates; family Hominidae; genus Gorilla; species Gorilla gorilla. The sequence goes on along the minus strand of NC_073236.2, from coordinate 33,664,223 downwards.
CAGCCGCTGCCACCATAGCCGCCACCATAGTCGCTGCCGCAGGCGTCAGTGGGAAGGACCTGAGGGTGGCTTTCCCAGCTGGCTGCCACACAGGACCTCTGGATGCTTAGCCCGCCCGGCCGAGAGCTCTAAAGTCAAGGCATGACTTAACAGCTTATCTTGTAGGAGAACAGCTCAACTCAAAGGCAGATTGCTAGTTTGGAGTTTATTACAAGCAGAACTGCTATGATGTGCTTTTAGCACTGAAGTGAACTCCATTGTAAGTACAGAAAGTGGCATCTCTGCTTTCCCCCAGAAGCACAATCGTATACACCTTGCAGACTTGAATCACTGAAGATCTAAGCCAACTGTTACTCTGAGTTTCGGAGACCCCCTGTGGACAGCATGAAGCCTGTCCCTGATCAAAGTCTTAGTAAGCAGGAAGGAGTCAAGGTTAAGGAATGCGTCTGATTACCCTGAACTGTAGTACCTTGGAAAGTGAACCAAGGCTTGAGTTTTGCTCTGGAAGCCTGCCTTGCCTGCTTCCGTAATCTGGCGCTCTGCATGTGAATCTTGGATCTATATGGACACTGCTGTATGTTACTGTCATGATTCTCTGCTCTTCCATGAGTTCAGACTTGGCACCTTATTTTACTTCTGAGCCACCTCTACCGTCCAGAAACGTGGTGGACCTGTAGAACTACATTGTTCTGCCAAACCTGTGACAACTCATAGCTCATGGTTGCATAATGGTAAAAAATAGGATAGAAACATGGAACATACAAAGCTTCATCAGGGGACTTTGACAATGCTTTCTCTGAACTTCTCTCTTTTGGGTTTCTACCAATCCATTGCCAACAATAGCGTTGGTATTATTTTGAGTGGCCCTGTAACAGTATCCGTGGCAGTTTTTGGTGATTTTGGTTCATCCACAAAGTGTGTTATTACAGAGGAGGAAAAAAGTGCTGTCAGGATAATAGAAACGATGTCAGCTGTGATTGCGCAGAAAATCCAGAAGAGTTCAGCAGAGGAGACAGCTGTGTCTATTCAGAAACAGACAGCAACATTTTACGTTGGAATCCTCTTATCCTGCCACCTATCTCAGAGGACTGTGCTGAAGAGACAACATGGCCTCCGCCTGGTGTTCCTTTGCACAGCCCCTCAGGGGTCCTCCAGCAGCTCCAGGAAACCGGAGGATGTGCAAACAACCAGTCATGTTCCAACTTCAATCCTGTAACTGCACAAAACAGGCCTGGGAGTGAACTACGTGAAGGACCTTAATTCAAATCAGAGAAAATCACTATTTTTTTTTTTTGTAGTATAATGTCATGTGAATGTGTCTTAAAATGTGTGCCCTTTTATGTTATTTATGCCTTAAAAGTTTTCTTACCCATTCCTTCCTTCCTCTCAGGAAGAAACAACCTTGTTTTGCATAGCTTTCAATCACCTGGAGGGCAGAGGGATCATTCCATGTTTTCTAACAACCATAGTGGCAGTAAGAACTCCTCATGCAAACGATTCCGTCTCTTGGATGCTTCTGCTCAGAGGAAATGCAGAGGCCAGTTGAAGGTTGCCACCAGTGAGGTTTTCAGGTGGAAAACCGTCTTTTAATAGTGTATTATCAAACTTTCTGAGAACATTTTGAAGTCCACCACAGTTTTGACCCAGTGTTTATAATAGCAGACCTGGCCGATGAATTTTTTTAGAGTGCCTTCCACCAAAGTGGTAACGTGACTAGACGACTTTCTCTCTATCTGCACGTAGGCACAAGTGATGTTCAGTCTTCTAGGCACTAGTCATAAGTGGTGTCGTGGACATGGTAGAGTGTGAGATGTAGTTGAATGATTGCAGTATGCAGAAAAGGAACCAAGACCAGAGAGACAAATAATGCCTTACTAGCCCTCTGCTTTAAAATTACATTGATTGATAAAATGGCTGGTATGGGGCTCTTTTTGACAGTTTCTAAGAGTAGGAACAAAATAAGACTTTAAGTCGTGGCTTGAAAAGAAAGATACACATTTTCAGAAGAAAGAAAGGGGAGGGCTGCAGGGAACCTGTCTTGGAGGGAGCTCTTCAGTCAGCTCCATTAGCCTAGGAGCGTGCTCATGGTGTCACACTGCCGGTAAGTAGTCAGTCTCTGACTTCCAACAGGGGCAACAGCCTGAAGGTGTGAGTGTCAGAAAATACTTTCTTTGGAAGAAAAGGTGTTTTTGTTGTTGTTGTTGTTTTCTTCCCTGAAGTTTCCTGACTTTCTTTTTCCAGAATGTCTTCCTTGTAAACAGGCACCTAAAGCATCGGTCAGCAGAGTTCCTGATGACTGCTGCCTCTGTGTGACAAGGACATTAGAGCTGTCTTTGGAAGGCTATTCTCCACATTAATAAATGATAATAATATATTTTTTAAAAACTACCTATTGGGTACTATGCTGACTACCAAGGTGACAGGATCTGTATTCCAATGACAGCAGTAATGCAAACATACAATTCTGTAGCCATTTATATTTTAATAGCATTATACTCTTTCAACCATCCTCATCTTGTATATAATCTCATTGTATATTAGAATACAGTTATTAGAGCAATAAGGAAGAATGGATAAATATAGTCAGCTTTTTGTTTTGGTTTTGTTTTGTTTTTGAGACAGGCTCTCACTCTGTCACCCAGGTTGGGAGTGCAGTGGTGAGATCACAGCTCACTGCAGAGTCGACCTCCCCAGATCAAGCAGTCCTCCAACCTCAGCCTCACAAATAGCTGGACTACAGGCTGAATTGTCATGCCTGAGTAATTTTGTTGTTGCTGTTGTTGGAGAGACAGAGTCTTACCCTGTTGCCCAGGCTTCTCTCCAACTCCTGGCTCAAGTGATCCTCCCACCTCAGCCTCTAAAAGTGCTGGGACTATATATATATAATATACATGTATATATGTATATATGTATATTTTCTGTATATATGTATATTTTATGTATATATAATAATAGTCCTTGGAAAATTAGCTTACTACTTGAAAAAAATATATATGAATGACTGCTTTGAAATATATGTATTATATATATATACATATCTATATATACACACACATCTATATGTATATATATGCAACCTTCCGGTGACAGTAGGTATGCTTTTGGCTTCTGAGATGAACATATTCATGATGATAAATGTTTACTATGAATTCAGCTAAACATGAAACTCAGCAATATTCATATCTATTTTTCTCTATTTCTACCTAAATCTGTATTTGAAAAGTTGTGCCTAAGCCTTCCTAGTTAGTTAGATTTTTATCCTTTACCATTCAATGTGTGTGTGGCTTGGAGACTCTTTTCAGAGATCAGGAAGTTGACAATTATGTCCCACATTCAGTGGACTAACAACTCAGAGATCCTCTCTGTCATTAAACTTTTAGATCAGAGTTACTCCTTATAGATGGAGTCAGCCTTTTTTAGACTTTGTCCTCAGCAATCCTCATTAAAGGAGGCATTATTTTCTTGCTTTAAATAAATTCAAAAAACACATATCAGAAACTTTTGATATGTTTGTTGTGTGCCATATTGCCAGTAATTAAATTAAATACTAGAAAATACACCATTAAATATGATATTTGATATACAGTTGGACCTCCATATGATAGGGTTCTGCACCCATGGATTCAACTCATCATGGATTTAAAAATTTCAGGAAAAAAATTGAATGATTACGTTTTCACTGAACATGTGCAGACTTTTTTTTGCTTGTCATTATTCCCTAAGTCATATAGTGTAACAACTACTTACATAGCATTTACATTGCATTAAGTATTTTAAGTAATCTAGAGATAATTAAAGTACATTGGAGGATGTGCTTAGGCTACATGCAAATACTTCACCATCTTATGTAAGGACATCTGAGGATTATTAGCATCCAAGATTTTGGTATCTGTGGGGAGTCCTGGAATCAATTTCTAGTCGATACTTAAGGAAAGGCTTCACACCAAGTTAACATGACCAAAATATACGTATTTCTGATAATAAGGATATTTTACTGCACATGTATCTTAAAAATTTCAAAGATCTAAATAAATTTGGAATTTTATTAAAGTGTAATGAGGCTTTTGAGTATTCTGTATTTTCTGAAGCAAAAAGTGAGTCTTACTTTCTATTCTGGTAATGACATGTTCCCAGGTAACTGTCTGTAGGATGCCATCAGTGAAATTACTAAAATCTAACAGGTTTTCAGTCTTTTATCTGTATCATTGTCATTCTGTTAAGATCTGTGTCCATCAATAGTTTGTTCCTGAGCTAAAGAAAATTGACTGAGCCTATCAACTTGATAAGCGTCCAATTTATATCTTCATTAAATAATATTTCTCAGTATCCCTGTGGATTTTGGTTACATTCAGTAGCCAAAATCAATGGTAATACAGGGGTAAATTTGGTAGCCTTTTAAATAGTTGTATCATATGTTTTCATCCATTAGTTTGTGCATTTATTCTTTTATTCAAACAGACAATTATTGAATATCAGTTATATCTTAACCATTGTCTACTTTCTTGGAATATAACTATATGTAGTACAAACACAATCTTTTTCTTGTAATTTGAAAAGCAGAAAAGAAGCCTACGATTACATTGTGAGTTTTACAAAGAAAAGTATAAGGTTTTCTGAGTCTTTAAAACAAATATCCTAATCTAGCCCAGGAGCTAAAGAAAGAATTCCCTGAGGAAATATTGGAACTTACACTTGATGAAATTTGACTTAGCAGATGTGGAACAGAGAAAATTCTAGTTCAAGGGGAAGAACCCTGTGCTCTTGCATTAACCCATCAGTTTGGATAAACACACGCAGGTATTCATTTACCTGGGCTGGCTTGGAAATCAAGGGAAAAAAAAGATACAGCATAAAAGAAAAGACATGCGCAGTATTCTAAGAGAGAGTAGTTTAATGAAAATCAAAACAAATGTATACCTCCACAATTTAAAAATGGTACAAATTTTATAGAAACAGAAAAAGAAAATCAAGTAGTCAGTAGGTTAGCATTTTCAGAAGATGGTGTTTCTGATACCTTTAGTCATGTTACTGACCTATCCCTGATTCTGTGAGTGCAAAGTAAAGCACAACAAACGTCTAAGAGTGTAAGGGAAAGAACCTGAGAGGCTACAAATGAGAAACCTGTTGGCCACATTAACAAAGCTTACCATACCAGATTCATAATCTAGAAACATCCCTATCTGTCCTAGAGGCCTTTCTGTATACTGAGGTAATAGTGGGGAAGAGATGACACCAGTAGCCTTCTTGACACAAAATGTAGAAAAAATTTCTTGGAGTTAACCAGCATGTCATTTCTCATTGTCCAAGAATCGTTGCAAAATCCAACAGCCCAGTTCCAACACTGCCCAACATCCACCTCTCAGTAATATCTTCAAAAGTGAATGGCAGGGCTTGCCATCAAGAAAACAGATTTTGTTGGAGCTGGGGCAATGCTGAGATCATCAGAACCAAAGAGTAGCTGTCTCAGAACTTCAAACAAGGGGGATGCAACAAGTGGTTATTTTATTATCCTGGGAGATATGTGCTGCAGGAATAAGAAAACAGTCACATGAAAACACAGTGTTATAAACTTCTAATGGACGTGGGCTTTGCATAGTGTCTACATATATCAGGTTGTCACTGGAAATATGGGTCAGGACAGCAGGAACACTCGAGAAGTTTACTGATGTTCAAGAGTTACTCCATATTCATAACAAGCAAATCCTGAACCAGAAAAATGGGGAAAAATTACAATATTTTTTGGAATCTGTAAAGAACAGAAATTATTGCTAAGCTCACATGCCCCAGAACATTTAAATTTGTGGAATTTTTAATAATTCGAAGTGAGTAGCAAAAGCAGCTTGCTCTTATTCTCAGAAAAATAATGTAAATAATAACTCTTATTTTAAATAACCACTTTGTCTCCGATTTATGGATTTTTCACTGAAGCATGCATAGGTATAATAAAGTAAAAGAAAATCCACATATGCTTTTGAAAGATTTCTTTGTGAGAATTCTCTGCCAGAGTATCTCTTGAGAAAGGGATAAATCCAGTGAAATTAGTTGCCAGTTGACTTTGTGGCTGTTGTTATAAATATTCGTCCAATGTTTTTAATATCGTGGATGATTGTACAAAGTATTTTGTGTATTGTTATACACCACTGTAATACTGAGTGTCAGTAACAAGCTGGGGCTTGACAAGCTTAGCTGAGGCAGGCATCCTGCTTCCTCAGACCCAGCTTCCCTAAGTGCACCCTACAGCCTTTCCATTTGAAGTTGGAATCCACCATCTGCTACCTACAAAAGCCCCAAATCCTTGAGGGTCTTTTCTTTTGCTTCTTTACACCCTGCTTTCACCATACACTGTCAGAAATACTTACCTTTCCCCCATAAGTCCTGGCGTAATTTGGGGCTGTTATGTCAATTTCTTTATACACTTTGACAATTAAAATTGGAAATGGTAATTTTCTCTATTCGATTTCTCTATAGTTCCTTGAAAATAATAGCCCTGCCTAACAAACAAACAAAACCTTTCTACCTTTTAAGAAGGGGAATACTAAATATACTATGAAGGAGGGTACATTTTCATAAGAAATTATGTTCCCACTTCAGTATTAGACTGATCACTGTTACAGTTCTCAAAACTTGAATATAGGAAGAAATTTACCTTTCTAACACATTTCTAAAATTAGGTAAGAAAGAAGAGAGAAAGTCTTAGCATTCATCACAAAATTCATAGTGAAGGCTTAATTTATTAGATCCCTAAGGATGGGTGAGCCCAAAGTTTATAGCAATTGGTATCCAGGAAATGGCCATTGAGGAAATATATTGCATGGATTCCCAAATTTCTAAATATCTGAATATATTTAAATACAAATTCAAAAACCTTCACATAAACTTTTTTACTGCAGTTTTTCAGCAATTGAATGAATTTTGAAAGGAATTTTTTTCTGGGGTGTTTTCTACTGTTTTTGTTTGTGTTTTGCTCCTGGATCAAGAAAAACTGACTTTGTCTCTTTTGTTACTAGACAAGCAATTCACTTTCAGGCATCATGAAAGCATCATTCCAAACACGTCACAGAAGGCAAAGAGAATGAGGTCATTTTTCCCAGTGGACTCTCTTGTTCTCAGTCCTAATCTGGAGCAGCTCCAGGTCTGGTTTATGGTACATTTCCTTCAGTTTCTTATACATTCCTCCTACGGCTTTCTCCTTTCATTTCATTCTGTCTTTACTGTCTTTACTTCTCTTTGCTTTCCTATTCCAGTCTCTCCAAGTGACATTCCTCTTCCTCACAAAGCAAATGACAAACTCTGCAATGCACAGCATGAATCATCTTCCTCCGTAGATTCACATGACCCTGAAGCAAGAATGAAATCACTGGAACACATAGTCTACTTTTATTCATGCCTTTTTATTTCTTGTTTTATCTTAAGATATTTAGCAACTTGTTGCAATGAATGAACCAAAAATTAGAGACTGGTTTCTCTTTCGTTTCTTCCTTTTCTTTCCTTCTTTTCTATGTGTGCATGTATATATGTATTTGCACCAGAAGTCAAAATCTGGCCTTCAACTCTTTGCCCTCAAGCATCTACATTTGATTTAAAAATGGTAGCTTATGATTTGTTAATTAATTATCTTATAATACACAAAAACCTCATTACTAAATCCGTTTAGTTTCTTTATTCTCAAATATTTTACCTGTACGCTGATTCTTTATTCTCAAAAACAATAGCGAATATTACTTCACAGAATGACATAAGATGTTTCCAAAATTTTTTCTTTTAGCAGTTCAAAACCTACCTGCTAACCAGAGCCTGACCCCATTAGTGCAACTTGCTTCTTCTTTTCTAAGGCTTTGCCCTACACGTAGAAGCTGACTTCCATGCTATTCTCAGAGACATTATTCAACAGACAATCGCCTTCCAATATTAATTTCCTCTCTCACTTTCTTGTTCTCGCTTTATCTTGGTTATTTTCTCTCAATTTTAAAACCTACTTTATTTACTCCCACTGTTTTGAAATAAAACTAAATAGCTACATTGACCCAATATCTTCACTTGATTTTTGTGCTGTCTCCTTTGTCCATAACAAAGCATATTCCTGACCACGTGAGTATGTTCTTTGTACTCATTTGTGAAACTTTCCATCTTTCTTCAACTCAATGAAATCTTTCATACCCAACAGTTTACACAAACCATGTTCTTCATCTCACCACCAACATCCTTTGAACTACATTCTTTATCTGACCACGAACTTCCTTTGCTAAACACACATATTTTGATTCCTATTATTTCTAGTCCTTTCTTCTGTAAAACTCATACAAACTTGGTTTCTGAAAATTATTTTTAAAAATAAAACAAAACCTTCTCTCCTATTTTTCTTCTATCAACTCATGTTTACCAGTTTTTCTTTCCTAGCCTGGCCCATTAATACATGGATTACAGAAGGTGTTTTATTTAACCCCACCCCTCCACTGCCTCCTTGGCACTTTCCTGATTAACCTGAAAGCTCCAGAATTGGGGACAACTGGTTCCCCTTTCATTCCCCCATATGGAGGTTGGGTTGGGTAGCCTCGCAAAGCCCCAGCTGCCTTTACATATTTTGGTAGCGGTTCAATTGTCTTTCTGGAAAATAATCATTTCAGATCACTAATTTAACCCATCCACTTTCTCTTACAGATACAAAGAATGTGCAGGGAGAAAGCAGAGCTTTCTTTCATCCTGGAGCTGTGGATGATGGACAGAGAAGCTGACTGCTTTCTCTCTGCACACTCTGAAAAAGCCTTAGTTCCTCCTCCCTGCACTCCCTGCAGCCCCTCTCTTTACCCTCCCAAGACCTTTAGTGCTCGCACTTTATCCAGCTCATGTAGATACTATTCCCAGTAACCAAAATCTCCCGCCATTATTAACACAAGAGGAATAGAGGAGAAATCCATCCCCCATCCCTACTCCTGTCAGAGCAAGACAGCCACCCCAAACATCCGTTCATCTCCAGAATTTTCCCACTACTAATAAGGAATAGTCAAAATCAACCCTTTGGGTGCATTTTTCTAACCTCCTTTCCCAAGTGTAGCTGACTTAATTGAAACATTTTCTAAAGCCAAAAACTTGCACTTGAATTTGCTGATAATTTGCTGGAGACACCTCGTGGTCCACAGTACCATATCTGAGAGTAAACCACACAGTCAGGTAATTAGCCATTGTGAAAGATGGGGGTGGTAGCTGCTTGTTATTAGGGATTCTATACATTTCAGATCTCTCTCTCATATATGCAATATATATGTATATGTAATGTATTATATACGATACTGGAAGTAAACTACATATTAAACAATATATAACACATATATTCATGTATATGTATAATATCCATATATATATTATATATAGCTAAAGACATAGATACATAGATATGTAGATAGCTATGTACCTCTAGCTCTATCTATGGTATTTCTTTCTCACTCGTCGTCACTGTTGCTCAGGCTGGAGTGCAGTGCTGCTATCTCACTCACTTCAAATTTTGCCCCCCAGGTTCAAGCTATTCGCATGCCTCTGCCTCCTAAGTAGCTGGGAGTACAGGCATGCGTCACCACACTCTGCTAGTCTTTGTATTTTTAGTAGAGAGGGGGTTTCACCTTGTTGGCTAGGCTGATCTCGAACTTCTTACCTCAAGTGATCTGTCTGCCTGGGGCACCAAAAGTGCTGGGATTACAGGTGTGAGCCACCACACCGGGCTTATAATACATTCCTGGATGAGGTGTTTTGGAGCAAGGATGGGCAAAAAGGCTTCTAGGTAGGGTCCTGGAGGTATACTGCAGGGACCAGGAGCAGTGCTTGGAGTAGGAGAGGATCAGGACATACTGCAGAAATTGACCTTCAGGAATAGCTGGAGGTGGCCAGGCACAGTGATGGAGCTGGATCCAGTGAGGTGGGGCTGAGATTTCTGCTGGACTGGAAACCAAGAGGACAGCCCAGAGACACTTCTGTCAAGGTTGCAGCCAAAGGGTATAAGCTCACTGTATCCCTGGCACTAAGGTTCTTTTAAGAACGCTAGTTGTTACTTCATGAACAGTCATATCAAGGCGTACTATTTTTGGAAAGGCATTTTCTTCCCTCTGCCCTCTCCTTAAATAAGAAACAAAGAACAATAACAACAAAAGCATGTCCTATTGATGCTATTTGTATGGAACGAAACTTGAACTTTTATAAGGTAAAGATCGGTCAAGATAGCTTTCCTAGCATCCTGACTCTAGAGCTCTCCTGTTGATTCCATAAGGTATTCAATAATAAGAGCATCGACTTTTTGCTCTGTCCTTGTTCTGCTTCTGTCTCCACTTACTTTATCGGGGCCTTCGCTTTTTTTGATCCTATTGTGTCAGCCTGGTTTAATATGTAGTTTACTCCCAGTATATTCTTCTCAGTATGGAATTTGATCCTGGAAGAGAATTTGGGCTGGTTATTTTAAGAGCTGTAGAAGCCATATGGTCCCAGCCTCTTTTTATCTTATCCTGCACTCTTGCTTATTGATGTGTGCAAACTCCCACCCTACTCAGTTTCAGCAGCTCTTTTTTAATTACCTTGCACACTTTCTAATGAATCCTTGTTGCTGACTTGGGGAGTTCTCAAATCTACATGTGTTCTGTTCACCCTCTCTGCTTCATCCTGAAAGGATTCTGATTCCTCATGGATATTGCTGTTGCACCTGATTTGTCTGTGACTATTCATATTTGGGATTTTTGTAGGGTACATTGTCACTCAGTGTTGTTGTAGATATTGTTCATGAATTTTGATTTTGTTATTCTAGATTTTACTGTTTTTCTTTAGAGGTTTGGAAATGGTCTGTAAGTATACTGCACCTTTCTAACTTTTCAGAATTTTAAGGTGCAAATTTTTAAAATGTGTAAACAAGGAATGCCTCTAAACTGGATCTCAATGTGTTTAGCAGGTTCCATGAGCTGTGTGTAACAGAAGACCAGAACAAAAGAATTGTAGAAGTAGCTTCTCCACAGGCATCATGGCCTTCTTCTCTTCGAGTGTTTTGGTATGCTGTTTCCTCTGTCTGGACGTCACTTCCACTTCCAATACTTCTTTTTTGAATTAATACTTGTTTTATCAAGGATAAATTTTGATTTAATTGCCCTGCAGAAACATTTTTGCATTTAAAAAATTGTAGTGTACTTTCTATCAATTGCATTGCATTTGAGGATCTCCCATTATTATGTACAAATATATATGTAGTGTGTATACCTATACATACACACATACATATATACACACACACATACATATACACACACCCATAGAATCAACACTATTTTGTAAAATTTCTGGTACTTAGGTCAAAGTTGGGATCAAATTCTAGCAAGGGTGCAGGTCTTTATGCATTGCAGACAGATATCATTCATTGAATTTTTATTTATTGAATGTGATATATCTTGTTATGTAATATGCATTACTTAAAGGCTTTGTTGGAATTAAATAAAGGAGAAATATGGATGATGAAAGGAAGAAAGGAGAAAATAATGTGAAAATCAACCTAACATTTTCTGTAAATCTACTGTGAGATAGGTACTTTATAAGCATTAAGTGTAACCTTTACCTATACGTAATCTCACTGTAATTTTTTTGTTTTTTTGTTTTTGTTTTTGTTTTGAGATGGAGTCTCACTCTGTCACCCAGAGTGGCCCGCAGTGGCATGATCTGGGCTCATTGCACCCTCTGCCTCCAAGGCTCAAGCAATTCTCTTGTCTCAGCCTCTTGAGTAGCTGAGATTACAGGCAAGTGTCACTGCACCCCGGTAATTTTTGTATTTTTAGTAGAGAGGAGGATTCACCATGTTGGCCAGGCTGGTCTCGAACTCCTGACCTCAAGTGATCTGCCACACTCAGCCTCCCAAAGTGCTAGGATTATAGGCATGAGCCACCATGCCTGGCCTAATCTCACTGTAATTTTATTCCCACTTCATGAATGTAGAGATGAGGTAACAGAAAAGCAAAGAGATCATTATTTTAACCAATGATATTTTATTATAATAGCAAACTCAGAAGTTCAGTTTCTATTTGTCAGTACTTGTGCTTTTTAAACCAAATAATACCATCTTTAACTCTGAGTGTCATGAAGTCAAGAATTGTACCTTTCATCTGTGTGTCACACATAAGGAGGGCAAGACTTAAAAAAGAGTAGATGCTGAATGAATTTTAAAACGCTGTATTTAAAATCACAAGTAAAGCCCCAACTGCATTTGTACATCTCACCATCTAGCCTGAGCTATAGGCCTTACTACCACTTAGTGGCAAATGTGAATTATGGTATCTTCTAAATTGGAAGTAAAAAGAATCAGATCTTTAAAGTTAATTTTGCAAACTTGATGTTAAGAAGCGAAACAAGGGGCATAATATGCAAATACATTTTCTAAATAAATTCAACCCATCAGCCATCTAGAATTCATGAAAAAATGGTGAAAATACCTAAATCCCCAGAATCTGTAAGAAAATGAAAGTGTGATAGTAAATTTTATGTGTCAGCTTGAACTGGTCTCTGTAAAGTAGGTTTCCCTCCCCAGTAGCTCCTGAATAGAACAAAGGGCAGATGACAGAGGAGTTTGACCCTTTTGTTCCTGCCTCACTTCTTAAGCTAGTACATCTCATCTTATCTTCTCTTACCCTTGACCTGGGGTTTACACCATTGGCTTCCCTGGTCCCCAGGCCTTCAGACTCAGATTGAATTACACCTCTGGCTTTCCTAACTGATCAGCTTGCAGATTGCAGATCATGGTATTCTTTGCCTCCACAATTTTGTGAGCCAATTCTTCATCATAAAATTGGTCTTTCTGGGTGGGCGGATCACTTGAGGTCAGGAGTTCGAGACCAGCCTGGCCAACATGGCGAAGCCCTGTCTTTACTAAAAATACAAAAATTAGTCAGGCGTGGTGGCGGGTGTCTGTAATTCCAGCTACTTAGGAGGCTGAGGCAGGAGCATCTTTTGAATCTAGGAGGCGGATATTGCAGTGAGCCCAGATCGCACCACTGCACTGCAGCCTGGGCGACAAGACACCGTATCTGTCCCTCTCTGTCTCCTCTCTGTATTATTCTATCTCTCTCTCTGTCACTCTGTTTCTCTCTCTATGTTGGTGCTACTGTTTCTCTGAAGGATGATGACTAATACACTAAGGAAAAATTACATAAATATATGATAAATTTAACAAAATAAATTTTTAAAAATCGATATACATTATAAAGTTAACCAAATAATAATAACAGTAAATAGCAATTTTCTTTTTTTATAATTTATTTCAAATGTACACATCAGCATAATTTTCATGATTTTAAATTCTGTAAGCATTAGATTGAAAGTCAGAAGCAAGCCAAGAACATATTACTTTATTATTGCTTAACAGTCTCCTGGATACTTTAATCTGATACATTTAGAGGTATAAAATGGTAAATATTTTCATTATTTTCTGAAACTTATTTACCTAGAAAAAACTTATAAATAAAAATTTATTAGGATATCTAGGGACAAAATAAACACATGATAGTCAATGGTTTTCATATAAAAAGTATACATCTACTTCTGTGATGCTTATATTCATGAGAACAAAATATGAAAATAGCCAGAAATGTTTAAGAGAATGAAGGTATACTGAGAAGGCACTAACCTTAGGTTGATTTTCAAACATATTAGTAAACCAAAAAAAATTAAAACAATGTTATATTGGTGCATGAATTCATAGAGCAGATAGTGAAACAGAATAGTGTATTTATCTATATGTGTCTTTCTGTGCATCTTTCTATCAATCTTGAGGGCTTAAGGTGAGATTCACTTGCACCTGAGTCAGCAGAAAATATTTGGAGCTTCAAGAATATATGCAGATGGCACTTAGAGATACTGTACCCAATGTCATAAGGGATTCTGTGGAGGAGCTCATTCCGATGAAATAGGCAAGTTTTTATTTTGTAGTTTCATTTTTTTTTTTGGAAATGAGAAAGAAAAGTCTCAATGAAAGCTAAGAGTCAGACATATATAGAGAAATATTGCCGCCTCTCCCAGGCATGCGAGTGACCAACTCCTTACTTCAGGGAGTGGAGGAGTGAGATATCAAGAGTACAACAATTTTCTTCAGACACCTACCCCACCTTTCATCAAATATCCCCAAGCCTAGACTAAGTGCAGGAGTCCTGAAAAACATTTCCACAGGGAAGGTCGGGGTCCCAGGCTCACGGGTGTCTTCTTACTGCCTTTAGCAGAAGAAAAATGAGTAAAGCAAAGCTTCTTGCTTCAGAAATATTCAGTCTAATACAGTGTGTACCCTACACCTAATCATCGCTTCATTCCAGAAGCTTTAATTGCACAAAATTCACTGGGAAAGGGATGATATTTGTCTGTTTTTTAAGGGTAAGGTTGGTATTGGCTCAAACTTATATTTATTCTCCGCAAAGAGTCCCTCCCAGGTTTGTAATCCTGATGTAAGAGGGTGCTGCACCAAGTTGCTTCTTTCCAACCTGTCCTACTTTGTGTAGAGGAGGAGAGCGGGGAAGGAAGAAAAGAGAAAAAAAGCGCAAAGAAGTAAAAAGAGGCAGAAGGAGAGTCCCTTTTCCTTGACACGGATGGCATGAATGGGCTTTTGCGGAGAAACTCTGCCTGACCCTGGAGTCTGAGTCAGGCAGAGTCTGAGTCAGGTGGAGTCCCAGTTAGAAGTCCTCTGAGGAAGCTGCACTAGAGTCACTGCCCTCAGACATCAACTTCCATGTCTTCCCCACTGCTGCAGTCTAAAGAGTTACTGCTTTCTTCCTCTTCGCCATCTTTCTTCCTGTTCTCTTCTGGTTCCATGGAGACATGACAGTTTACCCAAATAGTCTGTGATGCATCTGTTTCTGCAGCCTGGAGCCCCTGCCCCTCCCCAAACCCTTCTTGCAGACCCTTTGCTGATGAGGACTGCGGATCTGTTTGTCTCAAGCTGGGGGCCGGGCCTCCCATCATCGCCATATTCTTACCCTTAGCATAGGTCGATTCTTTGTATGCAGCATAATCTTCAGGTGACAAAGTCTTGAGCCAGAGATCCAATTTCACTTTGTATTCCTTCTGCAGCAACTCAGCCTGGCTCTTGTAATGATCCTTCTGGCTCTGCGGGATGCGCTGCCAGCGTCTGCCAATCTCTACCATGCGCTCCCTCAGGGACAAATGTTGCAGCTCCTTACTTGACCAGGAATCTTGGTGAAACTTGTGGTATCCATTCATGGGGGGTTTCTGAGGCTCTCCGTGAAATTTTACCTTCTTGAATAATCCACCCGTTTTTGGAAGAGACCTCACTTCTTCAATATTTTTCTGAACTTTCTTTTGCACTTTGGTTTGAATCCTCTTGGAGATATCAGATTTCTTGCCCTTCTGGTCTAAATCAGGGTGCTCTTCCCTGAATCGAACAAGTTTTTCCTCAAATTCTTGCTTTTCCTTCTGGAAATCCTGAATATATTTCTGTTTCATCTGCTCTGGGAGCTCCTTGTATTTCTTTGACAGGATTTTGGTCAGTTCCTGGCTTCTCATCCCAGGGTACATTTGGGAGTACTGGGGCCAATTCTCCTTGAAGAAGCGGATATAAGCAGTAAGGGGCCTCTTTGGAAAGTCTGGATGGTTCCTGCCTTTTTGGCTTTTGTTTGTATTTTTAACACATTTCTTAGCTTCCAGGACTAATTTTTTCAAAGTGCTGAATTTTCTCAAGCTGCAAGAAATCTCTAACCATTTGAGTCTGCACATTTCACCAGAAAAGTTTTTAAAAGCTACTTTTCCCCAGTCCATGTGTGACTGAGTTGAGCTGAACGTGCCGTTGTCATCAGATGGGAGATTATTCTCCATGCATTCCAGTAACCTCAAGATGTCTGCGTTGGACCAATGGCCTTGGCTTCTAGGCAAAGCCATTTTGATGTCTTTGGCTTACTTATAAGATCCCGGTTATGCAAACACCAGAGTAAGAACACAGAGTTCCTTACTTTTAAGAGTCAGTGGATGATTTCTTTCTGGAAGTCCTGCAGTATGTATGATTCTGTATTTCTGAGGAGAAAGAAAAGAAAGTTACTCTGCTTCATTGGGATTAATGAAAAAAATTACACCCTATTTGCCATATATCCCTTGTATAATTAATTTGCTCTTAAGGATATAAATAAAATATAGCCCATTTCTGAATGAAAATCCATATTTGCCTTTCATATGCCACATGAGCAATATTCAATATCTCCGCACCCCACCCCAGCCTTCTTTCTGCCAGATCTCACACGAACCGATCTTAAATTGAGTTGCATAAGGCAAACACCAGACCACTCACCACTTAAGAAGCTTAATAGAACAGAAATGCCCTGAAGACAGAGTCAAGAGTTAAAGTGGAAGGAGAAATGCCTAAACGGGAAAGACTGTTCATTCTACAGTGCCCTGAGTATGGCCATTTTCTAAGCACAGCCCAAATAGCCATAGCTAAAGGTGCAGATGAGGAGTTAAAGATGCAACAGGACAAGCCCAAGAGCTCCTCCAGACATGCATCCAACTGTTACCTTTTTATGAGGGAATGTGAACCTGTGATAAAAGACTGAATTAAAGATTCTCCAGGACCCATGCATGGGAATGAATGCTTTCTAGCGAACCGTACCGCTTCTCCTTTTAAATATCAAGGATTTAATGACAATTATAAAACATTTCAATTTTATCTGGTTAACTGTTCGTCATCTTTAAGCCTCAGTGAAAGTTTGGCTTCCTCCGGAAAGTGCCTCCAAAATACCTGGCATTTTCCATTATAGAACTTGAAAACATGGCAGATCCGATAACTACTGCTTATTTTATTTATTTATTTTTTCTTTTACCAATTTTGTTTTGCCTAAAGTAATTCCTCTGGGACATGATTTCCCAACTAATTCTCCAAATTCTCATAACTCTTTCACTAGTCTTTTTAGGATAATCTTCTATTCTAAGACAAAGCCTAACTTCAGTAAAATTGTGTACAAATACATACAACATTAAATTAAACCAGATCTTAAATAGAGGGTGCATAAGGAGTGTAACATGGGGACTTCAGGGGAAAATATGCATTAGAAGGGAAAGAGAACAGAGTTAAGATGCCAGTGGAGGTTGAAATTCTGAGAATGAGTTTCAGAATATGTGAGAATATTTTTGAGAAGTATTTTTAATTCTCAGTAGAGTATAGAAGGATGTAGCCTTTGAATGACGTTAAAAATTCACTAGAAGTGTGAAGAATGTTATAATATCACATGCCTCAAAACACAAATTCCTTAATATAGAGATAAAAATGTTTTAAAATACTGGATAATAATTCAAGTCCATATTTGAGGTAGAAGATAAAGAATAGCCATATATCAAATTTATTAGTGAAAAAGACTTTAGGAAAATTGTTCATAATAAATGAATATATAAATAAAAAATTAAAATTTATAAAAAAGCATTAAAATAAACTGTGAAAAACTTAGAAGAGGGTAAACTTGAAAGTTATTGAATTTTTAACCTCAAAAATCTGAAAAAAGTCAGTTCATTAGTGTCCTAAAAAAATAAAAATAAACGTAATAATATAACAGGAGAGTAATTAAGACAAAAGTAACATTCACAAAGGAAAATTAAAAAATTAAAAAATATTTGATTTCATACTTTGTGTTTAAGATCAAAACATACTCTGAAATGGTTCAGGGATAAAAAGATGTCAAACTTCCAAATATATTGTAAGTGATGATTATAAAAATACGTAAATAAATATAAGATGTATTCTAACTCAGAAAAAGGGGAAGTCACATAGACTTGATGCTAGAAAAGAGATGTGGAATACTCAGAATCTGAATTTAGGAAAAGAAGTACTGTCTTCCCAATTGTAAATGTTAGGATGATGTGTATAAAGCAGTGAAAACAAAAATACAGTTGTGTTTTTGTTGTTATGTGGCTCTTTTATGAGCCAGACATTTTTTCAAACTGCCAGTTAAAGAGCGTGGCCCCCCAAAATATGTGTCTAAGTCCTAACCCCTGAAACCTGTGAATATGACCTTTTGAAAATAGGATCTTTGCAGATGTAATTACCTTGGTAATCTCCTAATGAGATTAGTCTGGGTTTAGGGTGGGACCTAAGTCCAATGACTCGTATCATTATAGAAGAAATCAAAGGAAGATCTGAGACACATCGACAGCCATGTGGAGACAGAGGCAGAGACAGAGCTCACTGGAGCTATGCTGCCACAAGCCAATGAAAGCTAAATGTTCCCATCAGCCATCAGAAACCAGCAGACAGGGAGGGGCTGGATTTCTACTCAGAATCCCCAATGGGAACCAACTCTGTCAACATGTTGATTTTAAATTTTAGGCTTTCAGTATGTGAGAGAGCAAATTATTGTTTCATCTGTGATAGTTTATTACAGCAGCCCCAGCAAACCAATACGCAAATGTTTTACACTTATTATTAATATCTTATTTTTCTCCTTGAATCTCTATGAGGTCATTTTATGCTTGCTGTTCTATTACTTCCATGATGAAACTGCAACCAGGTGTGGAGGCTCATGCCTGTAATCCCAGCACTTTAGGAGCCTAAGATGGGAGGATCACTTGAACTCAGGAGTTCAAGATAAGCCTGGGCAACAAGTGAGAAATCCCTGTCTCTTAAAAAAAGAAAGAAAGAAGCTGGGAAAAACTAAGAATTTATACAGGGCCAGGCACGGTGGCTCACGCCTGTAATTTCAACACTTTGGGATGCTGAAGCAGGAAGATTGCTTGAGCTCAGGAGTTTGAGACCAGCCTGGGCAATATAGAGAGACCCCATCTCTAGAAAAACAAAAATTTAGCCAGACCCACACTTGTAGTGCCTGTAGTCCCAGCCACTCTGGAGGCTGAGATGAGAGGATGGCTTGGGCACAGGAGGGCAAGACTTCAGTGAGCCTTGATTGTATCAGTGCACTTCAGACTAGGCAACAGAGTGAGACCCTATCTCAAAAAAATTAACCTTGTCAACTGTATGTGATTGCCCCCTTTTCTGTGTTAGAATACATCTTTTATTTGTTTACTTTTTATTTTTTATCATCATCACTTGTAAAATACTTAGAAGTTTAAGACATCCTTTTATCCTTGAACCATTTGAGGGTAAGTTTTGATCTTAAGCATAATGTGTGGACTCCTGTGACTTTGTGAAGCTGTATGAATTCTTAAT
The DNA here is from genome assembly GCF_029281585.2 of Gorilla gorilla gorilla. Taxonomy (NCBI): domain Eukaryota; kingdom Metazoa; phylum Chordata; class Mammalia; order Primates; family Hominidae; genus Gorilla; species Gorilla gorilla. Next base: position 33,645,067 of record NC_073236.2, on the reverse strand, counting down.
TTTTAATTTTTATCAATTTTTTTAAATTTTTATGACAAAAAAAGTAAAAAATAAAAATAAATTAATAAATAAAAGTGTATAACCTTCACAAAGTCATGTTTTCTATTTTATAGAGTAAAAATATCAAAAAATAACAAGGGGCTTTGAAAAGAACATTCAAACAACAAAATAGATTTTGTAAATTAAGAATACTATTACATAAATAAAAACTTCAGTGGAATATTAGGAAAATAAAAAAGTGCCTTTGAGCACTTTGAAAACTTTGCAGACAACCAAGGCTGCAAGCAACCTGAAGTTACGGACAACATAGAACTTTTCATATTCTACAATAAATGTTTCCAATTAAATTCTAGATGTCATGCTATAGATAAAACTGTAAAATATCCAGGACTTTCCATGCAGAAGTTCACAATTTTTATAAACAAAAATAAATTAAAGGAAATACTCACCTGAATATTCTATAACTGGTCTGAACAGTGCTTGCAGGAAAATTCATGCATTTGGCTCAGGAGTTGGGTGTCCTCTGGGCTTTCTGGATAACAGATGTTATTATCTGAGATTTCCACAGTCTAGCAAATTCCAAATGCCTCTACAAATAATAAGCCTTGCTTTTTGGAGGCCAATGTATTATAGGATCCTTAAAGCCCCTCCCTTATTAGGTTTCTGCAGTACAGAGGACCAATGAAAGGATTTACCCTTCTACCATTGTTTACATCAACTCAATTTCTAATCTCTGTAAATAGCCCTCTACAAACACCCTCTAGTTGTGGTTAGTGCTGGTTTATCTTGTCATTTATTTATTTATTTATTTATTTATTTATTTTGAGAGGGAGTCACCCTCTGTCATCCAGGCTGGAGTGCAATGGCATGATCTCGGCTCACCGCAACCTCTGCCTCCCAGGTTCAAGGGATTCTCCTGTCTCAGCCTCCCGAGTTGTTCAGATTACAGGCATGTGCCACCAGGCCTGGCTGATTTTGTAGTTTTAGTAGAGACAGGGTTTCACCATGTTGGCCAGGCTGGTCTCGGACTCCTGACCTCTGGTGATCCGCCCGCCTTGGCCTCCCAAAGTGCTGGAATCACAGGTGTGAGCCACCATGCCTGGCTTTTGTCATTGATTATTAAACAACACCCATGTGGCAAATTCATGTTTGATTTTCTGGGGCCCCAAGTCTACTTTCATTTCTGCTCCCACATCTGATAGTATTTTTATATGATATTTGAATACATCATTCCATTCTTCGATAATTTCTGCCCTTTCTTCACTGAAATCTAGGATCTGCTACCATCTCACCTGGCTCATCGACATGTAAATCCCTTCAGTACTGACCAATTTCTACCAGTCTTTAGATTTGAAGATCAAAATGCTAATGACCATGATGGATGGTTTTGGAAAAAGACAAGTAGAGCCTCAATGTCTGGCACCTATGGCTGATTTAATTTTAAACTCAGGGAAATGAAATAGGTACTGTGCATAAAAAATATTCAGGTGATTTTATTTAAAGCATTTTTACCAAATTCAAACTAATCAAAAAAACCTTTATTTAAATAACTTATTTGAATAATTTTTAAATTTTTTTAATCAATACATAAAAATTGCACATATGTATGACATACAATATAATATTTTGATACATGTATAAATTGTGCATTGATCAAATTAGGGTTTGACAACCTCAGGCTTCATAATTTATAAAATAGACTTCTGCCATTTAAAAACTTTATATCTAAACTTACCAACTAGTAATTAACTGAACATATCAAATAACAAGATATTATTTAAAAGAGCCTAAATTAATAAAATGTTTAAATATATTTTGAGCTTTAAAATACAATAAATAAATATGACTTATTTTAGAAAATTTAAAAAAAAATATAGACAAAGGTGGATATAGACAAGAACATGTTCAGAAAAATATCAAAAGGACTAAACCCCTTGGAGATTTTAATGGTAGAAGCTTGCTGATATTATTTCTAAAATTATCATCTTTTAAAAAAACATTTTATGGCCATTTGTTAATGAGCATAAGTTTCTACTGAAAATGAAATCTTTGCTTCCGTAAGAATATACTCTCAGATATGCATCTCTTATAGAGCTAACATAAATAATTATTTAGATGTCTGTAGTTACAATAAGCTTTATATGATGGGGTTTAGAAATATCTAGAAAGCAAGCCCTGGGGATAATTCTAACACATGCTACAGTTTGGGGATGTAAGCTCAAACTGTCATCCATCTAGTGACTTAAAGTTTGTCTTCTACTCTAAAATATATCAACACACACACATATATGTGCACGTGTAAATATATACAAATAAAATATTGTAGTGAAATAAAATACCTTTTTTTGTTTGTTAGTTGGTGTTGAGAAAAGCTCTAGCTCTGTTGCCCAGAATGGAATGCAGTGGAACAATCATGGTTCACTGCAGCATCAAACTCCTGGGCTCAAGTGATCCTCCCGCCTCAGCCTCCTAAGTAGCTGGAACCAAAGATGTGTGCCACCATGCCTGGATAATTTTTTTAAAAAAATATTTTTATAGAAATGGAGTGTCTCAGTGTTGTCCAGGCTCATCTTGAACTCCTGGATTCAAGCCTTCCTCCTACCTCAGCCTCCCAAAGTGCTGGGATTAAAGGCATAAGGCACTATGTCTGGCCTTGAAAGGAATTTTTATTCAGTCTTTTCCAGATGTTTTTGCTTTTTTCTGGTGCTAGTCCTAAGAAAATTAAGAAGTCCTAAGAAAACTCTTCCCAACATGTAAAACATGCATTCGTTGGTTATTATGGCAATATTCCCTGCATGAGTAATTTTGGTGGTTAGTGTCTGTCTCATCATTTCTAGAAAAAAGTTTATTTCTGTCATAACCCCTAATGCTTAGTAAAAAGGCTCTTTCTTTGTATGTTGGTCTTCTTGCAAATTAGACACCCAGTATTAGCTAGTATTTCATTGTTGAGGACCAGCCCTGTGCTGGAGAACTCTGGTTTCAGGGCCGCTACTTACCATGGTAGCTCATGGCTGTGCTCTTTCTTTCTTCCTTGTTCCACTTCACAACATCTCACACAGGACAAAAGGCAGAGCAGATATGTTCAGATCCTCTGATGTTAATTGAGGCCACTTTGCTTTTTGAGAAATACAAAATTTGGCCCCAAAACATCCATCCAGATTGTATACAGAGTCTATAGTGACCTCTCCAATATGACCTCCTGCTTTAACAGAATCAGTTCAGGTTCTGGATATATTTACCAAATTCAAGTTAGCTGCAACTGCTCGAGTTTTCATCAATTCAGATATAAAACCATTTACTTTCTTTGATTTCAACAATAAGAATCACAAAACTAGATCTTACACGCAAAGTACACCTCACTAAATTGGGGGATTGGTAAATAAATTAAATTAAAAGTGGTTATTATCTATTGCTATTTATATATTTCCTTGTAACCATTTCCAATCTTGGTACCCATCCCTCATCAGATGGTGCTTGGCACTCCTCTGTGCAAATGTCCTCTCTTCTATTTCCACAAAGGCAAAATGCTGTTTTCTATATTTAGGAATACTATCAACTTGTTGTTACTGTTGCCATTACTTCATAGTCACCTACTCATATGTACAGTTTCTAAACTAAAATATGGCAAGAAACTTGTCAATGAAGACAATTCCATGTGAAATTTTAGGCGTGTTTCTTTTTCTGCAGAGTAATTGACTGATTCTCAAATTTTACGGGGCTAGTTTAGGCACAGCTCTTCCCTCTGAGATCTTCATTTTCTGAGAAACTAACTCTGAATCTGTGTCCTGATGAGGATCTGCCGTCACACATACCACAAAGTGCCACCCGTGTCAATCATGAAAGTCCGCACTCACACTGACACCCACAATTGATATCACAGCAGAGAAACAAGGACATAGAGCACAACTGAGAGGAAGAGCTGTCTCAGCCATGCAGCCAAATGCTTAGGACCAAATAAGGAATCCACGCCTCACACACTCTGGGTTGGAGAAGACGGGACCGCATTAGACAAGTTGGTTTTTCGTTTGTTTGTTTGTTTGCTTGTGAGATGGACTCTTGCCCTGTTCCCCAGGCTGGAGTGCCCTGGCATGATCTCGGCTCACTGCAACCTCCGCCACCTGGGTTCAAGCAATTCTCCTGCCTTAGCCTCCCACTTGGCTGAGATTACAGGCACCCACCAACACGCCCGGCTAATTTTTTATTTTTATTTCTAGTAGAGACGGGGTTTCACCAGTTGGCCAGGCTGGTCTTGAACTGATGACCTCAGGTGATCCACCGCTCTCAGCCTTTCAATGTGCTGGGATTACAGGCGTGAGCCACTGCGCCTGGCCTAGATAAGTACTTTGGAGGGATAAGATGGTAATACCTGAAATATTTGGCTGGAGATGTTCCTATATTGTTTTTCCTTCCATCTCTCTGTCTGTTACTTGTATCCTAGACTAACAACCAAGGCTCCTTTCCATGGAAATTATTCTACTCTCTTAGCTGTTGCCTCTTTCTGCCTATAGAATATCTTCCACACCACTACCTGACCAGATTTTATAACTCAGCATTCAAGTGAAGCTCCTATCATAGTCCAAACTCTTCCTTATGGTATCCTTGCTTTTCAGTACTAATCTGAGATACTCCTGCTGCTTTTCTTCGGAAAAAAATAGCTCTTTCAATAAAGCTAATGTCAGGAAACTTGCCATGCAAATAAACACAACAAATACATTGAAACATAATCTATTTTATTTTTTGCAATAACAAACCTCTTAAGTGAATTTATGTCCTTAACGAAAGAGTTGTTTGCTTTTCCAAGTTCTGCATTTTCTTTTCTAAATTGTTCCCATTTTCCTTATACTTTCTACAATATTCTCATGATGCTTCATTGTTTCTTTTCGGGCCAGCCTCTCTCTCTTCTCCACTGCCTTTTGAAAAGCTGAGCAGTTGGACCTCGGAAAGATGCCCTACCAGCTCCAGGCACAATGCTGATAGAGGATGCCAATCTGGGATGATGGCACATTTTCTGTGACAGCTGGTACCACAACCTGGTTACTGGCTGCTAGCATTCTCTACCCATCAGTGGTCTCTAGATAGTGCACTGTGTACGTCACCAGCAATAGAGTGGCTCCTCTAGTCCATTATCTTTTCTGCAGTCCCTGTGCACCAAGAGTATCATTACTAGTTAGTTCTAAAGCTCCTCACTGAGTAATGGCAGTGTGCTGCCCACTGATAGTTTGGTAAGCTGGAGCTTGTACCATCACTGCAACAATAGCAGATGGCACTGCTTTCTCATCTTCATACGTTTCTCTAATTCCTGGCTTTCCAGGTGCATGGAAGGATACACTACTCAATATTATCCTGTTGGAAATGCTCTTGGACAGTATCTGTCTTACCTGTTAAGAATCAGATATCCATGAACTGTATTCTGAGAATCTTTACCCTTCATACTTATGAAGATGTGAGTTGCAGAAAAACACTTCCTAAATCTTTGGTAGAATTCTTCTGGACCACTCTCGATATAAGAAGCTTTCCTGAATGACTCCAGCTCTGTGGAAACCATGTGGATCCTCCATGCACGATGCTACCAAAAAAATCACAGAAATTTGTCTTGATCATCCTTTTTGATTCTTACAGGCTTCTTCCTTCCTATTAAAGTGATTGTTTTATTAATAGGATTAGGGTAATGTAGTGTTCTCTGTGCATGTTTCCCGAATATGTTTGGAAATAAACTACAGGTGAGGGAAGAGACTCACAAGGGAATTCCAAGTGGCTGGGATTAAAGAATGGGTGAGTGAATAAATGATCTGTTTCCAAGATTGGATTAAAAGAAAAAATTGCCACTGATCTCTTTTCCACATTGTGATTATATTGCCCTCTTCTCTCAGTTGTCTCTAGATTTTCTGCCTATCTCCCAGATTATTCTGCCTACTTCCCAGAAAATTCAGAAAGATATTTTCTTTCTGAAATTTTCAAGTAATAAAATAATGAATTTAAGCTCCCCCTATAAAATAAGGTTATGTGTGTTCCTAAAAGTTAGAAAGTTAGAAGTATAAAATTCCAGTATGTATTAGGTGACTGTCCTCAGACATTTTAAGGAAACCTCAGATGAATATCAAGGATAGAAAATTAAATCCTAAAATACTATAGAAATGTGAGATAAATGTAAAAACATTCTGTTAATTCAAATTTTTAAAAATGCCATTTATCTGGACTATGCCCCAACAGACCAAATCAAAATGCAGCTATTCTTGCTAAAGTTCTGCATCCCTGAGTTTTTAATTACATTGTTTACCTGACTTAGTAAAAAATCAGGACGGATGCATAATAGCCAAATGCCAAAACAGGCCAGCTTTAGCCAGCATGGTAAGGAAGTCCTCTATTCTTTCATCTATGCAAGAAGAGTAACCTGATGTTAACCATTTCGTTTGTTGTATTATTTTGTTTCTTTGTTCCTGTTCAAGAAACCTTACAAAAACTGGCTCTTGTCCCATACCCAGCACAGAAACTCTCTATTTTTGGATGAGATATTTCCTGATTTTTGAATCACAGATAGAAGCCAATTTGATCATTTAGCTAAATTTGCAAAATTTTGTCTTTTCATATCTTCAAATATACAATGAGAAACCCAAAGAGATATGAGAAAATCTGGCCAAAATCACACACACACACACATCAGGAGTTGAACTGAGAACAGAAATAACATTTTCTGGTTTGAAGGCAGTAGAATTTTTATTGTCTAATAACAGTAACCTTATTTTACATAATCTTGAATTTTTTGTTACTAGCAATGAGTCAAAGGAAAGCTCACAGGAGGATACCCGGGTAGACATTCCTCTCTGAGTCTGCAGCATCATCAGCTATAGTTAGTTGAAATGATAAATTAAATTACGCTGGCTAAATTGAGAACACAAGACAATAACTCTCTGTATGCTACTATTATGCATTTGCTTTATTTTGCCACAAATAATTTTCCTTTCTTTTCTTTTCTTTTGAGACAGAGTCGTACTCTGGCCCCCAGGGTGAAGTGCAGTGGCATAATCTCAGCTCACTGCAGCCTGCACCTTCTGGGTTCAAGCAAGTCTCCAGCCCCGTGTCTCAAGTAGCTGGGATTACAGATGCCCACCACGTCTGGCTAATTTTTGTAATTTTGGTAGAGACAGGGTTTCACTATGTTGGCCAGGCTTGTCTCGAACTCCTGACCTCAGGTTATCTGCCCGCCTCAGCCTCCCAACATGTAATTTTCTTTTTTTAAGTATATGGTTAACACATCTTAGTTCCTTCCTGGGCTCATATTCCTTGATGTGATCTTTATGCTATGGCTTTCCCAGAATTTCATCACAGACTGTGATCTCTTCTCATTTTGTATAGTCTTCCTTAAATTTCATATCACTTCTCTGGTTTGAACTACACACATACTATGTTTCCACATCAGTTTTTAATTTTATTTCTATGAAGAATTTTACTTCTGCCCCCCAAAATGTGACAAGGCAAATGGATCAATAACCTCTTCAGGAGGTGAGAAGGAATCTTAGGTTTCTGATATAACTGGCAAGGTTCCCAGTGTCTTACCTTAATTTTATTTCTGAATTTTAGGAATGTCCCAGGTGATAATAATTACATAGAAGTTATCAAAACAGAAGAATGTAATAAATTTTTGGTTTAATGGCTGAGAAAATTTACCAACCTATATCTTAAATGTCCTTAGTGGCTAATACCACCTGTATGTACAAGTAAATCTAAGCTAAATAAGATTAGCTACAAAATTTTCTTTGAATAAATGACAAACAAAATTGGTAACAAGGTAATTGAGAGTGTAATGGCTGTTGCTTATGGAAATTTTAGTGTCAATAGAGAACGCTCAGGAACTTTAGGTGGAAACAGAAAGGAAAATTGGGTTGAAAGCTCAGAAGGTAAAATTCCACAATGTGAGATCACTTGGAGAGACACAAATTTCAGAAGGTGATAGGCTTTTCCTGTTACCTAGTAAAGTGCTACAAAAAATGTGTGGGAGGAGAAGAGAGAAAGTTAACTAAGCAGTCTAGGTAGTACAGACAGAAAGAATAAGGAAGCATTGCTGATAAGTATTTTCATAATTTGGATAATCACCTTGATTTAGCCATCAGTTTAAGAGATTAAAAGACACATAAGATTCTTCTTGCCATATGATCCTTAGTTAGCCAGTTGCTGAATTGGGAAACACTGGACACCTCGACAGTGGTGAAAAGCAGGGTTTACTTATTCCTGAATACTCATTCCCGGTTCGAACTAAAAGCAACTCTTTAGTAAAGGATCACCTGATTTTCATTGAACACAAGCTCTGGGTATTTCTTCTGCTCTGTCTGTCATTGAATTTTTTTTTCTTCTAAATCAAAGAAAAAAAAGAAAGAAAAAGAAAAGGCCAGACACAGTGGCACATGCCTCTAATCCCAATGCTTTGGGCGACTGAGGTAGGAGGGTTACTAGATTTCACGACTTTGAGACCACCATGGGCAACATAGCAAGACCTTGTCTCTGGCAAAATAAATAAATAAATACATAAATAAAAAATAAATAAATAAATAAATAAATAAATAAAATAAAATAAAGGAAATAAAAATAAAAATTTAATATGTATTCAGCATTTCCAGATACATCTGGCAGCTCAGTGTGCTGCATGCCTAAGCTTGAAGGAAGAGGATGGGAACAGAAGTATTGTAGAAAGCACCACGTCATTTCCTTACATTCAGGTCCTCTTGCTCAGGATGTTTTTTCAGTTTCCTCGCTGAACGGGAGATGGCAACAAATTTCACTTTCTTGCAAATAGAGATGAAATCCAGTTGTTGAAAGCAACAGTCGTTTTTTTTATTACCTCCTCTATTTAGATAAGTAGATGAAAAAAATAGCCCCCATTTACTTAAAATTGGGATCTTTATTAGAGTAAATTAGCCTGTGCCCTAACTGATCCCATGAGAGGTTTTTGCTGATACTGGGTATCTGTGAGAAATGTACCGTCAGGTTTATGAGATTGAATAAATTACAGATGATACAAATTCTTTACATATTAGTCATAATTGATCCCTTGTTTATAATCCAAGATATTTTCTTTCCTTTTTTTGTTTTAACGTAGGTTTCTCAATTTATTATAAAAATATGCACTATCATCTGTATTCCTCTTTATGATGTCTGTTTTGTATATTTCTACAGTAAATGAGATGGAAATCATTTTATTCTTTGTGAGTAGCTTAATATGTATGTCAATTTAATTCCTAACAGTCTCCATCATTGTAAGTCCTTTTTCATATTTTCTTATCACTAAGAATCTTCGTATTTTCCTGGTACATGTTGGCCATCCTCAGAAAATTTCAAAATCAACCTTATAGAATAAAAATAAGATACAATTGTTTCAAATATATAAATAATGAAAGTTCATTAGCATGTGAATCTTGACACTAATCTTCTTACGTTTTTGACATTATCCTTTAATATTTTCTATCATATTATGCTAGCCATATTTTGGGAAAATTTCCTAATTCTATTACAGAAAAATATTTGTTTATATTAATTCTTTTATTCTTATGTAAGGAGAATATTAAGAACTTCATATATCCAGAGCACAACAATCCATGTCTAGAACAAAGCAGGCATTTTTGTAAATATATATTCACATACAACTTTTTTTTTTTTTTTTTTGAGATGAGGTCTCATTCTGTCACCCAGGCTGGAGTACTGTGGTGCAATCTTAGCTTATTTTAGCCTTAAACTCCCAGACTGAAGGGGTCCTCCCACCTCAGCCTTGTGAGTAGCTAAGATTACAGGTGTGAGCCACCACGTATGGCTTATATATACATATATATTTTGTAGCGATGGGGTGTTGCTGTGTTGCCTAGGCTGGTCTCAAACCTCAAGCAATCTTCCTGCCACGACCTTCCAAAGTGCTGGGATCACAGGCATGAGCTGCCATGCCAAGCCATAAAAAACTTTAAATTGTGTTTTGTGTAAACAGTTGAAATGCGGTGATGAAGGGTGCTATTAAGGTTATGAAAAAAATGGCTTTGAGCCTAAATGTAAAAGATTACATAAACTCCATTTTATTGACAAGATGAGATGCAAAGTCATCTCCTGAGAAAGAAAGTGAAGGTGGATTGGGCTTGTTGTTGCAGTAAAGTTATAGATTATTCAGTGATGAGATGGAGTGAAAGTGGTAAATTATGTGGTAAATATTATTTTTATTAATATTTTAATATTACAGCAGATATTTATTTTTTATTCTGTGTTAGGTATTATAATAAACTCTTTAGTGGCATTGAGAGATGACAACATGCTAGCAGCCCTCGCTCGCCCTGGGTGCCTCCTCAGCCTCGGTGTCCGCTCTGGCCGGGCTCCAGGAGCCCTTCAGCCCGCCGCTGCGCTATGAGGGCCCCCCTCTGGGGCTGGCCTAGGCCAGAGCTGGCTACCTCTGCTGAAGGGGAAGTGTGAAGAGAGACGAGCCAGCAGGAGCCTGGACTGCGCGCATCTCTCGCGGCCTAGCGAGGGTTCGGCAAGTCCCGCACTCAGCGCAGCCCGTCGGAGCCTGCTGGGCTTGATAGGAGGCTGAATCCCGTGCGTGGGACCCCTGTTCCCTTTTCGCGGGATCGTTGGCCACGTTAGTAGGTCTGTGTCTCTTTCTCGCTTCCCCTCTTTTCCTCTAGATTGTCTGGGACGAGATCCCTCTGGGATGCCAGAGTGCCCGGGCTAGGTGCCACAAAGTCCAGCGGCAAGTGCCAGTGAGAGGTGAAGCCAGCTGGGCTTCTGGGATAGGTGGGGACTTGGAGAACTTTTCTGTCTAGCTAAAGGATTGTAGATGCACCAATCAGCACTCTGTGTCTAGCTAAAGCTTTGTAAACACACCAATCAGGGCTCTCTGTCTAGCTAATCAGGTGGGGACACAGAGAACTTTTCTGTCTAGCTAAAGGATTGTAAAAGCACCAATCAGCACTCTGTCAAAATGGACCAATCAACTCTCTGTAAAATGGACCAATCAGCTCTCTGTAAAATGGACCAATCAGCTCTCTGTAAAATGGACCAATCAGCAGGATGTGGGTGTGGCCAGAGAAGGAATAAAAGCAGGCCACCTGAGCTGGCAGGCGCAACCTACTAGGGTTCCTCACCACAGTGTGGTAGCATTGTTCTTTTTGTTATTTAAAATAAGTCTTGCTGTTGTTCACTGTTTGGGTCCACGCCATGTTTATGAGCTGTAACACTCACCTCAAGGTCTGCAGCTTCACTCCGGAAGTTAGTGAGACCATGAACCCACTAGAAGGAAGAAGCTCCGTACACATTTGAACATCTGAAGGAACAAACTCTTGCCATACTGTCTTTAAGAACTGTAACACTCACCGGCAGGGGCCATGGCTTCGTTCTTGAAGTCAGTGAGACCGAGAACTCACCAATTCTGGATACAGCATGATGTGACGTGACTCTCAACCAGTGGTCGTTGGAATGTTGGTCTATTACCTACAACATTTCATGGGAGATGCAACACACTGCAAAATGAAGAGCACAGATGTGGGAGACTAGTTGCCTTAGTTCAGATCTGTTAAATTTCCCACAGTTCAGTTTTTTATTGTAAATATTGGACTATAGAGGTTTTTATATTTGAAGTATTTAAAACACATGCGTACCACATGATAAGTTCTCAATAAATGTAAGCTTTGTAAGCTCTCATCACTAGGCTTGATAATTGACAACACTTTGACAAAGTGAGTTAAGCTCAATGCAGGGCAGGTGAGCCTCAAAATGGGGCTTAACCTTTGAGAGTCCTTGACTTTGCCCAGGAAAGGATTCAAGGGCAAGCCCAAGATAGAGGTAAACAGTTTTATTGAAGCAGTAGCGTTTCAGCTCTGGTGATGTTACAGCTTTGTGGCTGCTCCCGCAGAGCGGGGCTACTCCATGGGCAGAGATTAGCAGCTGACAGCAGTTTTGCAGTCATGGTTACACCTACTTTTAATAGCATGTAGACTAAGGGGTTTATGCAGAAATTTCTAGAGAAAAGGTAATTTGGGCTGTCAAGTCATTGCCATGGAATGGGTGATAACTCCTGGGTGTTGCCATGGCAATGGTAACCTGCTCTGGCACACTGGTGGGCGTGTCTTTTGGAAAGCTGCTTCTACCTGGTCCCTGTTTTAGCTAATCCTCAATTTGGTTTGGTGTCTGAGCCCTACCGTGAAAGTCAAGTTTAGCCTGCTACTTTGAGGAGACTTGTTCAAAACCCCACAGCAACACTCATTCCCAGGTATGGAAGACAATGATGTTGACCAAGCTTTAGGTTTTGTTTTTTTTGTGTTAACAAGCATTTGTTAATTTCCACAGTATACTGAAGAAGTATGTTTGATAGTGGAAACACACTAGTGAATGTGTAATTAACTGTGGCAGAACAATTATTAAAACAAAAACCAAGGGGATATTGTATGATGGTGAAATGAGAATGGAAAGTAGGGAGTATATGTCTACATTTTGTTCTTCTATTCTCCCATCTCTTATGGCCTGGGGGATGACCTCAAATTAAATTAAAATGAAACAAACTGCCAGGCATGGTGGCCAGCTCCTATATTCCTGACTACTCCATAGGCTGAGGGAGGAGCATCCCTTGAGCCCAGGAGTATGAGTTCAGCCTGGGGAACATAGTGAGACCCCATCTCCATTTTAAAACTTCAGTCTCTCTCTCTATCCAAATATATATAAATAAAATGAATAATGAATAACTGCCATGACTTTATCTCACACCCACACATTAGGCTTCTGTGCTAATACACTCTCTATACTCCCTGCATCCCAACAAACATAGGACTCTTTCTAAAAAAATGAAAAATGGATGAGGTTTAAAATAAGCTTCTAGAATTTAATTGGTTTTCACATCAACCTAAAATCCTAAAAAATGCAAACCATTAAATTAATGCTCCTATCTTTAACATCAAAGCTTTCAAATCTCTCATGAATTTTTAAATTTAATGATTCAAATATTTGTTACATTTCCATTATGTCCTAGACATTATATTAACTGATTGTTATTATTTCCTGGAGTATAGTAGTAAATAAAAGTGACATTTCTTTAAGTTTTAGATTTTATACTATTATAAAAGAAAAGCACCAGTGGGCTTGTGTTACAGTGTGCTCTTTTAGCTTACCTTTCCACAGCTGGCTTGTGTTAACCAGCTCAATTAGACCCTCTGCCTTTTTGCGAGGACAGAGGGCTTTCTGTATCCTGGGGTTGTTGCCTTAGTGTACCAGAAAACTCGGATCATATGTGGGCTTGGAGAATGAGTGCAAGATTTATTGATTGGTGAAAGCAGCTTTCAGCAGATAAATGGTGTGCCAGAAGGGGGATGGAGGGGGAAGGTGGTGTTCCCCTGCAGTAAAACGTCTCAGCAGCAGGGCTCGCCTCCAAGACCTCCCACCTGATTTCCATGTCATTCTACCATTAATGGCTGCCAGCATCTGCTGGTGCCTGTCAGTGTGCTCTTCTTCTTTAGTGCCAGACTTCTCTAGAGGCTTACAGGCTTCTAACACTTTACAGTTTGTTTAATCTATTTTTCAGAACATCAACTGATTATATATATGTGTATGTGTGTGTATATATATGTGTGTATATATATATATATGTAAACAACAAATCATCAACACTTTCTCACTTCTAAAATACTTTCCCCTTCTCTCTCCTGCTGCTTCCCCTAGTGACTTTCCCACCATCCAGGAAACAACACTTTATCTTTCACCTATCCAGGATTTGGAGGTATAAAAAAATCAGAAATTGAGATGCTTGTTTTCTTTCATTCTTCTTTTGTTTATTTATTTATGTATTGGTGTTCGCTTCTTCTCCTTTTTTTTCCCCAATACTTTCTTTGCATCTGTCCAGTAAAATCACTGAGTATGGCGACATAATAGATGACTACATAAGGTGGGGGAGCGAAAGTAGATCCAGGAAAAAGTAATATTAATATCTTGATCATGTATGCCTTCGCTTTAGTAGATCCTGTTTGATATTTGTGGAAACTGAAAGAACACCTGCTAAAATCCAGGTACACGTGCACCTGTGTAATATGTCTCCAAACACCTGTTAAAAAAAATAGAAAGGGTTTGTGCTTTCTACAAGATGAATCTTCCACTAAGTTCAGTGTGAGATCTGTAGGCAGTTTCTGAAAATATTATTTTCCTGCCATTTTCCCTTCTGGAAAGCATTTTATATTTCTTCTCTAATGAAAAACATAGTCTATCATATTGCTATGAATTAATGTCCTAGTGAAGTCGGAGTCTTGAAGACATTCTTTATACAAGTGAAGGGAGAAAAGGTCCAGAGAGTCTATCTTCTGCAGTAACCATGAAGAACCTATCCAGTCATCTTCCCTAGGCCCTATTATAAAAGTGAGTGGATGAAAAATAATATTTAGATTCCCCAAACTCCCAGTCTTGCCACGTCTCCAAACTGACCTAATGTAAATGAATTGCTCACTATTTTATACATGTTCAAAAAGCCAAATATATTATTGACCGTAGATGGGGAATATTTATTAGGGCTGTTACCTTGACCATTCCGCAAAGTTTTGTTGCTGGTGGATAAAGTAAGAAGGACCTTTTTTCTGGTAAAATCCCTGGGAGGGGCTATACTTTACCCACAAAGTAGCATGAGTTATGGAAATGTGTTTCTGGAAAGAAGTCGTGGAAATACAGGGAAGAAAGAATTTCAGGAAAGAGGAAAAACACCTGTGCACATGAATGTTCCACATCCTGATACCCCATGGTCAGTCAGTACCTGGATTAGCTCCACATTTGGTTTATGGGACTTTTCCTTCAGCTCCTCATACATTCCTTTTAAAATCTCCCTCTCATGGGCCATTCTGGCATCGCTTTTATGGAGTTGCTAAAAATTGTCTTCGTCCTCCTTTTGAAGCATCTCCAAGTGATGTTGCTGTTCTTCATGGAGAAATGCAGGCATCTTCTGATATTCAGCTCTGATTGCCTCTATCTTTAAATTCACATAATCCTGCAGTAACAATGGGTTAGTCAAAAACAGAACCGACGTACTCATCTCCTGTTGAATCTCACTGATTCCTCTGTCTCTTGAACATCCTATATTTTAACTGTTAGTCTTGCCAATTCTCAGACTATACGAAATTTTACTCTTTTTTCTTTTCCGCATGAAGATCAACCAACATAGATGTATCTAACCAAATATATTCACTTCATTCGTGATAAAGTGTTTTTTCTAAGATAGTCATAAAGAAGAAAAACAAATTGGATTCCTCTTTTCCAACTCATATTTATAGAAAAGTAAGACAGTTTGGGCTTAATAGTTAGACTCTAGAGCTATATTGACTAGAAAGGGAATAATTATTTTCATTTCTGAAATTTGGGGCAAGTTAATTCAATTCATTATGTGTGAAATAGCCTCAGACTAGCATGCTCAACTCAACGCATTTCACCAAGCAAAACCTATGCTAATAAGGCTTCATTTTTGATCTGGCGTTCTTTGTCTCTCTAATCTCATTTCTTTCCATTGTTTTTCATACTGACTTTAACATAAAACATAGACTTCTTTATGGTTCCTCAGCCCTCAAAATAAACACAAACTCAGTATTACTGCACATGTTGTTTTCTTCACCTAGAATTCTCTCTGCCTTTCTTTCTCTAAGCTTACACACACACACAAAACACACACACACACACACACACACACTTGTGTTTGCCTTCCTCTTCAAGACGTTGTCTCAATATGAATTTTTCATTGAGGCATTTTCTGACCACCCTGTTTAAAACTCAAACTCTCATCTCCAGTCCATGTCCTCTGTTCTCTTTTTCTTAGACCTTGGTATTTCAAATGAGCTAAGGATTCTTCATTTGAAATTGTCCAGTTGGAAGTCCTCTCTGACAGAGTTTCCCTTACTTGTGATTCAGAAATCCATCCACAGTCTCCTTTTAAAGTTACTTTTTGGATTTATAAAAAGTTGCATTCCACAAATGCGCTTTTAACTCACCCCTCGATTTTTCTGGACCATCAAAGCATTGCTCATCTGCCAAGAATCACAGGTATTGAAAACCACCTTAGACAGCAAATTCTCCCTTATGCAGGCATTTTTCTGAACCTGGACAACTGTTTATTCACCCGGAAAATTTCCATTCATTCTTCAAGACTCAAGCAAACGATTTGATCTTTGATTCTATATGTCCAATAGATAGATATTTGTGTCAGTTTCCATGTTGTACTGGGATTATTGCTTTACTAGTGTGTCTGTTACTTCTACTAGATTGTGAGGTCTGGTTGAAAGAACTTCTCCTTTATTGTATCTCTGCCTCTACTTTCATGGCCTGACCTGGATTTTACCATTATAGAAAACTGCTAATCACAAAGCCTGCAATCACAAAGTCAAGAATCTTGCTTTATAATCAGTGTTTCCTTTCTTTTTAGATTGGTTTTTCTGTATATGAGTTTAAATCTGTCTGATTACCTTTGGACCACAGTTTATTACTCTCTGTGGTTCTTGCAATTTGGGGGCCTCATCTTTTTTAACACTTCTCTTATTTCAGATCTTCTAGTGCATAATTTCAAAAATTTAGCACGAAAGGTAAGAAAGCAGAGTGCAGTGGATCATGCCTGTAATACCAGCCATTGGAAGGCTGCAGTGGGACGTTTCATGATTCAAGAAGTTTGAGACCAGCCTGGTCAACACTGTGAAACCTCATCATTACAGAAAAAAAATTTTACCAGGGTGTTGTGGCAAGCACCTGTAGTCCCAGCTACTGGGGAGGCTGAGGTGGGAGGATTGCTGGAGCACATGATGTTGAGGCTGCAGTTAGCTGGAATGCCCATCTCTGCATGCCAGCCTGGGTGACAGAGGAAGACCCTGTCTCAAAACAAGCAGACAAACAAAAAAGTAGCAATATAAAATATCTTACTAATATTTGTAATGTTAATGATGTTGAAACATATTGGATATATTTGGTTAACAATTTTTATTAAAATTAATTTCAGTTGTTTCTTATTGTTTTATAATGTAACTAGAAAATGTATTCCCACTGTGCAGCCATAAAAAATTATTGGATCATGTCTTTGCAGGGATAGGGAAGGAGCTGGAGGCTATTATCTTTAGCAAACTAACACAGGAACAGAAAACCAAATAGTGCATGTTCTCACTTATAAGTGGGAGCTAAATGATGAGAACATGTGGACACATAGAGGGGAACAACACACGCTGGGACCTATAGGAGGGTGGGGGGTTAGAAGAGGGAGAGGATCAGGAAAAATAACTAATGGGTGCTAGGCTTGAGACCTGGTTGATAAAATAATCTATACAACAAACCCTGATGACACAAGATTACCCATGTAACAAACCTGCGCATGTATTGCTGTACTTAAAATAAAGGTTTAAAAAAGTATTTTCTTGTCTTTCCTTTACAGTTTCTCTGCAAATGCATGAATTAAAGAAAAGCAATGAATATATTTTTCATGGGATAATATTCAAGATATATAGAAACAAAACTTCTGAGATTTAATTAAAACAATGTTAAGAAGAAAATGTATAGCATTATATTCATCTGTTATTTACAAATAAAGGTCTATCCCAAAGAGCCAGATAAACAAAAGTAAATTCATGCCAAAATCTAAAAAAAAGTAAAAAAATTGTAGAATATTGATTAAAAAGCATACAGTAAATGAAATCAATGAAGTCGAAAGTAGGCTATTTTTATTATTATTATTTTTTTTTTTATTTGAGACAGAGTCTCGCTCTGTCACCCAGGCTGGAGTGCAGTGGTGCGATCTCGGCTCCTTGCAACCTCTGCCACCCAGGTTCAAGTGATTCTCCTTCCTTAGCCACCCAAGTAGCTGGGATTACAAGCACGTGCCATCACGCTTGACTAATTTTTGTATTTTTAGTAGAGCTGGGGTTTCACCATGTTGGCTGGGCTGGTCTCAAACTCCTAACCTCAAATAATCCACCCACCTCGGCCTCCCAAAGTGCTGGGATTACAGGTGTGAGCCACCACACCCACCAAAAGTAGGCTCTTTAAATAGATCAATTAAATTGATAAATTCTTAGTGAGACTCAATTAAAAAATGGAGGAGTTCAAATCAAAAATAAATAGGCAAACACTTAGGTCATCCACAAATTAATATGTTAATAAGATTTTAAGATGACTTTTATGCTCATATACTTGATGATTTAGATGAAATAAGGAATTTCCCTGAAAAACATATCTGACAAAAACCAGCAGAAGAAACCACAGACAAATCTAAGATATGATTTAGATTCTAAAAATTTACCCTATTATTTAAAAAACAAAACTTCTCCCAGCAAAAAACCTGGTGATCGTTTTCAGTGAAATATTCACAACATTTAAGAAAAAAATCACACACTTTTAGACAAACCCTTCTAGAGAACAGAAAAAAGCAGTAATACTTCCCAACTCGTAACTTTGCTTTTCTGTTGTGTTTTTCTTTTACTTTTTGTAAACAGCTTCTCTCTCTGTTGCCCAAGCTGAAGTGGGATGGCAAGATCATAGCTCACTGAAGCCCAGAACTTCTAGGCCTCCTGTCTTGGCCTCCCAAAGGGCTGTGATGACAGGCTCTAGCTGCTGTGCCAAGCTCCAACATATAATTTTGATATTCGATCCTGATAAGTGTGTTACAAGAAATGCAAATTGCAGTACAGACTCTAAAATAAATGTAGGTGCAACAATTCAAAAAAGTTAGCTAGCTAATCAAATCTTGTGAGAGATAAACTCATATCATCTCCAAGTGGAGCTTATTCTAGAAAGGTTGACTAATGTAACATCAGAAAATGAAATAAGTAATCACGACATGAACAGGATGAAATACATATCATTGTTCCTGTAAAAAGAGGAAGAAAATATTTGATACAATGAAATGGTCATTTATGATTTTGAAAGCACTATTAAAAACACTTAAATAGCCATGAACTTTCTCTAATAAGAATATAATAACTAAGAGCCACTAGCATATTTAATTGAGAATTTGAAAGCTTCTACCCAGGAATGGGAATGAGATATAAATCCTGGTATCATCACTTGTGTTCAACACCTTGCTCGATGTCCTTTTCAATGCAACTAGGCAAGAAAAAGAAGTAAATAATGTGAGGGTTGAATAGAAATAAAGATATCATAATTGCATTATCAGCAAAACATGACAGTTCAGTGAAAAAATAACTCTCTAAACCATTAGATATATTCGTGAATTGAAAAACAAATTGAATCATGCATGCTTCTAAGACAATAGTTAAAAGTGAGAGTAAGCCAGACGCATTGGCTGACACCTATAATCCCAGCACATGTATATATATATACACACACAAACACACACACACAATTACTGTGAATATACGAATACTATATTACATAAAAATATGCCTAACACACCCATACACCCCACACCCACACACAAGGCTTTGAGAAGGGCCCTTTGTTCTGGGAAGGAGGCTTATGAGCAGTGAGTTTGGGAATCAAACCCAGGCAATTTAGCTTCAAGACATTGCTCTTAACCATGATACCATATTACTCTCAGCTGACTTTTTCATAGTGGGTGATAATACACAGTAGCCTCATGGCAATTCCAGGAAATGTAAGCACTCAAGAATTATTTTGAAATCTGCAGGAAATGTTGCTTGCTGTCTTCTTTATCCCTTGTTCTCTACAACTTTGCTTTTCCTCACCAAGGGTTATTTTTCTGACACATTTATGGGTGCATTCCATTAAAGAAAGAGTTTTACTTGGTGTCAGGCACTGACAGAAGCTCTCTTTCTCCATATATGCCTGAACTTGACTGTCCTCCTTCTGTTCCAATTATTTAACCCTGAATACCTTTTACCCTTTTAGATGTCACAAGGATGTGACTGAGCAGTTTCAAGGACACCAACTTTTGCTTTCTCCTCCTCCCTTAGAATCCTGCATCTGCATTGCTGGTCTCAGACAGAACAGGGAACCCCTATTTCCCATTCTGGGGTATTTTAATGATCAACTTTTCTTATGTTGTGAATTTGAAGGGCATGGACAGATCACTGGAAAGTGGACAGACAGGGACCTGTGTTCTGAGAACTGGGCCAGAAGACTGACAGAGGGGCAGAAGAATTTCAGAGTGATTCTGGCAGGCATCATGGTTCAGTAAGGGCCAGAGGAGAGGAACATATGGGCACAGGCTGAGAGGACTCCGACAAGACAGGGCCTATCTCTTTTGCAGCAGAATGTTAATAGATATTATATTTTTAGTAAACAGAGGACATTTCTCTGAGTCAGCATCAAAAACTTTCACAGTCTGGAAGAATGAACAGTCACAGGACCGAGCCTCACCTTCCCTTCTGAGTATGAGAGGCTACAAGGCAGTGAGAATGGAACAGCTTTTATCTGAGGTTAAAGCCAGTGTCTGTCTCTTCAGCCCACACTTACTGGTAAGGTCCAGTGGATGACTCGGCTACAGGTTTCTGAACTTCTGGCTTTTGAGGGAAAGACTTTGTCACCCTCTATGCTGAAGGTATTCTACGTGCTATGAACCCCAGTCAGTGGCTCTTAACATCAAGAAATCCTGGGAAGTACAAGGCATTCAGAAGGCCTACATGAATAGTTTGCAGCCGTGTATAGACATCAGAAGGCAGTTCCTGACAAGGATGCCCTGACCTTTTTCATCTCACTGACGTAGAATTACTGTGTCTGTCCCTGGTCATCTTGAAGGAGATGGACCACCCCTTCCCCCCCTCCACTCCAGTGTCATGTGCATCTTCCTCAGTGATTTTGCTGTGCTGTGTTCATAATGATTGTCCAGTTGATACCAAGTCTTGAAGAAAATTTCCAAAAGAATATTTACCTGGTCAATTGTCAATTGCCCTTTTCCAGGAATCTGGAAATTGAATGGTGTTTCTATAAGGGGCTCGTTGGACCTCATGTTTTATAGGACCCCCAGTCTCTGGATATAGATCCTCAGTGTCCACTCCTTAGGAAGAGTAGGTGTAGTAGGTTATATTCCTCCCCGACTCTCTCTAAAAGAGTGCTAAAATATATATTCCATCCCACATTGTTTTTCTATGGTGTAACTTCAAGACTGCTACCGCTGTGTGTGTGTTCTAGTCCCTTTACTTTGTGTAGAGTTGTGACTACAGCTGATGTTTTACTCTCTGGAATAATGGTAGTATACAATTCTCCTGACTGTATGGGAATCTTCACTGTGGAAAGTTATCTACCATGCTGTGAGCAAGCCCAAGCGGCTACCTGGAGAGGCCGTTTGAATATATTCTAGGTAACAGCCCCAAGCAAGGAACCTCAGACATCAGCCAGGATCATCTGCTGGACTGGAAGTAGAATGTTTCCATTATTTAATCAGTGATCATGAAAATGACCATCTGGTGGCTAGACAGACTCAATGGACTCACTATAAACTGGGTTTTCATCAGAACTGGGTTTTGTTTGTTTTGTTTTTTGCTTTGATTTAATTTAGTTAGTTTGTTTATTTTGTTTTTTTTTTTTTTACCTGATACTAATATGTTTCCAATGTAACATGAGGTGATGGTTATGTCTGGTCTCTAGGTTGTCAATGAGAATTCACAGTCTGTGTGAATTGGAAATATAAACACATTTTAAAGCAGACAATCTGCACATCTGTCTATTATTCCCTGGGTGATGCTGTTTGCTTTATTAAACAGCTACAGAATTCAATGTGGGTTAAACCCTTTTGGTTCTTGCTCAGACATCGCTTGCAAATTCTCAGAAAAGCAATAGGCTGTACCATTAGCCTATGTCTGTAGATGAATATACTATCTAGGTTTTTGTAGTGTGTTCTGATATTCACACAATGATGAAATCGCCTAACAATGCATTTCTCAGAATGTATTTTGTTGCCATAGGATGCATGACTGTTAAATTCCTGTTCTAGCCCTAAGATTCCATGAAAACTTCTGTGTAAAATAAATTTTTCCCCTCAAAGTGATGAGAGTAGAATTTACTGTATTAATAGGAGGGAACTCTCACACTTACAAGTGCATTGTACAAAACCCCGTCTGTCCATGATGTACAAAATTTGTTCCTGAATGAGATCATTAAGTTGGAATCACACACACACATATTTCCAGAATTCCATCCAATAAATTCACAAACACTTGAAAATCACAATACGTATTTTAGGGAATGGGCCATAAGAGATTATTTTAATTGTAAGAAAATGTACAAAAAATTTTGCATTTTACAAATTTTCTATTTAATAGCAATAAAATGAAGTGACACTAAAGTACAAAAAAGCCTGAACAGTATGATTTCTTTGTATCAACAGTGAAGGGCTCCCTTGTATATAGAGTTCCCAAACAGTAAGTTTTCTTAATCCTGATCATCTGTGGCCAGTGTAAAAGAAAGGCCTGACAGGAAAAGTTAAGGAGCCAGCTGGGTAACTCCATATGAGGGAACTCTTGGTGACATTCAAAAAACTCACACTTCCACTTTCAAAATCAAGAAACACACCAACCCGGCCCAGAGGTTTCTCTATATAGTGAGGATACACTGGGGAGGTGGTCAAGAGACTGAAATGATTATCCACCTTCAGACACAAAAGAAGAAATATGTCCTCAGAGTTAACCATTGTGCTATTCTTCCTTATCCGGGAGTCGTTACAGACTCCCAGAGCCCAGTCACAAGAGTTGTCCACATCCAGCTCCCAGTAGTGTTTCCCAAAGGAGAAGACCCTGGCTCCCCATGCAGCAAAATAGTCAGATCTGTCAGAATTCAAAGGTCCACGTCTAAACATCCAACTTCTCACATCCTCAAAGAGCCTGATATTGTGATTGGTTACTTCAAAATGGAAGGAAATTTCCACTGTAGAAAAAAGAGAATATTCCAGTGAAAATCAGTTTATAAATTCTTATGTTCAGATAAGAAAGAGATTCTCACTAGAAAACACAGGTCAAGATTAGAAAGAAACTTCTGTCTGGAAAAATGTTGGAATCAAAGGGTGTTAGGAGATCTGCACAAGTAAATGGCTAAACTAGGATGATCACAATTTCTATAAACTCAAAACGTATAAAGGGAAGGTCATGTCTATGTCTCGTTAGCGACCTTTCACAACAACTGAAAAACTGGAAGCTCCTGCACTGTAGCCAAGTCCATAGCAATAAAATTAAACTTAATTGTCTCCTCTCTGTCAGGGCAGAGCAGGAGGCTTTGGACAGGAGATGAGGTGGGGAGTTATTCTTAGTCCCAAATAAAAAAGTTATCACTTTCCAGAAATATTATGATCTGCCACTTAAGCTAGCAAATTCATACTTAAAGAGAAAATCTGAATCTGCCTTCTGAAAAGTGCAGATTCCTTGCAAAAATTATCTGACTTTCATGCCAGATTCAGGCACAGACTTCTTTTATTCTGCTGGATTTGTCATGATCTATCCTGGAGTTCTATCTAAGACCTCATCAACCACCAAATCATGTTCCTATTGTTCACAGATTCTCAGTTTTTGCATTGTTATATAAGTTACTCATGTATGCTTTAGTTGATTAAAAACATGGTTAAAATTATAAATGCTATGAAACTTCACCTAAAATGTATTAAAAAAAATTGTCACTCAAATCAGTCGTTAACTGCACTGAATTTGAAATTGAAATGTCCTGAATTCAGTTCTGTATACTTCATGTAATAATTGTATACATGAAATTGTATGAGAGAATGGTTCCTAAAGTCCTAAAGAGCCCTTCTGCATGTTTTATTTTTCTAAGAAATTTGTTATATGGCTGATTCCTATTACATTTCACCAGCTTTTATTTCGTTTAGTCTGTTTGATGATAGTGAAACTATAAATATAAATACCTATTCACAGGCTATTCTCTTCTTCTAGATGAAAGGTCATTACACTGGGAAAGCTGCCCATAGAAAACCATAATTGAAGGCATTGCATGTGGATCCCACCAACAGGGCCACACTCACCTCGGAAGCGGTTGAGCCTGTACACCAGTCCAGTGATGGGCCCTGCTGTGAGCTCTGGATTCACAGGCTGGGGCATGTGCAGCAGCACGGACTCACTCCTGCATGGAAGTAGGTTGAGTTTGTTAACTTTCTGATGTCTGTGTTTAAGAAACAGATTCCAACAGAAAATGCTTCATTCAGGCTCACTTCTGATACCGTAATGTACCTCCACAATGCTAGGTTGGGTTTGTGGCTCTTAGGGAATCTTTCTAACTATTCACTCCATTTCTAACCTACTGCCACTGAAAGATAAATGCCTCTCTCCCTATCTGCCACCAAATAGTTTATCTCTAATTATGATTCTGAATCGTAAAAAGAGGCAACTCTATACTAGCAACCTCTGCATTGCACTCTTCAAAACATAAACCCCTGAGTCACCTGGGAAAGTAAGAAAAGATTAATGTCTGATAAAAGGCATAGGTGACATTCATCATACCACATAAACACATGACTACACACACATACACACACAGTCACACTGACACATTATGGTGTTAGTAAATTATGTTTTCACTTTGTTGGAAACAGCTTGATGTTTTTCATAGCATGCCTTGTGCTCCAGTTTGCACTGATGGCCAAAAACATACCTTGCCACGATGTCTCCCAAATCCTGTAGAGAGAGAGAGAAAAAAAAAATGACTTCTTTAGAAAGTTGTTATTCTTGTTGGGTGAGGTGGTTCACACCTGTAATCCCAGCACTTTGGGAGGCCAAGGTGGGTGGAACGCCAAGGTGGGTGGAACACCTGAGGTCAAGAGTTCCAGACTAGCCTGGACAACATGGCAAATCCCCATCTCTACTAAAAATACACACACACAAAAAAATAGTGGGGTGTGGTGGTTCATGCCTTTAGTCCCAGCTACTAGGGAGGCTGAGGCAGGAGAATTGCTTGAGCCAAGGAGGCAGAACTTGCAGTGAGCTGAGATTGGGCCATTGGACTTCAGTCTGGGTGACAGAAGAAGACTCTGTCTCAAAATAAACACACAAAAAAGTTGTTATTCTGCCTATCTGGTCTTTAGGTTTTCAAAACTTTAGAATTACCACATACTATTACTGCAACTCTTTTAAAATGTATTCTCATCTCTAACAATTATACCAGTAAGACCTATTGACAATATGAATTTCTGATAAATTAAGGACCCTAAATTTGAGTGAGAGAGAAAGGTGTGAGTAGTGACTGTGCATTGCTGCAGCTGTCTACAACGTGGTCTTTTTCAAGGCTAGTCCCCAAAGTGTAATGTGGCTCAAATCAAGCATGACATTTTTTCTTCCAGAGTTTTAATGAAATGTGCTGGAGGAGGAAGCTTGTGGTAGAAAATGTTGTATGGAAAGCTAGTTGCACAATTCCATAAAGCTTTATTTCCATGATTAGGGTAGGAGTTATAGTTCATCTCTATAACCGGTGGGAATGACTCTCACCGTCAGTGCAGGAGATGAGGAAATAATGTCTTTGGTACCCAATGGAAAGCAAAGATGTAAAGGTCAGCTAACACAAAGTGTCTCAAGGGGCATCCTCCGTTCTTACCTGGAGCAGCTCCACATCTGGTTTATGACACATTTCCATTAGTTCCTGATACATTTCTTTCAAGTGTTTACTCTTTTGATCCATTTTGACCCAACTTCTCTGGAGTTGCTGAAAAATCTGTTGGTATTCCTTGTTCAGTCTCTCTAAATGTTGTTTTTCTTCCTTATGGAGAACCGGATGCAGCTTCCTATACTCATTCCTGATCATCTGTGCCCGTAAAACCACATCGCCCTGTAGGGATATGAATTTTGTAGGTTATACACCCAGGCCCACTTCCACCTCACAGAGCCCACAACTTCATCCTTCTCATTCCTTCTTTTATTTTCCATCCTTTACAAACAGGATGATGAGTTAAGCAAGACCTTCCTTCAAAATTTATGTAATTCATCAATTCCCAAACACTTGCAAAAAAGCCCTTTAAGTTTAAATGTTTAAATCAAATCGGAAATACAATTAGAAAACAACTAAAATGTATGACTGATTGTTACATTGTCATGGATAATACACATAATCTTTGTTATTCAGTTAGGTTGTTGTTTCAAATCTCTGTACTTCACAGCCTGAACAATCGCTCTTAGTAGAAATGTTTTTAGTATATTATAATCAGGATCAGAAGCCATCACACAAAAAGGATCTTAGTAAAAAATTTAACCCCCATCTCTCAAACCGACTACCTCTTTTCTGTCTCCTGTGTTTCTTCTGTCAAATCCATAGACTCTGTATTGCACTGCCATTCTAAGAACATTAATCCCCATTCCATTGTGTTTCTCCTCTCAATAATGACATATTTAGCCTCTCACTGCCCCAGTCATTTTTTATCCCTTCTCCTCAGCTTTTCCTCATGTTGCATTTTCTCCTACTTGGACTGGCATCGTGTGGGTCCTTTGCTATCAGATTTCACCAGCACAAGCACATTTCTTAAATTACTGTTCCCACCCAATTTGTTCCCCCTGGACAATATCATATTCACCAATAAATGCCTTTATTTCTCAATTATATACTATTTAATCAATATTTCATAATTCATTTTATACAGAAAACTGTCTGAAATACTTATTAATTTTAAGCACATACTTGCCCTTCAGAATTTATATTTATTTTTTACTTATCTGAAAAGCATTTACAGAAAACCTGAACAATCGTTATGTTGAACAGTCTGGTTGTTTTCCAGCCTATGAATAAACACATGACAAAATCTGGCATATGAGAATTTCAACTCAAGTTGCTAATATAAATGTTGTCAGCATGCCTGTCTCAAGCTGGTCAGGAGGACTCACGGTCTCATACTTACCCTCCAGAGGAAGGCTGTTCTTCTCTCCTCATATAGATTTCTCTGATTTTCTCGAATCTTTTTCCATAAAATCCTCATTTGCTTTAAGAGTTTCTCCTGCAAAAGAATTAAAGGTTGAACAACAGAAAGTCAAATACCAAAGATTCCACCATCTGAGTGGTATAAGCAGGCAAGGGATATAATATATAAATACATTAGTGAGAGGAGAAAAAAAATTTTTCATTGCTCATCCTTAATTGATATTTTTCAGTTTGAGGTTTCAGAATGTAGAACAGTTTAGGGAACTGAAGAGTGAAGATTTCCTGTAACCCAGCTAAATTAGTTCAGGGAAACATCCTGCTTCAGAACCCACTATGCTAGCCCGATTTTGTGGTGTGCTATTCCCATACTCATTTGTCCAGTAATATTAAATATATTTCCAAAATACCTTTCTTTGCACTGGTAGTTTTGGTAGCTTTTCAATGTCATTAGCATTGAACTGTAGAGTCAATAATAATGACATTTACTTAATCAGTCTCTTTTTGGGTGCAAGCTCCATGAAGGAAGGTAGAGTTGCACATTTTATTCAAAATGTCATCACTGGTACCTAGAACAGCACCTGGCACTCAGTAAAGAATGGAGTAATCACCGTGATTCTCATCATCCTTCTAATCTCTTTAACTCTGCCACCCTCCAGCTTTCAGGTGATCACAGAGCTCTCTCTTACCCGGTGTTCCTCAGCTGCCTCTTCGATGGGATAGTGTTTGTGAGCCCCGTGCTCCTGAGAGTTGGAGCACAGCAAGCAGAGGAGACTCTTGTCCATGTCACAGAACATCTTCTTTGTTTGCCTATGGGTCCCACATATTTGTTTCTCAGAGCTCAGGAATTGCCAGAGACTGGCTTTTCTGGCAATGGTCACTAAATTCTTCAGAAGAATATTGGTTTTGAAGTCCATTTTTGGTGATGGTTCCCTGCATGCAGGGCAGTTGGCAGGACTTTGGGCTTCCTCCCAGGAAAGGCAGAGACAGGGCCTACAGAAGCTGTGCCCACAGCAGATGGTGACAGGGTCTACCAGGTAGTTCAAACAGATGACGCAGGTGAGTTCCTTCTGGAAGGCATGTGAGAAGTCTGAGTCCATTTTCCTAAGGAAAGAAAACCACAGGAATTTAATCTTCTACCCTGGAGAGACAAAGATCCAAGCAAAGTTTGAATCAGATCGTGATCGAATAATATCCTTTCTTTCTAAAGAAGTATAGGTTTTAATTTGCAACGACAGAAATAGGAAAAATAGAAAACTAAGGCACAAAGAGACATCAATCTCTATAAAAAGTGACTTCTCCAATCAACACATGACCAGCTTTCCAAACTCTACTTTCTTGCGTGGAAGAATGTCGGATTTTTTGAGGTGTTAGTATCCACCAAATTGCTTGGGCTTCAAGGGTTTCATCAACCTGTAAACTCAAGGTTTGAGTCTTGAACGGTCTGAAAATCAGTAACACTCTTAATTGCCAGTGATTGGTTTAGAGAAGGAAAGCTAACTAAGCTCTTCTACTCTCGTTATTTTATTTAACTATAACAACCATCCATAATGACTTTTCCAGAAGGACATTGCTTGAAAATGTTAGAGCAGAACTCATACTTTGACCCAAATCAGAAAAAGCCAGCCTTTACTCTCCAAGGAAAAACAGTCAAATCAAGGTAAGTTACCTCTCCAAGGTAAAGCTAAGAATCATTGTTTTTCTAGGCTGCTATGTTAATTTAATCAACAAAAACTTTCTGGCATGTTTCCTGTTCCTGGACAGTCTGTTAATTTGGTGATATACTGGTTAATATTACAACATCTTTAAAAGACAGACAATGAATTCAATTTACAAAAAGATAATGATAATTGAAGCATTATCATTACTCTTTCACACAGTCAGGAAAAGAGTAAGTATCATGCAATAACAGGCACTAGAGGCTGGGCACGGAGGCTCACGCCTGTAATCCAAACACTTTGGGAGGCCGAGGTGGCTGAGGCTGGCAGATCACGATGTCACGAGATCAAGACCATCCTGGCTAAGATGGTGAATCCCTAACTCTACTAAAAAATACAAAAAATTAGCCGACAGTGGTGGAGGACGCCTGTAGTCCCAGCTACTCTGGAGGCGGGGGCTGGAGAATGGCGTGAACCCGGGAGGCGGAGCTTGCAGTGAGCCGAGATAGTGCCACAGCACTCCAGTCTGGGTAACAGAGCAAGACTCTGTCTCCCCCCGCAAAAAAAAAAACAAAAACAAAATCTAGGCACTAGACAGTAAGTCAGCGTTTTAAATGTGTGTCTTGCTAAAATACAAATAAAAATAAAAACCAAGCCAGGGAAGGTGACTCAAGCCTGTAATCCCAGCATTTTGGGAGGCCAAATCAGGCAAGTTTTTTGAGCTCAGGAACTCCAGACTGGTGACACGGCAAAATGTCTAGATCATCCTGTCTCTAAAAATGCTTATATAAATTAAAAAAAAAAAAAGGCCGGGCGCGGTGGCTCAGGCCTGTAATCCCAACACTTTCAGAGGCCGAGGTGAACGGATCACAAGATCAAGAGATGGAGACCATCCTGGCCAACATAATGAAACCCCGTCTCT
This sequence comes from Gorilla gorilla gorilla, assembly GCF_029281585.2. Classification (NCBI taxonomy): domain Eukaryota; kingdom Metazoa; phylum Chordata; class Mammalia; order Primates; family Hominidae; genus Gorilla; species Gorilla gorilla. The sequence continues at coordinate 33,615,718 of NC_073236.2, read as the reverse complement.
ACTAAAAAAAATACAAAAATTAGATGGGCGTGGTGGCAGGCGGCTATATTTCCAGCTACTCCGGAGGCCGAGGCTGAAGAATCGTTTGAACCTGGAAGGCGGAGGTTGCAGTGAGCCAAGAGCGCCGCTGCACTCCAGCCTGGCAATAGAGCGTGATTCCATCTCAAAATAAATAAATAAACAAATAAATAAATAGCTGAACATGGTGGCCCATGTTTAATCCATAAACCTATGGATTATGTTTAAAATAATTTTAAAAAAGAAATGGAGCCGTTTTTAAAACTCAGAAAATGAGATCATTCCATCTAAAAATAATCTAAGTTTGCAGATAAATTAAAGTCCCCAAATTTTGTTTTGGTTTGTAGCTCCTAATAGTAGCTCCTACTCTGGAAATTGTGTACTTACCTCAGAAATATATCTATGTTCTCACCAAAGCTTGCCGTCGAATCAGATGAATTCAGCTCAGGGATGAGAGTCTCACAGCGCAGTGCTGATAGCTTTCGGAAGTCCCCAAAGCCAGTTGCAAAGCTACTCTGTGGGCTCTGGAGAAGAATGAGCTTGGCTCCTGAAGTGTCGGTTTATAAATCTCTGAAGACCACACCCCTTTCTTCCAACTGATTGCATTTCACAGGGCGTAGGTGGGTGTTAACATAGATGATTAAGTTTCTTCAGAACAGAAGTTTTACGTTTATTTATTTATTTTTTTTTGAAAGGAGTCTGGCTCTGTCGCTGGCTAGTTTTTTTTCTTGCATTTTTAGTAGAGAGGGGGTTTGATATAATTGATATAATAGGAATTGCAAATAGAGAAGCCCACACAAGCTAACCAAATTAATTCTAGTTTATTGGATAAATGGCATGATGTGTATTCTAGTTCAAATTTGAAGGTGGGTATAAATCTTTTCAGACACTGGAGATGAGACATTTCACCAAAATTCGGTGTGAGGAAGAGGAAAGAAATAGAATAGTATATAAAATAGTATATAGAGTAAAAATATAGTAAAAGGAAAAATCAATCTGCATAATATGGTGTATGGCTAAATGTGTGTTAACATTTAGGCGAATCAGACATGGAAAAATCCTAAAAGGGAGATTAATAGAGGAGATAATTGACTCAGTAAGAACTGTGAAGAAGCATCTCAGGAAGAGAAACTAGAAGTCTTTATATAGGTTTTGATTTAAAGAGGGAGAGAGAATAGGAACATTGAAAAAGACGGACAGAAAGAAATAACAAATATTCAAGACTCCTTGCAAGAGTGAGGCAGAAAGTTTATAGATTGCTTGATTACACCCAGCATATAATTATTTGAAGTTTTCTGTTGAGAGTGAGAGTATGTAATCCTTTTAACCAAATGTCTCTGCAGAACTATGTGTCATTAAGTAAGGTGATAATCAATATTCAATATCAAAAGATGCGTCTATTTCTCTATGAGGAGAAGCAACTGCATCTGCAGGCAGTGGACAGAGAAGCAAAAGGGCTTTTCCAACAACTACAAGACAGTCAAGTTGAGAATGACCCAACATTTAGAAAGGATGAAAGACATGTACAGAGAGCTGTGGGAGACGTGCCACATGCCTGACGTGGAGCTGCTCCAGGTGAGGAGGGAGGGTCCATCCCCAAAGAAAGGAAGACTTTGCTGGACAATGCTGCCAGGACATGCAAATGTCACCTGCATATGTCACTGCTCTCAGCTTAGTGACACATGCTGTCTGACTCCCACATTACATTTGTCCAGTTTTTCAGAAAAAAGCTACAAAAGAAGCTTATTAGAGGGGAATATTCCCTGTGGTCAGTGTTTGATAAAGGGGAATATAAAATTACATCCACTCAAAGATTCCAAAAAAGCTTGCTTGTTCATGGTTAGGATAAGAATTACATTTCACCTATGTTATTTCTATTTGGAAACGTTCCTCCCTCTTAGAAGGAGGAGACAAATATATGATATATATATTTTATATATATGGTACATATATATGTATACACACATATACACATATATATACCCCCCCCACACACACATATCTATGGTGTTGAATAAATAATATCACCTAAGCCAGTGGTGTGCAATCTTTTGGCTTCCCTGGGCCTCATTAGAAAAAGCATTGTCTTGGGCCACACACGAAATACACTAAGATTAACTATAGCTGATGAGCTTTGATAAAATGACAAACAAAAATCTCATCATGTTTCAAGAAAGGTTAGGAATTTGTGTTAGGCCACATTCAAAGCCGTCCTTGGCCGTATGTGGCCCACAGACTGTGGGTTGGGCAAGCTTGTTCTAAGGTATGAACTTCAAACACTACAAAAATTTTTTAGGCATGTTATTGGTTCTTCCCTGGAGCTGCTCCACATCTAGTTTATGTCACATTTTTATCAGCTCCTTATAGATTTTTCTTAGGTGTTTTTTTTTTCTGAACCATTTTGTCTTTTTGCTTTTCTTAAGTTGCTGTAAAATCTTCTGTCATCATCTGTAAGTTTCTCTAAATGTTGTTTTACTTCTCATGGGGAACTGAATGCAGCTTCCTCTACTCAGCTCTAGTCATCTCTGCCCGTAGCTACACATGGCACTGCGGGGACCTGGATTTCCTAGATGACATGTTTACTCTGAATTCATCCTCCTCCACTTGTACCTCTTCTATTCACTTTGACTCGTTTTCTTTTCTTTATCTCTTTCATCTTTTCTTTAAAATAAAGATCAGGGTCTCACTATGTTGATGGCCAGGCTGGTTGGAAACTCCTGGTCTCAAGTAGTCTTCCCAAATTATTGGGATTACAGACATGAACCACCGAGCCTAGCCTGACTCATGTATTCTACCAATAAGCTAAGTACATAAACTCGTGTCTTCCCACTTGACAGAACCATGAAATCAATCATTCCTGTCTTCCTTTCATTTATTTGTATTGTTTCTTAGTAATACTGACAGCCAAATTCATTCTTTCCTCAAACCACTTTCATTCATTATATGACTTCCTAAAACACCTGAAGAAAGGTTATTATTGATCATTTCTTCAATATATATCCATTGATATCTGAAAGCCTACATGAGAGCCATTGGAATTTATGGTTGATTCACAAATAATTTTTTGCAGTATTATGATCTCTGTGTTTTTAAATTAGTTTTTAGTACCAGGTCTTCCTACTCCATAGCCTGACCACTCTCTCTGAGCAGTAATCAATGCTGCATTGTACCCTCAGGATTGGAAGCCATGAGAAAAATCTTCCTCAAATCCTACCAAGATGATTTCCATTCAAGTGATAAGTGGATACATTTCTAGCATGTCTGTCTGAGGCTAAATCTGAGGGAAAAGGCCTAATACTTGCAATCCACTGGTTGGTTTTCCTGCTTTCCTCATTTAAATTTCTTTGGTTTTCTTGAATTTTTGCCCACAAACATCTCATTTGCTTCATAATCTTCTCCTGTAAAAGAACTATGAATGTGAACATCAGAGAAGCAAATCATTTTAGGTTTCAGACCCCCAATGGTAAAGAAATCAAGGGATGAGATATGAAAGAGATTTGGGAAGATCTCAGACTGTAGAACCACAACGTGTAACGCAACAAGTTTAATAGGAAAATCATAGGCAGGGCTAATTTACAGATAATGTGGCACCTTGCATCAGAATTGGAATCTACTGACACCATGCCTTGCTAATTCTAGCGTGTTTTATTCTATTATTTCCAGTGTTGGTAAATAGGTTTCTTATAGAAAAGACTTTTTAACTTGTAGTTTGGATAGCCAGAAACTCTTCTGATATTGAGCTCTTTACAGTGCCTTGAACACTGCATTAAGTAGTGAAATTGTTACAATGATTATTAACTTTATCACACCCTCAGTGACATGTAAGCTCCAGGAGGGAAAGTACACTCAGATTATATTTATTATTTTATCATTGATACCTAGGCACTACACGACATCCAGTACAGAACAGATTACTCGTCATGCTCTTCATCTTCCCCTAATCTCTACCTGTGCCATCCTCCAGCTTTCAAAGTGCTCTCAGAGCCATCACTTACCCAGTGTTCCTTAGCTGCCCCTCACAGTGTGTGCGAGCCCCATGCTCCTGAGAGTTCCAGCACAGCAAATGAATCAAGTTCTTTTTCCACCTCTCCAAATATCTTCTTTGTCTCCCTGTGGATCCCACACATTTGTTCATTAGGGCTCAGGAATTGCCAGAGACTGGCTTTTCTGGCAATGGACACTAGATTCTTCAGAAGAATATTGGTTTTGAAGTCCTCCTGCTGTGACAGTTCCCAGCATGTGGGCAGCAGGTACGAATTTTGGTTTCTTCCTAGGAAAGGCAGAGACAGGGCCTACAGAAGCTGGGGCTGCAGCCTGTGGCGATGGGGTCTACACATTAGTTCAGACAGAAGAGGCAGATGGGTTCTTTCTGGAAGGCTTGTGTGATGTCTGAGACCATTTTCCTGAAGGAAGGAAATTAGGAAAGGTATGATTCAAACTTCTTCATCTTATGCCCTGAGGAACAAAGACCAAAGCAAAATTTGACTCAGGTTGTAACTCAATGATAAACATCTGTCTAGAGTAGAATAGGCTTTATTTTGCATAAGACAAAAATAGAACCTGAGGTACAAAGAGAGCTCTCAGACCTGTAGGTAAAATTGTTGGGTTCATGCATAACTCACAGGGCACTACATCCTACCCTTTTCTTTTGCATAGAAAAATGAACCTCAGAGAGGCCAGATATGGTGGCTCACACCTGTAATCCCAGCACTTTGGGATGCCAAGGCTGGTAGATCAGGTTGGAGACCAGCCCGGCCAATATGGGGAAACCCCATCTCTACTAAAAATACAAAAACCAGCCAGGAGTAGTGGCACATGCCTGTAATCCCAGTCACTCAGGGGACTGGGCAGAAGAATCGCTTGAACCCTGATGTTGCCGTTAGCTGAGATTGAGCCAATTCTCTTCAGCCTGAGCAATAAAGCAAGACCTATAAAAGAAAGAAAAAGAAAGAATGGAAGGAAGGAAGGAGGGCAGGAGGGAAGGAAGGAGAGAGAGAGAGGAAAGAAAGAAAGAAAGAAAGAAAGAAAGAAAGAAAGAAAGAAAGAAAGAAAGAAAGAAAGAAAGAAAGAAAAGAAAGAAAACAAAAGAATCCTCAGTTTTGTTGAATTTTGACTTTACTCCAAAAAGCTTGAGGTTTAAGGGGATGAAATTAGGACCAATTTATACCATTAGACGATGGGTCCTGAATACTCTGAAAACCATTCTTTTTTTTTTTTTTTTTTTTTGAGACGGAGTCTCGCTCTGTCGCCCAGGCTGGAGTGCAGTGGCGCGATCTCGGCTCACTGCAAGCTCCGCCTCCCGGGTTCACGCCATTCTCCTGCCTCAGCCTCCCGCGTAGCTGGGACTACAGGCGCCCGCCACCACGCCCGGCTAATTTTTTGTATTTTTTTTTTAGTAGAGACGGGGTTTCACTGTGTTAGCCAGGATGGTCTCGATCTCCTGACCTCGTGATCCGCCCGCCTCGGCCTCCCAAAGTGCTGGGATTACAGGCGTGAGCCACCGCACCCGGCCTCTGAAAACCATTCTTAATGCTCGTTGTGATTGGTTTAGAAAAGATTGATTTTGTACAAAAGAATAAAAAAGTGATTAGGAAATGGTATTTAACTGAGATTTTTCTCTCGTTTCATTTACATATCATAATTTTCTCTTTTAAAGTATTTTGAAGAATCTCAATCACAATCCACCACTGCAAAATAATTTCTATATAACCATTATTTATTTACTGAACATTCTGAAATTTGATCAGATTTCACCCAGAAATGCTAAAGAGACATTTAGTATACTCTAAAACAATATTATCCTCAAATTAGTCAATGCATTACCTAAGTTGTATATTATGGAATATTCTGTCTTGCGCATATATTTGTGTGCCACCTTTATAACAGAGGGTACTACATTTATGCACAACATATAGAATAAAATATTCTCAATAAAATTTAGGATATACAGCAAGTATAAAATTGTAAGATATCTGAAAACTATTTTCTGTGTTCTTAGAATACATAGGAACAACTAAGGAATGCATAAATGATACAACTAAAATTAATCTTCACTGTAGTTCACAAGTATGTAGGAAGACAGGATGACAAAATAAGTGTAAAAACATTTTTACTAAGTAAGCAAATGACATCAACTTATGGAAACAAGCTCAGTTTGTTGAAAAATTAAACGTAGGTCAGTCTGTTTTGGATTGGAAAAGTAGCAGGAACTCCTCCTCTGTTAGCTGTGTTCTCACCCTAGAAATATACTTATGGTCTCACTGATACTTGCCATAGAAGTAATAATATAAAGTCTGATCAGGGATCAGGGCCTCACCATATAGTGATAGTAGCTTTCAGACATCTTCACAACCAGTCCCAAAGCCACTCTGTGTGTCCCAGAGAAGAATGAGTTTGGCTCCTTGTACCTCTTTATATTGAATCTCTGAAAAATCACAGCCCTTTTGAAAAGGTTGTATGTTTCTTGGAGTTTGGGATAGCCATTAGGGTTCTTGATTAGGTTTCACCAGAGGAGAAGAAATGATTGATTCAACACCTTGGCTAATTTCCATAAACAAACTTTAAACTTTCTCTCATCAAGAACCACTGAGTTTACAACAAAAGAACCCTCAAATACCAAATTTGTAGATAATTTTTGGGGTACTTTATTTTACTCATCAAAAGGTGAGAAAGAGAATACCATCAATTTATGATTTTAATAAATGTCTTCAAAAGTCTGGAATATTTTTTCTCCTTTTTCTTTGTGTTTGTTTTTTGTCTTATGTTTTTGGAAATGTTTTGCCTGAAGTTGGCTTTAATGTTAATAGTCACTGAACTAGACTGGAAATGCACTTTGCTGTTGCTTTTAAAACTTGATTTCAGGTTTTAATGCATTACTGTCAATTTATATATATATGCACATATTCTGGTTCTGTAGCGCAGGCTGGAGTGCAGTGGTACAATCACAGTTCACTGCAGCCTTAAACTGCTAGGCTCGTTTTCTCAAAGAGCTGAAATTACGGACGTGAGCCACTGCACCCAGCCTGTTATTTTGTGTTTTTAATAAAAGCATAAGAATTATCTGTATTATAAATTAAGAAACAGAATATCTTTAAGGAAATATAATATCTTTAAGGAAAAATAAAATCTCTAGTAATTATAGGCTCCTATGAAAACCACCTTTACCAATAGCAATTTTGTGTATATCCATATAACACATACATATATAAATATATATAATATATACGTGAATTTTTTTCACATTTGGCAGACATTGAAGAATAAAAATTATAATTTATATTGATAAAAAGTGAAATAAGTAAAATTTGCTGTTTAGTGAAAACTTTGTTTAGCAACTTAAATGAAGCTGCAGAAAGTGTGAATTGGTTAATAGATATAAAGATATGTCATGAGGGCTTCACAGATGGACAAACAGAGGTAAACTAGGAGAGTGATAGTGACACATGGAGGATGAGAGTATCATGTACGTGCTTTATAAACAGTATCATGTTTGATTGGCTGTAGCACAAAGTAGAGCTAACTAGAGAAGATGAGGAGAGAACATATTCAAGGGTATAATGTTTGATAATTTTTTCAGAGTAAACAAATGAATTCAGGAAGCCAACCAATCCCCATTTTGGATGTGTTAAACATAACTTTACTTTGTTTTGAATGTGCAAAACAATATATTTTGGCTGATTTTTAGTAATTTTCTTCTTTGGTGGCTGATTCATGATGATGTGTTTAAGTTTGAAACCACTAGTGAAGATGAAGAATCTCTTAAAAGAAGCCAAAATAAACTGTTTCATTTTGAGGGAACACATAATAGAATGACAACAGAGTGCTCCACAATCATAAATGTAAGAATAAGATAGTGGACTAATATTTGTAAAGTGTCGAAAAATGTAACTGCCAATACGGAGATGAATGTGGATTAGAAATTTTTTTATATAAGAGGATAAAAGGATGATCTTGTCACATAAGTATAATAAAAAAAAGGAGGCTTTATACCCTACTAAGGGCTTCTAGAACAGTACCTATGAGATCTACTTGAAAGGTAATTCCAACATTTCTGCCACATTTGAATCTGGCTTTATTTATTGCTTAGTCTCTTAACAGTGTTTCCTTTATGTATCTTTTCTGTTTCTATATATGTCTGGTAAGTTTTACTCAAAAAGTGAACTGTGTAGAGTAGACTAATATAGAAAGCAAAACCAACATGTGTTCCCTTTTACTAGGCTGAATGTGTGTGTTTTGAGGGAAAAGGTTGAATCAATCTAGTCAGGAGTTGATTTGGTTTTGGGTCTTGTTCCTGTTAGAGTTAATTTCAGTGCACCATAGGTTTCCTGCTCATCTAGCATTACTTTGTGTTTCGGATTGGACTGGTTCAGCAGCTTTTCTCAGTATCTGCTGTATCCTCACCTTTAAGTTTCCCTTCAAATTCCATTCAGTCCCCCAGAAGACACTGCTTTGACCTGTTACTCAACAATTGTTAGCCTAGTTGGGAGTGGGGATGAGGATGGAGAAGCATTCTCTGTCATTCTGATGAAGCTCAGTCACAGGTTGACACTGTTTCTGGGTCTTCATGGATGGAACCTTCTTAATGATCCTGTCCAAACTTCAGGTGTACATTAAATCCTCCACATATTTTTTCCCTCTTTTTTGTTTTCCCCTTTCCAAAGTTCAATTAGTTTTACCAATGTCCCAAGGGCAATGATATTCCTTATCTTTTCCTTTGTAGTTTTAGGTTTTGTTACACGGGAGAGACGGGGAGGTAAATACAGGTCTTTAAATGTGATATTCACTGAATCTCTTCACAGACTGTAAAACAAATGTATGTGGCACATATACACCATGGAATACTATGCAGCCATAAAAAAGGATGAGTTCGTGTCCTTTGCAGGGACATGGATGAAGCTGTAAACCATCATTCTCAGCAAACTAACACAAGAACAGAAAACAAAACACCTCATGTTCTCACTCTTAAGTGGGAGTTGAACAATGAGATCACATGGACACAGGGAGGGGAACATCACACATCAGGGCCTGTCAGGGGGTGGGGGGCCAGGGGAGGGATAGCACTGGGTTAAATACCTAATGTAGATGACGGGTTAATGGGTGCAGCAAACCACCATGGCACGTGTATACCTATGTAACAAACCTGAACATTCTGCACGTGTACCCCAGAACTTAAAGTATAATAATAAAAAAGTTTTATGTCTTCATGATGATGTTAACTTATCATAAATTAAATTATTTATATATATATGCATTTGAAAAATTAGGCATAACATCAAATTCATCTATGTCAAACTCCTTATTTTACATGTTAAAATATTTTTTAAAAATATATAATTCTCTTATTCATGAAAAATAATTACAGTTTCTCTCCTTGAATGCAATGCTTCCTGTATCTTATCCTGGTTAATTTTTAAGTTTCCTAACGATTACCTTCCAAAATATTCAATATTCTAACTTCTAATATTAATTAATGGAGTTTGAAATTTATCTAAATAAAACACTGTAATATAACATTTGTGTGTTTCAATTCTTCTTAAACTTCTCTTTGAGATTCATTAATTGTTACATTTCATTACATTTCATTGTTGTTATCTTTGTTTTATAGAATTCTTTTGTATGATGAGATCACAATTTATTTAGCAATTCTACTATTGATGAATATTTATTTTGTCTCCAATTTGGAGCTACTATAAAAATTGATGCAATGATCAACATTGTGTTTATCTTGAAATACACATAGGCAATCTGTGGAATATAGTTTAGAATTAGAATATCTAGTGCATAAGGAGTACTCATAGTCAGTTTGCCAAAAACTGTTTCAGTTTACATCCCTCCAGCCATGAATAACTTTCATTGATTCTTTATCTTTCACAACACACAATTTTATGTGTCTTTAAATTTTACTAATTTTTATGGAGGCCTGCAGTTCAATTTATGGATTAATTTTTACTATTCTGAGGACTAATAAAAGTAATCCCTTTTTCATATTTGGCCAGTTATTAGTTATTTATGGCTCCAATTTTATGAAGTGCCTGTTCAAATATTTTACCCAATTTTATATTGGGTTCACTTTCTTTTATTTATTACAATCATTAATCACATGTATTATATTTTATTGCATATATGTCGGGATAAATATTTTTCTCCACTCTGGGTTTGCATTTTAATTCTTGGATGGTATATTTTGAAACACAGAATCATTTTTGATATAAACTAACAAAATTTTCCTTCTTAATTGTTACTTTCTTGTCCTGGTTAGGAAATCTTTCTCTTTGAGAATATTTTATTGTGTTCTCATCACCTTCAGACCATGAATCCATGTGGAAATGAACTGTGTATGGTTTGAGGTAGGGGTGAGCATTTATGTCCATTTGAATATTTAATTGATCCAGCATTGTCCTGATCACCTTGTAAATTTCACTGTAGAACAGCACTCTAATAATGCATGAGCATTTGTATATAAGATGAGATTTACAAAGGTAAGCACAGCATAGGAGGTCAAATAAGATTACCTCAAAGTATAGATTCATAAATAAAACACATGGATAAGTATAATATTGTTAGATGAAGAGAAAGAAAATATTTCCAAGTTACCACTGAGTCTTTTTACTCCAAGTTTTTTCATGAAGCACAAGATCCCTATTTTCTTCCATTGATTTTAACTTCATTTAGACACCTCTGTCATCTATTATTTCACTTTGTGACATTCAGAAATAATGAAAAACCAGAGAATATATTCTATGCCATGCATCATGGGTAATGATTTTCCAAAAATGATTAAACAAAGAACCAATACACATGGTTATAGTGTTTTCACCATATTTAATAGAAACCGTATTAATGAGTTGTGATGACATTAGAAGGCAACTAAAGAAGTTAAATGTAACTTGTTTGTCCTCTTTGATGAGGCACAAAAAAGAGGGCTTCCTGGGATAAAGGGGTTCCCACAGCATGTGGACACATTTCTGATTTGTCTCTGGTCAGAAGTGACTACAGCAAAAGATAGGCCTGAGAAGAGGTGAGAAGGCGCAATTATGGATGGTGTATATAAGGGAACTTTGATCAACATCAACAATGCTCATGGTTCTACCTTCACAATCCAGGAATAATCCTACTTGGCTGGTAGGTCTTGGAACATATAGCACCACATGTGGGGTGTGGTAAAGAGATTGCAGTGAACGTCCTCCTTAACACATCCAAGAAGAAAGAGTCCCTCCTCTCCATCTATCTTGTCATTCTGTCTCTTCTCTTTCCAATAATTGTTACAGACACCAAAAGCCCAATTCCAAGATTCCCCGACATGAACCTCCCAAGAGTATTTGCCAGATGTGAAAGTCTGAGCGCCCCATACGAGGAAACATTCCGATTTTGCAGTGATACGGGGATCATCTTGAGGGTCGCATCCAACACTCAGGCTTCTCAAATCTCCATACAGGAAGATATGACTTTGGCTCTTTCAGGCTGAAGGGAAAAATCAACTACAAAAAATAAATAAAAATTTATAGACACATGTAAATAAGAGAAATTAGAATTATTTAGGGAAAAGTTGTTGGATATTAGACACAATATCACAAAAAATGTGTACACCCCCTTCAACCTTGGGAGTAATATCATACTCTCCTTCCCTGGATATTAGAAAACAATATTGCCGGGGGTGAACACTTCCTGTGATAATGGGAGTAATATTTTCTCTTTCACAGGCCATTAGGAACAATATCACGGGGTGTTTAAACACCCCGTGATATTGGAGGTAATTTCATGCTCTAACCCCTGGAATATTACCAACAATATCAAACAGGGGTGATGTACACCCCCTGTGATATTGGGAATAATATCATTCTCTCCACCCCCGGATATTAAGAACAATATCACGGCAGGGGTGGTACACCATCAGTGATATCGGGAATAATGTCATCCTCTCCTTCCCTGGAAATTAGGAACAATATCACAGGGGGGTGTACACCTTCTGTGATATTGGAAGCAATATTAACTCCCCCCGGATATTAGAAAAAATATCACACATGATGTACACCCACTGTGATATTAGGAAGAATATTACTGGCTGTACACCCACTCTGACTTTAGGAGAAATAGCTCCTTAAAATGTTACAAGTAATATCACAGGGTATGCAGCAATATCTCCCTAGGTTATTACAAATACTATCACAGGGTGTCCACCCACTGTGATAACAGGAGTAACACCTTCCAAGGATATTACAAATAATATCACAGACTGCACACCCACTATGAAATAAGGAGGATATCTCCCTAGGATATTACGAATAACATCACAGAATGTACACCCATGGTGTGCACCCCTTGTGACATTAGGAGTAATATCTACCCAGGATATAACCAATAACAGCACAGTGTGAACATACGTGATGTACACCCACTGTGATGTTATGAGAACTATCTCCCTAGGATATTACGAATAACATCAGAGTGTACATACATGGTATACACCCACTGTGGCACTAGGAATAATAACTTTCTAAGATATTACGAATAGCATCAGAATACAAACACATGGTGTACGCCCACTGTAACATTAGGCGTAATTTCTCTCTAGGATATTACAAGTAACATCTCAGTGTGTACACACATGGTGTACACCCACTGGGACATTTAGAGTAATATCTCCCTAGTATATTACGCATAACATCACAGAGTGTTCACACGCGGTGTACAGGCACTGTAACATTAGAAATAATATCTCCCTAGGATATTATGAATAATATCACAGGGTGTATAGCCAGTGAGATATTAGAGGTAATATCACTCTAGGATATTACGAATAATACCACAGAGTGTACATCCACTGAGATATTGGGAGCAATATCTCTCTAGGATATTACCAATAATATCACAGAGTGTAAACCCAGTGTGACATTAGCAGAAATATCTCTCTGGGATATTACAAATTATATCACAGAGTGTACACACAGGGTGTACACCCACTTTGATATTAGGAGTAATATCTTCCTAGGACATTATGAATAATATCACTGAGTGTACACCCACTGTAATATTGGGAGTCATATCTCCCTAGATTATTACAAATAATATCACAGGATGTACACCCACTGTGGTATTAGGAGTAATATCTACCTAGTATATAACAAGTAATATCACAGGGTGTACACCCACTATGATATTGGGAGAAATATCTCTCTAGGATATTATGAAAAATATCACAGAGTATACACCCACTGTGATATTAGGAGAAATATCTGGGATATTATGAATTATATCACAGAGTGTATACACATGGTCTACACCCACACTGATATTAGGAGTAATAACTTCCTAGGACATTACAAATAATATCACAGAGTGTACACCCACTGTAATATTAGGAGTCATATCTCCCTAATTTATTACAAATAATATCACAGGCTGTACACCCACTGTGATATTAGGAGTAATATCTTCCTAGGGTATTACCAATAATTTCACAGTGTATACACACATGGTGTACACCCACTGTGATATTAGGAGTAATATCTACCTAGTATATAACAAATAACATCACAGGGTGTACACCCACTTTGATATTAGCTGTAATATTTTTCTAAGTTGTTACAAATAATACCACAGGATGTACAAACATGGTGTACACTCACTGTGATAGCAGGAGTCATTTCTCCATAATATATTATGAATAATATCACAGGGTGTACACCCACTGTATTATTAGGAGTAATATCTCTGTAGGATATTACAATTAATATCACAGGGTGTACACCCACTGCGGTATTAGGAGTAATATTAGTATTATCACTCCTTGATTATTAACATGAATATGAATTACCAATATTAATATTAAGAAATAATTGCTAATAAAAAGTTTTCAGATTATTTATATTAATATTATTAGGAGCTAATATGGCTGTTTTCTAATGAATAAGATCAGTATCAGTTATTAATATCAGGCCTTATTAATAATTAATATTAATAATTTATTGTTATCATTAGTAGAACTATTTAATAGTAATTATCATTATTATTGGTATTGATTTTTAAAATTATATTATCAGTTATTAATATTGATAATTATTCATATCAATTAATTATTGATATTATTAATTGCGATAAGTAATATTGCGACATTCCTCACAATATCACAGAAAATGTACACCCATCTGTGATGTTGTTCCTAATAGCCAGGGGTAGACGATGACATTACTCCAAATATCACAGTGGGTGTACACCCCTTCTGTGATCTTGTTGCTAATATCCAGGCGGGGAGAGGACGGTATTAATCCCAATAATCCAGAAGGTGTAGACCTCCCCTGTGATATTGTCCCTAATATCCAAAGGTGGACAGGAAGATATATCTCCCAATTTCGCAGGGGTTGCACACCACCCCTGTGATATTGTTCCTAATGTCCAGGGGTAGAGAAAAATGACATGACTCACAGTATGGCAGGGAGTGAACACCCCCTCCATGATATTGTTCCTAATATTCAGGGGGGAAGAGTATGATATTACTCCCAATGTCATAGGGGGTGTACTCCCAATATCCCAGGGGGTGTATCGTATCCCGACCGGTGATAGACTCCGCCACGATGCCGGGAGTAGTATCACACCCCTCTCCTTCCCTGGATATTATGATACACATCGCAGGGGGGCGGGCGACACTCGCGATGCGGGGAGAAATATCAGCCCCTCCCGACATTAAGAGCCACATCGCAGGGGGGTGGACACCCCCAGTGATGCGAGAAGTAATATCTACCCCCTTTCCCCATGGATATTAAGAGCCGCATCGCAGGGGGGTGTACACTCCCTGCTGATGCGCAGAGTAATATCAATCCCCGTCCCTCCCTGCATGTTAGCAGTCACTGTGGACACTCAGTTTATTTACGATGTTTCCAGTAAGATCATCTTTTCTATTGAACCTTATGAACAAGATCACAGAGGGGTGTACACCTCCTGCGATATGGGGGTAATATAATTCTCTCCTCCACTGCATACTGGGAACAATATCACAGGGGCGTGTATTCCCCCTTCCATATTGGGAGTCATATCATACTTGCCTTCCATATATATGAAGAATAACATCAAAGAAGGGGTGGACACTTTGACGATATTGGGAGTAACATCATTCTCTCTACCCCTGGATATTAGTAGCAATATCACAGGGGTATGTACATTTCTTGTGATATTGAGAGTAGTAGTATTGTCTTCCCCGCTGGATATTAAAAACAATACCACAAGGGGAGTCAAACCACCTGCCAAATTTGAGGGAATGTTATCCTCTCCCCCCACCCCCGGCCCCCGGATATTAGAGACAATAACACAGGGGTAATGTACACCCACTGCTTTATTGGGAGTAATATCATCCTCTCCCTTCTTGGATATTAGGAACAATATCACAGTGTGTGTGTATGCCTGTCGCGAAATTCAATGTAATGTCATCCTGTGCCTCCCTGGATATGACGAACAATTATCACGGGGGATGCACAACTTCTGAGATATTGGGAGTGATATCATCCTCTCCCCTCTGGAAGTTAGGGACAATATCACAGGGGTAGTGTACACCCTCTGAGATATTGGGACTAATATCATCCTCCTGCCTCCTGGATATTAAAAACCATATCACAAAGGGCGAGTACACAAACTTCGATATTGGTATTCATACCATCCTCTCCCTCTTTGGATATTCGGTGCAATATTTCAGGTGGGGTATACACCACCTGCAATATTGGAAGTAATATTATTTTCTTCCCCCCACCTCCCTGGATATTAGAAACAATATCACAGGGGCCGTGAACAACCCCTGCGATATTTGGAGTAATATCATCGTCTCCCCTCATGAATATTAAGAACAATATCGGTGGCGAGGGGGGTGTACACACCCTTTGGTATTTGATATCATCCTCTTTCCCCCTGGATATTAGGAACAATATCAGAAAGGATGTACACACCCTGCGACATTTGCTGTCATATAATTGTCTCTCCCCTAGATATTAGGAATAATGTAACAGGGGATGTGAACACCCCTGCGATATTGGGAGAAATATCATCCTCTCCCCCCTTGGATATTAGGAACAATATCACAGGGGGTGTACTGCCTCTGAGATATTGGGAGCAAAATTATCCTCTCTTCTGGATATTAGGAAGGGTATCAGAGGGGGACGGTGTGCATTTCCTGCGATATTCAATGTAATCTTATCCTCTCCCTCCCAGGGTAGTAAGAACAATATTACAGGAGGGGTGTACACCCTCTGCGATATTGAGAGTCATATCATCCTGTTTCGCTCTGGATATTAGGAACAATATCACAGGGTTGTGTACACCCCCTGCGATATTGGGAGTCATATCATACTCTCTCACTGTGGATATTAGGAAGAGTATCACAGGGCTGTGTACACCCCCTGCGGTATTGGTAGTAATATCATCCTCTCTCCCTCTGGATAGTAGGAAGAGTTTCACAGGGGTGTGTACACCCCCTGCGATATTGGAAGTAATATCATCCCGTCGCCCTGAGGAGAGAAGCCATTTCTCTGACTGTCTCCTGTCTCTGAAGAGGTGGAGGAAGTAAAAGTTGAAAAACAACAGGAATGAAGTCAGTGGCAACAGCAGCCGGTGCCACTGATAAGCCGGCCTGAGGTGAAAAGATTACTCCCCCACCCCCCCACCACTCTAAGCACATGTGCTCTCAGTCCGTCACGACCCTTTCACGTGGAACCCCTTAGAGCTGTAAGCCCTGAAAAGGGCCAGGAACTCTGTCTTCCTTCCAGGAGCTCAGCTCTTGAGACGCGAGTCTGCCGACGCTCCAGGCCAAAAAAAAAAATCCCCCTTCCTTTTTGAATTTGGTGTCTGAGTGGTTTTGTCTATGTCTCGTCTAGACCATTTCTTGGTTCCCTGAGTGGGAATCAAACCTGGGCTGCGGCTGTGAGAGCGCAGAATCCTAACCACTAGGCTACAAGGGGAACTTAGAACTTCATACTAGGTAGATTACCCAACTTTAATAGTGGGTTGGCCATCAGAAGGAAGCCTGGACAGGTCCCTTGTTTCTAAGGTGTGGCACAAGGTAACGGGTAAAGGATACCTAGACCAGTTCCCATACATAGACACTTGGTGACAGCTGGTGCTAGACCCCCCAGAGTGGCTAAGAGGGCAGGCAGCAGCAATACTAGGAGCAAAGGGACAGATAGCTAAGGAAGGATCCCGCTCCACGCACCCAGGGAAATCAACTCCTGAAGTTCTCTTCGACCCAACATCAGAAGATCCATTGCAGGAGATGGCACCAGTGATCCCAGTGGTGCCCTCCCCTTACAAGGGAAAGAGGCTCCCCACTCTTGAGCCCACAGTGCTTGCGCCTTCCCAAGACAAGCATATCCTTAGGCCACCCAGAGCAGACAAGAGAGGAGGTGGAGACTTATAGAGTCTGCAGGTAAGTATTTCTTTTATTTTTCATTCTTTGTTTATACAAATTGTGAACTTCTGGAGGGGAAGTCCTAGATATTATACAGTTTTATGTACAGCATGATATCTAAAATTTAATTGGAAATCTTTCTTGTAGAATATGAGAAGTGCTATGTTGTCTGGAACTTCAGGTTGCAGCCTTGGTTATCTGCAAAGTTTTCAAAGTGCTCAATAGCCTTTTTTATTTTCCTAATATTCCACTAAAGTTATTACTTTATAGTGGTATTTTGAATTGACACAATCTATTTTGTTGTTTGAATGTTCTTTTTATAGCATCTTGTTATTTTTGATATTTTGTTATTACTTGTGTTACTTTGTGAAACTATGTGAACTTTTTATTTGTTTATGTATTTATTTATTTATTTTTGAGACAGGGTCTTGCTCTGTCACCAAGGCTGGAGTGCAGCGGTGCACTCAAGGCTCACTGCAGTCTCGACCTCCAGAGCTCAAGTCACCCTCTCACCTCAGCTTCCAGAGGATCTGGGACTACAGGCATGTACAACTATGCCTGGCTAAATTTTTTTTTTTTTTTTTTCAATAGAGAAGTCTCTCTTATGTTTCCCAGGCTGGTCTTGAACTCCTGAGCTCAAGCAATCTTCCAGCTTCAGTCTCCAAAAATGTTGGAATTGCAGGCATGAGTCACTGTGCTTGGCCTTATATAAATTCTTAGTTTTCCTAGTTCCTTTTTTTTTTTGTTTTTTTGTAGAGCTGGGGATCTCACTTTGTTGCCCAGGCTAGTCTTGAACTCTGTAGCTCAAACCACTCTCTTGCCTTGGCTTCCCAAAGTGCTGGGATTACAGGAGTAAGCATGCCTGGCCCCAGATTCCATCATCTAAGTAATGGAACGGCAAGCATAAAACGACCTAATGAGTTTTGAAGAAAAAAATAAAATAGAAAGTGTAAAACCATTTGCATATTAGTTTCCTGGGGCTGCTGTGATAAAGTATCACAAATAAAACAATAATTCACTCTCTCACTGTTCTCAAAGTCTGAAGTTTAAAATCAAGATGTTGACAGAATCGGTTCCCTCTGAGGATTCTGAGGGGAAATCCACCTCCTGCCTCTCTGCTAGCTCTGTTGGCTGACGGCCACCTTTGGCTTTCATCAGCTTGTGGCAGCATAGCTCCAGTGAACTCTGTCTCTGCCTCTGTCGCCACATGGCTATGTGTCTCAGACCTTCCTTTAATTTCTTCTATCCAGTCATTGGAATTAGGTCACATCCTAAATCCAGATTGATCTCATTGGGAAATCATCAAGTTAATTACATCTGCAAAGATCCTATTTTCAAAAGGTCATATTCACAGATATCAGAGGTTAGGACTTAGAAATATATTTTCAGGGGCCACCCTTTAACTGACTACAGTTGGAAAAAAATTCTGGCTCATAAAAGGGCCACATAACAACAAAAACTCAACTGTATTTTCATTTCTACTGCTTTATACACATATACACATCATCCTAACTTTTAGAATTGGAAAGACAGAATTTTTTCCTTCCTAGACTGGATTCTGAATATTCCACATCTTTTTTTCTAATGTCAATTTTATGTAATTTCCCCTTTTTCTGAATTAGAATACATCTTATATTTATTTTTTATAATCATCACTTACAAAATATTCAGAAGTTTAAGACTACTTTTCATTCCTGAACCATTTGAGGGTAAATTTTGATCTGGAACACAATGTATGGAATTATTTAGTTCTTCATTTCTTTTTTTATCTTTTTTTACTTTTCTATGTGAATGTTACTTTTTTTCTTAGTTATTCTTTGTTTTACATTATTAAGTTTGTTTTTATTTTAGTTTTCTTAGGACACTGATGAAATAACTTTGATTTTTGACGTTAAAATTAAATAATTTTCAAATTAATCCTCTTAAATTTTTTCACAATTTATTTTAATGCTTTATTCTTTTGTAAGTTTTAATTATTTTAATTCATAGCTGTATTTCTTATGGAAGAATTTTATAAAAGTATTTTTCACATAATAAAGTTTAATATATGAGCTATTATTCATTCTCTCCTCTTTTCCAAATATGGACTTTGATTATGCTCCAATACTTTAGAACACTTTAATCGATGTTTTGAGACTTTTGTTACTTATATGATTTTATCTCTATTATGCGTCACTCTTCTAGTAAATTTTTAACGTCATTCAAAGGCTACACCTTTCTTTACTGAAAATTAAAAATAGTTCTCAAAAATATTCTTCTCAGATATTCAGAATCTCATTCACAGGACTTCACCTTCCACTGTCATCTTAAGGCTGTCCTCTTTCCCTTCTAATGCATATTTTCCCCCAAAGGCCCTATGTTACACTCCTTATTTATTCTCCATTCAAGATGTAGTTTTATTTATTTATTTATTTATTTATTTTTGAGACAGTCCCATTCAGTCTGTCACACAGGCTAGAGTGCAGCGGCATGATCTCTGCTCACTGCAATCCTTGCCTCCCGAGTTCAAATGATTCTCCTGTCTCAGCTTCCTGAGTAATAGAGATTACAGGTGTGCTCCAGTGTGCCCTGTGAATTTTTGTATTTTAAATAGAGACGAAGTTTCACTGTGTTGGCCAGGCTGGTCTCGAACTTCTGACCTCAAGTGATCCACCTGCCTAGGCCTCCCAAAGTGCTGTGATTACAGGTGTGAGCCACCACACCCAGCAAAGATGTGGTTTTATTTAATATTATATTTATTCATAATGCAATTTTACTTATGTGATACTTAGTCTTAGAATAGAAGATTATCCTAAAAAGACTAGTGAAAGAGTTATGAGAATTTAGAGAGTGATCTGAGGAAACATGTACAAGAGGCATAACTTTGAACAAAAAATAATTGTTAAAACAAATAGTAGTCACCAGATCTGCTATGTTTTCAAGTTCTAGTAAATGTCAGGTACTTTGGAGGGACTTTCTGGAGGAAGAAAAACTTTTACTGAGGCTTAAATGTGAGGAATAGTTAACCAAATAAAATGAAAAATGTTTTAAAATTCTCATTAAATCCTTGTTATTTAAAAGGAGAAGCAGAGTGGTTCACTAGAAAGAATTCATTCTCATGCACAGATCTTGAAGAATCTATAAAATTAGTTTTTTATTACAGGTTCAAGATCCCCCATATAAAGACAATAGCTGGACGTATGTCTGGAGGAGCTCTTGGGCTTGTTTTATTGTATCTTCAACTTCTCAACTGTACCTTTAGCCATGAACATCTGGCTGCACTTTGAAAGTGGTCGTACTAAGGTCACTATAGAATGAATGTTCTTTCCCTTTTAGCCATTTCTCCTTCCACTTTAACTTTTTACTCTCTGTCTCCAGGACCTTTCTGTTATATTAAGCTTCTTGAGTGAAGGGCCTGGTGTTTTGTCTTATTCAGCTCTATTTAAGATAGGTTCATGTGAAATCTGGCACAATGCAGGCTTGGGTGGGGTGTGGAGATACTGATATTAAAAATGGAGCATATGAAAGGCAAACATAAATTTCAGTTACAGAATAGGCAATTTTCCATTTATATTGTTAACGGTAAATTAATTATACAAGGGACATGGCAAATAGGGTGAAATTCCTCTCATTAATCTGAAGGAAAGCAACTTTTCTTTTTTCTGCTCAGAAATACAGAATCACACATACTGCAAGTGTCCGTGTCCTCTGCTATCTGTGCTTTGTTCTATTCAGGCCCTAAATGGGTTTGATAATGCACATCCCACACTGGGAAGGGAAGCCTACTTTACAGAGATCAATTCAAGCTGATACATAAAATTAACCATCACACTTAATTATGCTACTATGAGGAATTGAGTTAACGAGTTACCAAATATTAAGCCCTTGTCACATTTCAAAAATAAAACCAATTGACTTTGCTGTATTGAAAATATGACTAAAGTTCATGCAATTCTTTCAACCATTCTTATATCAGTATATAATTATGTATTGCTTCAATTGTACTCATTAAATGTGATACCTCTTATTTTTCATATTTTGTGGTCAAAATTTGTATTGTTTCTTCCCGCAGAGTAATAAAACCTGAGAGGGGCTCAGAACAAGATATTAGATATTTAATTAAAGCCCAAAGACTTATCTCACTCTCTTCCCTAAAGTATTGAAAGGAAATGAAGATAAGGGAAAAGAACCAAAGAGAAAAATCTCTCACAGAACTGTCCCAGACACAGAGAATGGACTGGATTAATATTTGCTCTCTTTCACTTTGCAGAAAATTGGGGGAAAAATTAGTGTTAAATATACAAGCAGTCATCCACGTGCTAGAATGTGCTATTATGAAAGACAAAAAAAGCCAGGTATCCCTTTTTAACAGTGATGCTTGAGCTGAATTTTCAAGGAGCTAGTAAGCTAAAATGGTGAAATAAGATTGTAGAGTTATTTGTTTTTTGTATTTCACACATTTATTAATTGGCTCACATTCGTCGGGCATTCTTTTTCTTTAAGTACCATTTTTTCCCAAATTGGCCTTCTCAATCTCCTTTGTTGCTTTCTCTTTCTCACATTTTGTACCTTCTCTTCTTAGTCTACACATCTTTCCAGCTTGAACTCATAATGTGTCACATTTTTAATCTATCATTGTTATGTTAATGAGTCTTAAACTGATACCCCAATCTATGTATATCTACAGAACTTCAGATCACAAAGTAATTGTCTCATTGACATCTCCATCACATTTTCTTCTGGAACAATTTAGGAGTGTCAAAAACTCAGAATTCATCCTACTTGTAAATCCTGCTCCTTCCTTGAGAATGCTTGCCCTTGGCAACAATTTACAAATCACCCTATTGTCCGAATATTATCTCAATGATGTTCCCTGCCTCTACTCCATTAGCACAGTGAATGTGACACAGCCTCTCAACATGATGTCATAAATATGAGCTCCGTGAAGGGTGTCATACAGCCTCCAAAGCTCAATGAATTTTAATAAATTTTCTTGATAGTTAAATTTTCATCAGCTTTTCTGGTTGTTAATCACAAAATAAGCAGAGAAGGCAGTTTAGTGAAAGATAAATTTTATTCAAAAACTGATTTATAAATATTTTGATAATTAAGAGAAATCAAAATATTTTTAATTTAAGGCAGATTTTCAAAAGTTTTACTTATATATGTAATTTTATATTTCCATTATGTATTTTATATCTATATAGTGCAGACTCTAAAATGTGTTTCCACGTTTTTTTAAACAAATTTTTATTAAAGCTTATTTTGAGTTTTTGCTTAATAAAAATAAGGAAAGTAATGCAGAAGGCATATGGGACATTAAAAAATTAGTGATTCTTGTATTGCCTTAGGATCTTGTAGACAGTTTCAGTAGTATGATAGGTGTAAATACATGCTTTCATTTTCTTATAGAATCTGGGGATTTAAGTATTCTTATATGAATTCTAGATGGCTGATGGGTTGAATTTATTTGGAAAATGCTGTTGCAGAGTATGTCCCTGTTTCTCTTCTTAACATTAAGTTTACAAAATTAATTTTAAAGATCTGATTCTTTTTTACTTCCAAATCAGAAGATACTGTAAGTGACATTTGCCACTAAGTGATAGTAAGGCCTATAGCCCAGGCTAGATTGTGAGATGTTCAAATTCAACTGGAGCTTTGCTAGTGATTTTAAATAAAATGTTTTAAAATGTATTCAGCACCTACTTTTTTTTTTTTTTTTTTTTTTTTTTGAGATGGAGTCTCGCTCTGTCGCCCAGGCTGAAGCGCAGAAGTGCCGTGGCGCGATCTCGGCTCACTGCAACCTCTGTCTCCCGGGTTCACGCCATTCTCCTGCCTCAGCCTCTGGAGTAGCTGGGACTACAGGCGACCGCCACCAAGGCCGGCTAATTTTTTGTATTTTTTTAGTAGAGAGAGGGTTTCACCGTGTTAGCCAGGATGGTCTCCATCTCCTGACCTCGTGATCCGCCCGCCTCGGCCTCCCAGAGTGCTGGGATTACAGGCGTGAGCCACCGCGCCGGGCCTACTCTTTTTTAAGACTAACCCTCCTTGTGTAGGATACAGAGATGAATGGTACAATTCTTGACTTCATGACACTCAAAGTTAAAGGTGGTATTATTTGGTTTAAAAAGCACAAATACTGACAAATACAGAATAAACTTCTGAGTTTGCTATTACAATATAATATTATTGGTTGAAATAACGATCTCTTTGCTTTTCTGTTCCTCATCTATACATTCATGAACTGGGAATCAAATTACAGTGAGATTAGATATACGTAAAAGTTAGACAATGCTGATAAAGTACCTATTGCACAGTAGATTCACAGAAAATGTCAGGTTAATTTTCACCTTCATCTTCTCTTTCTTTTATCATCCATATTTCTCCTTTAATTCAAACAAAAACATTTAACGTATATTATAAAACAAGATATATTACATTAAATAAATAAAAATACAATTAAAGACATTTCTCTGCAATGCACATAAAAACCTATAACCTTGCTAGAATTTGGTCTCAACTTTGACTCAAAGTACCAGAATTTTTTTTAAAAAAATAGTGTTTTTGATTGTGTGTGTGTATACATACATACATATATATATGCAAACACTATATATTTGTACATAATGATAGGAGAACCTTGAATGCAAAGGCAATTGATAGAAAGTGCAGTAAAACTTTTAAAATGTAAAAATATTTTTGATCTGGTCTTCTGTTTCACACAGCTCGTGAAAACCACTAAACCCACTGAGATACAGTTTAGAGGCATCCTTTGTTTACACAATTCTAAAATTTTCACCTGGGAATTCGGAAAAGATATAGAGATGCAGTATAATTTCACACTATTTCCAAGCCTCTAAGTAAAAACAGAGAAAAACTAGGTTAACAGAATCAAAATTCACGAACAATAGATATTGTACAAGTTTTGCCTTGTGCATTATGAAACTCTTGCTTTATGCATATATACTTAGGATTTTTATCTACTTTCAGAAAATTAAACTGTGATAATTATGTAATATTTTCTCAGTCCTTAATGATATTTCTTTTCCCTAAGTCTACCTTATCTAAAGTTAATGTAGCTACTGCAGCATTCTTTAGGTTAGCCTTTGTCTGGTATGTATTCATCCTTTCCCTTTCAGGCTGTCTTCCTTTATTGATTTTCTGGTTTTCTTTTTCTTTTTTTTTTTTTTGCGTAGATCCAAGTGTCTTTCTTTCTGGCCTCATATGCTTTTGTCTAAAGAACTTCTATGTATATTTCTTGTAGATATTATATCTTCTGGCACTAAATTCTCTCAGTTTATCTTTGTATAGTAATTATAACATTGCTTTCAGTTGAGAAGTCCCTCGTTCTCAATTTTTTGGAATAGTTTCAGTAGTATTGGCACCAGTTCTTCTGTATGTCTGGTAGAATTTGGCTGTGAATCCATCTGGTCTATGATAGTTTCTTTTTTTTTTTTTTTTGGTTGCTAGGTTTTTTTATTACTGATTTATTTTTGGAACTTGTTATTGGTCTGTGTTTTTTTTTTTTTACTTCTTGGTGTGTTGATATTTTTACTTTCTTCCTGGTTCATTTATGACAGGTTGTGTCTTTCCAGGAATTTGTCCATTTCTTCTAGATTTTCTGTTTTTTGTGAATAGAGGTATTCATAGAAGTCTGTAAGAATCTTTTGTATTTCTGTGATATTGGTTGTAATGTCATCATTGACATTTCTTATTGTACTTCTTTGTATCTTTTCTTCTTTTTTTAATCTCTCTAGTGGTCTATCAATCTTGATTATTCCTTCAAACAGCCAACTTTTAGTGTCAATCTTTTGTATGAATTTTGCATCTCAATTTCATCCAGTTCTTCTCTGATATTAGTTATTTCTTTTCTTTTACTAGCTTTGCTGTTGGTTTGGGTTTTCTCTATGTGTATCTTTTTTTTTTTTTTTTGCTTTTTGTTTTTTAGTTTCTCTGAGTGCATTGTTAAATTATTAATTTGAGATTCTTCTGACTTCTTGAGGAAGACATATAGTGCTATAAAATTTCCTCTTAACACTGTGTTAGCGGCATCTCAAAGATTTTGGTAAGTTGTGTCTCTATTTTTATTAATTTCAAAGAACTTTTGACATCTGCCTTAATTTTATGGTTCACATAAGAATTATTTAGGAGCAAGTTTATTATTTTCCATGTATTTGTATAGTTTTTAGAGATCTATATATTTTTATTGCACTGTGTTACAAGAGTGTGCTTGGTATGATTTCAATTTTCTTGAGTTTATTGAGACTTGCTTCATGATCAAGCATGTGGTTCATCTTAGAATATGTTTGCATGCAGATGAAAAGAATATATATTCTGTGGCTGTTGGGTGAAGTATTTTGTAGATGTCTATTAGGTTCTATTGGTCAGGTGCTGAATTAAATTCCAGCCTTTCTTTAGTCTTCCATAGTGATGGTCAGTCTAATGCAGTCAGGGAGGTGTTGAGGTCTCCCACTATTATTGTGTGTCTGTCTCAGATGTCTCTAATTTGTGCTAGATTTTTCTCACCAGTAAAGCAATACCCTTTTAAGTACTCCACCAGATACCCCCTGCAGTGTGAGAATTTCCCACTGTGGATTACGGGAACATCAACCTCTTCTATGAACTTTTTCCCACTCCTCTGGATGAGGAGAACATCAACTGGCCTTGTGTGAACTGCCCGTATTCTCTCTGCTCCTTTGGGCTGGTTCTTTTCTTGGTCTCCTTGAATATGTTCCTCACAGGCATTGACTGATTTGCACTCAGTGGCTGAATCCAGCTATGGACATCTCTACAGATCTCTGGTTCTGTCTCTCCGTGCAGCTCTACCCTCAACCAGTACTCAGTCATGGAAACTGCAGTCACCTTGATCTTTCCAAATGTCCAAGTCTGTCTCTTCAACTTAGAGAGACCTATTGACTCCACGTACATTCCTTCTACAGCACTAAGTGCTGACATTCAGAAGTCTTCAGTTAGTACACTGGGGCTATCATTAGGCTTCCTTTGTCTGTTTTTTTCTCTCTCAGGGTTCAATCTCTTGTGACCCCTATTGTGACTCCAATGTCTGAAAATTGTTCTTTCGTATTATATTTTTGCCCTTTGGTTTTTGTTTTACATATGATAGCAGAGTAAATCCTAGTTCTGTCACTTCATCTTTGCACAAAACAAGTCTGTGGGGAATTTTTAAATTACGGATTCATTTTTTTTCTAAACATAGACCAGCTACTCATTTTATCAACTTTTATCTTCCATCTGTTTTGGTAGCATGTATCTTTCAAAGAATTGATCCATTTTGTGTCAGCTGTTAAAGTTATCAATATTGGCCTTTGCCAGATTTTTTTTCTGAATAAATTATGTAAGCCAGTAGCTATTGGTTTGGGGGTTCCCATAAGAGTTTCTAGAGATGAGGCCTGTAGCACTGTTAAGAGTGTGGACCACACTAAAGGTTAGGTGTGGGATGAATGCCCCTCATCACTGTCCTGTAGGAGGAAGTACCAGGTGGAAAGGTAAGCCCTTGTGGGTTGCTGCTAAGTGCAAAACTGAGCCAGGCAACCTTTCTGAAATTTGGTCCTCCTCCTAATTGCTAGTCCAGTGTTTCAAATGTCTCCAACCAAAACTGCCAGACACTGTTCAGTCCTATTGGACAAAAGTTTTTTTTTTTTTTTTTTTTGAGACAGGGTCTCACTGGAGTACAGTGGTGCAATTTCAGCTCATTGCAACCTCTGCCTCCCAAGTGCCTCTGCACTTGGAAAGGTTCAAGTGATCTTTCCAACTCAGATTCCTGAATTTCTGGGACCACAGGCATGTGTCACCATGCCCAGCTAAATTATATTTTTATTTTTTATAGAGATGGAGTTTTGCTAGGTTGCCCAGGCTGGTCTCAAATCTCAGCTTCTCAAAGTGCTGGGATTACAGGCACAAGCCACAAGACCTGGTCTGGTTTCCTGATTCCTTTAGGCACTGTCCATCCCTGTGTTTCCTGAGTGCTGTCTAATGCCATAAAAACCTCGAATCACTGGTCTTCATCCCCACTGCACCCCAAGTACCCAAAGCCTTTGTCTCCAGGTATTATGCCTTTGAAGAAAAAAAACCATAGCCTTCAAACTTCTATAGTGCCAGCCACCTTCCCTCTCTACTGTCACTGCCAGTCACTCATTTATCCTGTATGATGGACAGAGGAACCATTGGCCTTGGCCCTGAGCATAGCCAAGCACTGGGCTATGGTGAGTGACTGGGACTTCAGGAAGGTCCAATCCGTGGTGCAGTGGATATCCCAGAGAAAATACTGTAGTCAAAGCCTCTGAAGCCAGTACAGGAAGAAAGTTTTTTAAATAAGTAATTGGAAAGTGAGGTGGATAGAAGCTAATTACTTCAGTCTAGCCATTGTAATTTGCTGAATTTTTGTCTAGAGCAAAAATAGCTTTGAAGCACTGTGCACATGCCCTGCTTGACTACTGCTCTCTTGAGGGAACCCGTGACCATGTGGCTCATAGCAGAATTTCCACTGGAACTAACAGCATCACTCTGTCTCCAGACCCTGATGTTCCAGGGCCCTCTACTCGTCTTATGCTCCTGCTCTGTGAAAAATTGAAGCAAGCATTCACCCTGTTTTCCCAAACCCTACCCCCTAGAACCCCATTTCTGTGAAGCCACACAACATCTGTTTCCCAACATCTGCAAAACCCAGAAGAAGAGAGGGAGCTCCAACTGTCTGGGAGCACTATTGGTCTATGTGATTTATTGTGTTTATCTAAAGTGTTGTTGACATTTATTATTTTTATTTTATTTAACAAATTCAAAAGTGCTATGGAATATGTTCACATTATAAAGAAAAACAAGTTAGCAATGGCCTGTGTCCTCTACATGTTAAAAGATAAAATACTGCCTTTCATTCCCAGGCCCAATGTGTGCCTCTTTCTTTGCCCACTGTGCTCCTTCCCAGAGCAACAGCTGCTAGGCAGTTTATTGAGAGCCACATGCTTGCTTACCTTATCACTTCCTACCTGTGCTTCTGGCCCTCAATAATATAGTGTATATTTCTGCAGTTTTGCTTATTTTGAAACTATAGAAATGTCATAATCTGTATATTCTTCTGTAATTTTATTTTTCCCTCAAGCTTGTGTTCCTCCTTTTTTCAGATTTTCAACATGTTCTATTTTCTCCTATGTAAGCCCATATTATTGTCTAGCTCCTGTGCTATCAGTTTCCATCACCACAGGCACATTTTTGAAATTGCTTTTCATAACTTTTGGTATCCCCAAGGGATCATTGTACTATTCAGTGTAAAATGCTTGCAATACCCAATTACATGCTCTTTAATTCCTAGAATTTATCTCACAAACAAAATTTTACCTGAAATACCTGTGGACATTTAACATCTCTTTGTCTCTCTGAAATCAGCTTTATTTTCAGTCTATTGAGAAATTTTGCCTGAACACCTTAAGGGTTACCAAATTTCTCAAAATCCCTGTATGTGACTTCGACTTACCACTTGTTGAACTTTTTTTGAAAATTTTTTAGAGTTCTGATACATTAGAGTCTAGAAATAATAAGAAGAATGTGACCCTACATTAAAAAGTTTTATTATCTTTACATTTTTAGTATTGTTCTACTCATTTACAGAATGTCATAAACCATGATAATTTCAGATCACATTCTTAATGGGCAGAAATTTTGAAAAGATTAACAAAACAGATAGACAAGATTATAGGACGTCTGTGTTGAAAAGGTTCTGATGGAAATAACAGTCTCATACTTATCATCCACTCGTTGGTTATTCTATACTCCTCATTTAGGTTTTTTCATTTCATTGGATTTTTTGTCCATAAATATGTCATTTCATTTAATAGCTTCTTCTGTGGGGTAAAATAACTATGAATGTGAGTATCAGAAAACAAGCATTATGGATTTCAGACCTTAACTGATGGACAGGGGTCAGAAATACTGAATGAAAGTACTTTAGGGAGAGTAGAAGGATCATGTTTGCCTGCTTACTCTCTATAATAGTCTATTTAAGATTATTTCAGACTGTAGACCATGTGTAATATAATCATTTACAGGAGAAAACAGACAAATAATGATTCCTTATAGCATCTTCATAAGCATCTTCTATGAACACTTCTTTTTTGCTAATTCCAGTATACTATATATTTGTTTAAGGTACTAAATTTTTCCAATGTAAAAGCCTCTTTTTCCATAATGTTTTCTTAGCCAGTAGCTCTCTGAAAATTTAGACTGTATCTTGATGTTAGCAAAGTTATGTATAAGTAAAACTTTAATCAATTGACTTTATCACTCTCCCATTGGTATTCAAAACTCATAAATGCAAGTACATTTATGTATTTTATTCACAGATTTATCTTCCATGCTTAGAATACTGCATGGTACAAATTAGGCATTCAGTAGAAAATGGAGTGCTCATCATGAACCTCATCTTCCTTTTAATCTCTTTACCTCTGCCATCCTGAGATTTAATCTTATTATTATTATTATTATTATTATTATTTTTTTTTTTGAGACAGAGTCTTGCTCTGTCACCCAGGCTGGAGTGCAGTGGTGTGACCTCGGCTCACTGCAAGCTCCGCCTCCCGGGTTCACGCCATTCTCCTGTCTCAGCCTCCCAAGTATCTGGGACTACAGGCACTCACCACCATGCCCTGCTAATTTTTTTGTATTTTTGGTAGAGACGAGGTTTCACCGTGTTAGCCAGGATGGTCTCGATCTCCTGACCTTGTGATCCGCCCATCTTGGCCTCCCAAAGTGCTGGGATTACAGGTGTGAGCCACCGCGCCCAGCCAAATCTTATTATTTCATCTAATTGTCATAACCCTCCCCTCTTGAGTGCATCTCCAACATTACCCTATGAGAAAGTGGTGTAGCCTTTGATCAAAATTTAAATCAGCTAGCCAAGAAACCATTGCTTTCTAAACGACTACGGTAATTTAATCAAAAATTATATTTGGGTATATTTACTGTTCTAGGCACTATCAACTTGAAAATATGATGTTTAATACATTATCCTTATAACCAGGTGAAAGTTTCAATAAGAATAAACAAATTGATAAAACGTAGTAATATGGAGAATGCCAATGATCTCTATTCTGTTTCTCACTCATGATCTAGAAAATGCCTTCCTTGCAACCCATTGATAAAAATGCATGAGTACATTGTATATACAAGACATATTAACAAAATCAAATTTCTCCTTTGATATCCGTTGTCATTTTAAACAGGTCCCCACCCAAAATCAGCTTCTAAGTACATTATTTAAAAAAATGCAGCAAATAAACATATGAAGAAAATGCTCAACATCACTAATCATTAGGGAAATGCAAATCAAAACCACAACGAGATGCCATCTCACACCCATGAGAATGGCCATTATTAAAAAGTCAAAAATAACAGATGCTGACAAGAGCATGAAGAAAGGGAAACACTTATATACTGCTGAAGGAAGTATAAATTAGTTCAACCTTTATGGAAAGTAGTGTACATTTTTCAAAATACTTAAAACATAATTGCCATTAGACTCAGAAATTCTATTATTGGGTATATACCCAAAGGAATACAATTTGTTCTAACATAAAGACACCCACACACCTCTGTTTACTACAGCACTATTTTCAATAGCAAAGACATGGAATCAACCTAAATGCCCATAAACAGTAGACTGGATAAAGAAAATGTGGTACATATACAACATGAAATACAATAAAGCCATAAAAATGATATCATGTCTTTTGCAGCAACATGAATAAAGCTGGAGATCGTCATCATAAGCAAACTAATGCAGGAACAGAAGACCAAATACCATATGTTCTCACTTATAAGTGGGAACTAAACAATGAGAACAAATGGACACAAAAAGAGTAGAAGACATGAGGGCCTACTTGAAGCTGGAGTGTGGAAGGAAGAAGACAAAAACAAACAAACAAACAAACAAACAAAATTATTGTGTACTATATTTATTACCTGGGTGACTAAATAATCTGTACACCAAATCCCCATGACACATACTTTACCTATACAGCAAGGCTACCACGGACCTCTAAACCTGAAATAACATTTTCTTAAAAGAATTATAGTAAACTTTGTAAAATTGAATCATGTTTCAACCAGCCTCTTTATATATAAATATAATAAGCTGTTGAATCTGTCATATCTTTATCATCTACATCCCTGCATTGAAACACACCAATAATTAAATAATTGAACACAGCAATATGCTTCAAGTCCTTTAAAACTGGTAAGAACCAGTTTCTATTGTGAAATAAAAAGTAATGATCATGTAATAAACATTTATTTTACAAAAGTAAATATTGTGGTCCTCATTTCTACAGGAGGTTAGCACAAATGGCACTCTCATTCCTGAGGATTTCTGATAATTACCAGCATCACTTTTTTGCAGGCCTAAAGATTTCCTGACTTTTTTAGAATTGGTCCATCATCAGAAGCTTCTGAAGAGAAAAAATTACCACAATCAGAAAGAATATTTTCCTAATTATTTCATGCATTATTTACTTGTGTATTGAGAATAGTTTCTCTTTTATGTATATATGAATGCAGCACTTTTACTACACTTGATTGTAGCCAACAGACTCAGAAGCAAAACCACCTATAAAGTAGTATGTAATACATGTGAGATCTATTTATAGAATAAAATGTTACTAAATAATTTATAGGATGTACAAAAGAGAATTATAAGATAACTGGCAAATGCTGTTGAGTCCTTACTGTACATATGAACAACCAAAAATATATAAAACAATAGACAAAAAATCATTATATTAATTCAAAAATATATAGTGAAATGACATGACAAAATAATTTATAAATGGGATATAGAAATTGAGTCATTTTTTACCAACTAAGTGAACATTATTTCGTAAAAACAATCTCAGTTTGCTGATTTGTAAATTAAATTATGTTTGTTCAGCTTTACATAGCAGAAACTTCGCTTCTGTAAATTGTGAACTCACCTGAGGAACATACCTATGGTCTTACCAATGCTTGCTGTAGAAGTAATATGATGTCAGTTTAGGGATCAGGACCTCATAGTGTAGCAGTGTTAGCTCTCACAAGTCTCTGCAGCCAAGTGAAGACTGACTATTATAGAGAAGAATAAGCCTGGTTCCTTGAGTGTCTTTTTATTGAAACTTTGAAGGCCACAACCATATCTTTCAAGTTATGGCATTTCAAGAGTCTTCAGATCGGTGTAACAATGGATAATTAGGTTTCTTCAAAAGATTGATTTACCTTGGCAAATCTTAAAAAAACTCTTCAAATATCATCTCATTAAGGATCATAAATTTTTCAACAATAAACTTCCAAATGATGACTTTTTATCTAAAAGAATTTTTTAAATTTTAAAAAAGAAAAATATTTTATCAGTTAATAATTTTAGCCAATATCTTGGAATCTTTGGAAATATTTTGCCTGATGTTGGCTTTACATATATATTGTAACTGTAGAAAACATTTTATTTCTTGTATCGATTTATTTTTGTATTTTAATGCAAAAATTCAATGTAAGAACAACTTTGATGCCCACTTCAGAAGAGAGATTTTCCTCACCTCTCACACTCCAGATAAGGCAGCCTAAAATTTTTCTCTCAACAGTGGGATACATAATTGTAGGGAAAAGAAAGAGAGATCAGACTGTTACTGTGTCTACATAGAAAGGAAAGACGTAAGAGACTCCATTTGGAAAAAGACCTGTACTTTAAATAATTGCTTTGCTGAGATGTTGTTAATTTGCAGATTTGCCCCAGCCACTTTGACCCAACCTGGAGCTCACAAAAACATGTGTTGTATAAAATCAAGGTTTAAGGGATCTAGGGCTGTGCAGGACGTGCCTTGTTAACAAAATGTTTACAAGCAGTATACTTGGTAAAAGTCATCGCCATTCTCTAGTCTCAATAAACCAGGGGCACAATGCACTGTGGAAAGCCGCAGGGACCTCTGCCCTTGAAAGCGGGGTATTGTCCAAGGTTTCTCCCCACGTGATAGTCTGAAATATGGCCTCCTGGGATGAGAAAGACCTGACCGTCCCCCAGCCCGACACCCGTAAAGGGTCTGTGCTGACGTGGATTAGTAAAAGAGGAAAGCCTCTTGCAGTTGAGATAGAGGAAGACCACTGTCTCCTGCCTGCCCCTGGGAACTGAATGTCTCGGTATAAAACCCGATTGTACATTTGTTCAATTCTGAGATAAGAGAAAAACCACCCTATGGTGGGAGGCGAGACATGTTTGCAGCAATGCTGCCTTGTTATTCTTTACTCCGCTGAGATGTTTGGGCAGAGAGAAACATAAATCTGGCCTATGTGCACATCCAGTCATAGCACCTTCCCTTAAACTTAATTATGATGTAGATTCTATTGCTCACATGTTTTTGTCCTTATTATCACCCTACCCTCCTACTACTTTCCTTTTTGCTGAAATAATGAATAATAATCAATAAAAACTGAGGGAACTCAGAGACCGGTGCCAGTGCAGGTCCTTGGTATGCTAAGCACCGGTCCCCTGGGCCCACTGTTGTTTCTATATACTTTGCCTCTGTGTCTTATTTCTTTATACTATATACTTATTTCTATATACTTTGTCTCTGTCTTATTTTTCTGTGTCTCAGTCTCTCGTCCCGCCTGACTAGAAATACCCACATGTGTGGAGGGGCAGGCCACCCCTTCACATAATTATCTGCATGGCATTCCACAACCCCTCTCAGGGATATAAGAGAGAAACACTAGGAAGCATCAGTCCAGAGAACCCCTGTATCAGAGCAGAGGAAGAGAAGTTGTATTCAGGTAAATCAAAATTTATTTCTACTTGAGAAAATAATTAGGATGGAGAATTTTCCACCACAAGCACATTAAGTCCAGTACTTATGGAGTATGAAGGGATGCTACCCTAAAACTTTGAGAAACCCCCTTCTGATTACAATTGAACTGGATATCTTTCAAACAATCTGAGAGACCCAATCTATGGACTTTGAAGAAGCAGCTCAAATCTGTGCACAGGAGTTTTTAGAAAAGTGCCTTGGTTTCACAAAGAATAGTTGTGGGTCAGTGGAATGAGACAACAACACTGAAGAGCTGGAGGAGCAAAATGCTAAGAAGAGTGAAGGAAAAGGAGGGAGCCTCACCTTCTAGGATGCCTCACTTTGTACATAGGTAAAGCTGGACTATTCCACCACAAGGTGTCTATCACGTTGCTGTGTTTCTCTGAGATCTGGGAGTTTTCCAGAATGGAGCCATTCAGAGACAGGACAGGAGGTTTCACTCTGGGGGCAGAAGGCTGAGACTTAGGAGGAATAATCTCTATGGGAAAGATGCAGCTGAGCAGATAGTTGGATGCAGGTGCATAGTGGAAGAAGAGAGAGGAATAAACTTTTAAAAGCTGCAAGTCCCAGAAATCTCCTGATTCTCCAACACCAGTGAATACAGTCATCCAAATGGGGGAGAAGAAGCCAAGGGAAACCTGGAAGAAGGAAACTGGAGATGAGAAGTTGCAAGGGGAAGCTCTTACTGCTCACTAGACAGAGCAAACTCTTAGCCTCAGAAATAAGGAGCAAAGGGAGAAAGTCTGGCTCTTGCTCTGGGGCCAACACAG
This sequence comes from Gorilla gorilla gorilla, assembly GCF_029281585.2. Classification (NCBI taxonomy): domain Eukaryota; kingdom Metazoa; phylum Chordata; class Mammalia; order Primates; family Hominidae; genus Gorilla; species Gorilla gorilla. Next base: position 33,580,736 of record NC_073236.2, on the reverse strand, counting down.
TAGAGAATTATGCAGTAACTCCTCCAGACCCCTCTAACATTGCTGGAAGAGACGTCTGTGAGGTTTCCTTGCTCCTATAGTTTCTCTTGAGATTCTAAATTCCAAATTCCATGTCTGAACCAGGAGCTTTCCAGTTTTCTCTGTATATATATATGTATGTTTTTTTACCAGAGCAGATAAACATACATTACCCCATGCATGCTAAGGTCTTGAAACCGTGTTTTTAAAATTTATGAAATGAATCATGCAAGAATATATAGAGAAAAATGTAAATAAAACAAGCTTGCAAAAGTTTCAGCATTAATCATTATGTCAGCTTGCTCTCTGACCTGCTTTTTGATAGTCATTGCCTATTGTGCTAGAGTCATGTAGACCCTAGATTATAGTTCCCCTTAATTGTCCTATTCTGCAGACTGGTGAAACTACAGACTCTGCTTGTCTGAAGGAGCCCATAAGCAACGGACTCACCAGATAATCCAGTCTCCACATCCTAAGGAGTCCATCCCTCTTGCTTCAAATAATCAACAACCCTAATTTTCCAGCTTTTCACATTTCACAATCTCCTTAAAAATCCCAGCCCAGAACTCTTTGAAGAGATGGATTTGAGGGTCTCCTCCAATCTCTGCATTCAGCACCCTGTGATCATTAAACTTGTTCTCCCTTGCATCTCTGCTATCTCAGTGTGATTGATATGTTACTTTACAGCAGCCTTTTACTGTGCAACCTGTTGGTCCTATATCAGTCTGACAATTCTAAATTCCAGCCCAGCCTTAAACATCATAATGAAGGTATATAATATTTATCAAACAAGGAAGATAAAAGATATTTATTGACAGTTTGTTAGCTAGAGTTACACATTTTAAACATTTAGATATTTGTAGGTGAGCCTCAGTTTATTTTCTTGCACTGGCTTCATAAGTATGAGAAGGTGTCTGTGAAAAACATTAGATGCTGGTGAGGCTGTGGAGAAATAGAAAAACTTTTACAGAAATACTTGTAAAGTTCACAGTCCTGGGACATAGCCACATAAAAAGCTGAGATTTAAATGGAAGATTACAGAGCACTCTCTCTCCCCTAGACCACACCTCTATCCCAACAGAATCCCATAGCATTACATAGTGAATTACAGCCAAAAGAGTTCCAAGAAACAGATTCTCTCTGGAGAGCAGTAACTTGGGAAGCCCAAAGTCAAGAAGAGACAAAAAGGTGGGCAGCAGAGAAATTTGCAGCATTTTAGATGTATAGGTAGAGAAAACACTAAACATAGCTTAATTCCTAGCTATAAATCCCCACGTTGCAGGTCTATTTACCTCAGTCCATATTACCCAATACAGACAAGAAAAAAATTACAAGGCATGACAAATGACAAGAAAAAAAGTCACAACAAAACACTATCAGAAGCAGACTGAAGTATGATACAACTATTGGAATTTTCCAGACAGAAAATGTAAACTAATTGTGATTAATATATTAAGGACTCTAATGGAAAAAAAGTAGAACACATGCAAGAACAGATAGGTGATATAAAAAAAGAGATGGAAACTCTAAGAAAGGAAAAATAAAAGAAATACTAAAATTGGGTTAGGATTAATATCAGAATATATAAAATCTCATACAACTCAACAGCAACAAAAAACTCTTAAATATCCAACTTAAAAGTGAGGAAAGGACTTGAATAGACATTTCTCCAAAGAAGATATGCAAATGACCTGTAAGAACATAAAAGGATCATTAAGAAAATGCAAATCAAAGCCACAATGAAAACCATATCATACCCACTAGGATGGCCAATATACATGTGCACATGCACACACAATCACACATGTTGGCAAGGATATGAAAAAATTGATGGCACATTTTTGATGAGAATGGAAAAATGGATAGTGCAGCTGCCACAAAAGACAGTATGGTGGTTCCTCAAAAATTAAACATAGAATATCGTATGATTCACCAATTCTACCTCCAGATATATATCCAAAGGAATTGAAAGCGGAGACTCAACAGATGTGTGTACACCAATATTCGTAATAGCATTATTCACAATAGCCAAAAGATGAAAACCATGCAAATGACCATCAATGAATAAATGGATAAACATTCAATAGAATATCATTCAGCCTTAAAAAGAATTATCTTGATATGGCTGCCATCACAAAGTACTACAGATTGTGCAGCTTAAACAACTGAAATTTATTTTACCACAGTCTGGAGCTGCAAATCCAAAATCATGTGTGTCAACAAGGTTGTTTCTTCTGAGGCCTCTCTCCAACGTTTTTTCTGATTGTTTGTTTTGTTTTCATTTTGTTTTTCTGAGACGGGGTCTCGCTCTGTCACCCAAGCACGATCTCGGCTCACTGCAAGCTCTGCCTCCCAGGTTCACGCCATTTTCCTGCCTCAGTCTCCCGAGTACTGGGACTACAGGTGCCCACCACCACGCCCAGGCTAATTTTTTTATTTTTTTTCTATTTTTTTAGTAGAGACGGGGTTTCACCGTGTTAGCCAGGATGGTCTCGATCTCCTGACCTTGTGATCCGCCTGCCTCGGCCTCTCAAAGTGCTAGAATTACAGACCGTGCCTGGACTCTCCAAGGTTTATTGGTATTTGTCTTTTCCTTCTGTCTTCACATGGTCTTTCCTTTGTGTGTGTCTGTGTCCTAATCTCTTCAATATGACACCACTCATATTAGCTTCATATCCATCTCTATGACCTCATTTTACCTTGATTACTTCTTTAAACGTTCTTTCTTCAAATATCACATTATGAGGTACTGGGGGTCAGGACTTCAACCTGTGAATTTTAGAGATACACAATTCGGCCCACAACATAAATGAACCTTGAAAACATTATGCTAAGTGAAATAAATGAGACATAAAAGGAGAGATATTGTATGATTACACTTACTTGAGATACATGAATAGTCAAATTCAGAGACAAAAAGTAGAAGAGTGGTTACCAAGGCCTGGGGAAAGGGTTGGAGGAATGTGGAGTTATTGTTTAATGGGCAGTTTTGGGATGACACGAAAGTTCTGAAGGTGGATAGTTATGATAATTGCACAATAATGTGAATACACTTAATGCCACTGAATTGAATATTTAAAAATCGTCAAAATGATAAATTTTATGTTATGCATATTTTACCACAATAAGAAAGAAAACTCTAGAAATAAAAATATAGTAACAGAAATGGAGAATGCCTAGCAATGCATTGGAGAGGGAATAAATGGTATTAAAATCAAATCTTTTATTTTTCTTATTCTTAATCTATGTAAAGCATAACATTTAAAAATAATAGTATTACAATGTATTGCATGATTATCAAATATGAATAAGTGCAATTAATGATAGCAGTATTACAAGGGACATGAGAGAGAAGTTGAGAATATTCTGTATGAGGTACCTATACTGTACACAAAGTAATATAATGACACCTGAAAGTGGACTGAGAGTACAGAATCGTATATTGTAAACTGTAGAGCAACCATTAAAAACCTTTTTAAGAGAAGTATAATTACTATTCTAAGAAAGGAAATAAAATGGAATCATATAAAATGATCAATTAAAAAGAAGACAGAAAAAGAGTAGAAAATAACAAACAGCAAATTCAGTGAGCAGAAAACAATGAAAAACATAGTAGATATCACTCCACCTATATCAATAATCACTTCAATTATGAATGGTTTAAAAATGCTATTGTAACTGTACTCCATTTTCTTAAGAATGTAGATGAAAAGCTATATACATTAAGGAGAGACATGGAAGATACAAACACTAAAATAAAACTTCTAAAGGTAAAAATACAATATCTGATATAAAAATTCATTGGATTAGATTAACAGCAGATTAAACATTGCAAAGGAAAAGATTCATGAATAAAAATCATAGCAACTGAAACTACACAACATGTCACACACAGATTTAAAAAAAGACTGAAAATGATGAAGAGGGAATCTGTAAGCTAGATAAACTGCAAGCAGCTTAATATATGTAAGATTGGAGTTCCCAAAAAGTAGTAAAGAGGAGAATAATAAAAATGAGGGCCAGGTGCAGTGGCTCACACCTGTAATCCCAGCACTTTGGGAGGCTGAGGTGGGTGGATCATTTGAGGTCAGGAGTTCAAGACCAGCCTGGCCAACATGGTGAAACCCTGTCTCTAATAAAAATACAAAAATTAGCTGGGCATAGTAGTGGGTGCCTGTAATACCAGCTACTTGGGAGGCTGAGGCATAAAAATTGCTTGAACCTGTGAGGTGGAGATTGCAGTGAGCCGAGATTGTGCTAATTCAACTCCAGCCTGGGCAATACAGCGAGACTCAGTCTCAAAAAACAAACAAACAGAAAAAAAACAACGAATATTTGAGTACACAATGGCTGAATATTTACAAATTTCATGGTAACTACAAATTCACAATTCCAAAAATCTCAATAAACTCAAACATGAAAAAATTACAAGGCACATTAAAGTCAGATTGTTTAAGACTACTGATGGACAGCGTTAAATGCATCCAGATGTGGAGCACATGAGATACACACTAACAAAGAATGAGATAAGAATGAAAGCATATTCCTCATTGAAAGAAATGCAATCAAGAAAACAAGTATAGCTTTTCTATAATACGGAAAGAAAATAAAAGTACTGAAATAGTTCTATAGTATTTGTACTCAGGGAAATCAGATTTTCACAAATGAAGGCAAAATAAAGAGCTTTTCAGACATGCAAAAGCTAAAAGAAATCAGTAGCAGAACCATATCACAAAGAAATGTTAATGGAAATTCTTCAGGCAGAAGGAAATGATACCCAGTGAAATCTACCTCTATTCAAAGGAATGAAAAGCATCAGAAATTATAGCTACATGAGTAAATATTTGTTTCTTATTATGTAAATTTCTTTTTTATTATTACTATTATTTTTAAATTATAGTTTCAGTTCTGGGGTACATGTGCACAACATGCAGGTTTCTTCACATATGTATACATGTGCCATGTTGGTGTGCTGCACCCATTAACTTGTCATTTACATTAGGTATATCTCCTAATGCTATCCCTCCCCTCTCCCCCCACCCCACAACAGGCCCCAGTGTGTGATGGGGGCCTGTGTCCAAGTGTTCTCATTGTTCAACTCCCACCTATGAGTGAGAACATGCAGTGTTTGGTTTTCTGTCCTTGCGATAGTTTGCTCAGAATGATGGTTTCCAGCTTAATCCATGTCCCTACAAAGGACATGAACTGATCCTTTTTTATGGCTGCATAGTATTCCATGGTGTGTATGTGCCACATTTTCTTAATCTAGTCTATCATTTTTGGACATTTCGGTTGGTTCCAAGTCTTTGCTATTGTGTATAGTGCCACAATAAACATACATGTGCATGTGTCTTCATAGCAGCATGATTTATAATCCTTTGGGTATATACCCAGTAATGGGATGGCTAGGTCAAATGGTATTTCTAGTTCTAGATCCTTGAGGAATCGCCACACTGTCTTCCACAATGGTTGAACTAGTTTACAGTCCCACCCACAGTGTAAAAGTGTTCCTATTTCTCCACATCCTTTCCAGCACCTGTTGTGTCCTGACTTTTTAATGATCGCCATTCTAACTGGTGTGAGATGGTGTCTCATTGTGGTTTTGATTTGCATTTCTCTGATGGCCAGTGATGATGAGCATTTTTTCATGTGTCTGTTGGCTGCATAAAAGTCTTATTTGAGAAGTGTCTGTTCATATCCTTTGCCCACTTTTTGATGAGGTTGTTTGATTCTTTCTTGTAAATTTGTTTAAGTTCTTTGTAGATTCTGGATGTTAGCCCTTTGTCAGATGAGTAGATTGTAAACATTTTCTCCCATTCTGTAGGTTGCCTGTTCACTCTGATGGTAGTTTCTTTTGCTGTGCAGAAGCTCTGTAGTTTAATTAGATCCCATTTGTCAATTTTGGCTTTTGTTGCCATTGCTTTTGGTATTTTAGTCATGAAGTCCTTGCCCATGTCTATGGCCTGAATGGTATTGCCTAGGTTTTCCTCTAGGGTTTTTACGGTTTTAGGTCTAACATTTAAGTCTTTAATCCATCTTGAATTAATTTTTGTATAAGGTGTAAGGAAGGGATCTAGTTTCAGCTTTCTACATATGGCTAGCCAGTTTTCCCAGTACCATTTATTAAATAGGGAATCCTTTCCCCATTTCTTGTTTTTGTCAGATTTGTCAAAGATCAGATTGTTGTAGATGTGTGGTATTATTTCTGAGGGCTCTGCTCTGTTCCATTGGTCTCTGTCTCTGTTTTGGTACCAGTACCATGCTGTTTTGGTTACCATTGCCTTGTAGTATAGTTTGAAGTCAGGTGGTGTGATGCCTCCAGCTTTGTTCTTTTGGCTTAGGATTGTCTTGGCAATGCAGGCTCTTTTTTGGTTCCATATGAACTTTAAAGTAGTTTTTTCCAATTCTGTGAAGAAAGTCATTGGTAGCTCGATGGGGAAGGCATTGAATCTATAAATTACCTTGGGCACTATGGCCATTTTCACAATATTGATTATTCCTACCCATGAGCATGGAATGTTCTTCCATTTGTTTGTGTCCTCTTTTATTTTGTTGAACAGTGGTTTGTAGTTCTCCTTGAAGAGGTCCTTCACATCCCTTGTGAGTTGGATTCCTAGGTATTTTATTCTCTTTGAAGCAATTGTGAATGGGAGTTCACTCATGATTTGGCTCTCTGTTTGTCTGTTATTGGTGTATAGGAATGCTTGTGATTTTTGGACATTGATTTTGTATCCTGAGACTTTGCTGAAGTTGCTTATCAGCTTAAGGAGATTTTGGGCTGAGACAATGGGGTATTCTAAATATACAATCACGTCATCTGCAAACAGGGACAATTTGACTTCCTCTTTTCCTAATTGAATACCCTTTATTTCTTTCTCCTGCCTGATTGCCCTGGCCAGAACTTCCAACACTATGTTGAATAGGAGTGGTGAGAGAGGGCATCCCTGTCTTGTGCCAGTTTTTGCCCATTCAGTATGATACTGGCTGTGTGTTTGTCATAAATAGCTCTTATTATTTTGAGATACATCCCATCAATCCTAGTTTACTGAGAGTTTTTAGCATGAAGGGCTGTTGAATTTTTTCGAAGGTCTTTTCTGCATCTATTGAGATAATCATGTGGTTTTTGTCTTTGGTTCTGTTTATATGATGAATTAAATTTATTGATTTGTATATGTTGAACCAGCCTTGCATCCCAGGGTTGAAGCCCACTTGATCATGGTGGATAAGCTTTTTGACGTGCTGCTGGATTTGGTTTGCCAGTATTTTATTGAGGATTTTTGCATCGATGTTCATCAGGGATATTGGTCTAAAATTCTCTTTTTTTGTTACGTCTCTGTGAGGCTTTGGTGTCAGGATGATGCTGGCCTCATAAAATGAGTTAGGGAGGATTCCCTCTTTTTCTATTGATTAGAATAGTTTCTAAAGGAATGGTACCAGCTCCTCTTTGTACCTCTGGTAGAATTTGGCTGTGAATCCATCTGGTCCTGGACTTTTTTTGGTTGGTAGGCTATTAATTATTGCCTCAATTTCAGAGCCTGTTATTGGTCTATTCAGGGATCAAACTTCTTCCTGGTTTAGTCTTGGGAGGGTGTATGTGTCCAGGAATTTATCCATTTCTTCTAGATTTTCTAGTTTATTTGCATAGAGGTGTTTATAGTATTCTCTGATGGTAGTTTGTATTTCTGTGGGATTGGTGGTGACATCCCCTTTATCATTTTTTATTGCATCTATTGGATTCTTCTCTCTTTTCTTCTTTATTAGTCTTGCTAGCGGTCTATTTTGTTAATCTTTTCAAAAAACCAGCTCTTGGATTCTTTGATTTTTTGAAGGGTTTTTTGTGTCTCTATTTCCTTCAGTTCTGCTCTGATCTGAGTTATTTCTTGCCTTCTGCTAGCTTTTGAATGTGTTTGTTGTTGCTTCTCTAGTTTTTTTAATTGTGGTGTTAGGGTATCAATTTTAGATCTTTACTGCTTTCTCTTGTGGGCACTTAGTGCTATAAATTTCCCTCTACACACTGCTTTAAATGTGTCCCAGAGATTCGTCTGGTATGCTGCTATCTTTGTTCTCACTGGTTTCAAAGAACATCTTTATTTCTGCCTTCATTTTGTTATGTACCCAGTAGTCATTCAGGAGCAGGTTGTTCAGTTTCCATGTAGTTGAGCAGTTTTGACTGAGTTTCTTAATCCTGAGTCCCAGTTTGATTGCACTATGGTATGAGAGACAGTTTGTTATAACTTCTGTTCTTTTACATTTGCTGAGGAGTGCTTCACTTCCAAGTATGTGGTCAATTTTGTAATAAGTGTGATGTGGTGCTGAGAAGAATGTATATTCTATTGATTTGGGGTGGAGAGTTCTGTAGATGTCTATTATGTCTGCTTGGTGCAGAGCTGAGTTCAATTCCTGGATATCCTTATTAACTTTCTGTCTCGTTGACAGAATGTTTCTGTCAATTCCTGGATATCCTTGTTAACTTTCTGTCTCATTGACAGTGGGGTGTTAAAGTGTCCCATTATGATTGTGTGGGAGTCTAAGTCTCTTTGTAGGTCTCTAAGGACTTGCTTTATGAATCTGGGTGCTCCTGTATTGGGTGCATATATATTTAGGTTAATTAGCTCTTCTTGTTGAATTGATCCCTTTACATTATGTAATGGCCTTCTCTGTCTCTTTTGATCTTTGTTGATTTAAAATCTGTTTTATCAGCAACTAGGATTGCAACCCCTGCTTTTTTTTGTTTTCCATTTGCTTGGTAGATCTTCCTCCATCCTTTTATTTTGAGCCTATGTGTGTCTCTGCACGTGAGATGGGTCTCCTGAATACAGCACACTGATGGGTCTTGACTGTTTATCCAATTTGCCACTCTGTGTCTTTTAATTGGAGCATTTAGCCCATTTACATTTAAGGTTAATATTGTTATGTGTGAATTTGATCATGTCATTATGATGCTAGCTGGTTATTTTGCTCATTAGTTGATGCAATTTCTTCCTAGCCTCGATGGTCTTTACAATTTGGCATGTTTTTGCAGTGGCTGATACTGGTTGTTCCTTTCCATGTTTAGTGCTTCTTTCAGGAGCTCTTGTAAGGCAGACCTGGTGGTGTCAAAATCTCTCAGCATTTGTTTGTCTGTAAAGGATTTTATTTCTCCTTCAGTTGTGAAGCTTAGTTTGGCTGGACATGAAATTCTGGGTTGAAAATTCTTGTCTTTAAGAATGTTGAATATTGGCCCCCATTCTCTTCTGCCTTGTAGAGTTTCTGCTGAGAGATCCGCTGTTAGTCTGATGGGCTTCCCTTTTTGCATAACCCGACCTTTCTCTCTGGCTGCCCTTCACATTTTTCCTTCATTTCAACTTTGGTGAATCTGACAATTATGTGTCTTGGAGTTGCTCTTCTCGAGGACTATCTTTGTGGCATTCTCTGTATTTCCTGAATTTGCATATTGGCCTGCCTTGCTAGGTTGGGGAAGTTCTCCTGGATAATATCCTGCAGAGTGTTTTCCAACTTGGTTCCATTCTCCCCGTCACTTTCAGGTACACCAATCAGATGTAGATTTGGTCTTTTCACATAGTCACATATTATTTGGAGGCTTTGTTCATTTCTTTTTACTCTTTTTTCTCTAAACCTCTCTTCTCACTTCATTTCATTCATTTGATCTTCAATCACTGATACCCTTTCTTTCACTTGATTGAGTCAGCTACTGAAGCTTGTGCATGCATCACATAGTTCTCATGTCATGGTTTTCAGCTCCATCTGGTCATTGAAGGTCTTCTCTATGCTGTTTATTCTAGTTAGCCATTCATCTCATCTTTTTTCAAGGTTTTTAGCTTCTTTGAGATGGGTTTGAATATCCTCCTTTAGCTCGGAGAAGTTTGTTATTACTGATCGATTGCAGAATGGCAAATGTTGCTGCCTGATCCTTTCTCTGGAAGCTTCGTCTCAGAGGGGTACTAGGCTGTATGAGGTGTCACTCGGCCCCTACTGGGAGGTGTCTCCCAGTTAGGCTACTCGAGGGTCAGGGACCCACTTGAGGAGGCAGTCTGTCCATTCTCAGATCTCCAGCTCCATACTGGGAGAACCACTACTCTCTTCAAAGCTGTCAGACAGGGACATTTAAGTCTGCAGAAGTTTCTGCTGCCTTTTGTTCAGCTATGCTCTGCCCCTAGAGGTGCAGTCTACAGAGGCAGGCAGGCCTCCTTGATCTATGGTGGGCTCCACCCACTTCGAGCTTCCTGGCCACTTTGTTTACGTACTCAAGTCTCAGCAATGGCAGACACCCCTCCCCCAGCCTTGCTGCCACCTTGCAGTTTGATCTCAGACTGCTGTGCTAGCAGCGAGCAAGGCTCCGTGGGTGTGGGAGCCTCCAAGCCAGGCACAGGATATAATCTCCTGCTGTGCCATTTGCTAAGGCCATTGGAAAAGCACAGTATTAGGGTTGGAGTGTCCTGATTTTCCAGGTACTGTCTGTCAGGGCTACCCTTGGCTAGGAAAGGGAATTCCCCGGCCCCTTCTGCTTCCCGGGTGAGGCAATGCCCCACCCTGCTTTGGCTCACACTCCATGGGCTGCACCCGCTGTCCAACAAGCCCCAGTGAGATGAACCTGGTACCTCAGATGGAAATGCAGAAATCACTCATCTTCTGCGTCACTCACGCTGGGAGCTGTAGACTGGAGCTCTTCCTATTTGGCCATCTTGGAACCTCCCCTCATGTAAATTTCTTTTAAAGATAATTGGTTAAACAGAATGATAACAATGTGTTGTTATTGCAACATATGTATATACAAATAAAGTATATGACAACAAAGCATAAAGCCTGAGAGGGGAGAAATGCAAGTATACTATTGTAAGGTTTGAATAGCATATGTGAAATGGTATAATTCATTTGAAGCTAGATTGTGATAAGTTTAAGATATATACTATTACCCCACAGCAAACACAAAATTAGGAAAATAAAGAATTATAATTTTAAGCCAAAAAATACCAGAGACAAGTCTCAATCAATTCAGAAGTTTATTTAGCTAAGGTTAAGGACATACCCGTGACATAGCCTTAGGAGGTCCTGAGAACATTTGCCCAAGGTGGTCTGGCTACAGCTTGAATTTCCATGTTTTAGGGAGGTATAAGACATGAATCAGTACATGTAAGACATACACTGGTTAGGTCTGGAAAGGTGGGGTGTATTAGGGTTCTCTAGAGGGACAGGACTAATAGGATAAATGTATATGTGAAAGGGAGTTTATTAAGGAGTATACAGTGTCACAAGGTGAAGTCCCAAAATAGGCCATCTGCAAGCTGAGGAGCAAGGAAGCCAGTCTGAGCTCCCAAATCTCAAAAATAGGGAAGCCGACAGTGCAGCCTTCAGTCTGTGGCTGAAGGCCCAAGATCCCCTGGCAAATCACTGGTGTAAGTCCAAAAGCCGAAGAACTTGGAGTCCAATGTTCAAAGCCAGGAAGCATACAGCATGGGAGAAAGATGAAGGCCAGAACACTCAGCCAGTCTAGTCCTTCCACATTCTCCTGCCTGCTTTATTTTAGCTGAGCTGGCAGCTGATTAGATGGTGCCCACCAAGATTGAGTGTGGGTCTGCCTCTTCTAGTCCACTGATTCAAATGTCAGTCTTCTTTGGCAACACCCTCACAGATACACCCAGGAACAACACTTTGCACCCTTCATTCCAATCAAGTTGACACTCAATATTAACCATCACATGGAGCAATGTGAAGGGGGAGGAAGGGCCAGTGGGGGGGTTGTGGCCTGCAAGTCATAAGTGGATTAAAAGATTTCCTGATCGGCAATTGGTTGAAAGTTTTTATCTAAAGACCTGGAATTAATAGAAGGGTTAAAATAAGGGGTTGTGGAGACCAAGGTTTTTATTATGCAGATAAAGCCTCCAGGTAGCAGGCTTCAGAAAGAATAGATTGTAAATGTTTTTTATCAGACTTAAAAGGGTACCAAACTCAGTTAATTCTCTCCCGGATCAGGAAGAAGACCTGGAAATAAAAGGAGATTTTCTATAGAAGGTAGATTTTCCCACAAGAGACAGCTTTGCAGGGCCATTTCAAAATATGTTTAAGAAATATAGCCAGGCACGTTAGCTCATGCCTATAATCCTAGCACTTTGGGAGGCTGAAGCAGGCAGATCACTTGAGGTCAGGAGTTTGAGACCAACCTGGCCAACATGGCAAAACCACGTCTCTACAAAAAATACAAAAAAAAAAAGCCAGGAATGGTGGCGGGCACCTGTAATCCCAGCTATTCAAGAGGCTGAGGCAGGAGAATTGCTTGAACCTGGGAGACAGAGGTTGTGGTGACTGAGCCAAGATCATGCCACTGCACTCCAGCCTGGGCAACAGAGGGAGACTCCATCTCAAAAAAAAAAGAAGAAGAAGGAGAGAAAAGAAATATCTTTTGAGGTAAAATATTTTTATTTCTTTTAGGGCTTGCTGTCTGTCATGTTGGTATCTTAATGGCTACCAAGAGTCTGTTTCATCAGTCGTAAGGTCTCTGTTTTAATGTTAAATGCTGATCAGCTGTGCCTGAATTCCAAAGGAAGGTGAGTATAGTGTGGCATGTCTGACCTCTACTACCCATCATGGCCTGAACTGATTTTCCAGGTTAACTTAGGAATGCCCTTGTTTGAGAGGAGGGGTCCATTCAATTGGTTGATGGGCTTAGAATTTTACTTTTGATTTACATAGTTAATGAACCAGAAAGGAAGATGAAATGTAATAAAAATGTTTGATCCAAATGGAAGAAAAGAAGAAAAAAGAACAAAAATGAAAATTATCAACTCAAACCTAACTATATAAATAATCATATTAAATGCAAATGGTTTAAACACCTCAATTAAAAGTCAGGAATTGTCATATAATTTTTTTAGGAAGACCCGATTCTATGCTGCTTACAAGAAATACACTTTATATATAAAGAAACAAATAGGTTAAAAAATACATACCATGTTAACAGAAATCAACAGAAAGCTGATAAATCTAGCCAGATTAATCAGGCATTAGAAGAAAAAAATGCCAGTAGCAGGAATGAGAAAGGTGACATGATTTTAGGTTTTACAGATGTTAAAAGAATCATAATAAAATATTATATATAACTTCATGTCAATGATTTCCACAATTGTCATAAAATAGATGAACTCCTTGAAATACACAAACTACCATATCTCACTCAAGAAGAAATACATAATCTGAATAGCCCTACATCTGTTAGAGGAATACCAATTTGTAGTTACAAAACCTTCACATAAAGAAAATGCCAGGCCCAAGTGGCTTCACTAGTGAATTATATCAAATATTTAAGAAGTAATACTAATTTTACATGAACTCTTCATAGAAAATTTTTGAGAAGGTAATTATTTCCTACCTCAGTCTATGAAATTAGCATTACCCTGATATAAATGTCAAAGACATTACAAGAAAAGTAAACTAGAGACAATATCTCTCATGACATTAGTTGAAAAATGCAATTTTAGCAAATACATTACAGCATTATGTAAACAGAATAACACGCAAGGACCAAGGGGGCTTATCCTAAGAATGTGAAATTGTTTTAACATTTAAAAATCAAACAGTGTACTAAGAAGAAGGAAGACAAAAACAGAAATGAAAAAGACATTGCAACTGATGTCACAGAAATCCAAAGATCATAAGAAACTGCTGTGAGAAAAAATACACCAATAAACTGGATAGCCTAGAAGAAATGGATAAATTCCTAGAAACATACAACCTACCAAGAGTGCATCATGAAATAAATAGGAAATTTAAACAGGCAAACAGTGAATAAGGAGATAGAATCAGTAATAAAAAAAAACTCCCAAGAAAGCAAAGCCTCCGACCTGATGACTCTGCTGCTGAAGTCTACCAAATATTTAAAGAAGAATTAATACCAATCATTTTAAAACTCTTCCCAAAAAATCAAAAAGGAGAGAATATTTCCAAACTCATTTCACGAGGCCAGCATTATGTGAATTTAAAGACAGACAAAGACACTACAAAAAGAAAACTACAGGTCTATGTCCCTGATTAATATAGATGAAAGGATCCTCAACAAAATAATTGCAAACCAAATTTAACAGCAAATTAATAGGATCATACACCATGACCAAGTGGGATTTATCCCTTAGTTGCAGGGATGGTTCAACATATGAAAATCAATTAATGTGATACAGTTAATAGAATAAAAGATAAAAATCACAAAATCATCTCAATAGATTTAAAAATAATAATTTGATAAAATTCGACACTTTTTCATGTTAGAAACTCTCAACAAACTAGGAAGAGATGGAAGTTACCTCAACATATTGAGGCCAGATATGAAAATCCCACAGCTAACACCACACTCAGAAGTAAAAAACTAAAAGCTTTTCCTCTAATATCAGGAAAAAGACAGGGATGTTCACTTTTACCACTTCTATTCAACATAGTAATGAAAGTCCTGCCCAGAATGATTATTCAAGATCAATACAAAAAATACATCAAGTTCAGAAGGAAGAAGTGAAATTGTACCTGTTTAAACATGATCTAATATACAGAAAACTCTAAAGACTCCACAAAAAACTGTTAGAATTAATAAGTCAATTCAGCAAAGTAGTATGATAAAAAACAATATGTAAAAATCAATTGCATTTCTATACACCAAAAATAAACTCTCTGAAAGAAAATTAGGAAACCAATCCCGTTTACAACATTATCAAAAATAATCAAATACTTAGGAATAAACTTAGCCAAGGAGGTAAAAGACACACTGCAAACTGCAAAACATTAATTTAAGAAATTTAAAAGGACACAAGTAAATGGAAACACATACTGTGTTCATAGATTGGAAGTCTTAATATCTACACTACTCAAAGCAATCTACAAATTCAATTCAATCTCCATAAAAATCCTAATAGCATTTTTACAGACAGAGAAAAAACAATTCTATGATTCATATATAATTGGAAAGTACCCTGAATAGCCAAAACAATCTTGAGAAGAAAGAGCAAGGCTAGAGACATCACTTCCTAATTTCAAAATATATTGCAAAGCTATAGTAATTAAAATAGTATGTTAACAGCATAAAGATAGACATATAAGACCAATGGGTTAGAATAGGGAGCCAAGAAATAGATCTGTGTATATACAGTCAATTGATCTTTGACATGGGTGCCAAGAATGCACAATCAGGAAAGGACAGTCTCTTCAACAAATGCTGCTGGGAAAACTGGATATCTCCATGCAAGAGTAGAACTGGATCCTTGTCTTATACCATACACAAAAATTAAATCAAAATGGATTAAAAACTTAAATGCAAGGTGAGACTGTAAAGCTTCTATAAGAAAACACTGGGAAAAAGATTAATTTCCAAAATACGTTAGGAACTCAAACAACTCAGTAGATAAAACTAACAATCTAATTTTTTAAATGAGCAAAGGACTTGAATAGACATTTTTCCAAAGAAGAGAAATACCCACAGGTATATGAAAAGATGCTCAGTGTTACTAATCATCAGAAAAATGTAAATCAAAACCACAATGAAATATTTCCTCACACCTGTCAGGATGATTATTATTTAAAGAAAAGACAAGTGTTGGAAGGGATGTGGAGAAATGGAACCCTTGTACATTGTTTGTGGGAATACACGATGGTGCATTTACTATGGGAAAAAAGTATGAACGTTCTTCAAAAAATTAAAAACAGAGCCATTATATTGCTCCAATAATCCCACTTCTGGGTATTTATCCAAAAGAATTGAAATCAGGATCTTGAAGTAATATTACCATTCCTATGTTCACTGCAACACTATTCGTAATAGCTCAGATGTAGAAACAACATTAATGTCCATTAACAGATAAATTCATAAAGCAAATGTGGTATAGACATACAATGGAAATACTATTCAGCATTAAAAAAGAAATTATGCAATATGCACAACATGAATAAACCTTGAGGATATTATTCCAAGTGAAATAAGCCAATCACAGAAAGACAAATCCTGTATAATTTGCTTATCTTAGATAGTGAAAATATTAACAGTACAATTCATAGAATCAAAGAGTGGAATGGTGGTTGCCAGGATGGGAGTGAAAGGGAAGTGAGGAGTTGCTTATCAATGGGTATAAAATTTCATTAATGCAAGATGAATTAGCTTTAGAGATCTGCTGTATAATACTGTGCATATAGTTAACAATATTTTATTGTATACTGAAAAATCTCATAAGAGAGTAGATCTCATGTTATATTCTTACCACAATAAAATAAAAATTTTAAAAATCAAGCACTGTAGTTCACCAAATTGAGAAATTAAAAAAGAAAAGATCTTATCTCAGTATAATCAGAAGAAAATAACTCTCAGCAAACTGGCACTAGCAGGAAACTTCTTCAACCCGATTAAGGTAATTTACAAAAAACCTACAGGTAATGTCACGCTTAATGTTGAAAGACTGAATGCTTTCCTCCTGAGATCAGGAATGAGATGAGAATGTCAGCTCTTACTACTTCTATTCAACATTGTAATTGAGGCAATAAAGCCAAAAGAAAAGAGAAAAACACATAGGTGAATTGGAAAAAAAGTAAAATTGTTTCTGTTTCTCAGGTAACATGACAGGAAGTTTTGTGGAATCTACACAAAAACTACCAGAAATTAATATGCTACTAATTATTATTAATTAATAAGCTGATAAAGCTACTAGTACTAACAAATTAGTTAAGCAAAGTTGAAGGATAGAATACGACTATACAAAGTTTCTTCCTTATACTAGCAATGAACAATCAGAAATTGTATTTTAAAATTATGATTTATAGGCCATACACGGTGGCTCATACCTGTAATCCCAGCACTTTGGGAGGCCAAGGCGGACAGATCACGAGGTCAGGAGATGGAGACCATCCTGGCTAACATGGTGAAACCCCATCTCTACTAAAAACACAGAAAAAAAATAGCCAGGAGATTTACAATAGCAGCAAAATATCAAATACTTAGGGATAAATTTGAGCAACAAAACATGTAAGACCCTTCTACCCTGGTTTGATAGAGAGGAGTGGAAGAGAAGGCTTGCCAAAGGGCAACAGGAACATTTTGGGGTGACAGATATTAATTCTTGACTTTTAATGATAGTTTCCTGTGTTTTACACGTGTCAAATACTATCACACTGTACACCTTAAATATGTGCAGTTAATTGTACGCCAATTATACCTCACTTCTCTTAGGAATGAGAAATTGGCAATACATGTTAAACCCACTCTGTTACTTTCTTTTCCAGGGCCTCAGACAGAGACAGAGGGGTGTGACAATCACAGCTGTGATAGCTAAACTTGCCCAAAAATCTGTTTAAACTCAGTAAAAATGAATAAATGAAAAATCATTTTGCTTGAGAATAAATTTCTCTTTTTAACTTCTTGCACAAATTGCAACTGCATTGCCCTTCCCTTTGCTTTGCCTTTTGATCTCAGAAATGATCCTGCAGTCCGACCCTGAACACTAACCTTGATTGGAGCAGCAGGAAAATATCATGGGATGTCTGAACAAATTATGAAGCTTATAACCCCCAGGTCTTACAATTTTCCAAGCTTCTCCTCGTAGGCATTACCTGTGCTACCACACAGAGCCACTGCAGGCACAGGGAAATTGAGAATTCCTCTTAAAGCTGTTAAGGGACTGAGGAATAAGTGAGATTTGTCTCTTAAGCACTGAAGGATTCCCTAAAATGTATAGACAGCCTTGTAGACAGCTATTGAATTATTTGTCCAACTGTGTCTGGAATGTTTCTTCCAGGATGCAGCTTCTTTAATGCTCCTAATCTAAAGATGGTTTAGATTTGAGTCAATTTTTCCCCCAGGTCTTAAGCTAGGAAACTATGCAGGTAACTAATGGGATTATGACAAAACTCTTCAGGAATCTTTTTATTTTAACCCTTAAAGTAAAAGTGATTCTTTAAATCTTCCTGAACCTTGAAGAATTGAGCCAACTCAGATATTAAGAGTTTAGAGTTGCTTTTTCTTTTTCTTTTCTTTTTTTTTTTTTTAGACGGAGTCTTGCTCTGTTGCCCAGGCTGGAGTGCAGTGGCATGATCTCAGCTCACTGCAACCTTCGCCTCCCGGGTTCAAGCGATTCTCCTGCCTCAGCCTCCTGAGTAGCTGGGACTACAAGTGCCTGCCACCACGCCCAGCTAATTTTTGTAATTTTAATAGAGACGGGGTTTCACCATATTGGTCAGGCTGGTCTTGAACTCCTGACGATCAGGTGATCCACCCGCCTTGGCCTCCCAAAGTGCTGGGATTACAGGCGAGAACACCATGACCAGCTTAGAGTTTCTCTTTCTACGTCATTTACCTTGTATGTCTATATCTAACCCAGGACTCAAGACAGTGATCTTAGACTCAACAACTTGGAATTATTTTTCCATTCACACAATTTCTCCCAGAGCTGTTTAAATTCACAAGGTAGCTGCTTCTGATGGGTTTATGAGTCAGATTTAGACTTAGCTCCCTCAAATTTTACAGAGATCTCTTTTTTCCAACTTGTTTCCAACAAGAGTGTCACAAACACTAGGTGCTAGAAAACTCTCCACTCAGAATAGTGACCTGCATGTGTATCATCTACAAGACTCCCAGCAAAGACTTGACCTCATTCCCTGAGACTCTATTTAAAGCTGGGACTTGTCCAACTCTGGATGAGCTTGCCTTCTCAAGTTTCTAACTCCTAGGGGTGAGCAAGAAGCTCTACAGTTAAAATTTAATGGAATTTTCAGCCCGGCGTGGTGGCTCACGCCTGTAATCCCAGCACTTTGGGAGGCCTGAGGCAACCAGATCACAAGGTCAAGAGATCGAGACCATTCTGGTCAACATGGTGAAATGCTGTCTCTACTAAAAAAATGCAACAGAGCAAGACTCCGTCTCAAAAAAAAAAAAATGGAATTTTCTCACATTTTTTCAACATTTCCAGAAAGATGGTTGACTTTGCTGGGTTTTCTTTCCTTTTCTTAACCTATAAGAACAATCTCTGTAACCTGCATCCTTTGCCCACAAATGAACTCTGACTTCTTGAAACTCTAAGTGAGCAATTTGGTTGTTACTTCTGGAGGTTATCAGCCTTCTGCTGATTCCATTTAAGATGCCAGTGTAGAAAGTTTTGGCCACAGGACCTGGCTGGAAAACACTGGCCCCACTGGACTGTATTCTGTACTCAAACTTTCCTTAAGTATAAAGATTTGATAGAGAATGGCTTTTACATAGGAAGATCCTGGGGATGGTTAAGCACATGAGAAACGATTATCGGGGTTCTCTGAGAAAGAAAATTGTCAGAAGAGGCAATTGAATCACCGAGATCTACGAACTAATGTAGAATAAGTCACTGCAAGAGTCAGCTTAGTTTCTCTCCAAATGAGAAAGCAGTCGTCAAACTCCTTCACATATCCTTGAAACATACGAACAATCTGGGCATCTGTTGTCTACACAGGGGTTGCTTCTCTTGAATTCTCTAAACATAATTTGGTACAATACAGTATTAGTCTTTTGCATTTGTGTGCGTGTGTGTGTATACACACACAGACATACACACATATGCCATACAATATTTTTTGAAGTTTTATTAAGTTTAATAATTGAATGACTAATACTGCAGCTATGTCTAGCATATTGTGCTAGAAAGCATGCTTAGCCTTTCTGTAAGAGAGAGCCCGAGAGACCTGGGAACGTTTATCTATGTAGAACCATATATCTAGTAGAACCATAGAACATTTATCTATGTAGGCTGAATGTGCGATTTATCATATTCTCAACAATAATCCTATGCTTGGTGAAATGTATAAGGGACCTTTGTGTACCTTTTTTTCTTTTTGCAACTTCATGTGAATCTACAATTATTTCAAAATAAAAAATTTTAAAAAGTACGTGTCAAAAGAAATCTCTTGATAAACATAAAACAATAAAAAAGGAACCTTTGTCAGAAACACACGGATAGGCTCTCTGTGCTTGTCTCTCATGGCTGTTGCTTAACTTGAATAAAAATTCACATCATGTCAAATATTACAAGCAACATATCTGTGACATAGTCTATTGAAGCAGTCACATTGGCATTGGGGAGATACACAAACAAAGCGAACCATAGCCATCTGGTATTCTCAGCTTGTTTACAAAATCACTTAATGAGGCTAAGTTGAAGATGTGGAAATAGAGGTGCATCTGGGAGTGAATGGTCTCACCTGTCCCCGACTTACTTTTCTCTCTCTCCATTTCCCTCAGGGCTCAATGAAGAGGGAGTCATGAAGAATTTGGAAGAGCAAGTGCCCCAGTCCTATGTATTTATGTCTCCCCACTGATGTACAGTGCTCCATCTGCCATAAATGTCTATCGACTCAATTCTGAGTCATTTACTGGACTTCCATTTTTTTTCGTTTGGGCTATTTCATCTATCAGGAGATTTTCCCCATGCTGTCTTGAAGGCTAACGTTATGAATTTTGATTGGTGGTACGGCAGTTCCTTACATCTTATTATTATTATTTTTATTCTACAGATTTGTTTTCAATTCTTTGGCCTTTGACTTTTTTTATACGAAGGTAAGAATTATTAATAGTTGTTTAAATACTCAAAAAACACAGTGAAAATTTTTAGGGGAAATGCACTGAATATATCTATCAATTTGAAAATGGAGGCTGGGTGCAGTGGCTCACGCCTGTAATCCCAGCACTTTGGGAGGCAGAGGCAGGCGGATCACGAGGTCAGGAGATCCAGACCATCCTGGCTAATATGGTGAAACCCCATCTCTACTAAAAATACAAAAAATTAGGGGCGTGGTGGTGGGCGCCTGTAGTCCCAGCTACTCGGGAGGCTGAGGCAGGAGAATGGCGTGAACCGGGGAGGCGGAGCTTGCAGTGAGCCGAGATCGCGCCACTGCACTCCAGCCTGGGCGACAGAGTGAGACTCCATCTTAAAAAAAAAGAAGGCCGGGCGCGGTGGCTCACGCCTGTAATCCCAGCACTTTGGGAGGCCGAGGTGGGCGGATCACGAGGTCAGGAGATCGAGACCACAGTGAAACCCCATCTCTACTAAAAATACAAAAAATTAGCCGGGCGCAGTGGCGGGCGCCTGTAGTCCCAGCTACTCGGGAGGCTGAGGCAGGAGAATGGCGTGAACCCGGGAGGCGGAGCTTGCAGTGAGCCGAGATTGCACCACTGCACTCCAGCCTGGGTGACAGAGCGAGACTCCGTCTCAAAAAAAAAAAAAAAGAAAAGAAAATGGAAAAGCTTAAAATCATGAGTTATATATTATTATCTTACATATTACTATATACATAATTCAGTGAATTATAGTATTCAAGAATATAGAATGAATTTTCATTTAGTTTTATAAATTTCCATGTTTCTTGATCTTATTGAGCATTCAAGGCAATCAATAAAATATACTCCTGATACTAGAAATTCCTTATATTTTCTGGGTATTTTTTGTGGCATCTGTACATTGCAAATACTTTCTACCAGTCTGAAGATTGGTTGTCACTTTGTTAGGTTTTCTTTAAGATGTTTTTTCTTTCTGGCCGGGCGCGGTGGCTCACGCCTGTAATCCCAGCATTTTGGAAGGCCAAGGCGGGCGGATCACTAGGTCAGGTGATCGAGACCATCCTGGCTAACACGGCGAAACCCCCTCTCTACTAAAAATACAAAAAATTAGCCGGGCGTGGTGGCAGGCACCTGTAGTACCAGCTACTCAAGAGGCTGAGGCAGGAGAATGGCGTGAATCCGGGGTCTGAGCTTGCAGTTAACCGAGATTGCACCACTGCAGTCCAGCCTGGGTGACAGAGCGAGACTCCATTCAAAAAAAAAAAAAAAAAAAAGAGATTTTTTTTCTTTTCAATGTGGAAGAGTTAAATTATCTTTTCCTATTGTGGTTTTGTTTCAGACAGTATTCATAAGAAAATTCTCTTATTCTTTTTACTAAATGACTCACATATTTTGTTTCAAATTTAAGTTTTCAATCCCACTGGGATGAATTTAGTGTAAGGCATAAGTACGGATCCACAATGTTTCCATATGGATATCTGAATGGTTTAACTGCTTTTATTTTATTTTATTTATTTATTTATTTATTTATTTATTTATTTATTTATTTTGAGATGGAGTCTCGCTCTGTCACCCAGGCTGGAGTGCAATGGTGTGATCTTGGCTCACTGCAACCTCCGCCTCCCGGGTTCAAGCGATTCTCCTGCCTCTGCCTCCCAAGTAGCTGGGATTACAGGCGCCCACCACCACGCCAGGCTAGTGTTTTGTATTTTTAGTAGAGAGGGGGTTTCACCATGTTGGTCAGGCTGGTCTTGAATTCCTGACCTCAAGTGATCCGCCCGAGTGATCTGCCCGCCTCTGCCTCTCAAAGTGCTGGGATGACAGGCGTGAGCCACAGCGCCCAGCCTTGACTGCTTTTAAAATTTAGTCATCTTTCTAAATTGCCCTGCTGTTTCCACTTTCTCATAGGTATCTGTTTCCATTTTGTTTCTTCAGTTTCATTGGCTTGTCTCTATTTTTTCCAATACAAAGCTATCTTAATTAATTTATTTTCATCATAAATTGTAAGGTCCAGTAGATAATTTCTCTTATGTTATTACTGCATGAGAGTGTCTTTGGTTTTCTTTGGTGTGAGTTTTATTTTTTCATATTAATTTTACATCAGCTTATGAAGGACATTAGGAAATCTGGTTGAGGTTTTGGCTGGAATTAACATTGACAATTTGGGTGGAATTGATATTTTTTATGATTTTGACTTTTCCTATTGATATTTGCAGTATAAATCTACATTTATTTGCTTTTTTTTTTTCTCTTATGAATAAGTTCACCTTTAAAGTGGTGAAACCATAGTATTCATCTCTCAGGGTAGGATAAATTTCTTACAATAGTGAGGGGACTATAAAATACTTTTTATCTTTGGTGAAATTTACCCCTAAGTTCATAGCATTTGAGTTTGCTATTGAAAAATTTGTTATTTATATTTTTAATTTAACAAGTACACTTTTTTTAAACCAGTTAATCATCAAGTATGCTAATCCTAAATTACATTTTCTGTCCTCACTGATGTGTGTGTCCCCTCTGTAAGACGCCATGTGGATATAAATGCTAAGTATGATTCTGGGCCTCTGGTCTTTTCCTGTGAGCTACTTTGTCTCTCACTGTGCCTATGCCACTGTCTTGATGAGTCTGGCTTTCTAAAACCTTGATTGGTAGTAAGGCATGTGCTCCAAATGTATTTGTTTCTTTTACAGATATTTTTGAGTTTTCTTACCTCTCTTTTTTTCAAATATATATGAAAATCTGGCTATCGATGTCCTCACTCAACCTAGTGGATATTTTAAGTGGAAAAATATTGTATATAGAGAGCATATTTAAGTGTGAGATGCTTCATATATGGAACTATCTTATGCATGAACATAGACCTGATTAAGTTATGTGCATTGACAGGTTGGAAAGATGCATTTAAGAACAATCAATGACTTCCTCTGTTTCCACTAGAGTCCCCACAAAATTGAAACACATTAGGGGAAAAACGTAGATGAAGTCCAAAATATTTTTAAAAATAGCTCACAGATAATGACTCATAGGACAAAACATTTAGGGTTGGAGCTCAGCCAGCTTTAAGTTCTCAGAGCTTAAAGGGTCAGGGTCACTAGCTCAAACCTGAGGCCCCTAATCAGCCTGGCACCTGTCCTAAGGTTGGAATGGGCTGATACTTTGCACTGGACACTCTTGTTCCCTGAGAGATGCCCACTTTGCTCTACTTGCCTCATTTGTTCTAATAAGATCCTATACTGGTGATGTCAGCAGGTGTCTGATACAAGGAAATATGGTGTATGGAGTGGGAGAGGTGAAGAGTAGTGAGGTAGTGATTTCATGGTGTGGGATACATTAGGACCAACCCACTTAGAAAAAAATGGCCTTAGCAACAATTTTTTACCACTAATGCCCTTGGCAAAAACATCCTTAAGAACAATTGCCCTTAGCACCAACACTTTTAAAAATATGCCTATCACAACAATGACTCTTATTAATAATGGCCCTTAGCAACAAATCCCATAGCAACAATACCCTTAGCATAGACACCATCAGGAATAATGCTTTAAGACAACATTGTTAATATTAACCCTTTTAGCCAAAAGACTCTTGACAACATAATCTAAGCAACAGTAACATTAGAAAAATGCCCTCAGCTATAACACTATTTGCCACAGTTGTTCTTAGCAACACCTTTGACTGACATTAACACTCCTAGAAGCAATATCTTACATTAGCAATCATGGACCTTAACAACCACCCCAAACGACAATGACCTTAGCAACAAATAGTTTGACATGAATACCTTTACCAAAATGTCCTTTAAAAAAATGGCCTTTAGCATCAAGACCCTTAACAAAAATGGCCCTTAGGAACAATGACCCTAGAGACAACACTCATAACATAACAACAATGGCCCCTAACAACAATGTCCTTAGCAGCAACATCATTAGCAGTGGTGCACCTTACTGACAAATCTCTAAGCAACAACAGCCTTAGCATAATTGCCTGTAGAAATAGTGGGAATTATGCCAATTGCAACAATGCCATTGGCAACAATGTCTTTAAAATCAATGTCTCAATGTCCATAGCAACAATGCCCTTAGGAACAATGGTATGTCCATTTACCTCTATAAATTGCCATGGTACTTTGGAAATGGTCAAACCATGGCCTGTTAGTGTATCTTAGCAAAAACACCCTTAGAAATAATACCTTCAAAAACCATGGCCCTTAGCAATAACAAAATTAGAAATAAAGCAATTAGCAACAATGCCCTTACAAAAATGTCCTTTATAGTGGCATTAACAACAGCACTCTTACCAATGGCACCTTAGTAAAAATGCTTTTAGTATCAACTCCTTAGCAATAATGACATCAGCAACAGTGTTGTTGGCAACAGCACACTTTACAGCAGTGCCCTAGCTACAAAATACATAATATCAATGAACTTAGCAACAATGGCTCTTGGAGACAATGCTCCGAATGGTAATGCTCATAGAATCAACACTCTTAACATCAGTACCATTAGCCAGAAAGGGGTAAACAACTGACCTTAGAAATGACATTCTTAATAATGTCCTTAGTAAAAAAATCATGAGCATCACCCCTATAACCAGTGCCCTTAGCAACAGTGCTCTTGTCCAAACTTGCCTTACCAAGAGTTTACCATTGTTTACCTTATAAACAATGGCCCTTAGCAACCACACTCTTTGCAACAATGTCCTAACAATATTACTATTAGCAAAAATCCCCTAAGACCAGCATTCTTGACAACAGCCCTCTTGGCCCTTAGAAGCAATGACTTTAGCAACCAACAGTGAGCCATAAAAATAAAGCCTTGGTAATAGTGCTGTTAGCATTGACCTTAGTAAAATGGTCTTAGCAACAGTCTTTAGCAAGAGTGACTCTAGAAATGTCCCCTTCCCAACAATGCCCTTTGAAGAAAATACCTGTAACAACAATGCCTTTAGTCACAATGCCTTCAGCAAAAATGTCCCTTGCCAACATTAACACCCTAGGAACAATGATCTTAGAAACAGTGTCCTTAACAATAATATACAAAAACATTCTAAGCAATAGTACCCTAAGCAACAATATACTTAGCAATAATACCCTCAGTAACAATACTCTTAGCAACACGAGATTTAGGATCAGTGCTGGTAGAAACAGCATCATGAGAAACACTAGCAATAGTAGTAATGCCTTTAGCCACAATGACCTTCAACAGTTCTCTTATTACTAGCATTCCCTTAGGAACAACACTATCGGTGACATTAATGCTCTTAGCAACAATGACCCTTGAAATAATGCCCTTCAAACAATGTCCTTAGAAATAATTGTACTTAGACACAATGACCTTTCATAACAAACGTTCTTAATAACAACCCCGTCAGCAACAATGCCCTTAGCCTCAGTTCCTTGAGTAACAGTGCTATTAGCAGTAAACCCTTAGGTAAGATGCCTTTACCACAGTGCTTTCAGTAATAATGTGTTTAACTTCAACACCCTTAGAAACAATGTTCTTAGCAAAAATGGCCCTTAGCAACAAAGCTCTTATGGATTCACTGAGAAACAGTCCCCTTAGCAACAATGCCTTTAGCAATAATCACTTTACAAAAGTGCCTTGCAATAATGTACCTAACATCAACATTCTTAGCCATAATGAGTTGTAGTAAAAATTATCTAAACGTGTTTTTAGCATCAGGGCCCTTAACATCAAAACACTTAGATTTAATGACTATAACAATAATATCTTTAACACAGTTCCTTAGCAACAGCCCCTAACAATAGTCTTAGGAACAATGCCTTTACTAAAATGCATTTAAGTTCAACGGCCTTAGCAACACTGTCCTTGGCAATATTAGATCTTAGTGGCAATGCTCTCAGCAGCAGTGGTACTCAGCAATGATTTCTTTTACAACACCCTTAACAACAATACCCATAACAGCAGCACACTTTAAAAAACAGGCTTAGCAACAATGTCCTTAATATCAATGCCTTTTGGAACATCAACCTTAGCGACAATTGCTCTTAATAGGAGTGTCTTTAGCATCAGTCCCCTTAGCAATACCACCATTCAAACCAATACCCCTTAGCAACAATGATTCTAATAATGGCACACTTTATTTTCTTTTTGACAGAGTTTCGTTCTTGTTGCCCAGGCTGGAGTGCAATGGCATGATCTCGGCTCACTGTAACCTCCGCCTCCCAGGTTTAAGCCATTCTCCTGCCTCAGCCTCCCAAGAAGCTGGAATTACAGGTGTGCACCACTACGCCCAGCTGATTTTGTAATTTTAGTAGAGATGGGGTTTCACCATGTTGGTTGGTCAGGCTGGTCTCAAACTCCTGACCTCAAGTGACCCACTGGCCTCGGCCTTCCAAAGTGCTGGGGATTACAGGCGTGAGCCAGCGCACCCCACCAACAGCACACTTCCAAACAATACCTTAACATCAACATCCTTAACTCTCTTCGCAACAATACCCTTAGGAATAAGTCCCTGAGCAATAGAGTCATTAACAGCAGTGTATTTAGTAGCAATGCTTCTTTACTGTAATACACTTAACAATAATGAACATAGTAACAATGCCCTTAGCCATAAAGGACTTTACAACAACAACCTTAGCAATGACACTCACGGTGACAGTGTCCTTCAGATGAGTTTCTTAGAAACAGTGGTCTTAGGTCAACATTTTAGCATGAATGCTCTTTGCAACAATTATTCTAGGAAAAGTGCTTCTAGCAACTAGCCCTTTAGCAACAACACACTGAACAAGAATGCTCTAGCAAAAATGTACTTAATAACAACATCCTCAGCAAAAATACCCTTAGCAAAAATGAGTCTTAGTAACAGAGCCTTAATGTCAATGTCCTTAGCTACTAATATCATTGTCAGAGTGACAATATCCTTAGCAACAATAGGCCACATCAACAACACACCTAGCAGCAAGTTCCTCAGTGACAATGTGCTTAATATAAATATCCTTACTCACAATGTCCTTTAGCAACTCTTATAGGCAATGGCCTTAACAATAATATTCATAATAATATTTTCCTTACAACAGTACTTAACAACCTTTGCACAGCACCCTTGGAAAAAAGCCAATTTAGCAAAACCTTTCTTGGCTACCAACCATAGCAACAATGCCCTAAGCACTAACACCTTTAGTATCAATTCCCATAGAAACAGTGGCTATAAAACAAGGCCATCAGCAACAGCATGCTTAGCAAAAATATCTTTAGAAACAATACTCTTGGCATCAACACCTTAAAAACAACCTCATTATTATAACTGCCTTTAATAAAAATGCCATGAACAACCAGGCCCTTAGCATTGGTGCAGTATCAACAGTGTCCTTAGAAACAGCACCATTAGCAACAACTCTGTGAGCAGCACTATTTGCAGCAATGTCCTTATTAACAATGTATTTAGCTAGAGTACCCTTAGCAATTGGCTCTTAGCAACAACACATTTGGAAACAGTACTCATAGCAACAGCTCCCTTACCAACATCACTCATAGCAAAATCTGTTTTATTTTCAACACTCTTACTATCAAGGCCTTTAAGAACAATGACTCTAAGAAAATAGCCCATAACAACAATTTCCTTAAATTCAACACTCTTTCCTTAGGAACAGCACCTTTAGCACCAATGGTCTTAGCAACAGTAGCCTCTGCAATAGTGGCCATGGCCACAATGTTCTTAGTAACATTACCTTTAGCAAAAAACATCCAACAACAACATTAACATCAATGCCTTTGGCTGGGCACAGTGGCTCATGCCTATAATTCCAGCACTTTGAGAGGTGGGATCGGGAGGATTGCTTTAGACCAAGGGTTCAAGACCAGGTTGGGCAATGTAGTGAGATCTCATCTCTACAAAAAGAAAAATTAAAAAAATTAAAAAGCTAGCTACATGATATGGTTTGGCTATATCCCCATCCAAATCTCATCTTGCATTGTAGCTCCCATAATTCCCACGTGTTATGGGAGGGACCCAATGGGAGGTAATTGAATCATGGGGGTGGGTCTTTCCCATGCTGTTCTCATAATAGTGAATAAGTCTCATGAAATTTGATGGTTTTATAAAGGGGAGTTTCCCTGCACAAGCTCTCTTGCCTGCTGCCATGTAAGATGTGACTTTGCTCCTCTTTTGCCTTCCGCCATGATTGTGAGGCCTCTCCAGCCATGGGGACTGTGAGTCAATTAAATGTCTTTCCTTTAAAAATTACCCAGTCTTGGGTATATCTGTATTAGCAACATGAGAACGGTCTAATACACTAGGCATGGTGGTGTGTGCTTGTTGTCCCAGTTGCTTTGGAGACTGAGGCAGGAGGATCACTTTGAGCACAGGAGTTCAAGCCTGCAGTGA
This sequence comes from Gorilla gorilla gorilla, assembly GCF_029281585.2. Lineage (NCBI taxonomy): Eukaryota > Metazoa > Chordata > Mammalia > Primates > Hominidae > Gorilla > Gorilla gorilla. The sequence continues at coordinate 33,551,836 of NC_073236.2, read as the reverse complement.
GCTGTGATCACCCAACTGCACTCCAGCTTGGGTGACAGAGTGAGACCCTGTCTCAAAACAAAACAAAACAAAACAAAAATGCCTTTAAGAACAGCATGTTTAACAAAAGACCCTCAGCAATGACTTCCTCAGCCACAACAACCTTGGCAAAAATATTATTACTACCATTCTCTTAGCAATTAAGTCCTAAGGAATAATGCTCTGAGAAAAAAAGTGCTTTTAGTAACAGTTTCCTTAGAAACACTAGTCATAGCAATAACACCCTTAGCAAAACTTTCTTTGCACAATAACTTCAAGGCCTTAAAGAACAATTCCCTTACAAAACTTTTTTGACATCAACACCTGCCTTATACCATTTTGTGTTGCTCGAAATAAATACCTGAGGATGGGTAATTTATAAAGAAAAACCACTTACTTGGTTCTCAATTCTGATGGCTGGGAAGTTCAAGATTGGACATCTGTGTCAGGTGAGGGCCTCAGGCTGCTTCCATTCATGGCAGAAGATGAAGGGGAGCTGGTGTGTGCAGAGCTCACATGATGAGAGAGAGAGAAAGAGAGCAGAAAGGTCTCAGGCTCTTTTTAACAACCAGCTCCAGCAGGAACTGATAGACGACTCACTCAGCCTCAAGGAAGGGGATTAATCTGTTAATATGGGATTTGGTCATATGACCCAAACACTTCCCATTAGGCCCCATCTCCAACATTGGGGATCAAATTTCAACATGAGGTTTAGAGGGGACAAACATCCAAACCATAGCAATACCCTTAAGAACAATAACCTTACCAATAATACCCTTATCAAAAATGCCCTTAACAACAGCTTTCTTAGCAACAGTACAGTTACTAACAGCACTAATAGCAAAACCTTAATCTTCAATAACACTTTTAATATCAATGCCTTTAAGAATGACAATCTTGACCAGATATGGTGACTAATGTCTGTAATCCCAGCACTTTGAAAGGTTGAGGCAGGAAGATTGCTTGAGGCCAGCAGTTTGAGGTCAGTCTGGGCAATATAGTGAGATGCTGTCTCTACAAAAAATTAAAAAAAAAAGTCAGGTATGGTGACCTGTGCTCACAGTCCTAGCTACTTGGGAGGCTGAGGTGAGAAAATTGCTTGAGCCCAAGAGTTTGAGGTTAGTGAACCATGATCATACCACTGCACTCCAGCTTGGGTGACAGAGCTAGACTCTGGTTTTGTTTTGTTTTTTTTTAAAAAAAAAAAAAAAAAAAAGAGGACCTTCAAAATTGCTTCCATCAACAATTACCTTTGCAAACTTCCCATCAGCAGCAATGCTCCTAGCAAGAGCATCTTTTGCAACAATGCTTTTAACATATTTCATTTTGCAACATAGAAACAAATGCAGTTAGGAACAGCATCCTTAACAACAACTTTCTTTACAACAATATTAACACAAGAGTCTTGCAACACCCTTAACAACAAGTTTCCTTTGCAACAGGGCCATAACATCAACACTCTTGGTAATTGCATTGGTACCAAAACTTATTTGTGACAATATCCTGAACATTAATGCCTTTAAGAGAAATGCCCTTAAAAATACCTTTAGCAAGCATTTCCTTAGCAAACACGCTCCTAGCAACAGAGAGTAAGTTTTGTAAGGGCATGTGAATATGAAGGCAGAGACTGGAGTGATGCCAAGAAATGTGAAAGATTTCCAGGAACCATCAGAAGCGAGGAAAAACGCATGGAAAAGATTCGGAGTGCTCAGAAGGAAGCAACCCTACCACCACCTGATCTGGATTTCTAAGCTCCAGAACTGTAAGAGAAATTTCTTTTGTTTTAAGCCACCTCGTTTGTGGTACTTTGATATGGCAGCCCTAGGAAACTAATACAATTCTCTTAACAAAAAGGCAACAATTTCCTTAGCAATAATAAACTTAGAAATAATGCCTTCTCAACAATGACTGCCAACAGTGGCCATAGCAGCCACACCCTCAGCAAAAGCAACTTAGTGCAGATTTCTTAGCAAAGCACGCCAAAACACACTAACAAACATACTAAGAAAACACAAAACACACTGATACTAACAAAGAAAGTGCCTTTCTAAAAACTGCCTAACATCAACAATCTTATCAACACATTTCATAGCAAAAATTTCCTTAGCACCTTTGCCCCTAGCAGTGTTGCCTTTAGCAAGTTTTCGTAGCAGTAGTGACCATCCAACCTTGATTTAGCAAATGCATCCTTAGCAAAAACTTTCTTGCAACACCACCCTTAATACTAACACGTTTAAGAACGATGTCTTTAGCATAAGGGCCCTCCCAACAATATCATTAGCAAAAACTTGGCAAAATGTGCTTAGCAACCGCACTCTTTGAAAAAGTTCCATTAATAGCAACATACTTAATAACAATGTCTTTAGCAACGGTGGTCATAGGAATTGCTCCTTCTGCAAGAGTGGCTACTGTAATTGTGACCAGAGCAATAATGGCCACATCAGCCATGCATTTAGCTACAGTGGCAGTAAGTAACTATGTCCTTGGTGGCAGTATGTGTGGGGAACATTTCTTAGCAACAACACCCTTATCTAAGAGGCCCTAGGAGCAAAATCCATTGCAACACTATATGCAGCAACAATGTCCTTAATTATTAGGTTGATGCAAAGGTAATTGCGATTTTTGCCATTTCAGTGGCAAAAACCGCAATCAACCTTTGTACCAACCTAATACAATTCCCTAGGCGACAATCTTCTTAGGAACAACACCCTTGGCAACAAAGCTCTTAGCAATATCCTTAGAAACATTGTCTTTAGCAACATTTCTTAGCAATGGTGCCCATAGCAACAGTTCCCTAGTAACAGCAACCTTAGGAGAAACTCCCTTTGCAAGAGCACATTTAACATCACTGCCTTTAATGAAAAACACTTAATAAAGAAGTCCTGGCTGGGCGCGCTGGCTCACGCCTGTAATCCCAGCACTTTGGGAGGCCGAGGTGGGCAGATCACGAGGTCAGGAGATCAAGACCATCCTGGCTAACATGGTGAAACCCCGTATCCACTAAAAATACAAAAAATTACCTGGGCGTGGTGGCAGGCGCCTGTAGTCCCAGTACTCGGGAAGCTGAGGCAGGAGAACGGCGTGAACCCGGGAGGCGGAGCTTGCAGTGAGCGGAGATCGCGCCACTGCCCTCCAGCCTGGGCGACAGAGCGAGACTCCATCGATGGCCTGATGGCCTGCAGGTGTCTGTTGGCCTGCTCTTCCGCCAGTGTGCTTTCGATGACCAGCTGCTTGTGTCTTCTTCTGCTGATGTGTTCCTTATGATGTCCAGCTGCTTGCGTCCCTGCCTTGCTAAGGTCTCTGGATTTTATAGGCCCATGATGGGGGCATGGCAGGCCAGGGTGGTCTTGGAAAATGCTACATTTCGGCATGAAAGCAGAAGTGCCTGTCCTCACCTAGGTCCGTGGGGGTGGAGCCCTAGTCAGGGACCACGCCCTCCTCTACCCAGCACTTCCCTTCTCCCCTTCCCTATCATTTAAAGGGACCACGCTCTTCCCTTCCCAGCACTTCCATATCAGTTTGGTACACAAGTAAACTTGTGTCATGGAGGTTTGTTGTACAGATTACTTCATCACCCAGGTATTAAACCTAATGCCCATTTGTTATTTTTCCCGTTCTTCTCTCTCCTCCTACCCTCCACCCTAATGTTTCCCTCTGTGTGTCCATATGCTCTCATTGTTTAGCTCCCACTATAAGTGAGAACATGCTGTATTTGGTTTTCTGTTCCTGTATTAGTTTGCTAAGGATAATGGCCTCCAGCTCCATTAATGTTTGCGCAAAGGACATGATCTTATTCTTTTTTATAGCTGCGTAGTATTCCATGGTGTATATGTACTACATTTTCTATCCAGTCTATCATTGTTGGGCATTTAGGGTGATTCCATGTCCTTGCTGTTATGAATACTGCTGCAGTGAACATACGTGTGTATGTGGCTTTAGAATAGAATGATTTATGTTCTTTTGGGTATATGCCCAGTGATGGGATTGCTGGGCTGAATGACATTTCTGTCTTTAGGTCTTTGAGGAATCATCACACTGTCTTCCAAAATAGTTGAACTAATTTACACTCCCACCAACATTGTATAACTGTTCCTTTTTCTCCACAACTTCACCAGCATCTGTTTTGTTTTGTTTTTTTTTTTGCTTTTTGCTTTTTAATAGTAGCCATTCTGATGAGAACACATGGACACATAGAGGGTAGCAACACACACTGTGGTATCTCAAAGGGTGGAGGGTGGGAGGAGGGAGAAGGTCAGGAAAGATAACTAATGAGTACTAGGCTTAATACCTGGGTGAGGAAATAATCTGTAGAACAACCCCCCATGTCACAGGTTTACCTGTGTAACAAACCTTCACATGTACCCCTGAACTTAAAAGTTAAAAAAACATTACCAATTAAATGAAGAAATTTCAGGTTTTTAAAAAGAAATTGTAACAGTTCTGCTGAACAATGTTTCAGGATATCATTTTCTTTTAGAAAAACATGTATTCTGCTGTTGTTGGGTGGAGTGTTCTATAAATGTTAGGTATAGTTTATAATTTTTATTATTTTAAAAAATCACCATTCTGACTGGTGTGAGATGGTATCTCACTGTGGTTTTGATTTGCATTTCTCTAATGATCACTGATATTGAGCTTTTTTTCATGTGATTGTTGGCCGCATGTATGTCTTCCTTTGAAAAGTATCTGTTCATGTCCTTTTCCCACTTTAATGGGGTTGGTTTTTTCTTGTAAATTAGTTTAAGTTCCTTATAGATGCTGGGTATTGGACCTTTGTCAGATGCATAGTTTGCAAATATTTTCTTGCATTCTGTAGGTTGTCTGTTTACTCTGTTGATAGTTTCTTTTGCTGTGCAGAAGGTCTTCAGTTTAATTAGATCCCATTTGTCAATGTTTGTTTCTGTTACAATTGCTTTTTGTGTCTTTATCATGAAATCTTTGCCTGTGACTGTTCTGAATGGTATTGCCTAGGTTGCCTTCCAGGATTTCTATAGTTTTGGGTTTTACATTTAAGTCTTTAATCCATCTTGAGCTGATTTTTTTATATGGTGTAAGGAAGAAGTTCAATTTCAATCTTCTGTGTATGGCTAGCCAGTTATCCTAGCACCATTTATTGAATAGGGAATATTTTCCCCATTGCTTGCTTTTGTCAGGTTTGTTGAAGATCAGATAGTTGTAGGTGTGTGGTCTTACTTGTGGGTTCTCTATTCTGTTCCATTGGTTTATGTGTCTGTTTTTGTACCAGTACTATGTTGTTTTGGTTACTGTAGCCCTGTAGTATAGCTCAAAGTCGGGTAGTGTGATGCCTCCAGCTTTGTTGTTTTTGCTTAAGATTGCCTTGGCTATTCGTGCTCTTATTTGGTTCCATATGAATATTAAAAGAGTTTTTTTACAGTTCTGTGAAGAATGTCAGTGATAATTTAACAGGCATAGCATTGAATCTGTAAATTGCATTGGGCAGTATGGCCATTTTAACAATATTGACTCTTTTTTCTCTCTCTCTCTCTTTTGAGACGGAGTCTGGCTCTGTCACCAGGTTGGAGTGCAGTGGCACAATCTTGGCTCACTGCAACCTCCGCCTCCCAGATTCAAGTGATTCTCCTGCCTCAGCCTCCTGAGTAGCTGGGACTACAGGCGCACAACACCATGCCCAGCTAATTTTTGTATTTTTAGTAGAGACGGGGTTTCACCATGTTGGCCAGGATGGTCTCAATCTCTTGACCTCATGATCTGCCCACCTCAGCCTCCCAAAGTGCTAGGATTACAGGTGTGAGCCACTGTGCCTGGCCAACAACATTGATTCTTCTTATCCATGGGCATAGAATGTTTTTCCGTTTGTTTGTGCCTTCTCTGATTTATTCGAGCAGTGGTTTGTAGTTCTCCTTGTAGAGACCTTTCACCTCCCTTGTTAGCTGTATTCTTAGGTATTTTATTCTTTTTGTTGCAGTTGTGAATGGGAGTTTCTTCCTGATTTGGCTCTTGGCTTGACTTTTGTTGGTGTATAGGAATGCTAGTAATTTTTGCACATTGATTTTGTATCCCGAGATTTTCCTGAAGTTGCTTATCAGCTTAATAAGCTTTTGGGTTGAGACTATGGGGTTTTCTAGAAATATGATCATGTCATCTGCAAACAGGGATAGTTGACTTCTTCTCTTACTATTTGAAAGTTCTTTATTTCTTTATCTTGCCTGATTGCCCTGGCCAGAACTTCCAATACGATATTTAATAGGAGTAGTGAGAGAGGGCAACCTTGTCTTGTGCCAGTTTCCAAGGGGAATGCTTCCAGCTTTTGCCCATTAAGTATGATATTAGCTGTGGGTTTATCATATATGGTGCTTATTCTTTTGAGGTATGTTTCTTCAATACCTAGTTTATTGAGAGTTTTTAACATGAATGAATGTTGAATTTTATTGAAAGCCTTTTCTGTATCTTTTGAGATAATCATATGGTTTTGGCCTTTAGTTCTGTTTATGTGATGAATAACATTCATTGGTTTGTGTAGGTTGAACCAACCTTGTATCCTGGGGATGAAGTCTACTTGACCGTGGTGGATACACCTTTTGATCTGCTGCTCAATTCAGTTTGCCAGTATTTTGTTGAGGATTTTTGCATCAACATTCATCAAGAATATTGGCCTGAAGTTTTTTTTTGTTGTTGTTGTTGTATATCTGCCAGATTTTGGTATCTGGATGATGCTGGCCTCATAGAAGGAGTTTGGGAGGAATCCCTCCTCCTCAATTTTTTTGAATAGTTTTGGTATGAGTAATACCAGCTCTTCTTTGTACATCTGGTAGGATTCAGCTCTGCATCTGTCTGGTCCTGGGCCTTTTTTGGTTGACAGGCTACTTATTACTGATTCAAGTTTGGAGCTTATTTTTGGTCTGTTCGGGGACTCAATTTCTTCCTGGTTCAGTCTTGGGAGGGTGTATGTGTCCAGGCATTTATCCATTTCTACTAGATTTTCTAGTTTACATGCATAGAGGTGTTCATAATATTCTCTGATAGTTATTTGTATTTCTGTGGGGTCAGTGGTAATATTGCCCTTGTTGTTTCTGATTGTTTATTTGAATCTTCTTTCTTTTCTTTTTTATTAGTCTAGCTAGTGGTCTATTTTAATTTTTTCAGAAAATCATCTCCTGGATTTGTTGATATTTTGAATGTTTCTTCATGTCTCCATCTCCTTCAGTCTGCCTGTGTGCAGTTCTAGTTTCAGTCTGTTTCAGAGCTCCAGCTTGAATACATAAGAAGAAAGAAGAAGACTGAGAAGAAGGAGAAGGAGGGGTGGAAGAGGAGGAATAAGAGAGGAGAACTAAGAAGGAGAGAGAGAGGGAGGGAGGAAGAAGGGAAAGAGGAAGGATGATGAGAGGGAGGGAAGGAAAGAGGAAGGGAAGGAAGGAGGAAATCAAGTTAGGCAAATCACAGCTAGGTCATCCTTCAGGTCCTGAGCTCCATACCAAGTTCAGGGGTACATGTGTAGCTATTGAAATGGGAAAAGTTCCCTTGTCCCTTTTGCAGGGCATGTGATGGAGGTGTGGCTCGCTTCTTCAGTGCTTCAGTGCCCCGCTGGTCAAACCTCTAGGGGAGCATACAGACAGGCTGTGGGGCTTCAACCCCATGGCAATGTCTAGGGGTGAATGTCTACTACTCTTATCCAACTTTCAGAGTCTTCTGTTAGTAACATTATGCATTTTGACCATGATTATCAGTTTAATCAGTAGATAAGGCAGAATGTGTTTACTCGATCTGAACCAAACTGGAACTCTGCAATTGGGATGTGTGCAACTGTGCACCTTCAAAATGTCCATGTTGAAATTTTAGAGCAACTGATTAATATGACCAAAAGTATTTAAGAGAAAAGTTTCAAAACAGTAATTCTAAGTATACCAGCTCTTGTTCTTTTTTATGTTCATGCTTAATATTTTCTTTCTTTCTTTATTTTATTTATTTTTTTGAGACAGAGTCTTGCTCCACCCAGGCTGGAGTGTAGTGGTGCAATTTCAGCTCACTGCAATCTCTGCCTCCTGGGTTCAAGAAATTCTCTACCTCAGCCTCCTGAGTAGCTGGGATTACAGGTGCCTGCCACCACGCGTAGCTAGTTTTTGTATTTTTAGTAAAGATGGGGTTTAGCCATCTTGGCCAAGCTGGTCTTGAACTCTTGACCTCATAATACACCTGCCTTGGCCTCTCAAAGTGCTGGGATTACAGGCGTGAGCCACCATGCCTAGCCATACTTAATATTTTAATTTCAAATTTTATATATGAATGTATGTATGTGTCAGTATATATATTTTATGTACATATTATGTGTGTGTGTGTATATATACACACAGAGAGAGAGGGAGGGAGGATATAAAAATTATATCAAAGAAGAATGTAGTGCTATTTAAACCAAAGAACACACGCACAGCTCTTACTATTATAATCATAGAAAAAAATGAACTGACATTAAAGGGCATTTTAAATGTTCATATATTTTGTCTCTTTTACTCAGCTACTAAAATACTCAAAATGTGGTAAGATTCTCTAATGTTTATATAGTAGAGGTTTTTTGTCTTTGTTTAACTAGTTGAGTTGGATTGCTTATCATACAATTGAGAGCTTCGAATATCAGAACAGTTAGTTACATGCCAAAATTGTTTATGAATGTTCTGTCATGTCAAAGTTGTTCCATTATCATATAGAAGTAAACTCTGATCTGTATAGATACTACCAGATGGGTGTGGTGGCACATGCCTGTAGTCTCAGTTACATGGGAGGCTGAGGTGTAAGGGTCACCTGAGCCTGGGAGGTTGAGGCTGCAGTGAGCTGCGATCACACCACTGTACTCCAGACTGCATGACAGAGTGAGACCCTGTCTCAAATGAAAAATAAAATGATATTACTAGAATATACTTGTCTAAACTTTTACTTTGAGAAAACAAAAAATCAAAAACATTGTTCTCACAGTGTTAACTTTCAAAGAAATGATCTGTAATTTATCTGGTGGAATTCAATTCAGTTATTTTGTTTATAACATTTTTCAAAAGCTGCGGTTTTCCCTGGGTGTGTGTGGGCACTATGCCATTGCGATAACACTCATCTTTTGCAGAGTGCTGAAAGAGTGAGCCAGGACAGCCTTTCGACATTGAACAAGGTAATTCCCAATCTCTTGGTGGGTGAATGGAGGAAGAGTGATATCCTGATTGATGCCTCTACAATTACTTAAAAATATATGGACACTCTAGAAAATTACTCTTTTTTGGACCATCCCCTCAGGTCCCTTAAATATCTGTGTCCCTTTACTGAGCAGCAATTTGGGTCAGAAAAAATGGGCTCTGAGGATGCTCAGAAACAAAAGTGTTTTGGGGAGAAAGATATGGTTCTCAAGGCCTGGAGAGGCAAACCATGTCCAGAAAAGGTCCCTGATGATAGAACTCCCTGAGTATTCTATCCACCAGGCTTCATTTTTTTTTTTTTTTTTTTTTTTTTTTGAGATGGAGTCTGTCTCTGTCGCCCGCTGGCGTGCAATGGCGCGATCTTGGCTCAATGCAACCTCCACCTCCCAGGTTCACGCTATTCTCCTGCCTCAGCCTCCCAAGTAGCTGGGACTACAGGCGCCTGCCACCATGCCCGGCTAATTTTTTTTGTATTTTTAGTAGAGACGGGGTTTCACCGTGTCAGCCAGGTTGGTCTCGATCTCCTGACCTCGTGATCCACCCGCCTCGGCCTCCCAAAGTGCTGGGATTACATGAGCCACCGCGCCCGGCCCCTTGTTTTTCAATCACAAGATATGAGTCATTGCAGGAAACAAATAAAATGGAACCAACACAGAGAAAGGTGGAGATGGAAGAGGTAAGACTAAATTCTAGAGATGCTGCTTATGCCCTAAGGTCTGTCCTTTAGCATTTTGTAACATGAGTTAAAGTACGTTTGAGTTGTGTCTTTGTCATTTGCATCCAACAGAGCCCTGGCTGTGTTCACTGAATGGATCTAGTCTCTGAAAATTCACCGACATTTTTGGCTGGGCGCTGTGGCTCATGCCTGTAATCCCAGCACTTTGGGAGGTTGAGACGGGAAGATTACGAGGTCAAGAGATTAAGACTATCCTGGGCAACATGATGAAACGCTGTCTCTACTAAAAACACAAAAAATTAGCTGGGTGTGGTGGTGCGAGCCTGTAGTCCCAGCTACTCAGGAGGCTGAAGCAAGAGAATTGCTTGAACCCAGGAGGCGGAGGTTGCTGTGAGCCAAGATGTCGTCACTGCTCTCCAGCCTGGCAACAGAGCGTGACTCCGTCTCAAAAAAAGAAAAAAAAATAATTCAGGGATATTTATGTGGTGACCTGTTATTTAATTTTTCAATAATATAAATCTCAGTTTCAATAAAAAGAAATTTTAAACAAACTCATGATTTTCTTTCTCCTGAAAATTATTCCAGAACTTAAAGAAGAAACAAAACAGAGTAAGTACATTAGCTCTATTCAACATACCATCTTGTCTAGTAGTAAACTACTAAAAACAGTCTCCTGAGTGGAAAAAATGTAATTTTTTGTCTATTAAACAAGTAATAGCATCAGTGTTGTCCTGCGTGTTCTCATTATTTTCTCCAAATTGGCTCAATATACTGCTAAGTATTACCATTTATGTTTACTTTGAAGTTCTATATCTTGTCTTTCCTGTTTCATCTGTAAACAGGCAATTATTGCCTCAGTGTGTATTCTGATGCATTTTCTCTCTAAATCTATTGTCCAACATCTTGCATATAAAATCTGGCTTTTCTCTCATATATCAAAATCACAGGTCACATAGTCTCAGTGCCAAGAGTTATAAGAACAACTGCTTTATTTCACTCCCATCTCTGTGAATACAAAACTTCAATCTCTAAAGTATTTTGTATCTATTTATAACACTATGTTCCTGGCTTATTGTTATATTATTTCATTATTAGTTCTTAAAAACTTAACAAGGTGCTGAATAATTTTGTGAAATATTCCATGGAGAACTACCATTAAAATAGTGATTGTTTTAATTATATTTCATCACCTCATTTCACAAGTCATTACAAAACTTCTTGTTTAAAAATGAATATACTTGGGTGGGGCAAATGAATGTACAGTGGCTCACACCTGTAGTCCCAGCACTTTGGGAGGCCGAGGAGGCCAGATCACCTGAGGTCAGGAGTTTGAGACCAGCCTGGTCAACATGGTGAAACCCCGTCTCTACTCAAATTACAAAAATTAGCCGGGCATGGTGGCACACGCCTGTAATCCCAGCTACTCGGGAGGCTGAGGCAGGAGAATGGCTTGAACCCAGGAGATGGAGGTTGCAGTTAGCCGAGATCATGCCACTCCAGCCTGGCCGACAGAGCAAGACTCTGTCTAACAAAAAAAAAAAAAAAAAAAAAAAAAAGGAATGTACTTATCAGTCCAAGGGAAATAACTATTAAATTAGTTACTGCCCAAGTATACGTCTTTTAGTGAACACAAATTGAGAATTTAGCACTGAATCTCAAAAGATTTAGTTTTTATCTAGGTTTTGAAATTTAATTTTGTTTTGTTTTGTTTTTTGTTTTGAGGCCGTGTCGCTCTGTCGCCCAGGCTGGAGTGCAGCGGCGCAATCTCGGCTCACTGCAGGCTCCGCCCCCCGGGTTCACGCCATTCTCTCGCCTCAGCCTCCCGAGTAGCTGGGACTACAGGCACCCAGCTAATTTTTTGTATTTTTTGTAGAGACGGGGTTTCACCGTGTTAGCCAGGGTTTCACCGTGTTAGCCAGGATGGTCTTGATCTCCTGACCTCGTGATCCGCCTGCCTTGGCCTCCCAAAATGCTGGGATTACAGGCGTGAGCCACCGCGCCCAGCCTGAAATTGTATTCTTAAGTCTCAGAAGGCTGAAGCTTTCAAGACAGGAATTCCCGAGTTGAACAGAGAGTGGGCCGGGCGCGGTGGCTAACGCCTGTAATCCCAGCATTTTGGGAGGCCGAGGCAGGTGGATTCCGAGGTCAGAAGATCAAGACCATCCTGGCTAACACAGTGAAACCCCATCTCTACTAAAAATACAAAAAATTCGCCGGGCGTGGGGGCTCACGCCTGTAATCCCAGCTACTTGGGAGGCTGAGGCAGGAGAATGGCGTGAACCCTGGAGGTGGAGGTTGCAGTGAGCCGAGATCAGGTCACTGCACTCCAGACTGGGCGACAGAGCAAGACTGTGTCTCAAAAAAAAAAAAAAAAAAGGCCAGGCGTGGTGGCTCACGCCCGTAATCGCAGCACTTTGGGAGGCTGAGGCGGGTGGATCACGAGGTCAAGAGATCGAGACCATCCTGGCCAACATGGTAAAACCCCGTCTCTATTAAAAATATAAAAATTAGCTGGGCATGGTGGCAGGCGCCTGTAGTCCCAGCTACTCCGGAGGCTGAGGCAGGAGAATCGCTTGAACCCGGGAAGTGGAGGTTGCAGTGAGCTGAGATCATGCCATTGCACTCCGGCCTGGGCAACAGAGTGAGACACCCTCTCAAAAAAGAAAAAACAAAAACAAAAACAAAACAAAAAGATAGTAAACAAGAAAATACTAATGTAGTTGTTAACTTTGAGAAGGCAGTAATTTAAGACATGGATGTGAATGCAGATAATGGAAGTAAGGAGAGATCAGTGTAGGCCACAGTCCTGTGCTGAGTGCTGTCTTTACCTGTCTTGTAGGGATGGCTCAGACAAAGTCTTAACAAACAGGCAAATGACTGATTTATCTTTTTAGATTCTAAAGTTCATAAGAATAATAATGAGCTTTATAGTTGACAATAGCTAACTAAAATTTGGTCTAAGGGGAAAAGAGCGCTCAATGTTAATCAGTCAGTTTAATCTTTCAGTAAATCCTCTCAAAAAGCAAAATTGAATTAGATCATTGTGGTGCACTGATTCTTTTGGTATGTGTGTCCCACCTATAATAAAGTTCTGGGCCAGGCATGGTGGCTCACACCTGTAACCCCAGCACTTTGGGAGGCCGAGGCGGGCGGATGACAAAGTCAGAAGATCGTGACCATCCTGGCTAATGTGGTGAAACCCCGTCTCTACTTAAGAAATACAAAAATTGGCTGGACGTGGTGGCAGGCGTCTGTAGTCCCAGCTACTCAGGAGGCTGAGGTAGGAGAATGGCGGAGCTTTCAGTGAGCCGAGATCAAACCACTGCACTCCAGCCTGGGCGACAGAGCCAGACTCCATCTCAAAAACATAAATAAATAAAATAATAAATAAATAAAGTTATTGGCCAGGAGCGGTGGCTTACACCTGTAATCCCAGCACTTTGGGTGGCCGAGGTGGGTGGGTCACCTGAGGTCAGGAGTTCAAGACCAGCCTGGCCAACATGGTAGAACTTCCCTCTCTACTAAAAATACAAAAATTAGCCAGGCATGGTGGCGCAAACCTGTAATCCCAGCTACTCAGGAGGCTGAGACAGGAGACTCGCTTGAATCCAGGAGGCAGAGGTTGCAGTGAGCCGAGATTGCACCACTGCACTCCAGCCTGGGTGACAGAGTGAGATGCCATCTCAAAAAAAAAAAAAAAAATTTTATCTGAGGACTGACCCCACAATGGTGAGCCCTGCCTGCCATGTTTGTGTTATGGAATCATGTCCCATACTTGACCCTATTCATTTAAAGGTAGAACAACTGACCCAACCACATTTTCTCTTTAAAATGTAGGAATTGGGATTGAGAGATACTGGTCTTTCCCTATGGGTCATTTCAACTTAGAATATTTAAGTTTGGGATCGTTGGTGCTTCCATATTTAACCAGCAGCTTAGAAAAGCAGACATAGTCGATCTGTGGAAAGAAAAGCTGAAGTGATGTGGAGAGAGAAGTTTTGAAAAGCGATAAGAGCACCTGGGAGAGATTTACTTAGAGTAGCTGGAGCTGCTCCTGGAGCTCTTTCCAGACTTTGGTTCTAGCTCTTGAAGCTACCAGGCTTCCAGCCTTTAGAATAATTCCATTTTAACCTCAGAGATTTTGCGCTGGTTCAACACCAAACAAAAGAACACTGAATCAAAGACAGTAATGTGAGTAGAAAATTCTATGAAATAGAAAAGAAACTTAATGATGCGTCATAGGCCATTGATATTCACTTTCCTCCGTCCCATGTATATAGATCACTTCGCCTCTTCCAAAATTCTTATTTCATAATAAAGAGTAACTAGTTATTTAAAAGTTAACCATAGCCTATTTATTGTTTATTAACGAACGTGTTTAAAAGGATCAGGTGCTAAACCTTGGAAGAATATTAAGGCAAGATGTTATGAGATCACAGAAGCTTAGTGCTGAAGGGTCCATGCCTTCACCTGGGTACAGATTCCTCTCTGAGTGCTCATTCACCCACTGTGGTGTGAACCCTGTGTGAAAACTCTTCAGATGCAGACATGAATAAGACAAGGTGTCTGCTCAAAGTCAACTAGAGGAGACAGTAAGCAAATAATTAGAATGTGGAACATGCCATAATCGAAGTGGATGGGTGTCATGGGAGCAGAGGTCATGGGGTATCTAACTTTGCTTTGGAGGTTAAAGTATAGCAGTCATGAAGACTTCAAAGGGGAGGCGGATTTTTATTGGAACTGTTGAGAATAAACAAGGATATACATATTTTCAACTATGGCCTGAGGGTATATGAGCTTTAAGAGCTGAACTGTTGGGGGCATTCCAGACCAAGAGGAAGTCGTGGGCAGAGGCAGGAAGGTGAAAGGAGTATGCTGTTTTTGGGAGAAGCATAGTTAGTGCAGAGGGGCTATGACTCAGGGCACACAGGGTGGCAGAGTGTGTCCGGGAGATGAAACTGGCTTACAGGCAGGAAGTGAGGAACAAAGGACCTTCTAAACTTCTTATGGCATTTAGACTTCTATAGATAACAGAGAATCACTGTATGAATACACTGTCATACATTCTTTGAGAGAAAACACATTCATTTTTGAGAATCCTCATGCCTGAGTTCTTCTTTTTGTTTGTCTGTGGTACAGCTTCCTGCAGCCCCATCCACCAATTACAGACCTATCTTCTTAGTGTAAGTCTAATGTCTCCTCCATGGGAGGGAGCTGTAGAATTTAAAGTTGACCATCCTGCTCATGCCTGAGTTTTCTCTCTCCTGCAACTAATGCCTTCCTCTCTGTCTGAGACCTGGCATGTCAGGGTAGAAGGCCCTTCACCCTCCTTCTCTTGACAAACTCTGATTTATTGACATCTTACTGAATATCCAATGGCTGGAACTGGGCTCAAGCTCTTCAGTGTGGTCTGAAGCTGGGGGCAGGAGAGAGACCTCACTCCCTTCAAACTCACTAAGATATGAGGTGACCTCATTATACCAGCTTTTGTCAAGGCCACAGGGACATAAACTCAGGTCACTTTTGTTTCACAGGCATTATTCTAATATTTGTGTTTTTTTTTTTTTTTTTTTTTGAGACGGAGTCTCACTCTGTCGCCCAGGCTGGAGTGCAGTGGCACGATCTTGGCTCACTGCAGCCCCGCCTCCTGGGTTCAAGCGAATCTTCTCCCTCAGCCTCCCGAGTAGCTGGGAGCACAGGTGCACACCACCACGCCCAGCTAATTTTTGTATTTTTAGTAGAGACAGAGTTTCACCATATTGGCTGGGATGGTCTCGAACTGCTGACCTCGTGATCTGCCCACCTCGACCTCCCAAAGTGCTGAGATTACAGGTGTGAGCCACCATGCCCGGCCTAAATTTGTGTATTTTTAAACTAAAGTGTCAAACTACATTTATCGCCCTCTTCTTAATTTGGAAAAGTGCTTTGTTTCTGTTAAGATTGTTTTAGGTTTTATCTCTTCACCACACACAGGCTGCTCCTTCCAGTTCAGTGTTAGCTGAGGATTTCATTTCAGTCCTCATACAGAGCAGTGATAACAGCTGAATAAACCAGAGCTGAAAGTGGGCCCATGTCCCTCTTTCCTACCTCTCTTTCACACCTGAGTCTGACTGAGTGCAGTATGCAACTTGGATGAGCGTGTGTATGCAAAGTGCACGTCAGCAATGACCATAGCTAGAACAGGATGGAGCTAGCCACCTCTTTATCATCTCCCTGCTCATTCTTTGATGCAGAAAACTAACCTTGTCTCAAGCATGTGTAAATAATTCATGCAAAGTTACAAGACGTGGTTCAAGTCATGTCCCCTCCAACCACATCAGCACCATGAGCAGTCCTTGAGGGTCTTCAGATAATAACAACACTAAGAGTTAGCGTATGTTGAATGCTGTACTATGTCATTCTAAGGGGAGAAGCTATGTAGAACCAAAAGTAAGCACAGGCAGCTTCAAGCAGCACAGAGAAACACAACACAGGAGGTGGCTTATTTGATTGTCATTGAAGTTGTGAAAAAGTGTTAAAAATAATAAATACAATAGTTTAAAAAAGAAACAAGGAAAATATTATATACCATAACAAAGTGGGATGTATTCCAGAATGCAAGCCTAGTTCAACAGTCAAAGATCAGTCCATTATACCAATGGGTTAAAGAAGAAAAATCATGTAATCTTATCAGTTGATGCATAAAAAGAATTTGACAATATCTAACAATCACTCATGATAAAAACTTTCAGCAGGCTGGGTGTGGTGGCTCATGCCTGTAATCCCAGCACTTTGGGAGGCCAAGGCAGGCAGATCACGAGGTTAGGAAATCGAGACCATCCTGGCTAACACAGTGAAACCTCATCTCTACTAAAAATACAAAAAATAAAAAGAAAAAATTAGCCGGGCATGATAGCGCGCACCTATATCCCAGCTACTCAAGAAGCTGAAACAGGAGAATCGCTTGAACCCAGGAAGCGGAGGTTGCAGTGAGCCGAGGTCACACCACTGCACTCCAGCCTGGAGGACAGAGTGAGACTCTGCCTCAAAAAACAAAACAAACAAACAAAACAAAAACTTTCAGCAAACTAGCAATAGAGAGAAACTTCTTCAAATTGATTTTTTAAATCTAAAAAACCCCTCCACTTAACATGATACTCAAGCCTGAAAAGTGAGATACTTTCCCACTAAGAACAGGAACAAAACAAGGATGTCTCCTCTTATCACTCTTATTTAACTTTGTATGGAAAGTCCTAACTAATGCAATGAGACAGAAAAAATAAATAAAAGGTATACAGATAAGAAAGGAAGTGATAACGGGGTGCAGTGGCTCACGTCTGTAATCCCAGCACTTTGGGATATCGAGGGAGGCGGATCACGAGACCAGGAGATCGAGACCATCCTGGCTAACATGGCGAAACCCCGTCTCTACTAAAAATACAAAAAATTAGCCGGGCGTGGTGGCGGGGCGCCTGTAGTCCCAGCTACTCGGGAGACTGAGGCAGGAGAATGGCGTGAATCTGGGAGGCAGAGCTTGCAGTGAGCCGAGATCGCGCCACTGCACTCCAGCCTGGGTGACAGAGCGAGACTCCGTCTCAAAAAAAAAAAAAAAAAAAAAGAAGAAGAAAGGAAGTGATAAAACTGTCTTTGTTCATATATGCCATGAGTGCCTCTGTAGAAAATCTCAAAGAATAAACAAAAAAGTCCTAGAATGAATTCTATGTATATAATCTTTTATAAGTGGTTACAGCAAGGATGAAGGCTACGAAGTTAATTTACAAAAGTCATTTCTTTTTCTATATGCCATCAATGAACAGTTGAAATTTAAAATTAAAAACTCAGTGCCATTTACATTAGCACCAAAAATGAAATACTTAGGTATAAGTCTAACAAAATACGTATAGTATCTATCTGAGGAAAACTATGAAAATCTGATGAACAAAACCACAGAAGATCTAAAAAATCGACTTACTGCATGTTAATGAATAAGAAAATGCAATATTGTTAAGACATCAGTTCTTTCAACTTGATCTACAGATCAGTATTGGGATCAATGCAGTACTTATCAAAATCCAAGCAAGCTACTTTGTGGATATTGACTAGCTGACTCCAAATCTATAGAAAGTCAAGAGATGCAGAAAAGCCAACATAATATTAAAGAAGAACAAAATTAGAGGACTAATGCTTTAATTAATCAAGAGAGTGTGGTATTGGTAAAGAACAGGCAAATAGATCAATGGAATAGAACAGAGAGTACAGATAGAGACCCTCACAAATATAGTCAATAGATCTTTGACAAATAAGCAAAGGTAATTCAATGGGAAAAAGATACGCTTCTTAACAAATGGTGTTAAAACTACTGGACAACCACATGTAAAAAAATGAATCTAGAGACTGACCTTACACTTCTCACAAAAATTAACTCAAAATGGATCATAGACTTAAATTTAAAGTGCAAAACTATAAAACTTCTAAAAGATAGCAGGAGAAAATACAGGTGACCTTGGGTTTGACTACGAGTTTTTAAATACAACCCTATAGCATGACCTATAGAAGAAAAACTTGCTAAGTGGGACTTTATTATAATTAAAAAAATAAAAAAACTTCTACTGCATGGGTGACACTGTTAAAAGAATTAGAAAACAAGTCACAGGGAGGGAGAACATATCTGATAAAGGGCTAGTATTCAAAATATACAGAGAATACTTGAAACTCTACAATAAGAAAACAAATAATCCAACTTAAAAGTGGGCAAAAGGCCGGGCGTGGTGGCTCACACCTGTTATCCCAGCACTTTGGAAGGCAAAGGTGAGAGGATCACAAGGTCAGGAATTCAAGACCAGCCTGACCAACAAGGTGAAACCTCGTCTCTACTGAAAATACAAAAATTAGCTAGGCCTGCTGGCACGTGCCTGTAATCCCAGCTACTGAGGAGGCTGAGGCAGGAGAATTGCTTGAACCTGGGAGGCGGAGGTTGCAGTGAGCCAAGATCACACCACTGCACTCCAGCCTGTGTGACAGAGCAAGACTGCATCTCAAAAAGAAACAAAAAAAAGTAGTTGGAATCATACAGTATGTATGTTGATATTATTTTTCCAGCTATATTATAAACTCCACATGGGGAACGTGTATTCCCTACCTTATATAATGTATAATATATATAATATGTACCTGGTATAATGTATAATATGTACATATTTAATAAACACTCATTATAAATATTCACAAATAAATATACATAATAAATGTTCTCTAATCAACCACATAGAGTTTTTTAAACACCTTTGAATAATGCAATAGGAACAATCTATTAAAATAAAACAGAAAAATATTCAAATTTAAATGAAACAAAGCAACTGCCAAATTATTAAATCCAAGTTCCTTATATTAGGGGTCAAATGCAAATATTCTTATAGCTTTTATTGCACATACATGTTGGCGGTCATGGTCAAAGAAGATACAACTCTCAACTTCAGTAAAATGTATTTCAATATTCAATAAAATTTCAATATTATAAGAAAACCAAAATGTTGTGTTAGTACCAGGACAGTTGCGTGTGTACCTACTTATGATTTCTTTTTCTTTCTTTCTTTCTTTTTTTTCTGAGATGGAGTCTTGCCTTGTTGCCCAGGCTGGAGTGCAGTGGCGCCATCTCAGCTCACTGCAAGCTCCACCTCCCAGGTTCACGCCATTCTCCTGCCTCAGTTTCCAGAGTAGCTGGGACTACAGGCGCCCGCAACCATGCCCGGCTAATTTTTTGTATTTTTTTTTTTTTAGTAGAGACGGGGTTTCACCGTGTTAGCCAAGATGGTCTCGATCTCCTGACCCCATGATCCACCCGCCTCCCAAAGTGCTGGGATTACAGGCGCGAGCCACTGCGCCCGGCCCATACTTGTGATTTCACGTGCACAGTGAGAGTTTGACTCTTTCATCCTCGCCCAAATACTTTTTCATCCCATGACTGTTGGGCTTTTTTTTCCCCTTTCTTTCTTTCTTTAAGATTGCAACTCTATCAATACTGGGATGTCTATCCAAGCTAGCTAAATATGTTGATTAACTTCTCCACTCCCAGCACCTCCTAGAATCCCACTGCAATAACAACAAATAAGAACAAAGGGGCTGGGCGCAGTGGCTCAAGCCTGTAATCCCAGCAGTTTGGGAGGCCGAGGCGAGTGGATCGCTTGAGGCCAGGAGCTCAAGACCAGCCTGGCCAACACGGCAAAACCCCGTCTCTACTGAAAATATAAAAATTAGCACGGCCTGTTGGTGCGCGCCTGTAATCCCAGCTACTCAGGAAGCTGAGGCAGGAGAAGAGCTTGAACCTGGGAGGCGGAGGTTGCAGTGAGCCCAGATATCGCCAATGCACTCCAGCCTGGGCCACAGAGTGAGACTCTGTCTCAAAAAAATTAAAAAGAACAAAATGAACCCATTTACACAAAGACTACAAGGGTGGAGAGACTTGGATAGCATACAGGATATTCACAAGCGATTTTGGAAGAAGAATGGCAGATGAGTGCATTCTGTTATTAAAATCACAGCTCAGAGTCCTCCCAGGAAATGGCTGTGGTGTGTAGGGAGCTGTCTTTCACAGTGATGAAAAGAACTCTAGGTTCAGAGTGGGCAGGTATCTGGAAGAACATTTCTTCCCCAGCATCCCTTTATTTATTGATACATCGATGAGAATAGTACCACAGCCCAATGACATTTATCATTTCAGTTGGCAGTGTCTCTGAGAGCAAGCTGCAAGATTTCCAAGTCTTCAGAGTCTTCTACTGACATTTAGCTTAATCTTGACAAGTATATCTGACTACTGCAGTGTGTTAATGATCAAGGAGTATGTCAAATTATAACATGTCTGCTGCAGGAAATTATGGGGTAATACAGACAGTGTGCACTGGATCAACCATTATCTATGCCTGGTGTTATGACAAAAATTGATTGATTTTGGCATCAAAATTTAAGTGTTCATCTGGTTCAACTTGTTCTTTGTACACCGTCCTTCATTATGACAAGCACATATAGCAAAAATACTGTCTTCAATATGAACTGTTGATTATTGATTAAACAGATCACATTTGGATGGGCTGCAGTTTCTGCATGTCTAATGGATGGGATCCTTCTGAGAATGCTAGAATAGGGAATCATGACACCGAGCCACTTCAGTCATAAGCCTTATTCTTGCACTTTTTTTTCTTGCTGGTAATTTTACATAGCAGCTTGAGAAAGCTACTCTATGCTAGTATAGACTATACACCAATAATTTTGATAATGAGTTCTAGGATGTATTTTTCTTCTTATATATTTTCCTTCCTACCACGATACTAGTAATTTATAAGGGGTCTGTGTAGTTTGAATGTATTTGAATAACTTTAGCTCTACTGTTTGATTTGACCCAAAGAAGCGAAGAGGACGTAAATATTCCCATTTAGAAGCCCAAAGTCAGTGAGATGAAACCCAACATCAAGAAATTGAAGCAAAGTTACTTGTGGATAAAGAAAGCATTTGGTAAGTTGTCTAGAGCATAATAATTAGATTTTCTGGCTTTCAAAAATTTGGATTGCAGTAAGAGGAAACTTCATGCTATTTTTACAATTTTCAGTGCAAAGGGGTATATATCTAGAAACAATAAAGTTGACATATTTGAGTACCTTTTCAAAAAAAGTTAACCATAACCTATTTTTTTTTTATTAAAAGGACCAGGTGCTAAACCTTGGAAGAATATTAAGGCAAGAGTATTAAGGCATTTTAATTCAGCTTAAGTATCATGTTAAGTGGTGAAATTCAGATGTAATAGAATGCATAAAAGTGTTATTCACCAGTGCTTAAGATGGCCCACAGAGGTTGTTCTACCAGGCATATAGAAATCTTTCTCACTATGCCTGTTTGTGAGCAGGATCAGTGGTTTTGCACTGCAAGCACATATTTAATTTTGTCAAATATTTCTGCAACCTACCCTCTACTTAATAGTTTAATCACTGCATCTATACAGTCAATGAGGGCCCATTTTACTTGTGTCTTCCAGAAATATTTTGCATTACCCCAAATGACATCTTCCAGCAGATCTTCCTTAGATATAAAGTTTCCAAAAAACTGGCAAATAAAATTACTATCTTCAGGACTTTTCTGTATTTAAAAATAACAATAAAAAGCTATGAATTTACATAAAATTCAAACCATTGTGTTTATAGCCACAGTCCTCCACACAATTTTCATGAGACCATTGGTAAAATCATATATAAGCAACATTCCTTTATTCCTAGAAAGTGTTTATATTTCAAAAGCACTTTATTTTTCCCCAGATATTCCCCTGAAGAAATTTGGAAAGAAATTGAAATTGCCTGTGGTTGTAGCCAATTCACCTGTAAAGAATATAAAATTCTACCCATGAACTGGTCATCCCAGTGTCACACTTACAAGTCTGAGAAAAGTGCAAGAGGTTATTAGGAAGTATTCCTTCCTTTTTCAATTTTCTCTTTAATTAGAATAATTGGTAAGAACTAGCAGAATTGGCATCATGTTTTTCTTAAATGTTTGGTAGAATTCTTCACTGACGCCATTTAGACCTAGCATTGGAGTCTTTGTGGAAAGGTTTTAAATTACAGCTTCAATTTCTTTAATAGACACCGGGCTATTCTGTCTGTTTCTTTTTGAGTAAGACTAGCTAATTGTGTCTTCAGAGAAATTTGTCCACTTCATCTAAGTTGTCAAATCTGTTGGCACAATGTTGTTCATAATTACCATTTATTATCTCTTTAGCATCTGTTGAATCTGTTGTTATGTTACTTCTCTTATTCCTGATAGGTTGTTTTTGTTTTCTCTCTTTTTTTCCTGATAAGCCTGAAGAGAAGTTTATCAATACTATGGACCTTCTCAAAGAGACAGAGTTTGGTTTCATTTATTTCCTGTAAATGACTTTTCCTGTTTTCTATTACATTCATTTCTACACTGATGCTTTTTACTTCCTTTCTTCTGCTTACTGTTGGTTTTATTTTCTTTTCTAGTTTCTATTTTTCTTTTTTTTTTTTTTGAGATGGAGTTTTGCTCTTGTAGCCCAGGCTGGAGTGCAATGGCAGGATCTCGGCTCACCGCAACCTCCCCCTCCTGGGTTCAAACAATTTTCCTGCCTCAGCCTCCCGAGTAGCTGGGATTACAGGCATGCATCACCACACCTGGCTAATTTTGTATTTTTAGTAGAGACGGGGTTTCTCCATGTTGGTCAGGCTGGTTGAACTTCTGACCTGAGGTGATCTGCCCACCTCAGCCTCCCAAAGTGTTGAGATTACAGGCATGAGCCACCATGCCCAGCCTCATACCTGATTTTATTGTGCTTTGCTTTACTGCACTTCTCAGATACTGCATTTTTTATAAATTGAAGGTATGTGGCAACCCTGCATTGAGCAAGTCTATCAGCACCATTTTCTCCAATAGCATGTGCTCACTTTGTGTCACTGTATCACATCTGGTAACTCTTACAATATTTTAAATTTGTATTATTATGTCTGTTATGTGATCTGTGATCAGTAATCTTTGATGTTACTATTGTAATTGTTTTGGGGTGCCATGACTGTGCCAATATAAGATGACAAACTTGCCAGTAAATGTGTGTATTCTGACTGCTCCACCGACCATCCCCCATCTCTTTTTTCCTCTCTTCAGGCCTCTGTATTCCCTGAAACAGAACAGTATTGAAATTAGGCCAATTAATAATCCTACAATCGCCTCTAAGTGTTCAAATGAAAGGACGAATCACGTATTTCTCACTTTAAGTCAAAAGCTAGAAATGATTGAGCTGAGTGAGGAAGGCATCCTGGAAACCAAGATAGACGGGAAGCTAGGCCTCTTTCACCAAACAGTTGGCCAAGCTGTGCATGCAAAGAGAACATTCCTGGAGGAAATTAAAAGTGCTACTCCAGTAAACACACAAGTGATGAGAAAGTGAAACAGCCTTATTGCTGATATGGAGAAAGTTTGAGTGCTCTGGACAGAAAATCAAACCAGCCACAACATTCCCTTAAACCAAAGCCTAATCCAGAGGAAGGCCCTAACTCTCTTCAGTTCTGTGAAGGCTGAGAGAGGTGAGGAAGCTGAAGAAGAAAAGTTGGAAGGTAGTAGAGGTTGGTTCGTGAGGTTTAAGGAAAGAAGCCATCTCCGTAAATTAGCTTTTAAAACGTTTTTAAGCAGGCAATCTCTGACTTTGCTTCAGTAACATTTCCTTCTGCTCTTTCTCATTTTCCCATTGCTCATGCTTATACCTGCCCGTCTTCCTCTAGTATTAAAGTTTGGATAAATGTTTGATCTTTGAATAATATTTTATATTGTTATATGCCTCTCATTTTATCCTCTGGACAAACTTGAGAGACACTGCAAAAATTTCTTTATATCTTTATAATATAAAGAATTATGGCAAATTTTAAAAGAAGTACCAGCTTTATTGAGGTATAATTTACATATAATAAACTGCACCCTCTCCACTCCCTGCCCTCACTGTCTACCAAAAAATGTCTGATGATATCCTGGCAATCTGACCCTGCCTGGAAAACGCCATAGAGAAAGACAGCAATGTGCTTCCTCACTCTGGAGTTCTATTGGATTTTAATGGCCATAGATGTAGTATGAGCCACACAAACCAGTACTAAAGTAGAGAATTTTTTCCAGAAAAGGTGTGCTAAAAAAGCATGTAAATGAAAGCTTTTATTTGTTTTATTTTCAGCAACCAAGACATAAAGTTATTAGGTAGGCCGTGATACACAAACGCTAACCACTGTACCATCCTTTGATGCTCCTTGCAATGGATTCAATGTTTGTGCCCCCCACACAAATTCATATGTTGAAATCCTAGCCCCCAAAGTGATGAGATTAGAAGGGAGGATTGCTGAGAAGTGGTTCAGTCACGATGGGCCCTCGGAAATGGGATTAGTGCTCTCATCAAAGAGACTAGGAGCACTGGCTTGCCCCTATCACCGCATGAGGACACAGCGAGAAGGCACCCATCTATGAACCAGAAGGCAGGCCTTCACCAGACACTGAATCTGCCAATGCCCTGATCTTGGACTTCCCAGCCTCCAGAACGATAAGAAACACATTTCTGTGGTTTATAAGTCACCCGGTCTATGGTATTTTGTTGTAGCATCCCAAATGGATGAAGACATAGTTCACTGTCAGTTCAATTGACCATGAAGGATTATGGGGCCTGCGTGTCCCTGGCACTGAGATAGGAACTGGGGAGAACACAGAGGGAAATTAATAATACTTCAGCCTGTATTTTAATAACTTAGAGTTTAGTAGAAATAAACTGAAAGGCATAGCAGGGTGAAAAAAAAACTGTAAGTAATGTACTAATATTTGTTGAGCCCCACCATATGCTAGACTCTATTGTCTTACTTATACCTCTCAGCAAACCTATAAGTTAGGTCCTATTAGCTGATTTATAGATGGCAAAATAGGCTCAGTGAGGTCAAGTAACTTGCCCTATGTTATAGAGTTATCAGTGGGAAGGTTGAAAGTGGTCAAGGGCTATTTATAGTCAGGAGAAATTAAGCGAGTTTAGAGTCATTCCTTTTCTGTAGCATTACATTAGTCGTGAAATAAAGCAAAATGTATCAAATTCATATACCATATATAAATATATATTTTATTTTATTATTATTATTTTAAGACAGAGTTTCAGTCTTGTTGCCCAGGCTGGAGTGCAATGGTATGATCTTGGCTCACTGCAACCTCCGCCTCCTGGGTTCAAGTGATTCTCCTGCCTCAGCTTCCCGAGTAGCTGGGATTATAGGCATGGACCAACACACCCGGCTAATTTTGTATTTTTAGTAGAGACATGTTGGTCAGGCTGGTCTCGAACTCCTGACCTCAGGTGATCCACATGCCTCGGCCTCCCAAAGTACTGGGATTACAGGCGTGAGCCACTGCGCCTGGTCCTGTATTTTAGATAAGAAAGACACTTTATCTCCTTCCCATTGGAATACACTTTTGTTGTTCATTTTTTTTAACTTAATTAAACTTGAAAGCCAACTTTTGTCAAAAGAGAAGAAAATAAAGCAATTTTTAAAAAAAATCCAGTATTTAAAATACTTGTCATTTATAATAATATGCATATAACAGAAAAGTAGAAAATAATTCTGCATTTTAAAAGCTTAGCTTCTACATGGCAAGTGTGGGACATAAAGTTGATACTTGACCATTAACAGGATATATTCTAGATTTTCACATTTAATGATAATGGATGTGTGCGTCTCATGGTCAAACTAAAATGATTTATTTTTTACAAATTATCTTTACCATTAGCAAACAAGTCTTACTTTTATTAGTCAATTATAAGTCCACAGAGATATAGGAGCTCAATTTGTTACAGGGAACTTGAGCATTCCACGGATTATCTGAGCTGAATTTGAAGAATGTACTGTGGAGATCTTCTATGTGACATATATAAAGGACGTAGGTCAACTACTGGTTATTATTTAGAAAATACTTTTGGGAAAAAATTATCTTCTGGGGCCAATAATTGAGTTCTATTAAACTACAGAGGTAGATAATTTTGAAATGAGAAATCAAAATATATTTTGATTTTATATTACTCATATTTTCATTTTATTCATAAAGTCTTTTGGAAAAAGACAACAGAAATTGTACTTTGTTGAGAAGACTCCTAGAGCCAAATAGTCACACACTCAGAACACACAGAGACAAGCAAAGATGGTTCCAGCAAGCTCTAAGGACACAGACATGTGAAAGAGGCGCTGAAGACACAAGAGGGCTGATGCATGGTAGATGTCATCCTGATATGGCTGGGCTTCTGGACTCACTGCCTCCTCCTTCTAGAACCCAGCACCTCCAAGGCTGGGAGAAGAGAAGTTTGGGGTCTATGGGAAATGACCTCTGGAAGTGGCTGTGACTGTTTCCAAAGACAAATACAATCTAGATTCTCGAAACAATGCAAATGAACAAAAAATGTGAGTTTAGCAGTTAGTGAAACATTAAGATGAGAACAGGAGTAAACACATTTTTTTCCATAAAAGTAGTGGATGTTAAATAATGAAATACAGTGGTAAAACAATTACAGCCTGGAGGCTTTAAGATGTAAATCAAAAATGGAGACCAGTGGTGTTAATATCATGTGAGACGATTAAATATGAGCTGCTGGTCCAACTGTGTTCTGCAGGAATTCAGGCAGATGGATGAGAGACAGGCTATGAGTAAAGCATTACCACAGCTGGGGGTGCGGTGTATGGAAGCTCATCCTAGCTAGCACTTGGAGAAGAACTCACACATTGCAAACATATCCGGTTAAAAACTGGCATTTGCTGCAACTAAAAAAGGCAAGTGATGGTCTAGGTGAACTGCCTTTTCTTTCTCTCCTTCCAAAGGACAAAATTAATTTTTTTTTTTTTTGAGACGGAGTCTTGCTCTGTCACCCAGACTGGAGTGCAGTGGTGTGATCTCAGCTCACTGCAAGCTCTGCCTCCCAGAGCTTCACACCATTCTCCTGCCTCAGCCTCCCAAGTAGCTGGGACTACAGGTGCCCACCACCACACCTGGCTAATTTTTAGTATTTTTTAGTAGAGACGGGGTTTCACCATGTTAGCCAGGATGGTCTCAATCTCCTGACTTCATGATCTGCCCGCCTTGGCCTCCCAAAGTGCTGGGATTATAGGTGTGAGCCACTGCACCCGGCCCCACAAAATTAAATTCTTAATTAAGGAAACTGTTTCTTTTACATCTATTTTTTCATCCCAAACTCAAATGCCAAATATTTAGCTATTATACATGTTTTCATTTTCTTAGAATACACTCTATCCAGCTTGACATTTCTTTTAAATTTTCGCATTACATAATTAGATTCTTGATCCTCATTTATGTGATGTTTCCATCATGTGCTGGGTTTTATGCTCCAAATACATGTCCTTTCATAACTTTAATGGACACAAATATGCTTTATAAATATTTTAAAATCCATTTTAAGGTAATTTATTGAGTGAAAATTCTGTGCTCGGTATTTTATTGGGGTCAGTGATGGGGTAGGAGAAGGAAAGGACATGGCTTTTGCCCTCCAAGGAAGTTGCGGGGAAACTGTCTCTGATTTCATTATCAAAGCGAGGCCCCTTTCTATTTCTCCATTTCAATACCTTTTCTACTGACTTCAGATCTATCAGATGTTATAATTATTTCCCACTTGTGTTTGTGTAACTGTGTTCTGACTATCCACACATTAGGTGTGGGCTCTGTGAAAGCAGGGACCATATTGATCCTGTTCAATGTCATACCATATCCCTAGCATAGAACTAGTAGAGGCATAACAAAGATCTGTGAAAAAGTAAACGCATGCATAACTCAGTTGATCAATTAATGTACATCACTTGGCAGAAGAATAAAAGGATCACGAGAGCAGATGAAAGAAGACTTTATATTTTGCAGAAGAAAATCTTCTGTGTCTTCAAATGATCACAAATCTAATTAATAAAGTTGATGAGGCTTTCTTCAGAATGGTGCTTGTAGAAAAAGTGAGAGAAAGGCGCAAAACAAGGGAAATAATATGGATATTTAGCATTCTGGATGTTTGCTAAGTGACAATTTAACCACAAGAATACACTTCACAGGCCGGGAGTGGTGGCTCACACCTGTAATCCCAGCACTTTGGGAAGCTGAGGCAGGCGATCACGAGGTCAGGAGATCAAGACCATCCTGGCTAACACGGTGAAACCCCATCTCTACTAAAAATACAAAAACAAAATTAGCTGGGCGTGATGGTGGGCGCCTGTAGTCCTAGCTACTCAGGAGGCTGAGGCAGGAGAATGGCTTGAACCTGGGAGCTTGCAGTGAGCTGAGATCACGCCACTGCACTCCAGCCTGGGCGACAGAGCGAGACTCCATCTCAAAAAAAAAAAAAAGAGTACATTTCACTCCATTGTCGAGAGAGAGAGAGAGAGAGATAAAATACATATTAAATTATATGTGTGTATATATGTATCTTTTAAGACCAATTTTATTGAGATATAATTTATAGACAGTTAAAGTCACTCATGTTGTGTATAATACAATTAGAATTTTGACAAATGTGTACATACAGTTGTATAATTGGTGCCACAATCAAGATATAAAATATTTCCATTACCCGTAAAAAGTTTCCTTAGTCCCTTTTGTGGCCAATGAATCCCCACCTTCCTGCAACCAATGGTTTTCTTTCAGAGACTATGGTTTTTTGTTTTCAAACTTTCTGTGAATAGAATATTACAGTGTGTATTTGATAATTGTTTTCTTTCAATCAGCATGGTGTTTTTAAATTCATCTATGTTATGTATATTACTTCATCCTCTATTTTTGCTTAGTAGTATTCCTTTTCTAGCTAGAAAGTAGTATCAAGATACTAAAATATATTTGTTCATCACTTGTTGGTAGGCAACTATAAATAAATTTATTGCCATAAGTACGTGTATACAAGCTTTCTGTGAGCATATGTTTTCATTTTTCCTGTATAAATTTCTACAAGTGAGATTTTGGGGTCATATGGTAAATCAGTACCAAAGTGTTTTCCAAAGTAATGTATTATTCTTCATTTTCATCAGCAATATGTGGGAGTTCTAGTTGTTCTACATCTTTACCAATATTTGGAATCATCAATCTTCTTAATTTTAGTCATTCTTTTTTTTTTTTTTTTTTTTTTTGAGATGGAGTCTCGCTTTGTCTCCCAGGCTGGAGTGCAATGCCACAATCTTGGCTCATTGCAACCTCTGCCTCTCAGGTTCAAGTGATTCTTCTGCCTCAGCCTCCCAAGTAGCTGGGATTACAGGCGCCTGCTACCACGCCTGGCTAATTTTTGTATTTTTAGTAGAGACAGGGTTTCACCATATTGGCCAGGCTGGTCTTGAACTCCTGACCTCATGATCCGCCCTCCCTGGCCTTCCAAAGTGCTGGGATTACAGGCGTGAGCCACCGCGCCTGGCCTTGATGACGTCTCTCTTTCACTTTTGTTCCTGACAGTCCAGACTGCACAATTTCGGATGTGGGAGACTGGGTGATTTCTTTGATCTTCCCAACCAAATATGACTTACTTAAGGATTTTACCTGTAAAATACATTATTAAAGGTTAAGAGAAGGGTGACAATGGTGGCTTAACTGAATGGTTATGGTTTTTAGTTGTAGTTGCAATCTTATGCTTGTGTGTTTCTTTGATTAGTGTTTGCTTTCTCTATCCTATACTATTAGCTTCATGAGAATAGGAAAATTATTCCTCTTTGAACTCACCATCGTATTCCCAATTCTAGCACAGTGCCTGGGATTTCCTCTGTATGTGTTTTTGAAATGCACCCAATAGATCCACAGACAGATTTTAAAAATATAAACATAGAAACAAATCCTTCTGGTCTTGAAGCTTGAAACTTACATTTGTTTTATCTGAGTTTCTTCCTCAGGAAATGGACTCTCAGCTCTCTCAAAAAGTATCAAAGAGATGAAATTCATCAGACCACTGTGTCGAGACAATGAGATGCCAGATGCCAGACTCCTTATTTGTCATGATTGCTTCCTTAGCCCTCCCTAGTTCCTGTTTTCCTGCTCAGTTACATTTCTTCCTTGCTATATAATCCCCTAATTTCAGCTGGTTGAGGAGATGGATTTTAGACTGATATCCCATATCCTTAGCTGTAGCATGCAATTAAAGCCTTCTTCCTTGGCAATATTCATTGTCTCAGTGATTGGCTTTCTGTGTGGAAGTAACAGAACCTAGATTGAACTCCTGGTATTTCAGTAACATTTTGTGTGTAAGAAAGAGGGTGGAGGAAGGAGAGTAGGGGGAATAGGAAGAGTGTCTTAATATTTTTGTTGCTATAACAGAATACCACATACTGAGTGATTTATAAAGAAAATAAATGTATTTAGCTCTGAGGCCTAGGAATGCCAAGAGCATGATGCTGGCCTCTGGAGAAGGCCTTCTTGCGGCCTAACAACATGGCAGGGGGCATCACATAGTGAGAGAGCAAGAGCAAAAGGGCTTATGATAAGGAACCCACTACTATGCTAGTGACATTAATCCATTCATGAGGGCAGGACTGACATAAATCTATTCATGAGAGAAGAGGGATTAAGTTTCCAATCTACGAACTTTTGGAGGATACATTCAAACCATAGCAGAAAGACAGACAGAGATAGATATGGAAATAGCGAACAAGCACACATCACACATACAAAAACTGCACAATATTTTTGTAAATGAAATGCCTAGAGCCTCTCTCGTATATTGTATTTGTTGATATTTTCTCAATTTAAACTTATCACTCCATAATTTCTCTTTTTCTTCCCCAAAATGATGTACATGTTTCTTCCTTATAACCGTAAAACACAGTAATTGTTTCCTGGAAAATTTTAAATGTCTCACTACAATTCAAGTATCATACTTACTATATGTTTTTTATCTTCTGTATATTTTGAAAATGTAAGAGCATTATTGTCTTATACAAAATAGGTGCTAGCAGAGTGAAGAGACAACTAAAAATAACTCAATAAGAAATGGACAAATGATCCGAATAGACATTTTTCAAAAGAAGACATACAGGCCAACAGGCATATAAAAAATGCTCAGTATTACTAATCATTAGAGAAAGGCAAATTAAAAACACTTTGAGATATCGCCCCATACGTGTTAGGATGGTTATTATAAAAAGACAAAATATAACAAGTGTTGGAGAAGATTTGAAGGAAAGGCATCATGGAAAATAGCATGGAGGTTCCTTCAAAAATTAAAAATGAACTACCATATGAACCAGCAATCCCACTACTGGGTATATATCCAAAGGAAATGAAATCCGTATGTCAAAGAGATATCTGCAACACCATATACATGAAATCTTATTTATATATTAGCCCAAGATGTGGAAACAATGTTGTGTCCATCAATGGATGAATGAATTTTAAAAAGTAGTATATATACACAATGAAATACTATTCAGCCATAAAAAATAATGAAATCTTGTTATTTGTGACAACATGGATGAACCTGGAGGACATTATGTTAAATGAAACAAGCCAGGCACAGAAAGACCATATGATTTCACTTTTATGCCAAATCTGAAAAAGCTAAACTCATAGAAGTAGAGAGTAGACTGATGGTTACCAGGGGCTGGACTTGGGGTGGGGAGTGGGGATGTTTATCAAAGGATTCAAAATTTCATTTAGGAGAGGGGAAATATTCAAGAAGAGATCTACCGCACAACATGGTCACTATAGTTAATAACAAAATATTGTATTTTTGAAAAAAAATGCAAAGAAAAAATAAGTATTAAATAAAAACTGGTTCTTTGAAGCTTTGGCACTGTAATATATGAAGGCCAGAAGCCACATTTATATAGTTCCGTTTCTTGAGCATCCAAGACAATGGATGAGATGACAGTGTTGAGGAGGACAGGTCACTCACTGGGAACACTAGATTCAGCTTCTCCCCCTGCTGTTTGACTCATTCTGCAGAAGGTGAGAATTTATCTGAAGGAGTTTACATATTTTTATGTGACAATGTATTCCTGAGAAGGTACCAAATTATTTCTTCTACATGAAAAATACAGCATGAAACTGATACGAGAGCATATAAATGATGATTTTTTTTAAGTTTCCAGGAACATCACATGTATCATATTACTGAAAAGAAAAAGAGCATTTTATGCCATGAAAAACTTTGGATATCCTTGAATAATGTTGACTAAAAACAGTGAGTTTATTTAGTATTCATTGTGTCTATATTTGGAGTGTATATTTTTAGTATTTGTCATCTTGCTTATCAAACTCCTGAATCTCACTTAAAAAGTATTTTCCAAAGTTTTTGAAATTTCTCCACAAAAGAAGAAAAAAAAAAACAAAAAAGCAAGTGTTGGAAGTCAAATAGGTTTGAGAAATATTATGACACATGTCCTTCTTGCACATCATAAAGCCTCTAACACTTTTCATAGTAAACCAATAAATGAAACTCAGACTTCTTGCTTTGCTTAATCAAAAAATTAAAGTTTTCCAAACTTCTTTGACTACAGAATCTTTTGACAACACAATATTGATCATTGCACACTTTGAGAGATATTACTCTACAAAAGTCACTGCACAGCACCACTAAAATATGGTGACCGATAAAACGGACAAAGGTCATTCAGTGAAAGTTTCAAAGCAAAGAGAATGAATGAATATATATATATATATTACTTTTTGGATTACAGTTTTCAGATTATGTTTGTTTTAAATAAGCCAGTCTGCTTTCATAATAATTATACTTTTAAGCCATTTTCTGATGAGACACTTGTCATCATGAGAACAATGTAGTAAAAGTTTGTTACACTGGGGATTAAGATATTAGAGTTTCCATTCAAGATTCCCTAATACTGGAAGAGGTTCACTTAAATTCCATGATTCTATGAGAGGAGTCAAATCTGAGGTGCAGGCTCTGCACCTTCCCAGGCCTGCGGGGGCTTTGCACCTTCTTGCGGAACAGTTGCCAGCTGCTATCGCTTCACTCTTAGGTCACTGCCTTCAGTCAAGCCTTTTTTTTTTTTTTTTTTTTTAGACAGAGTTTCGCTCTTGTTGTCCAGGCTTGAGTGCAGTGGTGCAGTCTTGGCTCACTGCAACCTTCACCTCCCGGGTTCAAGCAATTCTCCCGTCTCAGCCACCTGAGTAGCTGGGATTACAGGCACCTGCCACCAAGCCCAGCTCATTCTTTTTGTATTTTTAGTAGAGATGGGGTTTCATCATGTTGGCCAGGCTGGTCTTGAACTCCTGACCTTGGGTTATGCACCCACCTTGGCCTCCTAAAGTGTAGGGATTACAGGCATGAGCCACCGTGCCCGGCCCCAAGTCAAGTCTTTTTCACAGCCTTGGTTCACCATAAAACTAAGGTGGACAATTGTCATGGACAGAATTGTGTTGCCTCAAATTTATGTTGAAGTCCTCACCTCTAGTACCTCAGAATGGGGCTGTATTTGGAAAGAGGACCTATAAAGAGGTAATTGAGGTAAAATTAGGTTATATAGGTGGGCCCTCATCAGTAAGGCTGATTTCCTTGTAAGACAAGGAGATGTGGACAGAGACCACACACAGACCATGGGACAATCATGTGAGGACACAGTAAGAAGGTGGCCATTGGCAAGGGAAGGAGAGAGGCCTCAGAAGAGACCAAATGTGCTGATTCCTTGATCTTGAACTTCCAGCCTCCAAAACTGTGAGAAAAGAACTTTTTTATGGCTGCATAGTATTCCATGGTGTATATGTGCCACATTTTCTTAAAAATGATGAGTTCATGTCCTTTGTAGGGACGTGGATGAAATTGGAAATCGTTATTCTCAGTAAACTATCGCAAGAACAAAAAACCAAACACCGCATATTCTCACTCATAGGTGGGAACTGAACAATGAGAACACATGGACACAGGAAGGGGAACATCACACTCTGGGGACTGTTGTGGGGTGGGGGGAGGGGGGAGGGATAGCACTGGGAGATATACCTAATGCTAGATGACGAGTTAGTGGGTGCAGTGCACCAGCATGGCACAGGTATACATATGTAACTAACCTGCACATTGTGCACATGTACCCTAAAACTTAAAGTATAATAATCATAAAGAAAGAAAGAAAGATAAAAAGAAATTTATGTTACTTAAGCCACTCAGTCTGTGGTATTTTGTTATGGCAGCCCTAGTAAACTAATACAAATATTTTTAGGGACAACAAACCATGGACTTTGTTATTCTAGTAAGATGACTTTAGCACTATTACCTACTTCTACCTTGAAGTGGTAAAAAAAAGGCAGTGAGAAGCATTTCCATGGAGTGTATAAATTGTGTCCCGTGAAACAGAATTAGCTAATAACTTTAACACCTGTCAGCTGTATATGATGCTGCGTCTCCAATCTCCATCCGGACAGCAAAGGGGAAGGCATGGACAGGAGACCTGCCTTCAGAAGAGCAGCTGACAAAGGGGCCCACAGCCTGGGGACAGTGACGGCAGTAGCCCCCCGAGGCCTGGGATCCCACAGCACAATTGTGAAGGGAAAGTCTTACTTGCTGGGCCCAGATGTGTAATTTTCTCCCACCACTGTTTTTTTGTGAAAAATTCTTCTGAATACATAATTTTGCCCCTAAATAAACATGGTGTTGGACATTTTTCTGACTAGGAAGTTAGGATATTTGCTTTTCTAGCATCTTTATTAGATGACTTTTTATGTTTGCAAAGTCACTCAGAAAAAACTTCATCCTCCCAACACCTCCCTGGACCACAGTCCCCACAAATGACACTGAACTCACAACATAAAGGAACTCACCACTAGGTAAATAGGTGCTTGACTGTGATTTAACACCTGAATTACTAAAATTGATTGCAATAATTATCCAAAGAAAAACAGCCAAGTGCAGCAGTAACGACAGCCTCTGAACTCTCTCCACATCTTCTTGTGGACAGCCTTTGAGCTCTCTCCATGTCTTCTCTGGGACAGCCTCTGAAATCTCTGCACGTCTTCTTGCCAACAGCCTCTGAGCTGTTTCCATGTCTTCTCCGGGACAGCCTCTGAACTCTCTCCACGTCTTCTCTGGGACAGCCTCTGAGCTCTCCACGTCTTCTCTGGGACAGCCTCTGAGCTCTCTCCACGTCTCCTCCAGGATAGCCTCTGAGCTCCCTCCACATCTTCTCTGGGTCTCCCATGGAGTCTGATCACCTTTCAGTTAAGGCATCTCCTGTGAGCAGCCCAGTTGGCTACTCTGAGTTCTGGGGGTAGTTGTCCTTGGTTTCTCTGAAGTGCCCAGAAACCAACCTTTCTGTTGCCCATCGTAGTGCCTACGTGGCTTAGCTGGAGCCCTACCCTGCTTTTGTTGCCCAACCAATGCCTATGTGACAGAGCTAAATTCCCATTCAGCTTTAACTGCTTAGTTTTAGAAAACAGGATGTCTGGGGTCAGAAGTTCCTTCTTAGGACTAAACTGGCTGAAGCTGGCAAAATCCGCAATGGCAGCTTGACCTCTGAAAAACCTCGAGCTTCATTATGATCCAATTTCCATGCTAAACGACACTCCCACTGGCACCTTGACAGTTGACAATCACCATGACAATGGCCAGAAGAGACCAAAAACAGGCAGAAAAGAGGTGGCTCTTTGATTCCAAAAAAACCTACCTCCCTTCCCAAGAAAAGCTATGAATATTTCTCCCTTTCCTCTGTATACCCAGCCCCTTCATTAAGAATCCTTAGTTCTCAGGCTCTGAGAAGTTGATTTGCAGGCTATGCTCCCACTTCTGCAATTCCATGGCCATTGAAAAAAGCCCACACTGTTTGATACTCACTCTCGGTTTCGTGTATTGGCTTCACACCAAACAAGAAAGAGCCCCTTTTGGGGTAGTCAGGACCCTGATTATATTCCCACATATAAACTGTTCCCACTCACTACTGGCACAGCAGAACACATAAACTGTCAGATGGCTCCATTTCAATGATTTGACTTGTAATTCTCAATTGTTTCTGTTCCTAAGATTTTAGGACTTTCTATTAACTCATAAACAAAATCTTTAAAAAGGTAAGGCAACCTTCAAATCTAAGATGCTCAGCTTTAAACTAGTAAGTTCTTAAGGATGTTTTTTTTCCTCCAAGGAAACAATTCTCCTCTTTGCTGAGCAATAATACAGGTTTTAATAGTAAATAAGTACACAAAGTAAAAGAAACAGACAAAAATGTCTTCATAGCAAGGCTGTTAACAGATTTCTTTCTTTTTTTTTTATTTATTTTTGAGACGGGGTCTCACTCTGTTGCCCAGGCGGGAGTGCAGTGGCACAATCTCAGCTCACTGCAACCTCTGCCTCCTCAGTTCAGGTGATTCTCTTGCCTCAGCCTCCGAAGTTGCTGAGATCACAGGTGCCTGCCATCACGCCCGGCTAATTTTTTTGTATTTTTAGTAGAGACGGGGTTTTGCCATGTTGGCCAGGCTGGTCTCAAACTGCTGACCTCAGGTGATCCGCCCACCTTGGCCTCCCGAAGTGCTGGGATTACAGGCATGAGCCACCGTGCCTGGCCAGATTTCTAATATACGTAAAGAAAAAAGAAAAATTTTCAAATACTTGTTTAGATAAGTACTGATATTTAAAAAAACAACCAAGCCTAAATCTCTAGATTTACAATTTTTAAAAAATAAGAAAAGCAATGTAATTCACAGAATAAAATCTTTTGGAGTAAAGTAATATAACTAACAAATTGGTAACTCTAGGCAAGAAATGACTTGCCCAAGTAACAGACCTGGTAGGTGGAGAGTTCATCTGACTCCAGAAACCACACTCTACAAAATAAACTTATTGACGTGAAGTATGTATATAATCTGTAACTGGTGTGAAACTGTGGCAGAAATACAAAGAGCCGTGGTCTTGCTCATGATGTTCAAAGGCAATATTTGAACTGAGGGATGGCTGTGTGAATTGAAGTGGTCACTGGAGAAACATGGTTGAGATTGTGAACCATGGGGAACAGGGAGTGGTAATTCTGGATTTTCGGCATAGAGGAGAAAGAAAGAACTGCAAACATTATTACAGTGAAGGAGGGTGAGGCCCTCCGAAAACTGATTGCGTTTCACCAGAAACACTGATCCAGTGGGGGCAGCTGAAGCACAAAAATGATTAGAACCGGAGTGATGTCACCCACGTTTCTTTCTTTCTTTTCTTTTTCTTCTTTTTTTTTGAGACAGAGTCTCACAGTCTCGCTCTGTCTCCTAGGCTGGAGTGCAGTGGCACCATCTCGGCTCACTGCAAGCTCCGCCTCCTGGGGTCACGTCATTCTCCTGCCTCAGGCTCCCGAGTAGCTGGGACCACAGGCGCCCGCACCATGTCTGGCTAATTTTTTGTATTTTTAGTAGAGAGGGGGTTTCACCGTGTTAGCCAGGATGGTCTCGATCTCCTGATCTCGTGATCTGCCCGCCTCGACCTCCCAAGGTGCTGAGATTACAGGTGTGAGCCACCGTGCCTGGCCGATGTCACCCACGTTTCTTAGGAAAGATGTTAGCATCCTCTAAATCCTCACCGACTGTGCCTGGCGCAGCATTATTTTGCAGTTTTGTGGGATTTACAGTTGGCATCATTTGCACAGCGGCAGCGTGACGTGGCTGTGGAGAGCACGGAAGCTCTGTCCCCAGGGAAGTGGGCTCTTCTGGTTGCAACATGGTGGAGGCCAGCCCGGCCGCAGGTGAGGGAAGATGCCACAGCAAACCTCTGAGCAACCAAGATGACAAGCACCTGCTTGGAAAAGGTGACAAGCCACAAGGCCATAGGCCCAGTTATAAGGATGAATTGTGTTACACTAATGGTTATAAACCTGACTGACCTCAGAAGGTATATGGAGGGGGCAATTATCAAGCCCCTTGATGGTCTGTGGCTGGATGCACCATACTTTGCCAACGGTGTGAGCATGGCAGAGAATGTAGGTGTGTATATAGGGAAAAACCTCCAGAAAGTTTTTTCTGTGGGAGTTCTTTGTAAAATAATAGCAATGCAACTGGAATTATATTGCAGTCTATAAAGGGAAATCACTCTTAGGGATCAACATTGTAGAAAGACAACTTGTTTTTTGCTTCTTTGCTCAGTGTTAAGAAGTCATCACATCATTGTCACCCTCCCCACATTCTGTTCTGTAGTGCCCGATTTGTTGAAAGCAGTATGAGGCCTGTTTTAAACATAAATCTATTCTAAATCTAAATTTGTAATACATTCTGAATGTCATTTAGACAGTCTTTTGTCTGGAGATTAAAAATTACTTTATTTCTAGCAAAATGCTCTGACGTAAAATATTTTAACAACAAAGAAGATCTGTGTTTGTTGTTTTCTCCATTATCTAATTATTGATATCCATTTCATCTGGGCACATATAAATGGTAAAAATATTTACAAGCTTTGAATTAGGTGAATCTAATTAAAAATAAAATATAGATGTTAATAGAGCCTGGAAATATTGTCAATATCTTTTTAATAGATTGAGCCCCGTTGATTATTTCTTCTGGGGTAAAGGCTCAAATTTATTCTGTGAAATTAGACACACAAATCATCTGAGGCAATATGTGGCAGATGAACATACACTGATTGATGGAAATATTGCTTTAATGCACATTGTTCATTGCAATTTTGCGTAGATTACTGAACTATGAATTACTATTGAGGAACAGCACATTCAACGTGTCATAGCAATCAACTATTTAGTATGGACATTTTCTATGTTTAGACTTTCTGGCCACTCTGAGCAAATTTAAATCAAATGACTGAAGTATAATCACTTATTTTAACTCTGTTAAAACAGTCAACTTGAAAAGTATATTTTTCTGTATGAATTTTTTTTTCTAATTGACTCTATTTTGTTCTAATAACTAAACTTACTTAAGTTGCACTGTTGAAAAAAACTATAGGCCAAGCGCGGTGGCCCATGCCTGTAATCCCAGCACTTTGGGAGGCCGAGGAGAGTGGATCACATGGTCAAGAGATCCAGACCATCCGGGCTAACACAGTGAAACCCTCTCTCTACTAAAAAAAAAAAATACAAAAAAATTAGCCAGTCATGGTTGCTGGCGCCTGTAGTCCCAGCTATTCAGGAGGCTGAGGCAGGAGAACGGTGTGAACCCAGGAGGCTGAGCTTGCAGTGAGCCAAGATCACGCCACTGCACTCCAGCCTGGGTGACAGAGCAAGACTCTGTCTCAAAAAAAAAAAAAAAACCCAACAAAAACAAAACTATATATATATGTATATGTATAATCTGAAGATCCATGTA
Organism: Gorilla gorilla gorilla; assembly: GCF_029281585.2. Taxonomy (NCBI): domain Eukaryota; kingdom Metazoa; phylum Chordata; class Mammalia; order Primates; family Hominidae; genus Gorilla; species Gorilla gorilla. The sequence goes on along the minus strand of NC_073236.2, from coordinate 33,512,266 downwards.
GATTCCATTACTTTACGATGCAGTGACATTATAAGGAAGTGGAAAAATTAACTTAAAATTTTTTAATTATGATGAATATAGAAAGGGGATTTCTTGTTGAAACAAATAGGCTAAAAGAGCCTTGATGTCAGCCATGCCTCTCTTAGTGAAAAGACTGTGACCCTGTCATCCCGTTGGATAATCTAGTGATATGCTTTAACAGCTATTGTTAAAATAGATTTTACCAAGGCAAGTACAACAGTTTGCTTATGAGCAATGAGAAGTAAGTAGTCTTACCAGAGTGCACCCTTTGGAAAGTGCTGCGTATATAATTAGTGAGGCCATTCATAATTCATTTTTATTATACAAATGCTGATTAAATGTATACCTTCTTCCACTCAAATGTTAACGTGTCCCTTCCTCAATATATTTTATTAGGCTATGTATACATCTCAAGCATAGATTAATGTGTTTTGTAAGATTTCAAAACATTCCTTTTTTAGCCCTGTAATGAATATAAAATGGATCCCTACTGCCCATCTTAGAGAATGCGTGTTTCATAGAACTGTTTAAAAAATAAATCCTTTTAAATTGCCCATCTGCTTAAGCTATGTTTGTGGAACATTAGGACTAAGTCATGTCTGACAAACATGTGTCATACTACTATTTGAGGGCATTACTGCATTTTAAGGAATAAAATAATATTATTAAGAAGTATAATTTTTCCAAGTGATACAATAAGAATATTGCTAGAGATTTGACCTATTTGTGAAAAATCTTTGCATGATTATTAGCTTGCTAAAAATAAAATGAACTCTGCAAACGTGATCCAAGCTGTTCTGTATGAAATTATGTGCTAGTTGCACAGTCCCCTGGGAGACCAGTGTGAGTCCAGATGCCTCTTTGCTGGTTTGTTTCATTTCTGGGGTTCATTTTCTAGAGGTTTTTATCATATTTTCAAAGTACAGAAGTCAGGCATCTCAAATTCAAGTCTTGTCTCCCCCAAACTTTAAAAAATATATGACATTGATATAATTTGGCTGGATAATAACAAACCGAACAAATAAGATATTTTCTTTCATTGAAGGTTGGTAACATTTTCCTCACTTAAAAATTTTTGGTTGGGCACAGTGGCTCATGCCTATAATCTCAGCACTTTGGGAGGCCGAGGCGGGTGGATCACCTGAGGTCAGGAGTTCGAGTCCAGCTGGCCAACATGGTGAAACCCTGTCTCTACTAAAAATACAAAAATTAGCCGGGCATGGTAGTGCACACCTATAATCCCAGCTACTCAGGAGGCTGAAGCAGGAGAATCTCTTGAACTCCGGAGGAGGAGGTTGCAGTGAGCCAAGATTATCCCACTGGACTCCAGCCTGGGTGACAGAGCAAGACTCCATCTCAAAAAATAATTTAAAAAAATGAATTTTCTAAATTGTGGGTCAGAATTCAAGCTAATGGAAACCTGTGGAAGAAAGAATTTTGCAGGTCTGCCTGTGGAATCCATAATTCTTTTCAGAGGCAGCGATATTACAAAAAAAAAAAAAAAAAGTGTGAGGATGTCCCCAAGCAGAAAACCGCCTTCACTGCAATGCTGACAGTATCTGGGTGTCCCAGGGTTCCTGGGGAGTGCAACTGATATCCCGGCTGTGCTGCTACCGTGCTGAGTGGTTTTATATCCACTGAGAAGGACGTGTCAACAGGTGGCTGCTCAGGACCCTAAAGAATGGATGGATGTGAGGTCTCTGTGAAGCCTCTGGGCCAGATCTCTGAGGAGTATCTGTGAGGGGCATGTCACCTATGGTGAGGACGCTGTGTGGGCGCTGCATGGGAGGCCTCGGTGCCAGGCTCCTGGTGAGAACTCTGAGTGAGGTCTCTGTGGAGCCTCAGTGTGAGGTTTCTGCGTGAGTTCTGTGTGGAAAGTCTCTAAGAAATCCGAGTCAGTTTCTGTACGAGGCCTGTGAGGCCACACGAGGTCTCTGTGGGAGGACTCCATGGGGCAGCGAGAGGGCTCTATTGCCTCTTGTGAGGCCTCTGTATGAGGCCTTTGCAGAAGGTCTGTGTGGGAGGTATCTTCTAGAGGTCTCTGTGGGGTCTCTGTGGGAAGTCCCTGTGTGAAATCTCTGTGCTAGGTCTCTGTGTGAGGGACCATGGGACTATATGAAGTCCCCGTGTGAGGACCCTGTGAAAGCCCTACAGAATCTCTGTGTGGAATGTTTGAGGGAATTCTATGTGAGAGGTTTCTGGGCAATGAGTGTGGAGCGACCTGAGGCCTGTGTGAGGAATCTATACAAGGTCTCTGTGGAGAGTGGGAGGTCTCCAGGCAAGGTCTCTGTGTGAGGAGGACTCTGAGAGAGGTCTCTGTGAGGCAGTGGGGGGTGCCGCGTGCCATTTCTGGGGCTGGAGGCCGGAGGTTGCAGTGAGCTGCATGAGTCTCTGCACGAGGTCCCTGTTTTATGACTCTGTGTGAAGTCTCTGAGGTCTTTGTGGGGTCTCTGTGTGAGATCTCTCTGTGAGAACCATGGAAGGTCTCTGACATTTGCGGGAGGTCTCTGTGGGACTGAGTGAAGTCTCTCAGCGTGGCCTCTGTGGGGTTCTCTGTGTGAAGACTCTGGGAATCTCTGTGCTAGGTCTCTGTGGGGCACCATGAGGACTCTGAGAGCTCCGTGGGGTCTCTGTGGAGGCTGCAGTGTGTCTCTCTCTGTGGCAGTGAGAGGTCCCAGTGTGCTCACTCTGTATGAGATGTCTCTGTGAGGTTCCTGTGGGAGGTCTCCATGGGTCTCTTCATTGCTGGCCTCGCTGCATGTCAGGGGAGACTGAGCCGCAGAAGGGCTAAGGGGTTGTTGCTTCCTGTGTTCTTGCTGGTCTCTCAGCGTTGCCTGTGGCGCTTCTCCTGGCCTGAGCCATGGGCTCCACATCCAGCTCCTCCACATCCCAGAACTCGCCTCTTGGTTTCCTGAGGGAACCCAGCAGCAGCCAGGCATGGCCCATCCTCAGTGGTCAGGGTCCCAGCTCTGTGCCATACTCTCCTGAGCTCCCGGAGGACCGGGGCTGCTCTCTGCTCCAGGTCCCAGCTCCTCCTGCTGATCCTGGCTCCGCTGTCACCGCTGGGCCCACCTTGGAGGCTGCTTCAGTTATCCGGGCCCCAGACAGGACCTGGCCCCAAGAGAAGCCACAGGCTGGGGACTGTGCCCACTGCCCCCTGCACCCCGGTGCCAGCCAGTCCCACATGTTGGGGGCAGGGCCATTTCCATTGTCATCTAGATCAGTGGCACTGCCTGGCACTGGCCTCTCCACCATTGAAATGAGGCCCCCGGAACTGGGCCTCTTGCACGCCTGTATGTGGCACAAGGCAAAGAAAACTCCCTCTAGAGACCTGGCTCCCCCTGTCCCTGATTTGTGGAGACCTCCTGCTTTCCCATATGGACAGGGCACAGAGAGGAGGAAAGCTGTGCTGAAAGCAGAGGGAGACAGCAGGGACGGCTCCTGCCCTGCCCATACCCTGCCCATTCTGGACAGGTCACTTCCAGCTCCCTTGTATGTTCAAATCCTGCCTGCCTGCATCTTCCCTTGCTGGTCTCTGGGGCAAGCAAGGATGTCAGGAGCCAGGGGAGATTTGCTGTGTGACCCCAGCTCAGCTGCTGGGCCCTTGTAAGTCACCACCTTTCCCCAGGGAGCAGTCCTGGGGCTACGTGTATATTAAAGGTCACCAGACTCCGACTCATGCCTGGGGTTCTCTAGTCCTTGCTTTTCCACCTATTGTCAACACATCCTTTAAAAAAATTCAATAGGTAGGCCAGGAGCCATGGCTCATGCCTGTAATCCTAGCTCTTTGGGAGTCTGAGGCCGGTAGATCACCTGAGGCGAGGAGTTCGAGACCAGCCTGGCCAACATAGCAAAACCCCGTCTCTACTAAAAATATAAAAATTAGTCAGGCATGGTGGTGGGTGCCTATCATCTCAGCCACTTGGGAGGCTGAGGCAGAAGAATTGCTTGAACCCGGGGGCCGGAGTTTGCAGTGAGCCAAGATTGCACTACTTCCCTCCAGCCTGGGCAAAACAGTGAAACTCTGTCTCAAAAAAAAAAAAAGTTCAGTAGATTATTATGTGCAAGCTTATCGAAGATGTTAAGAAATTCATCTTCCTTATTCACTTTGCCTTCTCACTAATATGGCCCTCTGTGTTGGGGGTAAATGTGGTTTTTCCAGGGGTCTGTGATCTGGGAGCTGGAGCAGAGACAGACCCTGGGGTGTGGCCAGGATGAGACACTAGGCCCCTCTAGGCCTGTCTAAGGGGTTGGAATGTCAGAGTCTCCTGGCTCACGGCACCACTGATGGCTCCCTCACACACACCACTTTGCCTCCTTTTCAATTCTCTGTCTGCATCCCCTGTAGCTCTACAGAGTCCCACCATCAGAAGCCTCTGCACACACAGGCATACCCTACTCCATTCACCCAGAACTACTTCGCTGAAGCTGAGAGACATATAGGTGAGATAGACAAAGGCCAGTGACCCAGGAGCAGGGTCATTCACTCATCTGGGGCAGGGGAGTTCACAGCCCTCAGCAGCCTCCGTGAAGGCTGCCCCCCGACCCCCCAGCCCCCACCTACACATGCACAGAGCTGGAAGGTCTGTCCCCACCGCCACTCCAGAGTGCGAGAAAGGGAGAGGCAGTGGGATGGGGACTCTCTGCTTCGCATGTTGGCTGAGCTAAGAGGGCCCATCTCCATCCCAGCCTTTGTCAGGGAGAGAAGGGGCTTCCCCGGGGCAGACATTATCTATTCTCCACCAGGATACCCAGGGTCAAGACTTCTCCCACTTCTGAACTCAGGGCCCAGCACTCTCCCACCCAAACTTCCACTATTTTGTGACACATGAAGGTACTCGGCTGTGGCACTTCCTGGAGCCTGCATGGAGGTGTTCAGTTCCGTGACATCTCTGCAAAGCTTCTCCCTACAGCTGCATGAAGTTTGAGGTAGAGTAAGTAGTGGAAAGATGGGTTGAACCTTATTTCAGAGTGGGACCTTCATAGGTTTTTCTCATCTTGTTTTTAGAATTTTTTGTTGTTTGTGTAAAGACGGTATTACGGAAACATAAGGTTCAGTGAAGGAACTCAGGATGAAGGTGGGCTTACAGCACCACTGTCAACATCCCTCCATGTCCTGTCGCTTCTGGAAACCAAGCCCACACCAAGCATGGCACAAATAAAAGCCATCGCCCTCTTATGAATAAAAAACCATATATATTGTGGAATATTAAATGTTCTGCATGTACTAACATGAGAGAAAATATTTTTTCTCTAAACAGAGTTAATTTTTTCTTGGGGACTTGTTTTTCTCCAGGGAAGGCTAAAAAAGAATTTGTGACTGACCAAATCAGATACCTTCCCAAAGAAGACAGTGCCTTGGACAGTGGTGATGGTGCCTAGAGGCACCGGATGTCTTCGGCCAGTGCTGAGGGGGACAGAGTGGGGATACAGCTTTCTTGGGGTGCAAGATTTGGGGATGTCGCAGGCCCCATTGCTCATTGTTGCACCACACACTTTTCAAGGGCTGTTGATTTCTGATTCGCCTGTCTCTGTTGGGACAACCCTGGCTCTTGAGAGTGGCTTGTTGACTGCTGGCTGCATAGCTCAGTATTCTGCCGTGTTCTGAGTAGAAGAGGTGCCTGTGGTTGCAGTGAAACCCACAGACTGGGGCTTGAAACTCCTGTTTGTGCTGATTTACCTTCGAGGCATGGCGCGCATGGCCAAGTGACATTTTCTCCTCCAGCACTTGTCCAACTGCCGTCATGAGACCCTGAGCTTCAGCACTGCTGCTGTACACACATGATCTGTTTTTTACTGTTTTTTGGCTCTCAGCAGTGACTGGTGCTGGCTTGCTTTTTTTCTTTGAAAAAATCCACTGAAAAAATTGCTTGACGTTTTCTCCAAAGTGGCTTACTGAAGGAGGCTGTTTCTTTGATGGCCGTAGCTGGACACCTTCATCCTGATGGGTGTCTTCTGTTTTCCTGACTGGGGTAAGTTGAGGAGTCCTCAATCTTTCAAGCCTTTCTTCATGTTTTTCTAAGTTGGGCCTCCTAGCATTCTCACTCTTGTGACTAGGGGGAAACATTGGTCTTTGGCTCTTGCATGAGCCTTGACAGTTTGGGTTTCTGGGCTCCTTGTGCACCAGGTTGCTCCTTCTGGCTGCCATGAGGTCACGTAGCTCCTGGGAAGCCCGCATGTTCCCAGTAGGCATGCTCTGGAGATGGCCCTGGGGCACTTGAGAAGCCAAATTCTCTGAAGCGTGGGGCACAACAGATGCTTGCCCATCTGGAAGTAGCACAACAGTGGCACATACTTGAGGCTGGGTCTCTGACTTTGTGGCCATTCCAGGCTCAAATTCAGTAACAACCTTCTCCATAAGACACAGCTTTCTTGGATCTTGGGAGACAGACACTCTAGGGTGTAGAGAGCTTTTGCTGGTCCCTGGAGCCTCGAAACCATGCACATCCTCACTTGTGGCTTGGAGGTTTGCCAGCATACAGGTTTCCAAGGGGACTCTGCATTGTGGCACTGCCTCCCTTGTCTCTCCAGCCTTTGAAGATTGGGCTCCTAAGCTCCTGCTCTGCTGGGTGCTGCCTGTGAGGCTGTACGTGAGGGGCTTAGATGGCCACCTGCCCTCCTGTCCAGCTGGAGGAGCCTTCAAGGGCCCATGATCATTCCAAGATGGGATTCCTTGCGGTGCCCTCTGGAACTGCTTACATGCAGGTGAGGAGGCCAGAAGACTCTCTGGCATGTGAACAGATGCTTTGGTCAGCACCTGCTTTCTCAGACTTGCCATTGGTGGCTTTCTAAGGAACGTGGCCACCTCAACTTCTGAGCCAGCCCCAGATTCACAGGTGGCTGAGGAGGGACCAGCAAGCTGTGTAAGGGACAAGGATGAAACCTTTTCCATTTTAAAGCACTGAATGGGCTTGAGGACCCTGAGGGGTAGACCCCACCTGTGTTTGGCCCAAAACTTCACAATATGGGCTCCCAACACCTGCTGAGTACACGGCTCGAGGAAGGAAAGCACCTGGGCTGTGTTCACACAGGCTTTCCCACTTTTCGGGGCTGCTAGATTGCTGGTTTTCATGTGGGTGTTGGACACGGGAAGAGCCTGGTTGACAGCAAGCCAGGATTGACGCACACGCATGGGGATCAAGCCCTCATTGGTCTGGCCCAAGTTCCTGCCCATGTGGGCTTTCAGGATGTTTTCTATATGAGTCCTCTCTGTGCATCTTAATAAATCACTTCCCGAGTCACTCCTCAAGGGCTTCCTCAAGTTCCTTTCCGACTCCTCAGAAGTCACCCCCAGAACCTTCTGTGGGAAGCTTTTCATGTCCCTGGATAGATTTTGTGGGGCCTCACCCAGAATTTGCCCCAGATGTGGGCACGGGTCCTTCTCTAGCTGGAACTTCACCTTCTGTGCCTCCTTGCTGCTTTCACCTGTGGACATGGAGGACTGCCAGGGCCTGGGTTTGCCCTTGGCCTGACTTGTCCCTGGTGATTCATCCTGAAGCTGCATCAGATCCAGAGACTCTTGGATCCTTCCCAGGTTGCCCCAGTGTTGGATGATCCACTTTTTTATGTGCTGCTCCAGTTGTCTCCGGAGTTCAGGACTGACTGGAAAGTTCTCAGGCAGAATGGATGTCAAACTTTCCTGGGGAAGGTTAGGAGTGGAGACACTAAAGACGTCCTGAGATTTTTGGACCCTAGAGGGTAAAGCCAACCTATCTTCTACTTGTTTCCTCAACAAAGGCCATTCAGGGTGCTGAGTTTCAGGTAGAGAGAGAGCTTGCACTTTATTCTGCGATGCAGGGCAAGCTACTCCAGTGTTCTTAATCAGGGATGGAAAAGCAGGAGATAGAACTGGGAAAGAGGATTGAAGATGGGCCTGAGCCTCGGCCTGAGCCATAGGTATGGGCCGGAATTGGGGTGTGGATGAAATAAAGGGTTGGCACTCGGGCTCCAGATGGGACAGGGGCTGGGCCTGGAAAAGCAGTGGGGACATTGTAGTCTCCCTTTGAATTGGGCAGACATTGGACATTTCATTGAACAAGAAAGGAGGAGACTGTAAAGTATAAGACCTGTCAGTTACCCAGGCATTAGCCACCAGGGACTCGCTGTGCAGAGAGGGAAGGCCCCAGAAAAGCTGACTATAATTCTTCCAAAAACTTTCCTGCAAGAGCCTAGGATCTGAGAGCTTCTGAGGTCCGGGCAGCTGTTTTGAGTTCTCTCCCACGTTCCAGAAGGGTTTTGGGGTTGTGGTGTCCTGCTCAGCATCCAATGATTTAACCAAATTCCCCAAAGAATTTAAGTGCTTTTCTGGGGTCATTTGATTTGTAAATGATCCAACATTTTCTTTTTCTTCCCAAATGTTGACCTTGGCTGTTTCTGTTACTTGTATCCCTATGATATTCTGGCCATCAGAGCTGAGCAAAAACGGGCTACCATCTTCCATCTGACAGGTCTCTGGTGGGTGGCGGGAAAGATGATCTCGCTGGACTGATGAGTTAAAGGCGCACCAGGTTCTGGTAGTCTCCAGCCACCAGGAGGAGGCAGAAACATGACTGTTTGAGCCACCAAGGCCTGAGATGGCTGGGACAGAAGCCACCAAATCCTCATGTGGAGACAAGCTTTGAGGGACGGTGTGCAGTGGAAGTGCCACTGAGTCACAGTGAGATGGAGTTATCAGTGTGGAGTCCCGTAGGGGAGGAGCAGTGAAGCCTTTCGGAGGAGGTGGAGAGCAGGCCAGAGGATCAGGGGTGTGTGGTGGGTGAGGGAAAAGTGCAGGTGGCTCAGGTGAGGGGTGTTCTAGGGGAAGGGAAGGTTCTGGTGGCTGGGAGGCACTTAGGGAGGAGACTGAGGTGGTCACTGGGCCTGGTGATGGGGTGGAGGCCAGATCCTGAGGATGCTTGGCTTGAGGATCCGGGGAAGCTAACGGGGAGAGAATGGGAGCAGCATCTTCCATAGGCTCATGAGAGGACCGGGAGGCTTCATCAGGTGCTCTTTCACCCACCTCACCTGGGGGGTCTGGACCGGAGAGCTGACCAAAGCCACCTTTGTCAAGGTGTGGCCCCGGGAGGCTGCAGGAGACAGGAGGCACGAGCTGCAGCCAGGAGCCGGTGGGGCTGGAGGGCAGAGTGGGTGCTCGGGCCACAGCCCCTCCACCACCCCACACCCTGACTGCCCAATTCTCCTGCTACCCCTTACCCCAGGGTTTTACTCCCATCCTCTGTCCCCCTGGTCTCCCCATCCCAGGTCAGCTCCAGGCTGCCTGTGGCCCTGGGGTCACTTCCCAGCCCTGGTAGGAAGGATGCAGGGAAGGGGAAGTGCCTCACCTCTGCAGTTGTGAAAGCAGGTCCCAAATCTCCTCCGGGCCTCTCGGGCACTCTCTACCAGCTGGAAATCAGGAGACTGGGTTAGGGCAGTGAGGGAGGGGCCTGGGATCTCACAGGAGGCTGAGTGGCTGTTTCTTTAGGGAGGACCATGGGGAATTAGACCCTGGAACCCACCCATCTGTGTCCAAAGCCACATGACCCCGACGGTAATAGCAAAGCATGGAGGACAAGGCTTTTTCATTCACAAAGGGCTTCCACACATGGACCCCCCCACCCCCACAGTCCTCACAACTGCCCTGTGGGGAGAAAGGACTGGGGTGGTCTCAAAGAGGAATCAGCCTTAGCAGAGTTGAACAGCTGTTCCCAGGGAGCGGGAGGCCCCCTCACCCCCCTCCGCGTCCAGGCAGGCATTGGTCTCCCCAGGACACACACACTGCCCCCTGCTGGGTAACGCCCAGTCCCTGGCCCACCATGGCTTCATTCCGGCATGGAATCTGAGAAGGACCCGGGGTTCTGATTTCCTTCCTAGGAGCCCCCACCTCACGCTTCTTCAACTGACTTCTTCAGAGTCAGTTCCCTCCGGGACAGATGAGATCAAATTAACTCTAGTGTGCTCTGGCAGAGCCTTACCTCTCAGACTGTGGTTTTTCATCCTGCTTCTGGGCCTTCCCCTCCGCCCTACTGGACACTGGGAGACACGATGACGTAGGGAGACAAGATGACGCGGAGAGACAAGATGACAATGGGAGACAAGAAAGGGTGAGAAGCTAGGACCGGCTCTCCCTCTCTGCCCCAGCCCAGCCACAGCATGCTGCACTCAGGAACCGCATGGCTCTCTCTGTCTTGCTCAGGGAGCTCTGTGTGCTTCCTCCCACTCATGCTTAAATGGATGATAAACTGCTTTTCTTCTTAGAAAAACAGCAAGAGAGGGCCGGGCGCGGTGGCTCATGCCTATAATCCAAGCACTTTGGGAGGCCAAGGTGGGTTGATCACCTGAGGTCAGGAGTTTGAGACCAGCCTGGCCATGGTGAAACCCCGTCTCTACTAAAAATACAAAAATTAGGCAGGCATGGTGGTGGGTGCCTGTAATCCCCAGCTATTCAGGACGCTAAGACAGGAGAATCGCTTGAACTCGGGAAGCAGAGGTTGCAGTGAGCCGATATCGCTCCATTTCACTGCAACCTGCACCACAGAGCGAGACTCCATCTCAAAAAATAATAAAATAAAATAAAATAAAAATAAAATAAAATAAAAATAACACACACACACACACACACACACACACACACACACACACAGAGGGATTTTCAATATGAGGTCCACCACGGACGCCTTCAGTCCCTGTTCCTCTGCTCCAGGAACACCCAAGTTCAGGCCCGCAGGCACTGCTCAGCTGTCAGGTAGGATTCTGCTTCCCAGGAGACCAGAGGAGACACCAGGCGCTGGTGGGAGGCCCTTGGGGGCCCAGCACAGGCCCCAGATCACCCCACACAGGGGAGGCTGGGCCCTGAGCCACCTGCCCCAGAAAGGGTCTGATGAGCCGGGGCTCAGGGCCTGGTCTCGGACAGAGACCTCCCCAGTCTCATGACTGGTACTGGTGCTGAGTCCACTGGTTTGATTTTGCCTTGATGCCTCCTGTGCTCCCCCACAGGTGGACTGAGAGCTTGGGATGGAAATTCCAGTACACTATCTACCCCTACCAACCCCTGGCTGCCCTGCCTCTCCCTGGAAGGATGATGTTCTGGTCTCTTCTGAGACTTCCCATCATAGAAGGCTCTCCACTGGATTTGGAAAAGTGGAACTAATAATAAAAAGAAAGGAGAGAATCAAGCTCTGTGGGTCGAGACTGAGGGTTCCTTACCTTTCTCTTCCCAGGCGATGGTGATGGTCGGTCATCACAACGGAGGTAAGATAAGCAGGGGAGTAATAGGAAGAAGAACCCCAGGGCAAACACCAAGGTGAGGAAGATATCCAACACCCATGGTGTGGAGCTGGGGGCGTTTAGCGATGAGGCACTAAGTAATTTTAAAGGAAAGGGAAGATTCTCCATGTGAATAGGCGTGTTGCTTTCAAGCAACTGAGCTCTGGGCAGCCCTGTGGAGACTAGGGACTGGGGCCCAGGCCTGCGTCACAGAGGTGGGGCCTTGATGTCACAAAGGGCTCCTTTGTTGGGGAGGGGCAGTGGGAGGGGGAGGCGCAGAGGGAGGGGGAGGCGCAGCAGGAGGGGGAGGGGGAGGGAGAGGGGCAGGGGAGGGGGAGACTGAAGCACTGCCCCTCCCCACCTCCCAAGCTGGGGATCCCTCCACCATCCCACCTTCTAGATCCCTCCTTCCCACTAAGTTTTGTCAGTGATAGCCAATTTTCTATTCTTTCTCCCTGGAATATAGATATTACCTGGTTCCTTTTATCTGTTGGAGATGGTGGCTTGAGGTTACCTATTTTATAGCCCTTGAAAATCTGAAGTTCTGAAATTTTGGCTATGTACCAGGGATTTTCATTCTCAGAATCTCGTTCATCCTCAACTCCAGCTTTCCCACACTATGTTTTCGTCTTGTATCAATCCAGGGACAAAATGTAAATTTCTTTTACTCTTATTTAGTTTTGCAAATTTTGAATAGTAAGCTTTCAAAAATTATTTCTATCTCACTTTCAATCAAAGGGAACTACCCACATACAATTAAGATTTTTTTTGTCTTTTAAAATTTTATTTATGTACTTATGTATTTATTTTATTTTAACTTTTGGGATACATGTGCAGGACGTGCAGTTTTCTTACATAGGCAAATATGTACCATGGTGATTTGCTGCACCTATCCACCCATCACTTAGGTATTAAACCCAGCACGCATTAGCTATTTTTCCTGATGCTCTCCCTACCACCGGCCCTCCCTCAACAGGTGCCAGGGTGTGTTGTTCCCCTCCCAGTGTCCATATGTTCTCATTGTTCGGCTCCCACTTGTAAGCGAGAACATGTGGTATTTGGTTTTCTGTTCCCGTGTTAGTTTGCTGAGGATAATGGCTTCCAGCTTCATCCATGTCCCTGCAAAGGACTTGATCTCATTCCTTTTTATGGCTGCATAGTATTCCATGGTGTATATGTACCACATTTTATTTATCCAGTCTATCATTGGTGGGCATTGAGTTGATTCCATGTCTTTGCTATTGGGAACAGTGCTGCAATAAACATACACATGCATGTATCTTTGTAATAGAATGATTTATATTCCTTTGGATATGCAATAATGGTATATCTGTCACAGCCTCTGTGCTGCACTGTGGGGAATTCTGCCCAGCGCAAACCACCCAGTCTCCCTAGCACTGGCGGGGGAAAACCACTGGCTAGACCTGCAGTAATGGCGGTCACCCTTCCCCCCAGGAACTTGGTCTTCTTAGGCAGACTCCAGGTGCTGTACTGGCCAGTGGGGATTCCATGCCAGTGGGTCTTAGCTTGTGGGGTTCTGTGGGAGTGGGTCTGCTTGGCTCCCTGGCTTCAGCCCCCATCTCATGGGAGTTGATGAATCTCCTGCTTCACTGGATTTCTGCGAGCCACCAGAGTATGCAGAAACTCCTACAGCTCAGTACCTGCCCAAGTGGCTGCCAGCTGGAGCCCCTGCTATGGGTCTGCACAACTTTGTGCTTGGGACCCAAGGCCCTGGTGGTGTGGACTCACAAAGGGATTACCTGTTCTGGGGTTTGCAAAAATCTGTGGGTAAAGCACAGTTCCCCGGGTGGGTAGCACAATCCCTCACTGCCTCCCTTGGCTGGAGGAGGGAGGTTCCTTTGCCCTGTGCAGTTCTTGGGTGAACTGTCGCCCAACTCTGCTTTTCCTTGCTCTCCATGGGTCACACCAACTGCCTAGTCAGTCCCAATGAGGGAATCTGGATACCTCAGTTAGAAATGCAGAATTCACTCGCTGTTTATGTTTGTCTCAGTGGGGGCTGCAGAGTAGAGCTGTTTCTACTCAACCATCTTGGCCCCTCCCCCCAATTAAAATAATTAATATTCACAATTTGTAATTCTAATTATGAAACAATTATAAGTAGTTAAACCTTCAAGTGGTATTTCTGTAAATGTATAGCATTTACAGTTCTGGACTTGGTAATGCTTAAAGTGCACGATAACCTACATAGGCATACCTCAGAGATACTGTGGGTTTGGTTTCAGGCCACTGTGGAGATGCGCTCTTTAGGGCAGTGCCCAATGGAAGTGCCATTGAGTCACGTTAAGACGGAGTCAGAATGCAGTCCAGCAGTGGGGGAGCAATGAAGGCTTTTGGAGGAGGTGGAGGGCAGGCCAGATAATGGAGGTGGGTATGATGGGTGAGGGGAAAATGCAGGTGGCTTGGGTGAAGGGCGTTCTAGGGGAAGGGAAGATTCTGGTGGCCAGTTCTGCAATAAAACAAATATGGCAATAAGGCAAATCACACAGAATTTTTGGTTTCTCATTGCATATAAAAGTTAGGTCTATACTATACTGTAGTCTATTAAGTGGGCAATACCATTATGTCTAAAAAAGTCAATGTATATACCTTAGTCAAAAATTATTTTACTGTTTAAAAATGCTATCGATCTCCTGAGCCTTCAACATCATGATCTTTTTGCTGGTCAGTGGCCTTGCCTCACTGTTGTGGCTGCTGACTCATCATGGTGGAAGCTGCTGGAGGTGAGGTGGCTGTGGCAATTTCTTAAAATAAGACAACAATGAAGTTTGCTACATCAATTGACTATTTCTTTCGAGATTCCTCTGTAGCATGCAATGCTGTTTGATAGCATTTTACCCACAGTAGAGCTTCCTTCAAATCGGAGACAATCCTCTCAAACCCTGCCACTGCTTTATCCACTAAGTTTATGCAATTTTCTAAATACTCTGTTGTCATTTCAACAAGGTTCACAGCATCTACACCTGGAGTAGTTTCCATCTCAAGAAACCACTTTCTTTGCTCATCCAAGTTCTCATTTGTTAAAATTTTGTCATAAGATTTCAGCAATTCAGCCACATCTTAAGTTCTCTTCACATCTTTTAATCTTAGTTCTCTTGCTATTTCCACCACATCTGCAGTTACTTCTTGCACTGAAGTCTTGAACCCTCAAGGTCATCCGTGAGGATTGGAATCAACTTCCTTCAAATTTCTTTTAATGTTAATATTTTGACCTCCTCTCATGAATCACAAATGTTCTTAATTTTAACCTCCTCCCATGAATTGCAAATGCTTCTAGAATGGTGAAACCTTTCTAGAAGGTTTTCAACTTACTTTGCCCAGATCTATCGAAGGAACTGCTATACATGGTGGCTACAGCCTTATGAAATGTATTTCTCAGATAATCAGCCTTGAAAGTCTAAATTACTCATGGATCCATGGGCTGCAGAATGGGTGTTGTATTAGCAGGCATGCAAACAGCTTTAATTTTCTTGTAGTTCTCCATCAGAGCTCTTGGGTGACCAGGTAAATTGTCAGTGAACAATAATATTTTGAAAGAGATTTTTTTTTAAAGCAGTAGTTCTCAGGTGTGAGCTTAAAATATTCATGTCGTAAACAGATGTGATGTCATTCAGGCTTTGTCCCATTTATAGAGCACAGGCAGAGTAGATGTAGCATAGTTCTTAAGGGCCCTAGAATTTTCAGAATGGTAGATGAGCTTTGGCTTCAGCTTAAGCCCCTAACAAAAGAGTCATCCTGTTCTTTGAAGCATTGAAGTCAGGCATTTATTTTGCTACCTGGCTGTGAAAGTCCTGGATGACATCCTCTTCCAATATAAGGCTGTTTTATCTGCAGTAAAAACCTTTGTTTAGTGTAGCCACCTTTGTTGCTTCTCTTAGCTGATCTTATGGATGACTTGCTGCAGCTTCTACATCAGCACTTGCTGCTTTTCCTTGCACTTTTATCTTATGGAGAAGACTTCTTTCCTTAAACCTCATGAACCAATCTCTGCTAGCTTCAAACTTCTTTTCTGTGGCTTCCCAACCTCTCTCAGCCTTCAGAGAATTAAGAAGAATTAGGTCCTTGCTCTCGATTAGGGTTTGGCTTAAGGAAATGTTGTGGTTGGTTTGATCTTCTATCCAAACCACTCAAACCTTCTCCATATCAGCGATAAGTCTCTTTCACTTTCATACCACTCATGTGTTCATTGGAGTAATACTTTTAATTTCCTTCAAGAACTTTTTCTTTTCATGCAGTTTGGCTAACTGTTAGGTGCAGGAAGCCTAGTTTTTGGCCTGTCTCAGCTTTTAACATGCCTTCCTCACTCACCTTGATCATTTCTCACTTTTGATTTAAAATAAGAGATGTGTGACTCTTACTTTCCCTTGAACACATAGAGGCCTTTGTAGAGTTATTATTTGGCCTAATTTCAATATTACTGTGTCTCAGAAAACAGGGAGACCTGAGGAGTTGGGGAGATGGAGGAAGGGCAGATCGATGGAACCATTCAAACACACATATGTATCAATTAGGCTCATTGTCTTTTGGAGCATGGTTTGTGATGCCCCAAAACAATGACAATAGTAATATCAATGATCACTGATCACAGATTACCGTAACAGATATAATGATAACAAAACATTTGAAATATTGCAAGAATTACAAAAATGTAACACAGAGATACAAAATAAGCACATGCTACCAGAAAAGTGGCACTGGTAGACTTGCTTGATGCAGGGTTGCCATAAACCTTCAACCTGTAAAAAATGCAATATCCGAGAAGCATAATAAAGTGAAGTGCAATAAAACAAGGTAAGCTTGTATATGTATGCATGCACACACCAGTACACATCCACCTATCCACACACAAATCTTTGTACTAATAAATCCTGTATTTTCAGTTCCAACAATACATCATTTGCACCTTAAAAATATCTGTCATCCTTGTAGTATCCTTTTCTGTCTTTGTTATCAGGGTAATGCTGGCCTCATAAAAATGTTTGTGTTCCCTCCTCTTCAACTTTGGGAAGAGGTTGTGAAGAAATGGTATTAATTCTTCTTTAAACATTTGCTAGACTTCTCCACTAAGCTATCTGGTCTTGGATTTTCCTTTTTCAGGAGCTTTTTGACCACTGACTCAATATTTTTACTCATTATTTGTGTTGATTTTCTATTTCTTCATGTTTCAATCTTAGTGGATGTATGTTTCTAGAAATTTCTCTATTTCTGCTAAGTTAAACAATTTGTTGACACATAGTTGTTTAGACTATTATTATCCTTTGTATTTCTATGGTATCAATTTTAATATCTGCTTTTTTGTTCTAACTTTATTTATTTGAGGCTTCTCTCTTTTTTCTCAGCCTAGTGAAAGGTTGGTCAATTTTTATTATTTTTATTTTATTTTTTTGAGACTCAGTCTCGCTCTGTCTCCCAGGCTGGAGTGCAGTGGCGCAATCTCCGCTCACTGCAAGCTCTGCCTCCTGGGTTCATGCCATTCCCCTGCCTCAGCCTCCCAAGTAGCTGGGACTACAGGCGCACGCCGCCTCGCTCTACTAATTTTTTGTATATTTTTTGCCCGCCTCCCAAAGTGCTGGGATTACAGGCATGAGCCACCACACCCAGCCATTATGTTTTCAAAAAATCAGCTTTTCATTTCATTGATATTTTCTATTGTTTTTCTAGTGTATTTCATTTATTTCTGCTATCATCTTTGTTATTTCCTTCCTTCTTCTAATTTTGGGCTTCATTTTTTTCTTTTCTATTTCTTTGAGGTTTATTTTTTATTTGAGATCTTTTTTCTTCATTTAGCACTTAACCTGTATAAACTTCCCTGTTAGAATTGCTTTTGCTTCATCTCATAAGTTTTAGTATGTTGTGCTTTCATTTTAGTTTGTCTCAAGATATTTTATTTCTTTTTTGATGTTTTCTTTGATCTATTGGTTGTTCAGGAGGGTGTTGGTTGATTTCCACATATTTGTCACTTTTCTAAGTTTTCTCCTGTTTTTAATTTTCAGTTTCATGCCACTGTGGTCAAAAAGAATACTTGATAAGATTTCAATCTTCTTAAATTTGCTAAGACTTGTTTTCTGGCCCAATATATGACCTGTGTGGGAGAATGTACTGTGTATGCTCAAGAAGAGTGTGTATTTTGCTGTTTTGGAAAGTAATGTCCTGTATATGTCTGGTCCATTTGATCTATAGTGTAGTTCAAGTCATCTGTTTCCTTATTGATTATCTGTCTGAGTGATCAATCCATTGTTGAAAGTGGGATATGGAAGTCCCCTACTGTTATTGTATTATTGTTGTCACTTCTCTCTTCAGATTTGTTAATATTTGCTTTATATAATTAGGTGCTCCAATGTTGGGAGAATATATATTTGTAGTAATTATATCCTCTTGATGAATTGACCTTTGTATCATTCTATAATGACTTTCTTTCCCTCTTGTTACAGTTTTTGACTTAAAGTCTATTTTGTTGTAAGAATAGCTACTCTTTCTTTTTTTTTGTTCCCTGTCTTTCCTTTCAGTCTATGTGTGTCTCTAAAGGTGAAGTGAATCTCTTATAGGTGGCATATATTTGGTTATTGTTTTACTGTCCATTCAGCCACTTGTGTCTTTTCTAATTTGGTCCACTGATATTTAAAGTAACTATTGATAGGCATTTTGCAGTTTCTTTGTTCTTATATTTCTCTCTTGCTGTGCATGATTTGATTATTTTGATTATTTTCTGTAGTGGTATACTTTGATTCTTTTCTGTGTCTTTGTATTAATTCTTTTTTAAACATGTGGTAAAATTCTCATTTGTGTAACTATTACATGTTTTGTCTTTGTGATTATCCTGAGGCTTACATAAAACATCGTATGCTCTCATGTGCCACATAAGGATGTTTTGGTCAATGATGGGCCACATATACAACGGTGGCCCCGTAAGGTTATAACATTTTTATTGTATCTTTTATATGTTTAGATACATTTGGATACACAAATGCTTATCATTTTATTACAGTTGCCTATAGCATTCAGTATAGTACAATGCTGTACAGATTTGTAGCCTGGAAGCAATAGGTTATACCATATAGCCTGGGTGTGTAGTAGGTGGTATTATCTAATTTTGTGTAAGTATACTCTATGATATTCACACCATGACAAAATTGCATAATGAGGCATTATTCAGAACATATCCACATTAAGAAATGTATGATTATAGTTATAATGGTCTATTTTAAGTTGATAACAACTTAACTTCAAGCATATACAAAACCCTATACTTTACTCCCCTCCACTTTTTATGTTTTTTTGATGTCAGCGTTTATATCTTTGTTTATTTTGTAGTTATATTTATTTGTAATATTTTTTGTCTTTTAACCTTTTAAAAGTTAAAGTGATTATACTCCATCATTACAGTATTAGGAATATTTTGAATTTGACTGTATAGTTACTTTTACTGGTGACTTTTTATAACTACATATGTTTTCATGATGCTAATTAGTCTTATTGCATTTCAGTTTGAAGAACTCCCTTTAGGATTTCTTATAAAACAGATCTAGTGACAATGGACTCCCTTAGATTATTTTGGGGGATTTCTGAAAAAGTCTGTAAGTCCTAGCCAGAGCAATTAGGTAAGAAAAAGAAATAAAAGGCATCCAAATTGGAAAAGAAGTGAAAGTGTCTCTATTTGAAGAAGACATGATCTCATATAGAGAAAACTCTAAAGGCTCCAATTAAAAACTTAAAATTAAGAAACAAGCAAATTTGCAGAACACATAATTAACATTAAAAAAAAACTGTTATGTTTTTATATACTAACAGTTGAGTATCCCAGAAAGAAATTAACAAAACAATCTTGGGCCGGGCACAGTGGCTCATGCCTGTAATCCCAGCACTTTGGGAGTCTGAGGTGGGCAGATCACAAGGTCAAGAGATCGAGACCATCTTGGCTAACATGGAGAAACCCTGTCTCTACTAAAAATACAAAAAATTAGCCGGGCGTGATGGCGGGCACCTGTACTTGGGAGGCTGAGGCAGGAGATTGGCGTGAACCCGGGAGGCAGAGCTTGCAGTGAGCCAAGATCACACCACTGCACTCCAGCCTGGGTGACAGAGTGAGAGTCCGTCTGAAAGAACACAATCTCATTTACAATAACATCAAAAAATTAACTACTTAGGAAGAAATTTAAATAAGACAGTAAAATTTATATATACCAAAAACTATAAAACACTGATGAAAGAATTTGAAGAAGATACATATCCTTATTACTCAGCGTGATCTATAGATATAATGCAACCCCATCAAAATTTCAATGGCATTTTTCAAAGAAATGGAAAAAAGCAGTTCTAAAATTTGTATGCAACCACAAAAGACCCCAAAGAGTCAAAACATCCTTCAGCAGAAAAAACAAAAGTGGAAGCATCACATTACCTTATTCCAAACTAAATTATAAAGCTATAGTAATCAAAATAGTATGCTACTGGCATAAAAACAGACATGTAGGCCAAGGGAACAGAATAGAGAGCACAGAAAGAAATAAATCCATGACTTTACAATCAATTGATCTCTAGCATTGGTGCCAAGACTACACAATGATAAAAGTTTAGTCTCTTTATTAAATGGTGTTGGGAAAACTGGATATCACATGCAGAAGAATGAAACTGAACCCTTATCTCACCCTACGTACAAAAATTGTCTCAAAATGGATGAAAGACCTCATCATAGGACCAATATTGTAAGACTCTTAGACATAAATATCAGAGAAAAGCTCCTTGATACTGGTATTGGTAATAAATTTTCAGATTTGATACCAAAAGTATAGACAACAAAAGCAAAAATAGACAAATGGGAGTAAATCAAACTAAAAGCTTCAGCACAGCAAAGGAGATAACCAATACAATGAAAAGATAACCTAAAGAATGGGAGAAAATATTTACACACTATACATCTGATAAGGAGTTAATATCCAAATAAATTAGGAACTCAGACAATTCCAAAGGATCTTGTATTAGTCTGTTTTCATGATGCTGATAAAGACATACCTGAGACTGGGTAATTTATAAAGAAAAAGGTTTGGCCAGACACGGTGGCTCACGCCTGTAATCCCAGCACTTTGGGAGGCCAAGGCAGGAGGATCATGAGGTCAGGAGATTGAGATCATCCTGGCTAACATGGTGAAATCCTGTCTCTATTGAAAATACAAAAAATTAGCCAGGTGTGGTGGTGGGTGCCTGTATTCCCAGCTACTCGGGAGGCTGAGGCAGGAGAATGGCGTGAACCTTGGAGGTGGAGCTTGCAGTGAGCCTAGATCGTGCCACTGCACTCCAGCCTGGGTGACAGAGCCAGACTCCATCTCCAAAAAAAAGAGGTTTAATGGATTCACAGTTCCACGTAGCTGGAGAGGCCTCACAATCACAGTGGAAGGTGAAAGGCATGTCTTACATGACAGCCAGCAAGACAGGATGAAAGCCAAGCAAAAGGGGAAACCCCTTATAAAGCAATCAGATCTCATGAGACTTATTTACTACCACGAGAACAGTATGGGAGAAACTGCCCCCATGATTTAATTGTCTTCCACCAGGTCCCTCCCACAACGTGTGGGAATTATGGGAACTACAATTCAAGAGGAGATTTGGGTACGGACACAGCCGAATCATATCATTCTGCTCCAGATCCTCCAAAATTTCATGTCTTCACATTTGAAAACAAATTATGCCTTCCCAACAGTCCCTCAACATCTTAACTCATTTCAGTATTAACTCAAAAGTCCACAGTCCAAAGTCTTATCTGAGACAAGGCAAGTCCCTTCCAGCTATGAACTCATAAAGTTAAAAGCAAGTTAGTTACTTTCCAGATACAATGGAGGTACAGGGAGCAAGTAAATATACCTGTTCCAAATGGGTGAATTTGGCCAAAACAAAGGGGCTACAGGCCCCAAGTCCAAAATCCAGCAGGCCTGTCAAATCTTAAAGCTCCAAAATGAACTCCTTTGACTCCATGTCTCACATCCAGGTCACACTTACGCAAGAGGTGGGCTCCCATGGCCTTGGGCAGCTCCACCCCTGTGGCTTTGCAGGACATAGCCCCCCCTCTTGGTTGCTTTCATGGACTGGCATTGTCTGTAGCCTTCCTGTGTTCATGATCAAGCTTTTGGTGGCTGTAACTTTCTCGGGTCTGGAGGACAGTGGTCTTCTTCTCACAGCTCCATTGGCAGTACCCCAGTGGGGACTCTGTGTGGGGGCTTCAACCCCATATTTCCCTTCTGCACTGTCCTAGCAGAGGTTTTCCATTAGGGCACCACACCTGCAGCAAAATTCTGCCTGGACATCTAGGTGTTTCCATACATCCTCTGAAATCTAGGCAGAGGTTCCCAAACCTCAATTCTTGACTTCTGTGCACCCACAGGCTCAACACCATGTGAAACTGCCAAGGTTTGGGGCTTGCACCCCCTGAATCCACAGTCCAAGCTGTACCTTGGACACTTTTAGCCATGGCTAGAGTAGCTGGGATGCAGGGCATCAAGTCACTAGGTGGCAAACAGCAGGGGGCCCCTGAATCCAGCCCAGGAAACCATTTTTTCCTTTTAGGCCTCTTGGCCTGTAATGGGAGGGACTGCTGCAAAGGTCTCTGACATGTCCTGGAGATATTTTCCCCATTGTCTTGGTGATGAACATTTGGGTCCTTGTTGCTTATGCAAATTTCTGCAGCTGGCTTGAATTTCTCCTCAGAAAATTGGTTTTTCTTTTCTATCACATCATTTGGCTGCAAATTTTCCAAAGTTTTATGCTGTTTCCTTTTAAAGCTGAATGCTTTTAACAGCACCCAAGTCACCTCTTGAGTGCTTTGCTGCTTAGAAATTTATTCTGCCAGGTACCCTAAATCATCTCCCTCAAGTTCAAAGTTCCACAGATCTCTAGGGCAGGGGCAAAATGCCGCCAGTCTCTTTGCTAAAACATAGCAAGATTTTCCTTGACTCCAGTTCCCAACAAGTTCCTCATCTCCATCTGAGACAACCTCAGCCTGAATTGCACTGTCCATATCATTATTAGCATTTTGGTC
Source organism: Gorilla gorilla gorilla (assembly GCF_029281585.2). Taxonomy (NCBI): domain Eukaryota; kingdom Metazoa; phylum Chordata; class Mammalia; order Primates; family Hominidae; genus Gorilla; species Gorilla gorilla. The sequence continues at coordinate 33,489,960 of NC_073236.2, read as the reverse complement.
AAAGCTAGTCAACAAATCTCTAGGGAGTTCCAAACTTTTTCACATTTTTCTGTCTTTTTCTGAGCCCTCCAAACTGTTCCAACCTCTGTCTGTTACCCAGTTCCAAAGTTGGTTACACATTTTTGGATATCTTTACAACAGCACCCCACTCTACCAGTACCGATTTACTGTATTCATCTGTTTGCATACTGCTGATAAAGGCATAGCAAAGACTGTGTGATTAATAAAGAAAAAGAGGTTTAATGGACTCACAGTTCCATGAGGCTGGGGAGGCCTTACTTATGGTGGGAGGCTAAAGGCACATATTACACAGCAGCAGGCAAGACAGAATGAAAGCCAAGTGAAAAAGGAAATCCCTTATAAAACAATCAGATCTTGTGAGGCTTATTTACTACCACAAAAACAGTATGGGGAAACTGCTTCCATGATTCAACTGTCTCCTACTGGGTCCCTCCCATAACACGTGGGAATTATGGGAGCTACAATTCAAGATGAGATTTGGGTGGGAACACAGCCAAAGCGTATCACACCTGAAGAGATACATTTCTAAAAGACATATGATTGACAATAGGTATATACCAAGAAAAAGATGTTTGCCATCACTAATCATCAGGAAAATGCACAATGAGATATCACTTCACATCTATTAGGATGGCTATTATAACAATAAAAAAGTAACAAATGTTGCTGAGGATATTGAGAAAAAGAAACCCTTGTGCTTAGTTGATAGTTGATGGGAATGTAAATTGGTACAGCCATTAGAGACAACAGTATGGAGTTTCCTCAAAAAATTAAAAATGGAACTCCCATATAATCCAGCAATCCCCATCTAGGTATGTATCCAAAGTAAAGAAAATCACTATCTCAAAGAGATATGTATACTTACATGTTCATTGCAGTGTTATGTACACAGCCAAGATATGGAAACTACCTGTGTCCATTGACAGATGAATTGATGTTTTAAATGTATTTTACACACACACACACACACACACACACACACACACACACACACACACACGTAATGGAATATCATTTAGCCTTTAAAAATGAGGAAATACTGCCATTTGTAACAAGATGGATAAATCTGGAGTTTATTATGGTAAGTAAAATAAGCCAGGAACCGATGCAAAAAAATCCTGCATGATTTCACTTATATGCATACTAAGAAAATGTCAAACTCATGGTAACAGAGTAAAATAGTGCTTACTAGGGCCTGGGATTTGGGAGAAAAGAAAAAATGTTTGTCAGAAGGTACAAACTTTCAGTTATAAGATGAATAAGTTCTGGAGATCTAATGTACAGCATAGTGACTAAAGTCAATAATAATGTATACTTGAAATTTGCTGAAAGAGTAGATCTCAAGTGTTCTCCACCACACAAACACAAAGGTAACCAGGTGAGGTGATGAATATGTTAGCTTGACTGTGGTAATCATCACTTCACAATGTATATGTATATCAAAATATCACACTGCATACCTTAACTATATACAATTTTTCTATGTTAATCAATAAAACTGGCAAAAATATCTTTTACATGTTGCCTTGACTCCATTTCTTATTTTGTCAAAATAGATAGTCCTCACTGTTTGCATAAGTTTAGAAACTTGTGCTACATCCAGAAGTCAGGAGTGCAGTAGGGTGAACTAAGTTACTAACTCTTTAGGAACCTTAGGGTGTGAGGTGGGACTGGAGTTCAAGGTCTAGGAGCTCAGTCTGGTCTTGAGCAGCTTCTTTTTTGTTTTGTTTTGTTTTGTTTCGAGACTGGGTCTCACATTCTTGCCCAGGCTGGAGTGCAGTGGCAAAATCTGGGCTCTCTGCAACCTCCGCCTCCCGGGCTCAAGCAATCCTCTCACCTCAGCCTCCCATGTAACGGGAACCACAGGCATGTGCCACTATGGCTAGCGAATTTTTTTGTATTTTTGGTAGAGATGGGGTTTCCTTTGCTGCCCAGGCTGGTCCTGAACTCCTGAGCTCAGGTGATCCACCCACCTTGGCCTCCCATAGTGCTGGGATTACAGGTATGAGCCACCATGCCTGGCCATGAGCAGCCTCTTCTGATATCCCTAGTGTGTTCTGTACACATTTTCTTTGTCTGAATGCGCCTTTCCTTTCTCTCTATTGGTCTACAGATTTTTTCCTTCTTTAGGATATTATTAACTTGAATTCAAATTTTTATCAAAAATTGGACCTAGCTCTTTTTATTCATATTTTCCTGCTATATTTTTTACACTAATTTATTTTCGATAGGTTTTATTGAGTGTTTTTTTGACACTTAAAAATTTTACCTGACAATCTTAACCTTTGATTTGTGTAATTATTGTTCCATTATGACTTATTTCTGTCATCTCATTTTATGATTTTTCATACTTTCTTTACTGTTTATTTTTTCCTATTTGTACCTTTCACTCTATAGATCAAATCTTTTTCCATTTGTTTGAAATCTGGAAATTTTGAACATTGTAATGGTGGTTATGTCATTACTTATGTTAATTTTCTCAATTTCCTCCACGTGTCAAAATTAATATCATCTCAGCAAACCAAATAAGTACTCTAGCCTCCTCTTGCCACCTCTGGTTTGCTTTCTCTGTTACGACAGCACTTTGTCTAAGGGGGTACTTTCTGAAGTTTACTCGGGGTTGTTTTCAATATGTTATGTTTTCATGTATTTTTTAGGGTATGATAAACACCACTACCATTGATTCTGGAACCCGCAATTCTAACACCACGGTGTATTTCTCTTCTTAGTGGAGTATGTCCTCTAAGCATTTTCAAAGGGATTTATTTGAAATAAAACTTTTGAGGCCTTACTTTTTAATGTCTTTTTCTGGGCTTTCATATTTAAAAGATTGTGGCTGCAAATAATTCAAGGATTAAAATTGGTTTCCTTCTAATCCTTGAAAAATATTACTTCTTTTTATTCTTGTCTCCAGCATTGCTGTTGGAAAGGCTGACACCAATCAAAACCAATTTTTCCCTAAAGGATGATCTGTCTTCTCATCATTTTGACAGGATGTAACAAAACAAAGTAGTCTTCAACGTTCTGAGTATAAATCATTTTGCAATTATAAACTTAACATAAATATTAATGCAATACAAAAAGAATTAAAACCTTCTTGAGACATGCAAGTGCACAGGAAAATTAACTATCATGCACTCATTCAGGAAGAAAAGGTGCAAAAGAAATTTAATGAAAGAGATGGTCGTTAGTTGCAAGTGTGGTTGAATGTAGGGATGCGATGCTGACACGTGGCAGCAGGCCTGGCAGGCTGTCTGTCCCAATTCAACTACTTCAGAAAGAGAAGAATATTAACTAGGCTATCTTGGTGATATGCTGAAAAAAGTACTGTGTTTCCTTTTTAATCATTCAAAGCAAAGGTAGTAAAATTCCTGGGAAATAAGAAATAATGCATCATAAATGTATAAAAGTTGAGGAAAATACTATATTTTTATGAATTTAAAATGCCAGCTATTGTAGATTGTTATGTCTTTTCAGAAGTGCTTTAAAATTGATGGCACATAGTGAAAAAATGACATAATTTCAAACAATTAATGGAAAAACATTAATCCATCTTCTTGAGTCTTGGAACCAGGTTTCTTTTGGGAGGCTTCGGTGTATCTGTGTATCATTTCATTGCCTTCACACAAATCAAATCACGCCACCTGCGACTGTGGTTTGAAAAAAAAAAGAAAACATAATAATGATGCTGTCAATTCACTTGAGATTCCATGATCAAAATTAACCTACGAACAAAGCACAGACTTTATTATAATTACAAAATAGGATGTAATTTACATAAAATGTGAAAATGTAAGAATAGAACCATATTTGATACAAGTCGAAAGCTATGACAGGGACTGTTGGAGGGTAGGGAAGTTGTACACTAATCCCCACATCCTACTGAGCCAATCAGTGGTGTTCAAATTGGATGGACCATATATTATTTAAACAGTATATTATTTAAGGAAATAATTAAGCGCTGTAAGTATATTATTTAGAGAAAGCAAATTTTTAAAAAATCCCATAAAATTATATATTAAAGACTAAATTGGAAATATATTTTTAGAAGAAGAAAGTAGGGTAAATGAGCTATATTCTCTACCGTTCATAAAAAGTCAAGGGATATTACTTAAAATTGTTAAAACAAAATTAGGTGATTGTATAATATTATTTACAGTTCAAGAGAATAGCATATAGTAAAAAAAGAAAATGATAAACCTTGCCTAACTCTGAAAAACAGGACTAAGATCTGTGGAAGGAAAAAAAAAAGTTTCTGGTTTTCACTGGTTTTTTGCCCATCAAACTGTTTGAATGATTTTCAATGCACATGTGTTCGTTTAATTTTAAACTGTTCTTACTTACAGATCCCCTTGAATTACATGTAAAATTAGGTTTCCTTTAGTCAATGGTGTATGAAAAGTAATCAACTCATCTAATTGAAGTTAGACATTAATAAATACTAAATTGGGGAGAACATAAATATACCCATTAAAAACAACCAGAACATAGCACTTGGCTCTATGTTCTGCTTATCTAGGAAGTGGAATTCTTAAAATTAAAACAAAATAATAAGGAGCTTCACATTTTCTTTTTCTTCTTCTTTTTTTTTTGTTTTTGAGATGGAGTCTTGCTCTGTTGCCCAGGCTGGAGTGCAGTGGCATGATCTTGGCTCACTGCAACCTTCGCCTCCCAGGTTCAAGCGATTCTCCTGCCTCAGCCTCCTGAGTAGCTGGGACTACATGTGCGCATCACCACGCCCAGCTAATTTTTGTATTTTTAGTAGAGACGGGGTTTCACCAGATTGGACAGGATGGTCTCGATCTCTTGACCTTGTGATCCACCTGCCTCGGCCTCCCAACGAGCTGGGATTACAGGCATGAGCCATTGCGCTTGGTCGGAGTTTCACATTTTCTAAAAAACGTTAGAAATAAAAATGCAAGTGTTTCACTTAGATAAAGCTCTCATAATCACTGGTAGACTAAAGTCAATTTAGATTACCATTTATATTTTCAAATTTATAATATGACCAATATTGCCATCAAAATGTTCAGGCACAGAATGGTTTAAAGTAGCTGTCTTATTATTTCTCAATATTCTCTTTTCTTCTATGATTGGCATCACCAATCATGGTTGGAGCATCTTTTTTTTATTTTATTTTTTATTTTATTTTATTTATTTATTTTGAGACGGAGTCTCACTCTGTTGCCCAGGCTGGAGTGCAGTGGCGTGATCTCGGCTGACTGCAAGCTCCATCTCCCAGGTTCTTGCCATTCTCCTGCCTCAGCCTCCCGAGTAGCTGGCACTACAGATGCACGCCACCGTGCCCAGCTAATTTTTTGTATTTTTTAGTAGAGACAGAATTTCACCGTGTTAGCCAGGATGGTCTCAATCTCCTGACTTCGTGATCCGCCCGCCTCAGCCTCCCAAAGTGTTGGGATTACAGGCATGACCCACCAAGTGCATCTCTATTCTTATGAGACAATTGTGCCGCCATTGATAATACGCCAAACCTCCTTGATTCTTGCATTTACCACCTTGCCTCTTCCTGAATTGCACAGTGGCGATAAACAATGGCTGAATTTTTTTCTTTTGAGGACTTTGGAGTGCAACAACTATATTTATTCTATGAGAAAGAAATTCATTTTTTCTCTTGAACAAAGAGGAGGGACTGTGAACTTCCCTGAAGCAAAAAGGATTTGCCTAAACACTGTGCTAAGAGACTTGACCAAACATTAGCCTGGCTTCCACTTGGAGTAGTTAACCCCAGGCCCTGTGCTGAGTCTTTGCTCAAGAAAATAATACAATGCTGCCGGGCGCGGTGGCTCACGCCTGTAATCCCAGCACTTTGGGAGGCCGAGGCGGGCGGATCACGAGGTCAGGAGATCGAGACCATCCTGGCTAACACGGTGAAACCCCGTCTCTACTAAAAATACAAAAAAAATTAGCCGGGCGTGGTAGTGGGCGCCTGTAGTCCCAGCTACTTGGGAGGCTGAGGCAGGAGAATGGCGTGAACCCGGGAGGTGGAGCTTGCAGTGAGCCGAGATCGCGCCACTGCACTCCAGCCTGGGCGACAAAGCAAGACTCCGTCTCAAAAAAAAAAAAAAAAAAAAAAGAAAATACAATGCTGCCAAACCACATAATGTATATTGTCGTAACCGATGGTGCCAAATCATTTTCAGTAATTCTCTACTTACCCCCCGCCTTTTTTTTTTTTTTTTTTTTTTTTTGAGACGGAGTCTTGCTCTCTCCCCCAGGCTGGCGTGCAGTGGCGCGATCGCGGCTCACTGCAAGCTCCCCTTCCCAGGTTCACGCCATTCTCCTGCCTCAGCCTCCTGAGTAGCTGGGACTACAGGCGCCCGCCACCATGCCCGGCCAACTTTTTGTGTGTTTTTAGTAGAGACGGGGTTTCACCATGTTAGCCAGGATGGTCTCGATCTCCTGACCTTGTGATCCGCCTGCCTCGGCCTCCCGAAGTGCTGGGACTACAGGCGTGAGCCACCACGCCACGCTCTTATCCCCTTTTATAATTTGCATTTTCACGTAGTCCTCAGTCCCTTTTTTAATTCCCCTCTTTTTACTTTTCCGTAGTTTCTTTTTATTTCCCATTTGTTCTCTTTTTAAAAACATCAGCCTCCTTTGTCCTACTTGGAGTTGAGCTTAGTTTATACTGAAGTCTCTCCCTCCTGCTGAAATAGTCTGAATAAAATAGGTCTCATTGCCTTTAGCAAGTATCCAGCACTGCTGTTTTTCTTTGACAATTTCTAGGGTTGCCTTAGACGAAGTGGGGTGAAAGGGCATTAGAAGGCACAGGCCAAAAGATCAGAACTCTGGACTCTCAGTCCCAAATTCTACTAGTAGAGCTCCTTTTTCATATTCTTCATACACTGGGGGCTTTGCTGAGAGTTTGCTGGACTGAATATAGGAAGAACAACAGACTTCTGAAGTTAGTCACATCTGTCCTTGATTCAATTATACCAACATGAGGATTCTCAAAGTTATGATTTTTTTCCTAAAAATACTTTATTTTCAGGAAATATTTATTTAGCGTTGATGACTTGAGTATTAATCTCAAGGCAAGGAAATGAGGGAAATGACCTCCTGATGTCTTTCCCATGAATCTGTAACTCGGTGGTCAGCTTCTTCCCAAGTTATTTTTCTTCTGCCACCTCAGTGATTTTATTACTTTCACTGCAAGTACTCCCAGCAAGGGAAATCAGTGATCCCAAAGGCACCAGGCTGGAGTTTTCCCACATAAAGAGCACTCTTCAAAGCAGCTCCTTCCTAGAAATTTGTTATGTTTACCTTTGCCATTCATCTATGATTAGCATAGTAATTATTGTTTTTCCTATCTTTTATTTTTCATACTCACTGAAGGCTTAACTTATCAACGATTAAGGCATGTGTTTCTGCTTTGATTCAGTGTCTTCTTAGTATGAGCATGGTGGTATAATTCTCTTGAATCAGTGCTGGGATTTATTTGATTATGAAAATTTATTTTTATTCAAGTATTTAAAATGCACTTTTAATATTAAGTACATTTAATATTACATATGATAGTAACTTGAAGTGTAACTAATATGAACAAATTCCAAAGTACATGAAAATAACTTTTAATCCTGTAAGAATGAGTATTTAATTTATTTCTCTTCACAATATGAAAAGCACATGTGAGATTTTGAAAGACTATTAAAGATGGGGACAAAAGGTTGTTTAAATCCATGCTTAGATGCAACTTTTATGGCTTAAACTACAAAGAATTATCCTTTTATATATTGAATGATTGTACAGTTTTTTTAATACTCTTTTTTGATATGAGTGTGAAATTCTTAAAGAAAATGGCAAACATCACTAACAACCATTACAATTCTAATAGCTAACTTTTCTGAGACATTACTTGGAACCATGCACTGTTTAAAATGCCTCACTTGGCCAGGCTCGGTGGCTCATGTCTGTAATCCCAGCACTTTGGTAGGCCGAAGCGGGTGAATCACGAGGTCAGGAGATCGAGACCATCCTGGACAACATGGTGAAACTCCGTCTCTATTAAAAATACAAAAATTAGCTGGGTGTGGTGGCCTGTGCCTATAATCGCAGCTACTCAGAAGGCTGAGTCAGCAGAATCGCATGAACCAGGGAATTGCAGGTTGCAGTGAGCCAAGATTGCGCCACAGCACTCCAACCTGGTGACAGAGCAAGACTCTGTCTCAAAACAAACAAATAAAAAAACAAAAAACAAAAAAAAGCCTCACTCATCTCACTCATGTAATCATGACAATAACGTTAATTGTATTATCCCTATATTACAGATGACAGCTGCCAAAAATATGCAGAGAGGGGTTAATTAAACTGCATAACATTACTCACAGAATGCATTCTTTTTATTCCATATGTTTTTTGTATTACAGTACTACATACACAGAGGCCTTCCATTGGAAATAACTTATAGGAATTATTGTAGGTCTCTTTGCACTTTCTTCAGCTCTTGGTTTAGGTCTCAAATTGTGAGTGATTTCTCTCTTTAGTGAAGTTGTAATGCAATTCATTACCATAGCAGAAAGCACAGAAAATATTACCTATTTATTAACTGGAAATGCACTTACATGTTGTATTAGTCCATTCTCATGCTGCTATGAAGAAATATCCAAGGCTGGGTAATTTATAAAGAGAAGAGGTTTAATTGATTCACAGTTCCACATGGCTAGGGAAGCCTCAGGAAACTTACAATCATGGCAGAAGGTACCTCTTCACATGGTGGCAGCAGAAAGAATGAGTTTTGAGCAAAGGGGAAGCCCCTTATAAAATGATCAGCTCTCATGAGAACTCACCCACCATCATGAGAACAGCATGGGGACAACTACCCCATGATTCAATTATGTCCACCCGATCCTACCCTTTACACTTGGGGATTATGGGAACTGCAATTCAAGATGCGATTTGGGTGGGGACACAGAGCCAAATCATATCATTCTGTCCCTGGCCCCCCTCCAAGTCTCATGTCCTCACATTTCAAAACTCAATCATACCTTTCCAACAGTTCCCCAGAGTCTTAGATCATTATAGCATTAACCCAAATGTCCAAGTCCAGAGTTTCATCTGAGTCAAGTCCCTTCCACCTATGAGCCTGTAAAATCAAAAGCAAGTTAGTTACTTTGTAGATACAATGGAGGCACAGGCATTGGGTAAATACACCCATTCCAAATGGGAGAAATTGGCCAAAACAAAGGGGCTACAGGCCCTATGCAAGTCTGCAATCCAATAGGGCAGTCATTAAACCTTAAAGTTCCAAAATGTTCTCCTTTGATTCCAGGTCTCACATCCAGGTCACACTGATGCAAGAAGTAAGCTCCCATGGCCATGGGCAGCTCCACCCCTGTGGCTTTGCAGGGTACAACCCCCTCCTGGCTGCTTTCATGGGCTGGCATTGAGTGTCTGTGGCTTTTCCAGGGGCACAGTGAAAGTTGTCAGTGGATCTACCATTCTGGGGTCTGGAGGACAGTGACCCTCTTCTCACAGCTCCACTAGGTAGTACCCCAGTGAGGACTCTGTGTGGGGGCTCCAACCCCACATTTCCCTTCTGTACTGTCCTAGCAGAGGTTCTCCATGAGGGCTTTGCCCCTGCAGCAAACCTCTGCCTGGGTATCCAGGCATTTCCATACATCCTCTGAAATCCAGGTGAAGGTTCCCAAACCTCAATTCTTGACTTCTGTGAACCCACAGGCTCAACACCACATGGAAGCCTCCAAGGCTTGGAGCTTGGACCCTCTGAAGCAATGGCCTGAGCTGTACCTTGGCCCCTTTTAACTGTGGCTGGAGCTGAAGCAGCTGGGAGGCAGGGCACCATGTCTCGAAGTTGCACAGAACAGGGGGTCCTGGGCCCATGAAACCATTTTTCCCACCTAGGTTTCCAGGCCTGTGATGGGAGGGGCTGCCAAGAAGGTCTGACTTGCCCTGGAGACATTTCCCTCATTGTCTTGGTAATTAATATTCCACTCCTTGTTATGCAAGTTTCTGCAGCTGGCTTGAATTTCTCCCAAGAAAATGGGTTTTTCTTTTCTATCGCCTTGTCAGTCTGCAAGTTTTCCAAACTTTTATGCTCTGCTTCCTCTTGAACACTTTGCTGCTTAGAAATATCTTCCACGAGATACCCTAAATCATCTCTCTCAAGTTCAAAGTTCCACAGCTCTCCAGGGCAGGGGCAAAGTGTTGCAGTCTCTTTGCTAAAGCGTAGCAAGAATCACCTTTATCCCAGTTCCCAACAAGTTCCTCATCTCCATCTGAGACCACCTCAGCCTGGACTTCATTTTCCATGTCACTATCAGCATTTTGGTAGAAGCCATTCAAGTCTCTAGGAAGTCCCAAACTTTCCCACATCTTCCTGTCTTCCAAGTCCTCCAAGTCTCTAGGAAGTTCCACACTTTCCCACATTCTTCCGTCTTTTTTTGTTGTTGTTGTTGTTGAGATGGAGTTTCGCTCTTGTTGCCCAGGCTGGAATGCAGTGGTGCAATCTCTGCTCACTGCAACCTCCACTTCCCATGTTCAAGCCATTCTCCTGCCTCAGCCTCCCAAGTAGCTGGGATTACAGGCATGCACCATGATGCCCAGCTAATTTTATATTTTTAGTAGAGATGGGGTTTCACCATGTTGGCCAGGCTGGTCTCAAACTCCTGACCTCAGGTCATCCACCTGCCTCGGTCTCCCAAAGTCCTGGGATTACAGGGATGAGCCACCACACCCAGTCTTTACTGTCTTCTTCTGAACCCTCCAAACTATTCCAACCTCTGCCTGTTGCCCAGTTCCAAAGTCACTTCCACATTTTAGGGTATCCTTATAACAGCACCCTATGTCTGTGGTACCAATTTACTGTATTAGTCTGTTTTCATGCTGTTATGAAGAACTACTCAAGACTGGGTAATTTATAAAGAAAAGAAGTTTAATTGACTCATAGTTTCACATGGCTGGGGATGCCTCAGGAAACTTACAATCATGGCCGAAGGCACCTCTTCACAGGGTGGCAGCAAAAACAATGAGTTTTGAGTGAAGGAAGAAGCCCCTTATAAAACCATCAGATCTTGTGAGAACTCACTATCACGAGAACAGCATGGAGAAAACCACCCCAGTGATTCAATTATGTCCATCTGGTCCCGCCCTTGACACATGAGGATTATGGGAATTACAAGATTACACATTAATCTTAAATTACACATTAATAATGTGTAATGAAACATCCCCTTTTTTAATTTGAGTTCATTTCAATAGATATGGAAATAATAGAAAACGCATCTGACATCAAATTCCTGGGAAGTACAAGCAAAAAAAAAAAACCATATCTTTAAAGGTATTTGAATAAGTAAATGTTGCAGCCAAACCATATCACTTGTTAAAAATGCACGTTAACCATTGAATCGAAGCCATATGTAAGCTTAGATAATTCAATTTCAACCAGATTATTCCTTTTATTCTTTAAATGATGGAGAACATTATAGCCATAGGCTCATGGTGACAATTTTTCCCTTAAATGAATGAAAAGATGAATTTATTTTTCTCAAAGAATTCTGTACCATTATAGGAATAAAAGATCAGCAATTGTAACAGGGAACAGCCAAAAAGCCTGAAATAACATTGCTGTTAAGAATTAGCTGTTACAAAATCGCCCCAAGAAATCTCAGTGCTCCACACACTTCCCATGGTTGAAGGTCATAATTATTATAAAAGTTGAACTATGTTAATTCGGAGATCACTGTCATTATTACTCTCAAGTATCCAAGAGCCATGCATAATCCCAGAACATTGCGTACCTAATCAGGAATGGAGAATTAATGTCCTTTTGAATTTTATACCTCTGGGGCTGCCCATAAAAATCTTAGGATTTTGAGCTCTTTGAGGGTCATGATTTTTACCTCTATTCTCTTTGTGTCCACAAACATCTAAGATATCAGTAATGTTATTCACTAATTTGTTGACAAAAAGGAAATTGAATAAAATTTAAATATATTTACTCTGAAAGTAATAAAATTTAAATATATTTACTCTGAATATATGATCTTTAGACTAAACTAATTTTTCAGTGGTTCGTTCTGCACAATTTTAAATCTTTTTCATAGTAACCTCAGTTTGCGTGACTTTAAATGGGAAAACTCACATTTTAAATGTATAATGAAACATCCTCATTTTTGATTTGAGTTCATTTCAATAGATATGGCAATAATAGAAAATGTCCCTCATGTCAAATTCCTGGGAAGTAGAAGCAAAAAAATACCAGATCTTTAAAGGTATTTGAATAACTAAATGTTGCAGTCTGTACTTTATTAGTTAGCTATGATACAAAAAACAGTGAATGGCAGTTGCTTGTCAATTTTGTGATTTATTCAGAAACATACATCTCTGAATACACTTACAGTTTTATACAGCAGTGCAAAATGTCAAAAGCACTGATGTTGCTCAAAGGAAATGTTAAAGAGCTAACTAAGGCTCACTCCAAATTCCTTCACAAACCTGTCCAATCCTGTGTCGAGTGGGCTTCACATCGCAGCCTGCATCCTGACAGGCCCTGTGAGACCCATCCCGCTTCATGGAACGTGAGTCAGCAGCTCAGAGAAGGACAAGGACATCTACATAACTGGCTTGAAATATTCAACTTTTCAAAATTTTATATTTTTATACATATAAATATATATTCTTAAAATGCATTTTTGTTTTTCTATCCAAACAGAAGTGCAATAATTCTTTAAAAATATTTCTAAACAGACCGGGGCAGTGGCTCACACCTGTAATCCCAGCACTTTGGGAGGCCGAGGCAGGCAGATCACGAGGTCAGGAGATTGAGACCATCCTGGCTAACACGGTGAAACCCCGTCTCTACTAAAAATACAAAAAATTAGCCAGGCATTGTGGTGGGCACCTGTAGTCCCAGCCACTCCGGAGGCTGAGGCAGAAGAATGGCGTGAACCTGGGAGGCGGAGCTTTCAGTGAGCTGAGATCTCGCCACTGCACGCCAGCCTGGGTGACAGAGCGAGACTCTGTCTCAAAAAAGAAAAAAAAAATTTGTAAACAAATGATGATGAAAATAAGAAACTGAATACAATTACGAACAATGAATTTAATCATTAGTTTCTTCTGCTTTATACTATATGTGAATTTGGTCTAGAAAATACAACATAAAAGGAAATAAGTAAAAACCAAACGTTGAGCATTACTAAGGTAAAAATGTTGAATGGAATACTTTATTATTTATTTATGTATTTATGTATTTATTTGTTTGTTTATTGAGACATGGTTTTACCCTGTTGCCCAGGCTGGAGTGCAGTGGCATGACCATGGCTCACTACCGTCTTGAACTTTCATGCTCAAGCTATCCTCTGACCTTAGCCTCCTGAGTAGGTGGAGCTACAGGTGCGTGCCACCATGCCTGGCTAATTAAAAATAATTTTTTTTTTTTTGTAGAAACAGGCTCTCATTCTATAGCCAGGGCTGGTCTCAAACTCCTGGGCTTAAGGGAGCCTCCTATCTTCATCTCCCAAATTACTGGGATTATAGATGTGAGTCATCAGGTGTCACCTGAATGATAAATTTTAATGATGTACCTAGCACATGAGTTTCAAAGTTTTCACTCTCCAAGAATTTTCATAAGGTCAGTTGAATTATTAATAGCATGTTTTACAGTTATAGAATTAATGCATAAATGCAGTAAAACAAAACAAAACAAAATGTGAAACTATAGAATTGTATGAAATAAAAAATAAGAATATTTCTTCTTCTGTCTCTATACATTTTCCATCTTTACCATGTTCAACATATCTTTATTACTATTATGAAAAATTTAAAGAATATACAAAAGGAAATAAATAGCATAATGAATGAACAGTATAAGTAACTCATTGACCTAATACCCAGCTTCAGTTTTAGACAGTCCTGATTCCTCTGATCCCACTTCCCTGACATAGATTAATTGAAGAGCATTTCTGGCATCCTATCATTTCATCCATGAATATTTTAGTATCCACCTCCAAAGGGTAAGGATCCCCTTTTTAAAATAATACATCTAAAAAATTAGCCAGAATTACTTACTTTTAACCAAAATCCAGTCGCTGTTCCAATTTCCCTGATTGTCTTACTTTTTTTTTTTTTTTTTTGAGATAGAGTCTCACCCTGTCACCCAGGCTGGAGTGCAGTGGCAAGATCTCGGCTCACTGCAACCCCCGCCTCCTGGGTTCAAGCGATTCTTCTGCCTCAGCTTCCCAATTAGCTGGGATTACAGGTGCCCACCACCATGCCTGGTTAATTTTTTGTATTTTTAGTAGAGACGGGGTTTCACCATATTGGCATGTTGGTCAGGCTTGTCGCCCAGGATTGATCTCCTGACCTCAAGTGATCCACCCACCTCGGCCTCCCAAAGTGTTGGGATTACAGGTGTGAGCCACGCTGCCTGGCCAGTCTTACATATTTTTTCACACCATTTTTCTTTTTTTAAAAGAGCAGAATCCTTGTACGGATATTACGATGAATTGCAGAGTCTCTAAAGCATTCTTCATTCTTATTCTTCCCCTTCCATCTTTTTTTTCCATGCAATTCATTAAAGAAACTAGGACGGAGTCCACAGTGTAGATTTTTATCATTGTGTCGTCACTGTGGTGTCATTTAACACACTACTCTGACCTCAGTATTTTCTGTGAAACCCACATGTCAGGGGTGTTGGGCAGATTTGTTTGCTTCTGGGTTTGTGTTTCCAACACTCAGGCTCAGGACCTGGTAACAATCCCCTATAGCAGTTCGTAACCATTTGCTTGATTTTGACTGAACACCAGAGGGCAGTGCAGGTGGACACCAAGAGCATTGCTGTCAACACACAGAGGCCTGTGGGCACAGGGGTCCTGCACTGCGAGGCCAAAGCTCCCTTCTCTGCTCCCAAGGAATCCCTTTCCCTCCTCTGAAGGACAGCCACATACTCTAGGTCCTAACCTCTGGAGTGCACTAATGACCAAGAGGTGCATGAGCACCAAATGTGAGAGGACAGGAGTCTGAAACCCAGCACAGGAGTCTTCTCAGAACCTTAGGACATTCCTACTGTTGTGAGGGTAGGAGAAGAATGCCTAGCTAAGGAAACAAGTGTTTAGTGTCCAATGTGAGTAAGTGCCATGGGGAAGAATAAAGCAGGGAAGGGCAAGAAGATGCCCAGGGTGGACAAAGAAGCTCTCACTGATAAAGAGACATTAGAACACACATCTGAAGGTGGCAAGATAGTCAG
The DNA here is from genome assembly GCF_029281585.2 of Gorilla gorilla gorilla. Lineage (NCBI taxonomy): Eukaryota > Metazoa > Chordata > Mammalia > Primates > Hominidae > Gorilla > Gorilla gorilla. Next base: position 33,474,716 of record NC_073236.2, on the reverse strand, counting down.
CCTTTCAGATATCTGGAGCAAACTTGTTGCACTAAGAGGAAAAAGCAGGTGCAAAGGCCCTGGGGCAGGAACATGCTAGTTGTGTTTGAGGGGGGCAGCAAGCTGTTGTAACTGGAACAGAGAGAGAAGGGGGAAGATGGTAGTGAATGAAATCTGAAAAGGAACGGATTATGTACGATTTTTAGGCCATTATAAGGACTTTGGCTTTTACTCCTGTGAATCAGAAAGCTACGTGACTGGGGTGGGGTAGTGCTTTACTCAGAGGAGTGGCGCTCTCTGATAATTTTTAAAGGATCACTCTGGTTGCTGAGTTACAAATACATAGAATGTGTCAGCTGGGAGATCAATGGGGAGGTGATTGCAATCATCTAGGGTGGCTGCTACAATCTATGTTAGAAACTTGCATGGTTCATGCCTTTTATTCTAGGTAAGTTCATCAGCATTTGCTTTTCAGATACTTAATGAATCTTTCAGTCTATTTAGAGAATAAGGCATGTGTTGAAATGATCAGTACACAGTATTAGAAAATGGAAAGCCATGAGTATAATAACAGAGACGCCTTTAGGGGCAAAGTGAGGTCAGGAGAGGAAGGAACTGCAGCCAGCTTGGCAGGTGAGCATGGCATAGGACAGGACTTTCTTGAGATGGTCACAAATACAGTTTTATCAGTTTTCCTTGTGATGGTCACAAATACAGTCTTATCAGTTTTCACAAATAAAACCTTACAAATGTTCACTAATAAAACGCTACAACATATCGTATACCATATGCCAATTTAAGATAGGTTTTACTCCAATGAGTTAGGTTATCTGTAAATAACACATGGTCAAATCCCATATGTGTGTGTAGCAAATACTTTCTCAGTGTCCTGTTGTTTTTAATCCAGCATGTTCCACCAGCCTGGCCTAGGCTAGGGCTGGCACCTAGATAGTCATTAGGGTAAGTGTGTGTTTGTTTTGGGGTGTGTGTGTGTGTCTGTGTGTGTAAGACTCATTGGCTCTACTCCCAGCCCCCTCTATCAAAATTTCTGGAGGTGGGAATCAAGTGTGATACTGATTTGGAAACCACCAATTCAGTTCACAGTCTTCTAGTCCAGTCTATAACAGCTGCCTTCATGACAAACTGAATGTTGAAAGCTGTGGAAGGTGCTGGTAAATAAAAATAGAGGTGGAGGGAAAGCCATTTCAGACAAGGGATAGAGCACTAAAAAACATAGGAGTCAGACCGGATTGGTTTTGCAGTGACTTCTGATGGCCTTTGCAAGTGTTCAATGACTGGATTTGCCTGGAATGTGGGGTTCAGGGTCCTTGGAAGAGAGTAGGTAGAAATAAGGTTTTGGAGCGTGTGAAATTAGATTGTGGAGGGCCTCACATGTTGAGCAAAGGACACTAAAGTTTATTTTCTAGGTAATAGGGAGCCAATCAAAATTTTTAAAATGAATGATGACACCACAGAACTATGGTTCAAGAACCCCACACATCTGACAGTCGTGTGTAATAATAACTGTTGTGTTATGAGTCCAGAGATGAGAAAGCTTTCTGCATTCATTCAGGAGAGAGGGGGTTGGGTGCTTAAATAGGAATAGGCCACTGGGATGTGTAGGTTGGAATGAATGTGAGAGACGGAAGACATGAACAGCAGAAGAGAAAGGACAAGGTCAAAGGTGGCACTGGGGTTTTAAATACAGGAAATTGGGAGGATGAGCCAGCAGCCTTAGCAAGATACAGAAGAAAAGAGATTTAGGAAAAATGTAGTATGGGTCAGCCAGATTTGGGGATGCCGATGCCATAACCAACTATAACCAATGGAAGATGATTTAACACAGTTGTAAGTATCTTGAAGCCAACGGTCTGTTTAGATGGGAAACAGTCTTTCATTTTCAAATTTAAAAGTTTATTCTTTTTTTTTTTTTTTTTTTTTTTTTGAGACGGAGTCTCGCTCTGTCGCCCAGGCTGGAGTGCAGTGGTGCGATCTCGGCTCACTGCAAGCTCCGCCTCCCGGGTTCACGCCATTCTCCTGCCTCAGCCTCCCGAGTAGCTGGGACTACAGGCGCCCGCCACTGCGCCCGGCTAATTTTTTGTATTTTTAGTAGAGATGGGGTTTCACCGTGGTCTCGATCTCCTGACCTCGTGATCCGCCCACCTCGGCCTCCCAAAGTGCTGGGATTACAGGCGTGAGCCACCGTGCCCGGCCTAAAACTTTATTCTTAAAATGTGTACATTTAATCCAGAATAATCTATGGCTATGTATTGAATAAACGTGTTCATTTTTAAATTTATATTTGATTTGTAGTGTCCCATTTCACTATAGTTTTCTGAAGAAATCTCAGTTCTTTATGCAAACTATCATAATAGTCAAGAATTTAAGATTACTTTCGTGTTCGAGGTCCTATCTCCAATTACCCTCTTGTTTAACGTGATTGCCTTTTGACCTACTTTCCATCTTAACATTAACATTATATTTTTTAATTATCCTGAATCAAATTTGGTAAGAAACTCCAAAAATAACAAAAATTGGAAACAGCCTATAACATTTTAGGAAATCAAGACATATATTTACTTGTAACACCCAGTTTCATACTCCACAAGAGAAAAATAAAGCAAAGCCTGATCAAGACGTTCCTTTAACACAACTCAATCACCTTTGAGCCTTCATTCTTTACCAGTCTCTCTATTCTCTGTGCCTATTTTCTACTCTCCCTGAGCAGAAATTTAAGTGTCACATTTTGCCAAGGCCTCCATTACATGAGTAATGAGTGCTTACATATATTGATATCCCCTGATTTTCTATTGGTGAAGTTTCCAGGAACATTCATTCTTTTGGGAGGAGTAGAGACTCACGTAAAGGTCATGTTATGTCTCTTCATTTTCCATCCTTCAGAGATTACTGGTGGCCAGAACACCTATGTGGGAGAGTGGGTATGGGAAGTGGGGTGTGTGGATAACGAAACTCTGTTCGGGAGAGGCTCCCAGGGATCTGTGAGTCAGAGGAGTCACCTATCTTTAGGGTTGCACAAATATAGCACCTTCTATGAAAACTGCCTTCACCCAGAATGTGAAAAGAAAAAAGGGATGGCTGAGAACTTTTAAAATTCAGCAACAGACACCTGCCCACAAATCAAAGAAGCTCAGAGAACACCAGATCCTACTTTCCTACTGTCATAAATTAGGTAGTTATTTTATTAAAATAAAAAGACAGGGCCGGGCGCGGTGGCTCACGCCTGTAATCCCAGCACTTTGGGAGGCCGAGGCAGGTGGATCACAAGGTCAGGAGATTGAGACCATCCTGGCTAACACGGTGAAACCCTGTCTCTACTAAAAATACCAAAAAATTAGCCAGGTGTGGCGGCGGGCGACTGTAGTCCCAGCTGCTGGGGAGGCTGAGGCAGGAGAATGGCGTGAACCCGGGAGGCGGAGCTTGCAGTGAGCCGAGATCGCGCCACTGCACTCCAGCCTGGGTGACAGAGTGAGACTCCGCCTCAAAAAAAAAAAAAAAAAGATAGAAAATAACATTCAACTTGAAGGACGCTTTACGCCAAATGGACCTAATAGATACATACAGAAACTTCACCCAACAGCAGGAGAATACACATTCTTCTCAGGGACACATAAACATTCTGCAGGATAGACAACAGGTTAGACCACAAGACGAATCTTTGCAAATTTAATATTAGAATCATATCAAGTACCTTTTCGGACAACAATGATATGACACTAGAAACCAACAATAGAAGGAATTCCAGAAAATGTACGAATACGTGGAAACTAAGCAACATGGTGGTGAACCACCAATAGGTCAATGAAGAAATGAAAATTAAAAGAATTAAGCAACATGCTCTTGAACAACCAATAGGTCAATGAAGAAATTAAACAAGAAATGTAAAAATATCTTGAGAAAAACAAAAATGGAAACACAACATACCAAAACTTATGAGATACAGCAAAAGCATTTCTAAGAGGAAAGTTTATAGCAATAAACATCAACAGCAAAAAGAAGAAAGATCTCAAATAAACAACTTAGTATTATGCCTCAAGGAAATAGAAAAAGGATATCAAATTCTTCCAATGTTAGCAGAAGGAAATAAAATAATAAAGATCAGAGCAAAAATAAGTGAAATGAAAACTAGAAAATGACACAAAAGATGAACAAAACTAAGTTTCTTAAAAATATAAAACCAATAATCTTTTAGCTAGACTAAGAAAAAAGGAGAGAAGACTCAAATAAAATTAGAAATGAAAAAGGAGACATTATAACTGATACCACAAAAATACAAAGGATCATAAGAGACTGTTACAATTACATGCCTTTACAAAAATCATTTTTTCATTGGCAACAACATTGGAAAATGTTATGCTAAAAGAAATAAGCCAAGCCAAAAAAGACAAAAACTGCATGTTCTCACTTATATGTGGAATCTAAAACAATCAAACTGAAAGAAGCAGAGAGCAGAATGGTCATTAGCAGAGGCTGGAGGTGTGGGGTGGAACGGATAGATATTGGTCAAAAGGTACAAAGACTCATTTACACAAAAAGAATAATAAGGTTTTTCTTTCTTTGAGATATATTGCTAAACTTGGTGAAAATAGTACATAGTAAAGAATTCTACATTTTAAAAATCACTAAGAGAGTAAATTTCAAATGCATTCCCCATTAAAAATGACAAGTACTTGAGGTGGTGGATGTTAATTAGCTTGATATAATTATTCCAAATTGTATTCATAAATTATATCATCATTTTGTACTCCATAAATATACACAACTATGATTTGTCAATTTACAATTTAAAAATAAAAATTAAAGCACAAACAAAACAAGAAAACACAATACATATGTGTGTACCTATGCATGTGTGCGTCCATACAAGTGCACACACACACCCCCTTCACCTCCATTACTTTCCAAAGTGGACAAATGTGTAATTATTTTGACTTAGGCTCCAAATATCTAATCTAATTCTAATATTTCCTTGCAGAATTATCAGTGGCCACTTGAGAAAGGAAGAGCTAGCTGGCAGACTACATCAGCTCAGGATTTTTTAAAAATGACTTTTTAATTTTTGTGTGTGTGTGTTTTTGTTGTTGTTAATGAGAGCTGGAGGTAATGTTCATCAGCCATGGAAATGAACTCTGGCGGTCAATGCTTCCACATTGTCTAAAACCTGCAGCTGAAAATAATGGGCGTTATTCAACTGTAAACTATGTTTATATCGTCTTTACATCCATAATTCTCTATATCTTGTGCTGTCTGATATAAGAGAATTCAGAAGAAATTCTCATAAAGCAAGTTGCCTCTTTAAGAGTTATCAGTCATGTTTCACTAGAAAAGTATAAAACACAAAGTTACAATAAAATGACATTATGGAGAAATAAATTCAACAGCTAGAGCTGATATATATGAGGTTGTAAACAAAAGGAAAGACAGGGTTTTAGCATGAATTTGTTCTGTTAGTGTAAAGAAAGAAAGAAATAAAAAAGTAAATCAAATTCTACTTTGTTGTTTATTTGGAAAGGATTTATCTTATCTTAAAAGGTACTACAGTGGGAATTTTGGTGACTTCTAGGCTCATTACTTTCTGAAGAGCTCATGATAGTTCTTATTCATTTAGTGTATTCAAATACAACACTTTATCTCACAATTGTTGAGGGGGTACAAATGTAAGTCTTCAAAGAATGATATAATCATTAGAAATACATCAAGGAACAAGTACAATAAGGCAAGTAAATTTACTGATATCCCATCAGAGATAAGTGGGACATTGCAAATTAACAACAATGGAGGAACAAACCACAGTTTATTTTCTTACTTTATGAGACATCCTTTTTGAATTTTTAAAAATTATAGAGAAGTATCTTTAATTTGGTGTAGATGCTTAGTTATTCAAAAGGGAACTTAGAAAAATTAGAAGCAGACCACTTCATTATTTTTCACAATAATAACCAATATGAAACTTTTCCTGGAAGACTAAAATCTTACCACAAAGAAATTAAGCAAAAACATTGGGCACTTCTTATATAAATACAGCCTATTTTGAAATGGTATGTTTTTTAATTTTTACAAACATTTTCACTTTCAGATAATTTTGCATGTGCATAAAAGTTGAAAAAATACGCAAAGAACTCCCATATACCTACCCTTCACCCAGGTTTATCAATTGTTAACATTTCGTCACACTTGTTTATTCTAGATAGGTATTGATATAGATATACACACACATTTTTCTGAATTATCTAAGAGCAAGATGCAGACAGTATGCCCCTTTATTTCTACACACTAGTGTAGATTTCCTAGGAACAAAGTCATTCCTTAAAGGAGGAAATTCAGTGAGGCTTTCTGCAGTAAATGACATTCTGAGCCAGCTGATTTGGCCTTGTGACCAATATGAGGGACTATTTAACTTTGTATTTTTTTATCTCCTTCTTTCTTTACACCCAGTTATATTGTTTTCCATTTCGTTTACTCGCATAAATGTCAGATTTGTCCATGTGATTTATCAAGTTTATCAGAATATCAACTTGAATCTTTTCTTTTCTCTAACATTTATCTAAATATCTCAGGAGACTCTCATCCTTCCTTCTCTCCTTTATTCCATTTGCAAAGTTAAAAAAAAAGCCTCAATTATGGCATTTCAGTATTCATAGTAGTACAGATAATACATTTATATCAAGGAAAAGAAACGCATTTTAGGCCAGGCATGGTGGCTCACGCCTTTAATCCCAGCACTTTGGGAGGCCAAGGCGAGCGGATCAAGAGGTCAGGAGATGGAGACCATCCTGGCCAACATGGTGAAACCCCGTCTCTACTAAAAATACAAAAATTAGCTGGATGTGGTGGCGCGTTCCAGTAGTCCCAGCTACTCCGGAGGCTGAGGCAGGAGAATTGCTTGAACCCCGGAGGCGGAAGTTGCCGTGAGCCGAGATCGTGCCACCACACTCCAGCCTGGCGACAGAGCGAGATTGTGTCTCAAAAAAAAAAAAAAAAAAGCATTTTAAAGGTAAAGAGACATAATATAGAATTTGTACACCAGATTCTGAACTTATGACTATTTTTAAAGGATAATTTGAAAGTTATACCAGAATATGCTGCTTCTTGATTTGGTCTTATTTTGCTCTTTTTATTTCTTGTTTTTGTTTGTTGTTTGAGGTAGGAATTTAGTTGGTTGAGGACTTTATCACTTCTAATATAAACATTTAGTGATAAAACTTTTCCTCTCACCTCTGCTTCAGCTGCATCTTACATATTTTCATATACCTTATTTTTATTTTAAATCAGTTGTATGCACTTTAGTATATTGTCAACAAGATAATATTTCTAAAATAAAAACCAAGACATCAAGGGTTTACCTTCTGAACATTTCTTAACATGAAATCAGCACAGCATCTTCCCAGATCTTTTCGTTTTTGGATGGCTCCATACTTTATTCCCTACCCACTTCCTCTTTCCTTTAAAGAATGATTAACAGATTCCATAGACAATATCAAATAAAACCCGAAATATAACAAAAGTAATTGGAAGTAAAAGAGAAGGAAGGGTAAGATAGTTAGCATAAACATGAACCAGTTTATACACTTTTTAATAATGTTTTTCTTTTACTTAAAAAATAAGTAGAGTGTAAAGGTAGTCCTTTGTTTAATCACTGAATCTCAAACTGTTTACTATAGAATAAAACAAGTAAAATAATCATCATCCATTATAAGCTTAATCAAGATGAGCACTGCTTAATCCTGATTAATTTATAACTACTTTTCTGCTGCTGGTACACTTTTTAAAAACAGCTTTGTTTAGCCATAATTTAAATTTTGTGTAATTTACTCACTTAAAATGTTTCATACATATTAATATATTCATTCAGTTGTTCAATCATCACTAAAGTTTAATTTTATAACATTTTTGGTACCCTCAAAGAGTCCCAGTACCCTTAGCAGTCACTTCCCATTCCTCCTCCACCTTACATCATTAGGCAACCACTGTCTAAACTTGCCTGTTTGGGAGATTTTATATAAACGGAATAATACAAAATGCACTCTTTGGTTCTGGTTTCTTTTACGCAGCATGATATTTACAAGAATATAATATTTTCACCCAGGTTGCAGCATGTGTCAGTACTTCATTCCTTTTGTTGGTCAATAACATGATATCATATATACGATATATGATACACCATATTGTATTTATCCATTCATCAGTTAATTAACATTGGGGTTGTTTTTACTTTTTGGCTATTATAAGTAATACTGTAATAAATATTAAAATTTTTTTAAGAGCTTGTGAAGAATGGCACTAATTCTTCTTTAAATGATTGGTAGATATTATTCTAGAAATGATATCATTTTGTCAACATTATCTAATTTGTTGACATTCTTTTTTTCATAGTACCTTTTATAGTTCTTTTTATTTCTATAAGGTCAATAGTAATGTCCCTCTTTCATTCTTAATTTTAGTAAGTTGAATCTTTCTTTCTCCCTGTAAGTGTAGCTAAAGTTTGTTAATTTTGTTAATCTTTTTAAAGACCCAACTCTTGGTTTTGTTGATTTGCTCTACCATTTTTTCTATTTCTTTAATTTCTATTTCAATTTTTATTATATCCTTTCTTCTGCTTATTTTTTATCATGATCTCATCTCTGACTCATTGGTTATTTAGAAGTATGTAGCTAATTTTTATAAGTTCTGCTTTTCCCAAAGTTCTTTCTGTTTTTAATTTCTAATTTAATTCCATTTTGATCAAAGAACAATCATTTTCTACTTTTTGAGATTTGGTTATTGGCCTAGCATGTGATCTATTTTAGGAACTGTTCCATGTGCACTTGAGAGTAATGTTCTGCTTTTGGGTGTACTGTACTGTCAGTTCTGTTACATCTAGCTAGTTTATACTGTTACTCAAATCCTCCATATTCTTGCTAGCATCTATTTAGCTTTTCTGATTATCGAAAGTGAGATACTGATGTCTGCTACGATTACCATCTCCAACTATTATTGTTGAATTCCACCTTTAATTCACCTTTAATTCTACCTTTAATTTTTGCTTTGTAGATTTTGGAAAAATTTCCTTCAGTGCACACAGGTTTATAATTTTTATACCTTCTTGATATATTGTCTCTTTAACATTACAGCATGTCCTTCTTTATCTCTGATGTATCAGTCTGTTCTCACAGTGCTAATAAAGACATACTTGTGACTGGCTAATTTATAAACGAAAGAGGTTTGACCTGGCTAGGGAGGCCTCACAATCACGGTGTAAGGCAAGGAGGAGCAAAGTCACATCTTACAATCATGGCGGCACGCAAGAAAGCATGCTTTATAAAAGCATCACATAACTGGTATGAGATAGTATCTCATTGTGGTTTTGATTTGCCTTTCTCTAATGACCAGCGATGATGAGCTTTTCTTCATATGTTTGTTGACTGCATAAATGTCCTCTTTTGAGAAGTGTCTGTTCATATCCTTTGCCCACATTTTGATGGGGTTGTTTGTCTCTTGTAAATTTGTTTAAGTTCTTTGTAGATTCTAGATATTCGCCTTTTGTCAGATGGATAGATTGTAAAAATTTTCTCCCATTCCGTAGGTTGCCTGCTCACTCTGATGATAGTTTCTTTAGCTGTGCAGAAGCTCTTTAGTTTAACCAGATCCCATTCGTCTATTTTGGCTTTTGTTGCCATTGCTTTTGGTGTTTTAGTCATAAAGTCTTTGCCCATGCCTGTGTCCTGGATGGTATTGCCTAGATTTTCTTCTAGGGTTTTTATGGTTTTAGGTCTTGTGTTTAATCCATCTTGAGTTAAATTTTGTATAAGGTGTAAGGAAGGGGTCCAGTTTCAGTTTTCTGCGTATGGCCAGCCAGTTATCCCAATACCATTTATTAAATAGGCAATTCTTTCCTCATTGCTTGTTTTTGTTAAGTTTCTCAAAGATCAGATGGTTGTAAATGTGTGGTGTTATTTCTGAGGCCTCTGTTCTGTTCCATTGGTCTATAACTCTGTTTTGGTACCAGTACCATGCTGTTTTGGTTACTGTAGCCTTATAGTATACTTTGAAGTCAGGTAGCATGATGTCTCTAGCTTTGTTCTTTTTACTTTTGCATCTTTTAAAGAAGCTGAGGAAGAAAGGAGGGCAAGTATACATTTGTAAAGTTTGTGATATTAATCTTCTTATCTGCCATTTCTGGTTCTCTTTATTTTTGTACACCTGAAAAACCATCTGGTGTCAACTTCTTGGTTGGTCCAATATAGATTTGCTTCTGCTCATATCCTTTGTGCCATTATTGTCAAATATATTACATTTCCATAGGTTACGAATCCAACAATCTGTGTATATACATATCATTTAATGCAATTGCATTTTAAATCATTTAAGGAAAGAAGACAAAATATCCAATTATACTCTCTTTAACAATTATCTACATAATTCAATTTACCAGCCTCTTTGTTTTCTCATATGGGGTTGAACACCTATCAGGAATCAGCTTGGAAATCTTTTGTTAGTGTTAATAAATATCAAGATAAATCTTCCAGCAACACATTTTCTCAATTTTTGTTTGTATGAAAATGTCTATTTTTTTTTTTTTCGAGACAGAGTCTTGGTCTGTTGCCCAGGCTGGAGTGCAGTGGTGCGATCTTGGCTCACTTCAAGCTCTGCCTCCCAGGTTCACACCATTCTCCTGCCTCAGCCTCCCGAGTAGCTGGGACTACAGGCGCCCGCCACCACGCCTGGCTAATTTTTTCTATTTTTAGTAGAGACGGGGTTTCACCATGTTAGCTAGGATGGTCTCGATCTCCTGACCTTGTGATCCACCCGCCTCTGCCTCCCAAAGTGCTGGGATTACAGGAGTGAGCCACCACGCCTAGCCAGAAAATGTCTATTTAATCTTTAGTCTTAGCATATAGTTTTGCTAGATATAAGATTCTTGGTCTCTTATTTTCTTTAATCACTTTTAATATGTCATTCCACTTTCTTCTGCCTTCTATTACTTATGATGAGCAATTAGTTTTTAATCTTATTGGAGTTTCCTTTATGTGATAAATCTATATATGAATATCAATTGGATCCTGTTGGTGAACTGTGTAGTTCATATTTTTCTGTATCTATGCTAATTTTCTGACTAGTAATTCTGTCAGCTAGTGAGAAGGTTGGAATCCCCAACTATAATTGTAGATTTGTCTATTTCTTCTTTCAGTATTCTCTGCTTTTGCTCCATGTATTTTAAAATTCTGTTGGTTTATATACATTTAGGATCATTGTGTCTTCATAGTAGCTTGGCTTTTAAAAATATGTAATATCTTTCTCTGTCTTTAGTAATTTTCCTTACTCTGTAGTCTCTCCATCAGATATTAATATAGCCATTCCTGCATTATTTTGTTAATATTTGCATATTATGTCTTTTTCGTGCATTTAATTTCAATTTACCTATTTTATTAAATGTAAAGTAGGTTTCTTATAAACAGCTTATGATTAGGATATTTTAAAATCTACTTTGCTAATCTCTCACTTTTTATTAATGTATTTAGATAATTTTAAAAAACAAGATGCTTCATTTTTTACTAAGTTTTAGGTTTACAGAAAAAAAGATGAAAGAAAAAAACAGTTCCCGTATACCTCCCTGCAGTTTCTCCTATTTTTAGCATCTTACATGAGTGTGGCACATTTGTTAGAATCCATGACCCAGTATTGATACACCATTAGTTACTAAAGCCCATAGTTTATATTAGGCTTCACTCTTTGTGTTTGACGTTCCATGGGTTTGGACAAATATATAATGCATGTATCTAAAATTACTGTGTCATACATAACAGTGTTACTATTCTGAAAACCTCTTGTGTTCCATTTACCCCTAGTCCACTTTCCCTCAAACTCCTGGCAATCACTGAGCTATTTACGGTGCCTGTAATTTTTCATTTTCCAGAATGTCATGTAGTTGGAATCATACAGAAATTAGTTTGTTAGACCTCGAACTTCGTTCTTCTCCTTCAATATTATGTTGGCTGTTGTGGATCTTTTGTCATTTCATATAAACTTTTGAACCAGTTTGTGGATATCCACTTAATAATTTGCTGGAATTTTGATTGGGGTTCCATTAAATCTACAGATCAAATTTTGAAGAAATGACATTATGACAATATTGAGTCTTCTTATCCATGTACATAGAATATCTCTCCATTTATTTAGATCTTCTTTGATTTCTTTCATCAGTTTGTAGTTTTTTCTCACATAAACTTTGTACATATTTTATTCTATTTATACTCCATTTATTTAGATCTTTGATTTCTTTCACCAGAGTTTGTAGTTTTCTCATATAAACCTGGTACATATTTTATTCAATTTATGCCTAAACATTTCTCTTTTCAATGCTAAAGTAAATGCTATTATGCTTTTAATTTCAAATTCCAATTGCCCATTGCTGGTATGTCGGAAATCTATTGACTTTTGTACATTAACATTATATTCTACAACCTTACTATAACCACATGTTAGTTCCACAAATGTTTTGGTTGATTTTGGGGGGAATTTTACATAAACAGTCATGCCATCTGTGAGCAGAGTCTTATTTCTTTCTTCCAAATCTGTTTAACTTTTATGTGTGTTTCATGTTTTATTGCATTAGCTAGGACCCTCAGTATGATGTTGAGTAAGAGAGATGAGAGCAGGCATTCTTGCCTTGATTTTCGTCTTACCAGGAAAGCATCTAACTTCTTACCAGGGAATATGATGTTAGCTGTAGGTTTCCTATAGACATTGTCACTTTGAGGAAGTTTCCCTCTATTCCTAATTTGCCGAGAGTTATCATTAATGGATGTTGGATTTTGTCAAATGGTTTTCTGCATCTGGTGATGTGATCTTGTTTTTTTTCTTTTTCTTGTTAATGTGATGAAATATATCAGTTTATTTTCAATTGTTGAAATAGTCTTTCATAATTAGGATAAGGTCCTCTTCATCATCTTTTTACACATTATTGGATCCAATTTGCTAATACTTTGTTCAGGATTTTTGCTTAATGAAGGATAGTGCTCTTTGTTTTTTTCTTTCTTGTAATGTCTTTGGTTTTGGTGTATGGTAATAATGACCTCATAGAATAACTAGGGAAGCATTCTGTATGCTTCTATTTTTTGGAAAAGATTCTGGAGAATTGTTATAATTTTTCTTTTAAGTGTTAGAATTTACCAGAGAACTCTCTGGGGCTTGGTACTTTCTATTTTATCAGCTTATTAATTATTGATTCAGTTCCTTTGATAGATATAGGACAACTCAGATTGTCTTTTTCTCCTGGTGTGAATTTTAGTAGACTGTATATTTCAAAGAAGTGTTGCATTTTATGCTGGTTATCAAACTTATGAAATTGTTAATAATATTTCTTTATTTTTTTAAATGTTTTAATGTCCATAGTATCTATAGAGGTGGTTCTTCTTTAAATGTTGATATTAATAATTTGTATTCTTTTTCTCTCTTACTCTGGATAGAGATTTACCAATTTTATTTATCTTTTCAAAGAATCAGATTTTTATTTTGTTGATTTTTTTCTATCGATTTTTCTGTGTTCAATTTTATTGATTTTTATATTTTTCTTCTCCTTATTTTGAGTCTAATTTGTTCTTCCTTTACTAGCTTCCTAAGGTGAAAAGTTAGATTATTAATTTTAGACCCTCCTTGGGATGCAACATGTACATTCAATGCTATAATTTTGGTCTAAGCATTGTTTTACTGCATTTCACACACTTCCGTGAGATGTAAGCGAAAATGAAAAGCTATGACCACCCTCTATAACTTACCGCGGTAGCTTTTCCATCCCCTTAATTTTTATCTCTGTGGGTCTTCAAATTTAAAGTTGTATTTTCATTTTCATTTAGTTCTAAATATTTTACAATTCCTCTTGAGACTTTCTTTTCTTTTCTTTTTTTTTTTTTAACAGGTACTGATTGTTTTTATTTTTTGCATTTTTTGAATCCTCTTTAAACAACAAACCACTAAGGGTCTCAGGTTATACCATTATGCAAAATGGACTGCATATGTCTCTGAGGATCAGCCCTTCCTTTTCTGTGGACACATTCCAACAGTCACTTTTAAGATCAGAAGGACCATTGTACTCCCATGACTTACTCTGAGTAAATGATTGGCTCTTAAGCTCAACAGCCTGTGCCTGAGAGAACAGAATTGAGCCTGAACCTACAAGTTCTTTCAAGACACACCATTAGAAAAGTCTATCAAGATCTGCCTAAGCCCTCAGAAAGCAAAACTGTGTTAGTGTCTGTGGGATATAAATCACATCCTTGCATATATAACAAAGTTATTCATCCTTAAACTTCAAGTAATTAGAGGAGCAATGCTGGCTTCTCTGTGAGTCCTGAACATAAACATTTTCAGCACATCTGTGAAACTACCATAAGAATTTCCTTGGTATGAAAATGTTTGCATTTCATGTGACAGCCTGTCAAGATAGAAGTTTTCACAGTTTTCCAGAAACACATTTATAAGAAAGTGCTATCATAACAAATAGCTTTAGCCAGTAATCATGCCTCATAAAAAATCGCAGAAAGGCATATTGACACAGCTCTCCTGCTTCACACTAAGTGTCTTTGAATTCATTTGTTTACATCTCTTTATCATATCTTAGACTCCTTTTCTCTTAAATGGGTACATTACATAAGTCAACATATGGACTTTTTTTTCCTTTTTTCCTTAAAAAATACATTTATAGAAATGTTTCTGTTTATAAAAATAATACACAGTCATTGTATGTAATTTAAAACTATACAAAAGAAAAAACTTTGAATCACTCTTAATCCTGCCATCATGATATTACCACTGGAGCCAATTTGATATATATCACACCAGTCTCTTTTTCCTAGATATACGCACTTTTTTTTTTTTACAAAAATGAAGTCATAATGCAGGTATGGTTTTATACCTATATTTATCTTAAACTATTATAAATATTTAATGTTATTGGATATTCATCTACATCATCTAAAAATAGTAGTTATATAATATTACACTGATAATGGTATAATTTAAATAGACCCTGACTATAAATTTACATTGTTTCAATTTTCCATATTATAGACAATTTTTCAATAAGCATTTCTATATACATTCATGATTCTTTCCCTAGAAATTCTTAGAAGTTAGGAGACTGAATATACAAATGGACAATAGGCAGAAACTATTCATAAACGTAGAACGCTGACCAATAATCTGCAGCAACCAGGTGAGAAAATCAACCCATTATCCAGAGTAACCAGCCCAGGAAGCCAATATACTATACACAAGTCAGGCTTGTAGGAAGTCAGACCACTATTTCTGGCAAACAATCCAGGAACCCAAACAATAACCCCCATAATAATTAGCCCGAAATGGCCAGGACTTGATTCATAACTGACAGCTTCCCTAATGTCTGTCCCTGCTTCCAACTTAGGACCACCCAAAGAAAACCAAACCAAGCCAAGCACATAGGATGCCTCACTCCTAGTCCAGCCACCTCCAGCTTCCTGATGCCCATAACCTCCAATCAGGGCACATCCGAAGCCTTTCCTTTTTTTCCACTATAAAGCTTTCTCATTCAAGTTGCCTTTAAGTCTCTGCTGAACCCAAGCAATGACCGCTGACTCCCTTGCTATAAGCAAGCTCTGAATAAATAGACTTTGCTTGTTCTCATGTGGGCGGTCCTCATTTATTTCCACAAAGTAAAATAAAGTTGTGTCAAACAAAAAAGCAAACAAACATGGTTTAAAGGCTTTTCAAAAGTGTGTGGTTTTCCATAGCCTTGAATTCTAGGATATTTCTGAGACCTGAGAATAATCCTAAGGCGCTTTGTGAAGAGAACCTGGGCTGGAAATAAGAGTACATTAGAGAGAACTGGAGAATTGTGTGTCTTTTTCTAGTCAGATCCAAGTTCAAGCACTGTCCTACTAATGAGCAGGAAAAAGATTAGAGAACATTTCCTAAGCTGCTAATATCATTAAACACCATCATGTTGTTTTATAAACACACTCAAAAACTGGGTTTTCAGATTACAATAACAAATACTTTAGTGAAAGAAGAGTAAGAGGATATTACCAGTCTCAAAGATACATGGCATCACTGAAAAACCATCTAATTTGCCACCTTTGATGTTGATGGCCTTCTAAGAGCTAAAAGATTCACTGTCTCTTTCTTCCTTCAATTAAAATCCTCTGTCCTTTCCTAAAAGAAGCATGGAATTCATTCCAACTCCTCCCTTCCTGCTGTACCTTCAAGTTCTTGATAACTAAGCCTATCTCTTCCCATGGAATACCTCATATCTCCCTGCACACAACCTCAATTTCCAATTTAACCCTTCTGATTGAATGTGGCTGGCTGAAAAAATTAAGAAGAGCAAAAACTCAAGTAGGCAAACCAAATAAACTTTACATACAGCCTGAGGGGAAAACAAAAATAAAAGACTAAAATTGATCTAATAGCACAATTTTTCACGTATTTTCCTAAGTGAATCCTCACAATAAATCTATAACATATTATGATTCCCGCTCTGTAGAAGAAACTCCAACACAGATGGATTTGATCAATTGTCCAAGCTCAACCAGCTGGTGTTACTGAACCAAAATCTGGCCTTGGGCTATCTGGTTCCAAAGTCAGTGCTCTATCCACTGGACACACTGCTTCTGGGAAGGCCTTCATGTGCTCTGGGTTATCACTGGCTAATACAGTAGCCAATAGCCACATGGCTACTTAAATGAATTAAAATCTAATGAAATTAAAAATGCCAGTTCTCATCTGCACAACCCCCTTTTAAAGTATTAAATAGCTACATGTGACCATTGGCTACCATATTGGACTGCAGATATGGAATATTTCTATCACTGCAGAAAATTTTATTGGACAGTGCTAGCCTAGAGGTATGAATCTTTATATCAGATAGATGATAAACACCCAAATCTTTAAATACAAAAGTTTTTATCTCAGGTTACTCCTGCTTTATATACCGCCCTGTCTGTTAAGAAGTTTAACTGAATCAGAGAAAATTGCTCAGAGCAACCAGTATGGAGCCAGAGGAGCTCCTGGCTGTCCAGAGAGCAGAGGAAAAATCCCAGCACTAAGAAACGTTACTACCTACAGCACAGAAAATGAGCTACCAGATGCAAACACAACTTTCAGTCAGCATTCCTACCATACAGATGCTATCTCAGTACAGATCTATGTAGAAATGATATGCTCAGAAATCACAGCAGTAACAGAACTTAAAGCTAAAAGACCTTATAAAAGCTCTAGTCCAGTAACATCATTTTACCCATGAGGAAACTGAGGCCCAGAGACATTAAGTGACCTGAAAATAAATGTACCTTATCTTCATATAGGAAATATCATTTAATTTTTATGAGCAAGGACTGTGGAACAAGACTGCCTGGAATCAAATCTCAGTTCCAGCACCTCCTGAACTTACTAGATACTTGGGAAGGCAAGTGAAAATTTCTGAGACTCATCCGAAGAACAGGAAGGATGATGGTATATCCATAACGTAAAGTTATATAAGGAGTAAGTGAGTTAATATGAGGGTAACTGTATAATTTATCATCTAAACTGGGGACTCTTTTGAGAGAGAAAGTCAGTGCTCTTAATAATTATGTTGGCAAAACATGTGTAAATGAGGACCCTTCCAGGCAAACCACAAGGTACAGTCACCCTCGTTAATACATGCAAAGTGCTTAGAACACTGCCTGGCATAAATTAAGAGCGGCAGAAGTGTTTGTTATTATTATGTGTACAACATGGGATAATTAGCGGATTCTGTATTTTATAATAGAACTCAGCAGGAAAAGTAGATTCACTTCACAGAAATTTGTCTTAGAATCAACTTTCCCAGAAGGCATCTATTCCATAAAGTAAGAAATATCTATTGCGAGTACTTGCCACAGTAGTAAAACATAATTGCTTATTTCTCTGGGGGTAAATAGTCTTGCCTTCTATAGGGAAGCAAAAAAATTATGACAATGCCTTAAGTGTCTTGGTAGAGTAGGACAATATATGTATACATGTTCATCACAGAGCTTAGTATCGGTACATTCAGCAAATATTGATGAGACAGCCAAGCAACAAACAATTGCCCAAGAGTTGTCTCACTATTTGCAAAATCAAATTACACAAGGCAAATGGCAAAAAGGTGTATTGCCCTCTATGTCATCATCAGAACGGAACTGACGTGGAATCGCACCTCGGAGAAGCCCACTTTCTTCATTCTGCTCAGCTGAGCCATTCAGTTGATTGGATGCTGTCATCTTGGAAGTATTAATGGATTCTAACAGGGAGACAAATTCCAGGAAGTTGGACTCATTTGGCATTTGTCCTTCCTTAGCCTCTAGGTCAGATTTGGAAGTTGGCATTGTTTTCTCTGTATCGTTAACAATTTCTGCAGAACTTTTACTCAAGAAGACATCTGTCCCACTGTCCACACTGAGCACCCGGGCATGCCTCTTTTCATGGCTGGACTTACAAGACGATGGGTCAAGGTTAGTCTGGCCTTCCTTCCCCACCTTAGACTCGGAGGCTGTATCAGGTGTAAGCCGGGACACCGATTCCCAGGGTTCCCGTGATGAAGAACTGTGATCCTTGATGGCATTTCCCCCCTCCCCAGATCCATAGCCAGAACACTGATTGGTGGATACCCTCGTCTTCAGTCTCTCTGGAGTCCTTTCACTTCCATTGCCTTCGGGACAGGGAACACCTCCTCCCCCACCCTCAGGCAGGTCCAGGGTGATTACAGGAATTGAGATCTGCTCGGCATTTGGAGAACCGGCCGCCCCTGGGTTAGTGGGCTCAGTGTCAGACTTTACACTGGTCTTCTCTGTGCCAACCACCCTCAGGTGGAGGGAGCTTTCCAAATCTGTCATGGAGTTTGGGGTACTGCTCATCGTGATAACAATTTTTATGGGCTCATGTAGACTCAGTGGGTCTCCGGGTTGAGAAGTATCGATGAGAGTAACAGCTACCTCACTGCCTGAGGAGTCCACTTCCTGGTGCAAGGGCAGGTCCACCTGGCAGGAGGTATCTACCTGACAGGATGTGTCTGCTGGCTCCTCCACAGGCTTGGCCACGATGGTGTCACATTGAGGGCAGCTGCTGCTCAGGCTGTCCTGAGGTGACTTGCTTTGTACCCGTTCCCTTATGGAGCCCTGGGGATAACTGACAGGTTCTGGAATCAGGACTGAATTCTCACTCCCCCACGGCTGGAAAGAAACGTCTGTTTATAGTAAGTCATACTGAGACAAAGACAGGTGGGGCAACTTCTTCAAGGGTCCCTTATCCACTAAGCCACCCTCAGATCTGTGGCGCAAAGGAGGCTGCCCCTTGCCTCCTCTTTCCTTTCCTTTACCACTGATGAGAGTTTCTGTGGCAAATGGTTTTACGGGTATTACTGACTTGGGCGTGGTTTCCAGCATGTGTGCTTGAGACGCAGGTAAGCTTTCCATTTTGATACCAGGTTAGGTAGATGACACTGGTGCTATGGCATGGTCTTCTAATAGAATGACACCTTTGAGATCTTCTACGGTTTCCTGTGCTGACAACTCCTTGGATTTTTGTGATTAGTTATGTGTTCACCTTTGGCCTCCTTGTCTTTATTTGGCTTTTCTTCCTTTCTGGAGGGCTTTTGCTGAATTACTTCTCCTTTGTCAAACATGAGGTGTAGGCGATAACTGACCAGTTTGATTATTGTGAAGAATATAGTCACTGCACTGCAGTAGAAAAATACAATGATCGCATTTGGAGGAAAAGCCAGGTGCAGGGCCAGGGGCAGCAGCAGGAGGAACAGCCACAGGTAGAGGTGGCAGCTGTTGGTGAACTTGCTCTGCTCCGGGTCGTGGTACCAGCCCCCGGTGAGCGCGGCCCACACGCCCTGCCGGAGCAGCTGCAGCACCTGGGACACCATGCCGGCTGCGCCCCGGGGCTGGTGAGCGCCCCGTTGCACCCTGCGCGCCCCGGCCGGATCTCCAGGCTCCCTCAGGTCTATCACCCGGGCCCGCGGGCCGCGCCCCCGCCGTCGCCGCCGCCGTCGCCGCCGCCGTCGCCCCCGCCGCCGCCCCCGCCGCCTCCTTCCACCCCACGTTTGAAGCTGGAGCTGCTCTTCCGCCCGGACCCGCGAACCGCGGCGCCGGAGCCGGCTGCTGCCGCCGGGCAGGTGAGCGCCATGTCCGAGGGAGGAAAGAGACTTTCTTGATCCATTTTTTATTTAGAAGTGTGATGTTACGCCTGCATGTATTTTAATGTTTTCCAGTCATTTTTCTGAAGTTGATTTCTAGCTTAATTTCACTGTCGTCATAGAGCATAATTTGCATGACTTACATGCTTTTAAATAAGTTGCTTTTTAATGGCCTAGATAGTGATGTGTCTTTGTGAACATTCCATGGGAGCTTCAGAAGCATGTGTATTCTGCTGTTGGGTGAATTATTCTACACATGTCAATCGGATGCAGTTGATTAATGTCACTGCTGACTTGAATTATAATATGTCTTCCCTAATTTTTTGCCTGCTTAATCTGCTAATTACTAGTAGAGAGATGTTAAAGTCTCAAAGTACAGTAGTAAATTCATCTATTTTTCCTTGAAGTTCTATTAGTTTTTGCCTAACATATAGTGATGCTCTGTTTTTAGGAGTGTAAACACTAAGGATTGTTATGTCTTCTTGGAGAACTGACCGCATTTCTATTATGTAATTACTCTCTTTATTTCTGATAATTCTTCTTGTTCTGAAGTGGGATGTGTCATTAATAGAGCTACTCCTGCTTTCTTTGGATTACTGTTAGCATGCTATTGTTGCCAGTGGGCTGTTTCAGGTTCTTGACTTTGCTGCACAAAAGAATTTGAGAACGAGTCCAAAGTAACAGTAAGCAAAAGAGTTTATTGCAAAGCAAAAGTACACTCTGACAGCTGATCAGAGCAGGCTGCTCAAAGGTGAGACAGCCCTGTCTGATGCAGGGGGATCGCCCTTTATGGGAGATTTACATGATTATTCATGGAGGGGTGGGAAGGGGTGTTCTGATGAGTATGTTATGGGTAGTCCCCTGGCTGCATAGGTGCTGTGGTTGTACATGCTAGGACTTACATTGCATGTATCATTAGCATCTTAAATCTCCACCCAGGGGTGTTTTTCTTTTACTATTATAGTGAATATAGGTCAGTCCAAGGACACTAATCATGGGTTTCTGTGCTTGTGTGAATTTGGGAATTCTCCCTTCTATTTTTCTACCTCCTTGCTGCAGGATGTTCTAACCCTGAGCCCATGATGTGGTTTGTGCACTGTCGGGTAGTTTATTCTCTCCATCTATTTAGCAAGTTTGTTCTCCTTTAAGGGAGGCTATGACCACCCTTTATAATTTACCTCAGTATCTTTTCCATCCCCTTAATTTTTATCTCTATGAGTCTTCAAATTTAAAATGAGCTTCTTGTAGACAGCTGGGTCTTGTTTTTTGATTTACTATGACAGTCTCTGTATTTTAATTGGTGTGTTTTAGACCATTGACAGTTAAGATGATTATTGATATAGCAATTAATATGTACCATCTTTGTTAATGATTTTTCTTTGCCGTCCTTGCTCTTAGTTCTTATTTTTGTCACGCATAGTTTTCTACTTTTTGTGTTTTAATTGAGCACTTTATATAATTTCATTTTCTCTCCTTCCTTAGCATATCAATTATACTTTTTTAAAGTTTTAAAACATTAGTCCTAGAGTTCGCAATATATTTTTACAACTAATCCAAGTACACTTTCAAATGACACTATACCACTTCACAGGTAGAAGATATATTAATAACACAATATTCCTAATTCTTCCTTCCTTTCCCTTTTATCATTGCTATCATTGTATCACATTGTATCATGTATACAAAAGTATACAAAAGCATATATATATATGCATACATAACCATATATTGTTGCTATTATTATTTTGAACAAACTATTATGTCTTTGATCAATTAACAACAAAAAAAGAATGTTTTACTTTACTTTTACTTATTAATTCATTGACTCTCTTCTTTTATTTATGTAGATTGGAGTGTCTGACCTATATCATTTTCTTTCTGAACTTCTGTTAACATTTCTTGCAAGGTAGGTCTACCAGTAATAATGCCTTCAGGTTTTGTTTGTCTGAGAAGAACTTTAGTTCTTATTACTTTTGAAGGATAATTTTACAGGGTGCAGAAATCTAGGCTGGTGGTTTTTCTCTCAACCTCACTCTTCTTGCTTGCATGGTTTCTAAGAAAATTTAAGAAGTAATTCTTATTTTTGCTCCTTTATGTGTAAGGTATTTTTCCTCTCTGGCTTCTTTCAAGACTTTTTTTCTTATTTTTGATTTTCTGAAGTTGAATATGAAATGCCTAGGTGTAATTTTTCTTTTCATGTATCCTGTTTGGTGTACTCTGAGCTTTCTTGATCTTTGGTTTGGTGTCTGACACTAGTTTGGAAGAAATTTTCAGTCATTATTGTTTCAAATATTGCTTCCATTTTTTTCTCTCTTTCCTGTCCTTTTAAAATTCCCAATATATATATTAACTCCTTTTCGTAGTTTTGTTACAGTTCTTTGATATACTATTCTGTTTTTACTGAGTATTTTTTTCCTTGCTCTTTAGTTTTGGAAATTTCTATTGTCATATCATCAAACTCAGATTCTTTTTTGGCTATGTCCAGTCTATTCATGAGCCCATCAAAGCCCTTCTTTATGTCTATTACAATGTCTTTGATCTCTAGCACTTCTTTTTTGATTTTTTTCTTTGTATCCCCATCTGTCTGTTTACATAATTCATCTGTTCTTGCATGTTGTCTATTTACTAGAGTCCTTAGCACATTAATCACAATTATTTAAAATATCTGCTTTGATAATTCCAACATTCCTGCCATACTTGACTCTGCTTATGATGCTTGTTCATACTTTTCAAACTGTTTTTTTTTTTTTTTGCATTTCAGTCTATCTTGGAATTTTTTTTGTTGAAAAGTGAACACAATGTACTAAGTAAAAGCAGCTATAGTAAATAGGCCTTTAGTAATGTAGTGATAGAGTGTAAGGGGAAGGGGAGCATTCTATAGTCCTATGATTAGGGCTCAGTCTTTTGGTGAGACTGTGCCCCTTGACTGTGAACTTCATCAGTGCTTCTCAGTTCCTCCCCGACTTTAGATGAGACATAATGGCTGAAGGGAGGACGAAGTTGTATGTTTCCCTTTTTCCATGTGGAAATCTAAAAGGGATTGTAGTTGAGTGTTTCTCTTCCCCCACATGAAAGGCCAGAAGGAGATGGAGTTATTTATTCCCTTTTGTGCATGTGGAAGGCTACAGCCAGTTGAGTATTTTCCTTCTGTCACATATAGTAGGCTCTGATAAAACCCCAGCAGATTAGGCTCTAGTAAAATAGTTTCTCCTGGTGCAGGTCTTGTGAAAAATAACTGAATACTCCAGCATGTTTCCAAATGGTTCCTTTCCCCTTCCTCCTGCCAGAAGCATGAGGACATTTTTTCCAACATTCACTGAGAACCTAGTAGAGTTTCTGGAGGCATAATTCACAAAAGTATGGAGACCTTCAATGAGTGTACCCACTTGAAGTTTTTAACTTTTAGAGTTGTTCACATTGAGCTCCAGCAATTTGTTAATTACAGTTTCAGGTTTTTCTACTTCAGCACTGGTGATTTTTTTTTTTGTTTTTTTGTTTTTTGTTTTTTCTTTGGTGGAGTTTTGCTCTGTTGCACAAGCTGGAGTACAATGACATGATCTTGCCTCACTGCAATCTCCACCTCCCGGCTTTAAGCAATTCTCCTGCCTCAGCTTCTTGAATAGCTGGGATTACAGGTTCCCGCCAACATGCCCAGCTAATTTTGGTATTTTTAGTAGTGATGGGGTTTCACCGTGTTGGCCAGGCTGGTCTTGAACTCCTGACCTCAGGTGATCTGCCCACCTCGGCCTCCCAAAGTGCTGGGATTACAGGCGTGAGCCACTATGCCCAACCCAGCACTGGGTCTTATGGAGATTTCTGCTCATCATTTCTGCATGCGTTAAGTTTTGCTTCTATGTATCTGCCTGTCTGTCTCTCCAATTTGGGGGGCCTTGGTTTGCTCTCTGATCTCATTTCCATGACAGATCTGAGAAGAGGTGTTGAGTTTTTTGTTTGTTCAACTTTTTACTAGTTGTTAGGATAAAGTATGACTATCAAGCTCCTTACATACTGGTTTAGAACCAGAAGGTTTTCCTTTCATGTTTGAAGGACAGTTTTGCTAATTATAAAATTTTCAGTTAACAACTTTGTTCCTCTGCCTACACTCCTTTTGTTTTATCATACTTGGAGTTCATTGAGATTCTTGGATTTGCATATACATGTCTTAAAAATTTGGGAAATTTTTGATCCTTATTTTACCAGAAAGGAGTCCCGATACAGACCCCAAGAGAGGGTTCTTAGAGCTTACACAATAAAGAATTCAGGGCGAGTCCACAGTGCAAACTAAAAGCAAGCGGTGAAAGAACAGCTACTCCATAGACAGAGTAGGACATTCCTGAAAGTGAGAGGAAGAACACATCCATCCTAGGTACAATGGTTGTATATATGGGGAGATGTGCTCTCCTACAAGAGTTTTTGATAAAGGATTAATTTTCTTAATTACCATATTTTGCAAGAATCAATATTATTATCTTTAATGCAAAATTAGGAATGCCCTTATTCTCCAGATATTGAGATATCTGGACACTCCCAAGTCTGGGTCTGTTTTAGTAAGCATCATTAATTTGTTCACTGACTCATAAACATCTAGAAGCTAGGAAAATGCCTAATTTTCTGAGAATGCAGTCCAGCAAGTCTCTGCCTCATTTTCCTAGCCCTCACTCAAAATGGAGTCGCTCTGGTTTGAACGCCTCTGACACTTATGTTGTCATATAAATCACTGCCTCCTTCTTTCTCTCTTCTGTTTCTGGAACTTCTGTAATGAATAATTGGTCTACTCAATGGTGACTCTTAAATACCTTAGACTCTATTCACTTCTTTTTTTTTTTTTTTTCCTTTTTGGTCCTTAGACTCACTACTTTTAAATAATCTTTCTTTTTGTTTGCTGCTTCTTTCCACTGCCTGCTAAAGTCTTCTGTTAAAGCTGTCTCATAAATTTTTCAATTCACTTACCGTAATTTTCATCTCCAGAATTTCTTGTTGGTTCTTTTAAAATAATTTCTGTCTCTTTGTTGATATTCTCCTTTTGTTCATATATTATTTTCTTCACTTTTTAGTTATTTGTCTATGTTTTTCTTTAGCTCCTTGAGCATAAGATAGTTGTTTAAAAGTCTTTGTCTAGTATTTCAAATGTCAGTGTTTCTTCAGGGACAGTTTCTGCAGCTGTATTTTCTTCTTTGATTGGGCCATGGCTTTCTTGTCTCTTTGAACACCTTGTAATTTGTTATTGTTATTGTTATTGTTATTGTGGAAAATGGGGCATTTAGAAAACAAGGCATTTCCTCTCCCAATGTTTGCAGACTGAGTCTGTGTAGGAAAAGCTCTTCAATAATTAGAAGGGCATGTTCTTTGACTTGAGATCAGCCTGGACTGAAGGCTTTCATCTTCTGTGGTCTTTTATCAGACTTCATTTTCTCTGGGCCTGTGTGTGCTTTTATTTATTTTTTCCTTGTGTATACAGCCTTTTAGAAAATGTCTTAATTTTCCTAGGGGTCATAGCCCTGCTTCTTCTCAGAGTCAAGAATATTTATTTTATTCCTCTATCTGTAATCTCGTGCTCCAGGCATTTGCAGGTCTATCATGCATCTCACAGCAACATTCACGAGCTATGTCTGTTGTCTCTCATTGGTTTTCATAGCCTGAGATCTGAGCTGTTCTGATCTTTGCTGTCTGACCTATGAGTTAGAAACAACAGAGACTAATCCAACATGGAGCCCCTAGACAGGTTAGAACATTTCAAATAAAGTCTGGTTTACCCTTCCAGTTCCAGGGAAGGAATTGGAAGCTCAGCCATCACTTTCCTAAGACCATTCTGTGCAGTTCCAGGGATGGGATGTGGCAAAGCCAAGTAAAAATGCCACACAATTTTCTACTGCTTTGGATGTGGCTCTGTTTTGTTTGGATGTTCATGTGTTTTCTGTAAACCTTGAGCTGTTTTCCTTAGTTCCTAAATGTCAGTTTAACCAATTTGTAGTTTTTTCTTTAATGTCTCCGTGGGGGACAAAGTTCTAAAGTTTTCTAGTCTGCCATTTTTCTGACATCACTGAGATTAATTTTATGCCCCAGCATATGTTTTTTTCTAGGTAAATATTCTGTGTACATTTAAAAAAAATGTGTATCCAACAGTTGGTATTTGAAATTTTCTATACATGTCAATTAGGTCAAGTGGTAATGTTGGTCAAATCTTTTACACTCTTACTGAATTTTTGTCTTCTTGCTGTATCAGTTTCTGATATACGGGTATAAAAATATCTGACTAGGCCAGGCATGGTGGCTCACGCCTGTAATCCCAGCACTTTGGGTGGCTGAGGTAGGTGGATCACCTGAGGTTGGGAGTTCAAGACCAGCCCGGCCAACATAGTGAAACCCCATCTCTACCAAAAATACAAAAAATTAGCTGGGCGTGGTGGTGGGTACCTGTAATCTCAGCTACTCAGGAGGCTGAGGCAAAAGAATCTCTTGAACCTGGGAGGCGGAGGTTGCAGTGAGCCGAGATCACACCATTGCACTCCAGCCTGGGGAACAAGAGTGAAACTCGGTCTCAAAACAAACAAAAAAAAATCTAACTGTAATTGTGGAACGAAAAATGTTTATTTTTCTTATAATCTTTATATTTTGCTTCATGTATATTGAATGTACATGATTTGTTATATAAACATTTAGGTTTTTTATTTCTCTTGACAAACTGACCCTTTCGTTATTTTGAAATGACTTTATCTCTAGTAATACCCATTCAACTGAAATTTGCTTTGTGTGATACTACTATAGTCACTCCAGATTTCTTTGAGGTAGTGTTTATTATATATTTTTTCATCTTTTTACTTGTGTTTTTGCATTTAAAGTATGTTATTTTGGAGGCAGAATACTGTTAGCTTTTGCTTTCTTTGAATCTAATCTGTCAATATTAAAGTTTTTGGGCAATTGATACTAATGTGATTATTGATATGGTTAGATTTAAGTTTATTTTCTTAAAATGGTTTTTCATTTGTTACCTCTGTGCTTTGTTACTTATTCTCTTTTTTAGCCCTTTTTAAAGGATAATTGAGAATTTCTTTAAGAATTTCATCTTATCTCTTTGATTGGCTTATCAGCCTTTACTCTTTGTTGGCATATTTTAGTGGTTGATTTAGGGTATGTAGCATATATTTTTAACTTTTCACAGTGTATATTCAAGTTATATTATATTACTTCACATATAAAATTTTTCAAAAGCATACTTCCATTTTTCTCCTCATAGGCATTGTGCCATCACTGCCATAAATTTGACTTCTACATGTGTTATAAACCTCATGTTATATTGTTATTACTGTTACTTAAACAATTATATTTTAAAAATACTTGAATAATAAGAAAAACCTTCCAGAATTTTATTCATGTTGTTACCATGTCCAGTGTTTCACAGTCCTTTGTATGCATTTATATTTCCATCTAGTATCAGTTTTTCAATTTTCTTCTGCCTAAAAACTTTAACATTTATTGTAAAGTGGCTATGTTGGAGATGAATTATTTCAGGTTTTCTAAGTCTGAAAAAGTCTTTATTTTCATTTTTAATGTTATTTTCACTGCATCTAGAATTTTAAGTAGAAATATTCTTACTTTAAGTACTTAAATAAAATTTCTAGTTATATCATACAATGATTAGATTTTTAAAAAATATTTCTTCACATGTACTTTGAAGTTTTTAATTTCTGTTCATACAATGCTGCCATTATAATGGCACTTAAATATCACTACAACCCAAGCATTTTTCTGAGTGTCCAGTACGTATCCATTCACTTAATGTTCACAGGAAGATTTGGAGGCATGCCCTGTTATTATCCCCACTTAAGAGGCCAAGAGAGTACTTGCCCAGAGTTGCTCAGTTAGTAAACCATGTTCCATAGGTGAATAAAACTTTGCCTTTGCAAACTTTAAATGTTGAAAGATAGGTTTAAAGGGTGATTATTGTTATTATTTTTTAACTTTTATTTTAGGTTCAGGGGTACATGTGCTGATTTGTTAGGTAAATTACACATCATGGGGGTTTGGTGTACACATTATTTTGCCACCCAGGTAATAAGCACAGTACTAGATAGGTAGTTTCTCAGTTGTCACCGTCTTCCCTCCCTTTACCCTCAAGTAGGCCCCAGTGCCTGTTGTTCCCTTCTTTGTGTCCATATGTACTCAGTGTTTTGCTCCCACTCATAAGTGAGAACATGCGGCATTTGGTTTCCTATTCCTGTGTTTGTTTGCTTCGTATAATGGCCTCCAGCTCCATCCATGTTGCTGCAAAGGACATGATCCCGTTCTTTTTTATGGTTGTGTAGGATATTCTGTGGTGTATATGCACCACATTTTCTTTCTTTCTTTCTTTTTTTCGAGCGGGAGTCTTGCTCTGTCACCCGGGCTGGAGTGCAGTGGTGCGATCTCGGCTCACTGCAAACTCCGCCTCTGGGGTTCACGCCCTTCTCCTGCCTCAGCCTTCCGAGTAGCTGGGACTACAGGCGCCCACCACCACGCCCGGCTAATTTTTTGTATTTTAAATTGAGACAGGGTTTCACCGTGTTAGCCAGGATGGTCCCCATCTCCTGACCTCGTGATCCACCGGCCTCCACCTCCCAGAGTGCTGGGATTACAGGCGTGAGCCACCGCGCCTGGCCTATGCACCACATTTTCTTTATTCAGTCTACCATTGATGGGCATTTAGGTTGATCCCATGTCTTTGCTATTGTGAATAGTGCTGCAATGAACATACACATGCCTAGGTCTACCATTCTCATTACTGGGTAGAATAGTAATTCTGTTTTGAGTTCTTTGAGAAATCACCAAACTGCTTTTGACACTGGCTGAACTAATTTACATGTCCACCAGTAGTGTCTAAGCATTCAAAATGGTGACTTTTTGTTTGTTTGTTTTTGAGAAAGTCTCACTCTGCTGCCCAGGCTGGAGTGCAGTGGTGCGATCTCGGCTCACTGCAACCCCTGCTTCCTGGGTTCAAGTGATTCTCATGCCCTAGCCTCCCAAGGAGCTGGGATTACAGGCATGCACCACCACGCCTGGCTAATTTTTGTATTTTTTGTGGAGAAGGGGTTTCACCATGTTGGCCAGTCAGGTCTCGAACTCCTAACCTCAAGTGATCCGCCCGCCTTGGCTTCCCAAAATGCCAGCATTACAGGCATGAGCCACCGCACGCAGCCCCAAAAGTGTGATTTTTTAAAGAGCAAATAAAATACATCAAAATTAACTTATATCTGAAAAAAAGAAACTTAATAGACCGGTACTTTGATATGTGATTCAACTAGAGCTTTCATAAAAAAACTTTAGGCTCCCTAAAATGGCTCTTTATTGGATTAGTACAATTGGCTGAATTTTTGTTTAAGGGTAAAATTTGCCCAAGAATGTAGGGCTTTAAAATTTATTTGCCAGCGGGGTGTGGAGGCTCACGCCTATAATCCCAACACTTTGGGAGGCCGAGGTGGGCGGATCACGAGGTCAGGAGATCGAGAGCATCCTGGCTACGGTGAAACCCCGTCTCTACTAAAAATACAAAAAATTGGCCGGGCGCGGTGGTGGGCGCCTGTAGTCCCAGCTACTCCGGACGCTGAGGCAGGAGAATGGCGTGAACCCGGGAGGCGGAGCTTGCAGTGAGCTGAGATCGCACCACTGCACTCCAGCTTGGGCGACAGAGCGAGACTCCGTCTCAAAAAAAAAAAAAATACACACACACAGACACACACACACACACACAGCCGGGCGTGGTGGCGGGCGCCTGTAGTCCCAGCTAGGCTCCGTCTCAAAAAAAAAAAAAAAATACACACACACACACACACACACTCTTAGCCGGGCGTGGTGGCGGGCGCCTGTAGTCCCAGCTACTCGGCAGGCTGAGGCAGGAGAATGGCCTGAACCCGGGAGGCGGAGCTTGCAATGAGCCCAGATGGCGCCACTGCACTCCAGCCTGGGCAACAAAGCAAGCCTCCTTCTCAAAAAAAAAAAAAAAAAAAAGAACAAATCATATGAAACAAAAAATAGCAGTTCTAACATGAATGTGAATCTGTATTTAATGGCAACTACACTTAGGTGTTTATGAGAGAATATTAAAATTTCATAAATTTACATTGAACGCTTAAGAAAAGAAACATATTGGCACAAAACTCTTTGAACCATGAAGAGTCCACTTTATTCAGTATTTATGTGGAAATTATTCTGGCATAACTTCATTCTACACTGCTACAACAGGAAACTATAGGAACATAAGGACAAAATGCCAACATTTAACTGCAGCCTTTCCTGGGAAACATGTTTAAATAGCCTTTAGAGACAAAGAAGAGTCTATTTAATTTATGGAATGAAAAGAAATGTGACAACAAAGCATTTTGTAGTCATGGTTATCAGTCTTTGAAAAAGTTCTTAATAGGATTTGGGTTTATTTTAATTAATGAAAATCAAATATGAATAATTTATTGAACTCAGTATATTATAGCAGTGGGAACTTCTCATAAATTATTCTCAAATAATTTTCACAAGCTAATCAAAAAAGACGTAATTCTGTTTATTATGAAAAATGGGATCCAAGGTTTCGAGAGAACTTTCGTGTCTTGCTATTGTTTCTAAAGTCTCCCTCCAGACCATCTCATTTCTGAGTCACAGACTTGCCTAAATAACAAGTGCAGCCGAATATGTTATCACTTCAGGGTCATGTATTAGCATTAATGTTCCTTATCAAATATGCAATCAGGGGCTCTCTATAGAATCAATTTCAATAAAACAGTTAAGCAATTTTTTAATGGAGTAGGCATTGATTATAATTTTCTCCTCTTCTGACTTTTCAATTCTTCCCAATTAGCCAGTGATAAAAAACTTTATGAAAATTTCAACTTGTTTACCATTCACTTGTTTTTTTTAACCTACTGTAGTTTGGAAGGATTAAATTTTAGGCTAGCTGATTCATTTCACAAAAAAATTTATAAAATTTATAATTCATTTCACAAAAAAAAGTTTTAATAAAAAATATTTCCCTTTGTATTTGAGCTCAACTTAATTCCCAATTGGCCCTGAAATGTGATAATTGTTTTCCTAAAATATTGATGGATGTCAGAAGGCCACAAGAAGTGAGACCTCATCTTTTTTGCTCTATGAGAACATCAATCTTTCTATTTCTGTGAAAAATAAGGAAAGGTAGGTGGACTCTGGTGATTTCCTGATGTTGAAGTTAATAAAAAGCTCCATTCAAAACTACGATATTCGGCACAATTAATCTTCCCTGTTAATATAAACAGAAGAAAGAGTAAACTATTTGACCTCAAAGCTCTGGTTTAATTTCTAGCAAGTATGATTACTTCAGTTCAGAATTTAAAAAATAAAAGCTTTAGATTTCTATTCCAAGCCATTACTTTATAAATCATTCATTAAAGAACATGAATGCACAAAACAAAAATAACCTTTTTTTTTTTTAATTTGATAAGTGTCAGTGTTCTAGGATGTGCTGGCCATTCTTTGTGGAGGTCCTCAGAACCACCCTCTACCCTTCCAGCCCCATTGTCACCCTTCCTGCCCGAGTGTCACCCTGCTCCCCTCCCAGCTGACTTCCAGTTGGTTTTGGCTAATGAGAGACACCCACAGAAACAGTAAGGTTTCAGAAGTCAGAGCTCAAAAAGTTTCTTCCCTACTCACTCCTGTTTCCAGGTTCTGACAACAAATTCTTTTACTTCTATGACTGTGGCTCCTGCCAGACCTTTGTGTTCCCTGGCTGCTGCCTTCTGGGCATCTGGCAGCAACCGTTCCTCCCTCCGCGCCTCTGCTGTAGGTGGTAAAGGCTTTCTGCTAGTGCTTGTCTTTGGTTGCCACAACGTCACCTGGTGGGTCCCTTCACTTTTCTTTACAGCCTGTTCCTTTAAACTATCTGAGCAAATCATGCTTTCTTTCTGGGCCTTGACTAATGCAGTAGTGCATTTTAAAAATCTGATTAATATCACATTGCATTGCTTAGAAAAATATCATAAGAAAAATAATTCTTTGAGAAGTAGCATATTTGTGAAAGTAGATCTATTTAGGAATTAAAATGCTATTAGATTGGCAGGCAAATGTTATATTTTTGTATTCTCACTCTATTTTCTAGAACTGAAAACTAAGTTCTAGCTTAGACTGGAATGCACACGGTATACTACAAAGAGAGACGATAAAATTGCAGGATGAGAGTATAAAGTACAAGTAAAACCTTATCGAAACAAAATAAGCACAACTCTATGTACAGGTTGTATGTGTTTATATATAAGAGCCAAGGCCGGGTGTGATGGCTCACGCCTGTAATCTCAAGACTTTGGGAGGCCAAGGCGGGTGGATCACTTGAGCTCAGGAAGTTCGAGACCAGCCTGGGCAACATGGAAAAACCTTATCCCTACCAAAAATACAAAAACTTAGCCGGGTGTGGTGGCACTCACTTGTTGTCCCAGCTTCTCAGAAGGCTGAGGCACAAGAATTGCTTGAACCTGGGAGGCAGAGGTTGCAGTGAGCGAAGATCACACCACTACTGCACTCCAGTCTAGGCGACAGAGTGAGACTCTGTCTCAAAAAAAAAAAAAGAAGAAGAAGAAGAGCCAAAACAAGGATACATAAGGATACATACCAGCCTGTCAGCCTGTTATGTATCATTGGTTACCTCAGTGGGGTTGGGGTGATGGTAGTGGCAATTATTAACATTTTCTTTATAAAATTCTTTTAAAAATGTTCCTTTTGTAATTCAAAATATTCAAGAACAAATTTCAAAAGTCTATCCTAACAAACATTTACATTCTTATAATCCAGAAGCTAGTCATCAAACACACCTCAGTATCATCATTTGTTCCAATATAAATATACTCACTTCCTAAATATGTGCTACTACAAAGTAGATCTTATTCCTTTCTTATTCTAGTTGAATCATGCAACCATTATCCAGATTGAAATAAAAAATATAATTGTATTTATTATCCATGTTAAGGTTAAATAGAAGGTTAAGTAAGAAGTTTCAAAGTTTAAATTGCATTATCATGGAAAGTAGGGAAGAAAGGAAATAAAGCAGCAACACATAAAACATTTATATTTGTGATATTCAATATTTTTTCTAGGACATCCAGTGTTCTAGTTACATCAGCCATCTCGAATTCATGCCTTCATTTGTTTAGTAAGTGTGTAGTGTGTGATGATTGTGACGGATGCTTCTCTACTAGGCAAAGTAATTTTTAGAGCCTCACTACTCTTAGTCTGCAAAGTTCATTGCCAGCATTATCACCACAGCAAGTGTCTATGCTGATTTAAATAATAACCATATAGCAGCAATTATAGCCACATAAAATGCATTTCAAGACACACATTTATGTCTAAGGACTTCAAGTCCCCAACCAAACAACTTAAGTAGAATAAACCTAAATAAGTTTTAAGTCAAAAGCAGGGGAATCAAAACAATTACAAGCTTCCTGTCTTAGAAGAAAATGCTGATGCTTATTGGCTTAACCATATAAAATAGTGTATATACGTTTACTAGACATGAACAATTTGGAACAAATTTTGAGTGTACCTATAACTGTGTAAAATGTATATTTTATGTATTGAGAATAATATTCATAAATATATTCCTCCAATGTTGTAAAAGATGCATTCACCCTCACTACGCTAGTGATTTTACAGTTTAATGAAGCCATTTTTTTTAAATTGCAAATGTCTACCACCGTAGAACTTTCTTGGCCTTTCTCCATTAAGCCTAACAGTTTGAACACCCAAGTTCACTTTTTTTTTTGTCTTGAGACGGAGTCTGGCTCTGTCGCCAAGCTGGAGTGCAGGGCGCAATGTCGGCTTGCTGCAACCTCTGCCTCCCAGGTTCAAGCGATTCTCCTGCCTCAGCCTCCCGAGTAGCTGGGACTACAGGCAGGCACCACCACGCCCGGCTAATTTTTTGTATTTTAATAGAGATGGGGTTTCACCATGTTGGCCAGGATGGGCTCCATCTCCTGACCTCTTGGCCTCCTCGGCCTCCCAAAGTGCTGAGATTACAGGCATGAGCCACCGCACCCGGCCACGTTCACATTTTTAAAGACTCCATCTGATGCCTGACAAATTGGTATAATAATAGATTGACATTTGTTGTTTTACTCTAGGTCCAATTTAGAAAATGATTTCCATTTTCTCTCTTTCTGTCTCACTGAAGGCAACTGATCTGTCAATCAAAACTGTAGATTTATAATTTTTTCTGTAATAAAAGACGTGCTATTTACAGAGTTCTTGTGCAAAAGTAGTTTAAGTGAACCCAATTAATAATTCAAGAATGACTTTGTAAGATTCTTCACCTATTAGTATTACATTTGAATTCATTTTAATGAAAAAGCCTTTCAAAGTTGTCTTTCCAAAGGGAAGATTAATAAACTATTTCTTAGAGATACCATCTGAAAAAGTATCTTTCTTTCTTTTTTCTTTTTTGGAACCTCGCGGTGGTGGAAATGTGAGTGAGTTTGTCAATCTTTGCCCCTACTGTGAATTTGAGAAGCAGAGGAAGAGAAAAAGAGAAAGACCCCCCCCCCCCCGCTTCCCGCCTCCGCCCCTCCCTCTAGCACACAGCAGGCGTGCAAGGAGTGCAGTGTTAGCTGCTGCTGGACTGAGCTCCTCATCCTACACTTGCAGGGGTTGCTCTTTTAGACAGAAAGCTGGAATAAAACGTAAATTTTAGACTTCCACCAAGACCAGGACTAGGGTGAAGGGACTAACGCACTAGTCTCAGGAGCAACTGTTAAGTAACGCTAATCCTGAATGAATGAAATAGTTTTAAAATTGAATGTAATCGCAAAGAAAAAAAAACCCATGATAGACAAAATATTAAAACTTTAAATAAAGGCTTGCACTCGCACAACCCAGGCTCACCGGCCTCTCCCTGCTACTGGCCCAGTTTCCCAGCTTGGTTCTCCACAACTCAGAATTCCTAGCAAAATCAAAGTGTGCGCGCGTCTGCCCGAGTACACGCCGCAGAGTTATTTCTGCCCCATCTTCCCTATTTGAACTCAAACAGGACAGGATTTTCCTGCGTGCACCCCCTGCGCTGGGTGAACAGCGGAGTGATAAAGCCTGGCGTTCTCCA
Organism: Gorilla gorilla gorilla; assembly: GCF_029281585.2. NCBI lineage: Eukaryota > Metazoa > Chordata > Mammalia > Primates > Hominidae > Gorilla > Gorilla gorilla. Next base: position 33,439,488 of record NC_073236.2, on the reverse strand, counting down.
CCTGCAGGCGGAGGCTGACGGCGCGGTCTTTGGCGCGAGTCCGTGCACCGCGGCCTCCCCGCCCCGGTGGGAGGGAGGGACGGACGGAGGAAGCTGCCGGTATAACGGGAGGAGAGCGCCAGGCGGACCTGGGGCGTCCCTCCCACTCGCTTCTTGACTCGCGTTGCTGCCGGCCGCCTCCCGCGCCTAGTGTCCGGGACGCGCCTGAACCTGCCGCCTCCGTGCCTGGGGCGGCGCCGCGCGGTCCCGAGCGCTCCAGAAAGCTGCGGCGCGAGTCCGCGGGGCCGACCTCGGAGACGCAGCTGGGGCCGGGCGCGGCTTGGCGGGAGGGTCTGCAGCGCTGAGGGAGGCTGCCAGTGCGTGAGGAAGAGAGCGAGAGACTGGACAGGGGAGACAGAGCAGCGTCGGAGCCGCGCAGGGGACGGGAGTGAGAGCAGGAGCGACGCAGAGCGGCCGTCGCCGTGCCCGGGTCTCAGGGCGCCTGGCTGAAGTGAGCATGGCTTCAGTGGCCTGGGCCGTCCTCAAGGTGCTGCTGCTTCTCCCCACTCAGACTTGGAGCCCCGTAGGAGCAGGAAATCCACGTAAGTACAGCAAATGGTTTAAAACTTGCGCTAGGCTGTCTGGAAAACTTTGTATTTTTTTATTATCGGTAATATTTGGAAGTGGAATTGAAGAACATGCTCCTGAACATGAAGAACCTTAAAAAAATATTTGGAATTGCAATCCGAAAAAAGATGATTTTGTTTACAATAGACTTTCCTCTTGTCGGGGAGTCTAAGATATACCATGCATGTTTTGACTTTTTAATCGATGTACTTGAATATTCATTGAGAAAGTGGACGTTTCTGTAAAACCTGAAAAGAGCATCTTAATAAGAGATTAGCCTGCAAATGCTGTCATTTATTCCTTTTTAGGATTGTAATATTTTGTAGGAATTAAGTCTAACAGGGAAAAAACTGGCAGACATTACATCATACTGCATCAACTTAGATGTTACCAGCTTACAGTTTTGCTGACCATGGCAGCTTCAGAGTTAAAATGCTAATTAACTTCCATGCAGTATAGGGACAGAGCGCCTGTAGGGGAAACTAAATTAATAACCTGCCCTAACTACTAAGGGAATAACACTTGAACACCCCTGTCAGGGGCTTCGTTTCTCATAGTAGAAAGTTCTTGCTTAAAGACAAAACTCAGCCAGTCATTTAGGTGATCCTGAAAATGATTCCTCTCTGGATGCTAATATTTTACATTATTTAATTTGCCATCGGGTTCCCTGTTTTTTATTTTCCTTAATTTGGTAAACACCTAGGAAGCCTTTATTTCTAGAATGGGCTATGATTCTAATATAATGATGATATTCCAGACAGATGAGCAAAACATAATGTACTCATTTTATCACACATAAAAATGTTTACACAACATTGCACATTTTTTTTTCGGCTTGGAGTAAATCTCTATCAGAGAGTTGTCTTTCTTTCTTGATTAATCAAACCATGAGATTAGAATTTTTAAAATGTCTTCCTCCTTCTCAAATCACTTTTTTTTTTCTTTCAGTGGCATCTCCCCGCTGTCAGCCTCAGCCTTCTCCTACCAAAATCTCTTTCGAAATAAGTTCCAATAAATGCTAGTGGCCATGTTTGGAAATTTAGATTATTGCAGGATAACCAAGGGTAGCTTTCAGCAGTTCTCCTAAGCTGTCATGAAAAGTTTGCCGTAGCTCAGTGCTGTTCTGCCCGCGGGCTCAAGGGTGGGTTGGTTCTTCACACACAGGGCACGCACATGGGTTCATGCACTCACTGTGCATCATGATTCAGTTGCGTCTCAGTTAATCCTACACTTGGTGTGCCCTTCCAAAAAACAAGCTCCGGATTCCTTTGGTCAGATGCTGTACCGTGTTTCAGATTCAACTTTAATCTGCTTTTGTGAGAAAGCTTTGTGAATAAAACGTTGTTACTTAAATCAAAATCCTTGGGTCTTGTAATGGAAACTGCCGTTTGGCTTAAATAAACACATAAATGAGTTACTTATAGAAAGGCATGCTAGAGTAATTGACCAATCAACTGGCAAAATACAACAAAATAAGTCACTAGAGGTCCCTCTTACTATTGAATAAACAGGGCTTCAAAAAGACCTTCCTGGAGAAAAGCAAAGCAATGAAATCTGAGTGAGACCCTGCCACCACCTTTCCTGTTTTTGTTGCATAGTTGTGATTACTTTTTATTCTCAGGATTAGTTGTATTGATAGTTATTTTGCTTGGAATCCAGTGGAAGGATTACAAAGCCTATAGAAATTAAGCTCTTCTCGTTTACAGTGAACATTCTTTTTGGAGGAGGGGAGGGCAGGGACAGATATTCCAAATGGACTCAGCACCAGACGGGACTCTCGCGAGTTGCTGAGTGACACGTAAAATTTCAGTACTACTACTGTGGGTGTTTTCAGTCTTCTTTCGTTGATGAAACTTAGTATCCTGATATCTAATAAATTTTACTAATTTTAAATTACCTTTTAGATCAAGTAATTCTTCCAGATAAAACTATGTAACTGTAATAATTATACCACCTTCAATACCAAGAAGAAAGTCAATAAGGACATCTAAAAGTTTCCTTCTGATGTAGACACCATGAGTTGCTCACGTTATTCACAGCTGGTTTTCCAGAAGCACATTGGCCACCCACGAAGGCAGCCTGTTGATGATGGCATGAAATGGCTCTTCATGGGAAGAGCTCTATAGGCCGGGCACAGTGGCTCGCGTCTGTAATCCCAGCACTTTGGGAGGCCGAGGTGGGTGGATCACCTGAGGTCAGGAGTTCGAGACCAGCTTGGCCACCATGGTGAAACCCTGTCTCTACTGAAAATACAAAAATTAGCCGGGCGTGGTGGCAGGCATCTGTAATCCCAGCTGCTCGGGAGGCTGAGGCAGGAGAATCGCTTGAACCTGGGAGATGGAGGTTGCAGTGAGCTGAGATCCCACCATAGCACTCCAGCCTGGGCAACAAGAGCAAAACGCAAAACTCCGTCTCAAAAAAAAAAAAAAGCTCTCTAAACATTTGGCATTTTGGGGATTATGTGCAGTTTATCTGAATGTTATTTGACCTGACAAATACATGGGAAAGCTTTGTTAGGAAGATTCTGCATGAAGGGAAATATTTTCCTAACTTCAGTGCCCATAGACTTGCAGTGAGTGAAAGGTCACTTAGTGCTCTCATTGAGTCCCTGAAAACAGCAGGAAGCATCAAGAGAAAGATTGAACTCTGGGCACTGATCCCAGGGATACACAAACAAATGGCTGGGCAGATTTTGCAGAAATTCCTGTAATTGGTAAAATGCTGAGTAATAGCCTTTGATGTAAATTTTCAGTGGGTTAATTTATTTATTACTTAGCCTAAAACACTTTTAATTTTAATTGCCTCAATTTTTTCCCCTAAATGGTTATGTTTTGCAAGTTCGCCAGCCAGCCTGGGGAAAGAAGGGTAAGCCTACTATAGAGTGCGTGTGTGGGTTAGATAGGAAACTCACTTAGATGTGAAATGTGTCAGGAAAGAGATCTCACAGAGTGTAGGAATAATTATTTTTACAGATGTTTCATTTTGGACCTTTTAGTAATACCATTTAAAGAGAGATTCTGCAGATGAGTAACAGACTCTTAATTTTAGCGTCAAATGGTACTCTATAAAAAATGGAGCTCAGGCCGGGCGCGGTGGCTCACACCTGTAATCCCAGCACTTTGGGAGGGTGAGGTGGGTGGATCACTTGAGGTCGGGAGTTCGAAACCAGCCTGGACAACACAATGAAACCCCGTCTCTACTAAAAATATGAAAAAATTTCAGGGCATGGTGGCAGGTGCCTGTGAGAAGGCAGTGAGCTGAGATCGTGCCACTGCACTCCAGCCTGGGTGGCAGAGTGAGACTCTGTCTCAAAAAAACAAAACAAAACAAAAAAACCCCAAAAAATATAGTTCAGTTGCCTTTATTCATTTTCACCAAACTCTATACAAACAGTACGGAGCGTAAATAGCCCATGGAAATAATAATCAATTCCAAGACATTGGTTTGATCATGAAAAAAGAAAAATCAAATTACTTGGCATTCTTCTTCCTCTTCCTCTCCCCTTCTCTTTTTGAACGATTCAGTCCAAGGTCATTCAGTTCAGCTTAGGCATCCATGCTGGGCAGTGGGGAGGCCCAGGACCATGGCAGAGCATTCAGAAACCAGCAGGGTAAGGAAAGCATCCACAGTGTAGCAAGGGTGGGGACCTGGAGAGACAGGAGACAGCACTGGTGGTGACCTATAGCAAGTTGTCAGAGGTTGAGTGGAGTGAGGAAGGAGGCATTCCAGATTGACAGAGGCTAAGAAAACAAGGCAACTAAATACTATTCTGCATTAAATGCTTATGTTATGAAGGACATGACTGGGAATTGGTGAAACTTGAACAAGATTGGGGATTAAATATTGGAACTTTATCCATGATGACTGTGATGATCATATTATGGTTATATAGGAGAATATCTTTGTTGTAGGAAATGTACATTGAAGTATTCAGGGGTGATGCAGCATATTAGCATAGTTCTTCCATGTTTTCTGTAAATTTGTTTCAAAATCAAATGGTTACTTTAAAAAACCATTCAAAATTGTGTTTAAAGGAAACATGGACCAATAGAAAAACTCAGAATAAGTAAATGTAGTTAAATTGATGCATTTTACCTAAGAGGTGTAGATTAAAAATAAAGAGGCTGAAAAAAAACAATTATGAGAAATAACAGTTCATTTATGTATGTCTCTAAATCAAATTAGCCTGGATTTCTGAATGTCAAAGATGTAATTGGCACTGGGATTGTTCCCCATTCTTTTTGGGAAGTTTATTGCCTAGGACATCTGTATCAGTCTTCGAAGTACTTTTTAAAGCTTGAATATCTGAATGAACCCGTCAGACTGACTGTTATCTGGTCTTCTGTAATGGGCTTCCGCACCTTTGATGAGACTCTTAGCTGAAAGGTTGCTTGTCCCTAGGCCCGGTTGCTCCACGTTGTAAGAACATTTGCAAACGCTTGGTTGTACATGATTGTGCACATGTCAAGTCTGCTCTGTCACTGTAGAAAAAATATTCCTTTTCCACTTGACGTATAAAGCATGGAATTGTTTGTTTTAAATGTCTTTTGTCAAGGATTTCGTGTATCTGCTTGATGTGTTGTGGTACTGTATAAAAGACAAGTGTGAAATTCATTACTTACTATGATAGCCTTAACAGGACTGCAGTAAATCTAGTTTTCTAAAAAGCGGAGTATATGCTTAGCTTGGTTAAAATTTTATAATGAAATGACTACTCTGGTAATAAAAATTCAAAAATATCATAAAGTGGGGGCTAAAAAATGATACTCCGTGTGTTCCAGTTAATGAACATTTTTGTTATAATAATACGAAGAGTGATTGAAATCTAAAAACGTTTGAGATTTTAAAATAGTTTTAACCTTATAACTACAGGATTGTAATTTAAGTAGCATACCTACTTAATAAGGCAGCAATTAAAATTATTGCTAAGAATTAAATTACCAAGAAGACATGGTCTAATATGTATTGCCTGGGCTGTGGTTTGAATTACTTTTGATTAAGTATAATCACATTTTTTGAGAGTATAAAAACAGAGGATATTACTTGCTTCTGATTCACAGATGTGTTTATGAACCATTGGCAATTAAAGCATTTGCAATTGAGGCCTTAAGAAAATTTTAGGTTAAAATCAACATGTTGAGTTATGCCTTATAACTCAGTATATGCTTATACTTTATATGCTTTACGGACTTTTCAATATATAATATATATGTATAATAGTATATTTTTCCAGGAAATATATAACTTGTAGTTCCTTGACTTATTTTTTAACTAAATCCCATGGAAAAAGTTTATTGAATGTCATTGTTTCTTAGGCAAAGGTAGAGTTAGGAAAATGATATATATACATATTGGGAATCTTTTAGGAGGCTTGGACTTGGTAGCTCAAATCTTCTACAACCTTGAGCTTCAACTTTCTGGCTGGTTCAAGAGATCTCTTCACTGTCCTTTTCATGTAAAGTCAATGTTTATGGAACACTAGACCAAAATGGAAGGATTTCTTTGGAAACTGAACAAACAGTTGAATTAGTCTTTGACTTAATGGACTGATTTGATCTAAAATATTACCTATCAGTTTTAGATATCTGTTCAATCAGAGCTGCCTCCATATTCGCAAATGTTAATTTGTCTTGGATTTTTAGATATCTTAGCCCTCAGACAAGCTAATAGAGTTTAAATTGAACCTGGTGTTTTAGGGACATTTGAATTGTTGGGGTGCCCAGGAAAACAGTCACATTTTTCTATAAGTATGTGTTTATTTGGCTGGAAGGTGGGTGAGGAAGAAGTTATATGTGAATTAAAAGAAACACTGTCTCAATGTCACATGTTAAATTAAATTAAATTACAGGCAGAATTAAGCGAGTTTATGATTGCTGCCGCTGGGAGCAGAGACTATTTTCAGCTTACATTTATAACAGAAGGAGGGATTTAAAATATAGTATTATGCCTACCCTGATACAGCTAACCTCCTCCACCCACCCCTCCACACACATACAGCTACATGCTTACCCTCAAACTATGAAAGAAGGGTGTCTCTCAGACATCCTATATTTAACCCAGCTTTGGACAGGTCTTTTTGAACACAGCAGTGAATATAAGGAATGGGGAGGGGGCTTTGATTTCAAGACCACTAGATATAGTAGATTCCTAATTTAATTTCAAAGACAAATCAATTATTAACACAAATACAAAGAGAACAGTATTTTAAGCAAAGCTTCTGTTGTGGCAGATAACCTTTTAAGGTGTCTCCCAGTTGGGTTTCTATTTTAGATGACTTTTTGAAGAATGTATCTCTGTAATAGAAATATGTTTGATGATTCTCATCTTCAAGAACTTCACATTTGCTATAATTAAGATAATTATGAATTTATTGTAAGAAGATTGGTAGAAAAAGTAATGCAACATCAAATGGGAAAATATATAATATTATATAGCTGTTCAAATATAGGGTTTATGATTCTTGTGCTAATTTGAACTGCTGTACAACACCAGGAGAAAAGTCCACAGCTGTGTTAAGAAAGCTCTTATAAGCTTATGAAATTTTATAGCACAGGCTGTCACAGAACCTACAATTTACAAACATTTGTAAAAGTTAGGAAAGTTTTGGGTTCCTCAATAGAAAATGATGTTGCTTAGCTTTAAGAAAGTAACTGATTTATCTCTTTTTATTCTTGTCAACTAACAAAGGAACCCAAATGGTCTTTTAAAATTATAATAAAACTAAGCTAGTAAAATATCACATAGATTTTGAGATACTGTGAATAACCATAGAAAATAACAATTTGTTATTCTTCATGTATAAAAATAAGCTTTAACACGCTTATCAATACATCTTGAACTATAAGAGATTTATTTCAGCAGTGTTGCCAAAGGGCAAGCAATGCCTGCTGCCCATAGAAAACTTTGAATTCCCTAAGCTCAGGGCTCCTCACTTGTCATGTAACCCACTGCGTGTGCACACATCCATCTGTGCCCATCCATATTCCCCCAGAGGACTTGGAGGCAAGGAAATTGATGCAAATATGCTGATGCTCATATTGTTTGCTATGCTGTAAGTAATACAGTCCTTTGCTTTGACCCAGGAGTCTTCTGCCGCAACCGTGAAACAAACTGGCAGACTCATTTGTTAGCTTGCAAGTAGGGTAAAATCTCTCCTCACGGTTCTTCACAGTGTACTTGTCTGTGCAATGGTCATCTTCTTCATGAATATAATTATAACATGATATAAGAAATAGTGAGATCTTACCTATAGATAAACATTGCAATATAAAAATAGCATATGTCATTTCATAAATCACAGTTGACACATTCTAGAGAAGAGATTGGGCAGCCTTCCTTTTTTGGATGTCACAGTTGATTCTACTGTCCTCATTTCTTCTTCTCTTTTCTGGGATATGAGGAAGAATTGCTGTGACAGAGCTCATCTCCTGGGTGGCCAGGGTTGATTGTCAATTTGTTTTGTTTTTGGCAGGCTAGGCAGATGTCCTCTACCTCCTTCTTTATGCCATGTGACATTCATCCCTTTGATTTTCCTATTGCATTTTATTTAGTATTTTAGAATACCGCCCACATTCCATTCTGGGAAGTCCACTGTCCCAGCCAGAGTTTTCTTAGAAAGCTGAGCCTGTGATGGGCGTTTGTGCAGGTAGCCTCTTTTAGAACGTGAGCTCATAAAAGAGGGAAGAATGGAATAGAGAAGAAAAACCCACCAAAAGGGGGTGTCATTGAGCTGGTCACTTCTGTGAGCAACTGGGGCGTGAACTCCCTGGGAAGCTCTCAGGAAGCCGGCAGAATGTGTTTCACAGCTGTGCCTCTGAGAGACAGCAGGGGGAATGCATTTATCCCGAGTCCTGTCCAGGGATTCAGCACTGCCCTTGGGGTGCTAACTCCTGGCTCTAAGGAGAGGAATATGAATAAATGGGTTGCAACTGGGTTTCTGCAGGCATCGCAGAGGCCAAGAGACAAAGAGAGAACTCGAACACTGAACTTTTCAATTTTTTATTATTTTATTATTATTATACTTTAAGTTATAGGGTACATGTGCACAACGTGCAGGTTTGTTACATATGTATACATGTGCCATGTTGGTGTGCTGCACCCATTAACTCATCATTTAGCATTAGGTATATCTCCTAATGCTATCCCTCCCCCCTCCCCCACCCCATGACAGTCCCTGTTGTGTAATGTTCCCCTTCCTGTGTCCATGTGTTCTCATTGTTCGGTTCCCACCTATGAGTGAGAACATGCGGTGTTTGGCTTTTTGTCCTTGCGATAGTTTGCTGAGAATGATGGTTTCCAGCTTCATCCATGTCCCTACAAAGGACATGAACTCATCATTTTTTATGGCTGCATAGTATTCCATGGTGTATATGTGCCACATTTTCTTAATCCAGTCTATCATTGATTGACATTTGGGTTGGTTCCAAGTCTTGCTATTGTGAATAGTGCCACAATAAACATACATGTGCGTGTGTCTTTATAGCAGCATGATTTATAATCCTTTGGGTATATACCCAGTAATGGGATGGCTGGGTCAAATGGTATTTCTAGTTCTAGATCCCTGAGGAATCGCCACACCGACTTCCACAATGGTTGAACTAGTTTACAATCCCACCAACAGTGTAAAAGTGTTCCTATTTCTCCACATCCTCTCCAGCACCTGTTGTTTCCTGACTTTTTAATGATCGTCATTCTAACTGGTGTGAGATGGTATCTCATTGTGGTTTTTGATTTGCATTTGATTGCCAGTGGTGATGAGCATTTTTTCATGTGTTTTTTGGCTGCATAAATGTCTTCTTTTGAGAAGTGTCTGTTCATATCCTTTGCCCACTTTTTGTTGGAGTTGTTTGTTTTTTTCTTGTAAATTTGTTTGAGTTCATTGTAGATTCTGGATATTAGCCCTTTGTCAGATGAGTAGGTTGCAAAAATTTCCTCCCATTCTGTAGGTTGCCTGTTTACTCTGATGGTAGTTTCTTTTGCTCTGCAGAAGCTCTTTAGTTTAATTAGATCCCATTTGTCAATTTCGGCTTTTGTTGCCATGGCTTTTGGTGTTTTAGACATAAAGTCCTTGCCCATGGCTGTGTCCTGAATGGTAATGCCTGGGTTTTCTTCTAGGGTTTTTATGGTTTTAGGTCTAACATTTAAGTCTTTAATCCATCTTGAATTAATTTTTATATAAGGTGTAAGGAAGGGATCCAGTTTCAGCTTTCTACTTATGGCTAGCCAGTTTTCCCAGCACCATTTATTAAATAGGGAATCCTTTCCCCATTGCTTGTTTTTGTCAGGTTTCTCAAAGATCAGATAGTTGTAGATATGCGGCATTATTTCTGAGAGCTCTGTTCTGTTCCGTTGTTCTATATCTCTGTTTTGGTACCAGTACCATGCTGTTTTGGTTACTGTAGCCTTGTAGTATAGTTTGAAGTCAGGTAGCATGATGCCTCCAGCTTTGTTCTTTTGGCTTAGGATTGACTTGGCAATGCAGGCTCTTTTTTGGTTCCATATTAACTTTAAAGTAGTTTTTTCCAATTCTGTGAAGAAAGTCATTGGTAGCTTGATGGGGATGGCATTGAATCTATAAATTACCTTGGGCAGTATGGCCATTTTCATGATACTGATTCTTCTTACCCATGAGCATGGAATGTTCTTTCATTTGTATCCTCTTTTATTTCATTGAGCAGTGGTTTGTAGTTCTCCTTGAAGAGGTCCTTCACATCCCTTGTAAGTTGGATTCCTAGGTATTTTATCCTCTTTGAAGCAATTGTGAATGGGAGTTCACTCATGATTTGGCTCTCTGTTTGTCTGTTATTGGTGTATAAGAATGCTTGTGATTTTTGCACATTGATTTTGTATCAAATCAAGATACAAAATCTTGATTTTGAGACTTTGCTGAAGTTGCTTATCAGCTTAAGGAGATTTTGGGCTGAGACAATGGGGTTTTCTAGATATACAATCATGTCATCTGCAAACAGGGACAATTTGACTTCCTATTTTCCTAATTGAATGCCCTTTATTTCCTTCTCCTGCCTGATTGCCCTGGCCAGAACTTCCAACACTATGTTGAATAGGAGTGGTGAGAGAGGGCATCCTGTCTTGTGCCAGTTTTCAAAGGGAATGCTTCCAGTTTTTGTCTATTCAGTGTGATATTGGCTGTGGGTTTGTCATAGATAGCTCTTATTATTTTGAGATAGGTGCCATCAATACCTAATTTATTGTGAGTTTTTAGCATGAAGCATCTCTGAATTTTGTCAAAGGCCTTTTCTGCATCTATTGAGATAATCATGAGGTTTTTGTCTTTAGTTCTGCTTATATGCTGGATTACATTTATTTATTTTCATGTATTGAACCAGCCTTGTGTCCCAGGGCTGAAGCCCACTTGATCATGGTGGATATAAGCTTTTTGATGTGTTGCTGGATTCAGTTTGCCAGTATTTTATTGAGGATTTTTGCATCAATGTTCATCAAAGATATTGGTCTAAAATTATCTTTTTTGGTTGTGTCTCTGCCAGGCTTTGGTATCAGGATGATGCTGGCGTCATAAAATGAGTTAGGGAGGATTCCCTCTTTTTCTATTGATTGGAATAGTTTCAGAAGGAATGGTACCAGTTCCTCCTTGTACCTCTGGTAGAATTGGGCTGTGAATCCATCTGGTCCTGGACTTTTTTTGGTTGGTAAGCTATTACTTATTGCCTCAATTTCAGAGCCTGTTATTGGTCTATTCAGAGATTCAACTTCTTCCTGGTTTAGTCTGGGGAGGATGTATGTGTCGAGGAATTTATCCATTTCTTCTAGATTTTCTAGTTTATTTGCATAGAGGTGTTTATAGTATTCTCTGATGGTAGTTTGTATTTCTGTGGGATCGGTGGTGATATCCCCTTTGTCATTTTTTATTGTGTCTATTTGATTCTTCTCTCTTTTCTTCTTTATTAGTCTTGCTAGCGGTCTATCAATTTTGTTGATCTTTTCAAAAAACCAGCTCCTGGATTCATTGATTTTTTGAAGGGTTTTTTTGTGTCTCTATTTCCTTCAGTTCTGCTCCGATCTTAGTTATTTCTTGCCTTCTGCTAGCTTTTGAATGTGTTTGCTCTTGCTTCTTTTTTTTTTTTTTTTTTTTTTTGAGACGGAGTCTCGCTCTGTCGCCCAGGCTGGAGTGCAGTGGCGTGATCTCGGCTCACTGCAAGCTCCGCCTCCCGGGTTCACGCCATTCTCCTGCCTCAGCCTCCCACGTAGCTGGGACTACAGGCACCCGCCACCACGCCCGGCTAATTTTTTGTATTTTTTAGTAGAGACGGGGTTTCACTGTGTTAGCCAGGATGGTCTCGATCTCCTGACCTCGTGATCCGCCCGCCTCGGCCTCCCAAAGTGCTGGGATTACAGGCGTGAGCCACCGCGCCCGGCCTGCTCTTGCTTCTCTGGTTCTTTTAATTGTGATGTTAGGGTGTCAACTTTAGATCTTTCCTGCTTTCTCTTGTGGGCATTTAGTGCTATAAATTTCCCTCTACACACTGCTTTAAATGTGTCCCAGAGATTCTGGTATGTTGTGTGTTTGTTCTCGTTGGTTTCAAAGAACATCTTTATTTCTGCCTTCATTTTGTTATGTACCCAGAAGTCATTCAGAAACAGGTTGTTCAGTTTCCATGTAGTTGAGCAGTTTTGAGTGAGTTTCTTAATCCTGAGTTCTAGTTTGATTGCACTGTGGTCTGAGAGACAGTTTGTTATAATTTCTGTTCTTTTACATTTGCCAAGGAGTGCTTTACTTCCAACTATGTGGTCAATTTTGGAGTAAGTGTGATGTGGTGCTGAGAAGAATATATATTCTGTTGATTTGGGGTGGAGAGTTCTGTAGATGTCTATTAGGTCTGCTTGGTGCAGAGCTGAGTTCAATTCCTGGATATCCTTTTTAACTTGTCTCGTTGATCTGTCTAATGTTGACAGTGGTGTGTTAAAGTCTCCCATTATTATTGTGTGGAAGTCTAAGTCTGTTTGTACATCTCTAAGGACTTGCTTTATGAGTCTGGGTGCTCCTGTACTGGGTGCATATATATTTAGGATATTTAACTCTTCTTGTTGAATTGATCCCTTTACCATTATGTAATGGTCTTCTTTGTCTCTTTTGATCTTTGTTGGTTTAAAGTCTGTTTTATCAGAGCCTAGGAGTGCAACCCCTGCTTTTTTTTTGTTTTCCATTTGCTTGGTAGACCTTCCTCCATACCTTTATTGTGAGCCTATGTGTGTCTCTGCACGTGAGCGGGGTCTGCTGAATACAGCACACTGATGAGTCTTGACTCTTTATCCAATTTGGCAGTCTGTGTCTTTTAATTGGAGGATTTAGCCCATTTACATTTAAGGTTAATATTGTTATGTGTGAATTTGATCCTGTCATTATCATGTTAGCTGGTTAGTTTGCTCATTAGTTGATGCAGTTTCTTCCTAGCCTCGATGGTCTTTACAATTTGGCATGTTTTTGCAGTGGCTGGTACTGGTTGTTCCTTTCCATGTTTAGTGCTTCCTTCAGGAGCTCTTGTAAAGGAGGCCTGGTGGTGACAAAATCTCTCAGCATTTGCTTGTCTGTAAAGGATTTTATTTCTCCTTCACTTATGAAGCTTAGTTTGGCTGGATATGAAATTCTCTGGGTTGAAAATTCTTTTCTTTAAGAATGTTGAATATTGGCCCCCACTCTCTTCTGGCTTGTAGAGTTTCTGCCAAGAGATCTGCTGTTAGTCTGATGGGCTTCCCTTTGTGGGTAACCCGACCTTTCTCTCTGGCTGCCCTTAACATTTTTTTCTTCATTTCAACTTTGGTGAATCTGACAATTACATGTCTTGGAGTTGCTTTTCTCGGAGAGTATCTTTGTGGCATTCTCAGTATTTCCTGAATTTGAATGTTGGCCTGCCTTGCTAGGTTGGGGAAGTTCTCCTGGATAATATCCTGCAGAGTGTTTTCCAACTTGGTTCCATTCTCCCTGTTACTTTCAGGTACACCAATCAGACGTAGATTTGGTCTTTTCACAGTCACATATTTCTTGGAGGCTTTGTTCGTTTCTTTTTACTCTTTTTTCTCTAAACTTCTTTTCTCGCTTCATTTCATTCATTTGATCTTCAATCACTGATACCCTTTCTTCCAGTTGATCGAATTGGCTACTGAAGCTTGTGCATGCGTCATGTAGTTCTTGTGCCATAGTTTTCAGCTCCATCAGGTCATTTAAGGTCTTCTCTACGCTGTTTATTCTAGTCAGCCATTCGTCTAATCCTTTTTCAAGGTTTTTAGCTTCTTTGCGACGGGTTCGAACATCCTCCTTTAGCTAGGAGAAGTTCGTTATTACCGATCATCTGCAACCTTCTTCTCTCAACTCGTCAAAATCATTCTCCATTCAGCTTTGTTCCGTTGCTGGCGAGGAGTTGCGTTCCTTTGGAGGAGAAGAGGCACTCTGATTTTTAGAATTTTCAGCTTTTCTGCTCTGGTTTCGCCCCATCTTTGTGGTTTTATCTACCTTTGTTCTTTGATGGTGGTGATGCACAGATTGGGTTTTGTGTGGTTGTCCTTTCTGTTTGTTAGTTTTCCTTCTAAGAGTCAGGACCCTCAGCTGTAGGTCTGTTGGAGTTTGCTGGAGGTCCAGTCCAGACCCTGTTTGCCTGGGTATCATCAGCGGAGGCTGCAGAACAGCAAATATTGTGGAATGGCAAATGTTGCTGTCTGATCCTTCCTCTGGAAGCTTTGTCTCAGAGGGGCACCTGGCTGTATGCGGTGTCAGTCAGCCCCTACTGGGAGGTGTCTCCCAGTTAGGCTACTCAGGGGTCAGGGACCCATTTAAGGAGGCAGTCTTTCCATTCTCAGATCTCAGACTCCATGCTGGGAGAACCACTACTGTCACCAAAGCTCAGTCGGAAATTCAGAAATCACCTGTCTTCTGCGTCGTTCATGCTGGGAGCTGTAGACTGGAGCTGTTCCTATTCGACCGTCTTGGAACTGGACCTGTCTATTTTCTTAGCCTTATGAGCTTTGTCAAAATAGTGCAGCTTCTTCTGGTTTTTCTTATGAGTATACAAAAAATCTCTTTGATTGCGTTTAGCAATATTTGAAAGTCTTAATTTGTTCTGGGCTTTAACTAACTTTGCTTTATTTTGCCTCCTTTTAATGTTCCTTTTCATTGTAAGTATTCCTTTTTTTTTTTTTTCTGATATGGAGTCTTGCTCTGTCACCTAGGCTGGAGAGGAGTGGAACAATCTTGGCTCACTGCAACCTCCGCCTCCCAGGTTCCAGTGATTCTCCTGCCTCAGCCTCCCGAGTAGCTGGGATTGCAAGTGCCCACTACCATGCCCAGCTAATTTTTGTATTTTTACTAGAGATGGAGTTTCATCATGTTGGCCAGGCTGGTCTCAAACTCCTGACCTCGTGATCCGCCCATCTTGGCCACTGCGCCCAGCCTCACTGTAAATATTATTTCCTTGGTTACTTTGCCCATTTCTCTCTTCTTCAGTGGAACATTTTTTTTCTGGATTTCATTTGGGTAGCTTTTCACATTTGATGAACGATGTTGTCCTCAATCATAACAACAGTGTCTCTTTGTATAGTGGTTGCTCGGAGGTCTACAAGGTAGTATTATGTAACATTTCCCATTGTGTTCTGAATACTCTTATCTTTTTAAGTTAAAAAATTGAAGTTAAAGCTGCCTCTAAAGTCACACACATAGCTTGAAATAATAGAGTTGAAATTCAGACATAAAACATATTGCCATGGGATAATGCCTGCTGTTTTCCTAAAGTTTTAAAATTATCTTTTTTGATGTCTCAAATAAACATTTGTCTATTGACAGGGCTCCTTCCTTGGGCACAATAAATTCTAAGATGTTCTGGTTATTATTTTCTCAAGGATTCTGACACTGCCACCTTACTAATCATATTAGAGCCAAGTACGGAGTAGTGAACAAGTTCTGATAATTTGCAGGTTTATTACTTTGGGCTGAAAAAAATCTAGCTGATGTCATTGGTCTTGCTGGGATCTGTCTTCAGAATGCAATTGGAGTGCATCTCTTAACCCTTACATCAGTATCACTGAAGTTCTCTTTCTTCAGTTCCCAGATGCTCCGTAGCCTGCTCTGGCCTGTGAGGTCATGAGGTCCCTTTAAGACGTTATAAGTTGAACGCAGTCTTCTTTCCATCCCTCTGTAACATGTCTTGGGAAGAAGCCATATCCTTCTCATACCTTATATTCTCATTCAGACCCTAATTCTGTCAACTCTTAGAGATGCATAGAAAGAATTATTATTTTTAATTTTTTTAGTTTTTAATTTTGTGGTTACGTAGTAGGTGTATATATTGATGGGCTACATGAGATGTTTTGATACAGGCATGCAATGTGAAATAAGTGCATCTAGAAAAATGGAGTATCCATCCCCTCAAGCAATTATCCTTTGAGTTGCAAACAATCCAATTACACTCTTTAAGTTATTTAAAAATGTACAATTAAGTAATTATTGACTATAGTCACCTCTTGTGTTGTCAAATACTGGGTCTTATTCATTTTTTCTATTTTTTTTGTACCTGCGGAAAGATCATTTATTGCTCTTTATTAACAGCTCATCTTTATCACTTATATTCCCACAGCTGTGGATACATTCGTAATAACAATTATTAGTGATGACATCTCCACATGATTTTCTTTTTAAATTATGTGCACCTGTGTTGTTGTATTTTTTCTGTGTCGTGTCTGATGTCTTTCTGCAGGACTTAATTTTGTTATTTGGTTTCCTCTCTTTGTACTTAGCAGTAAGTCTCAAAAAAATAGGTTCGTCTTATTCTCATATTATATACTTTAGCCAAAAATCTATAGTTTAAAAATAGGTATTGAATTTATCACAGAAGTATAATTTAACTACATAGCAAGAAATTTAGAAATAAAAGGAAAGAGAACAAGATCATCTATCCAGCTTCCTCAGGGAAAAGGAGCTGATCTATGTTGAATCCCTTCTGTGTTTCCAGAGCTGTGTTTGTTGGATTTAACACCCATTATCTCATCTCAATCCAGCAGATCTCTTTGTCCATTATCTTCTCATATGCAGATTTTCCCATCCCATCTCCTTCATCTCTCCACATGTTTAAATCATTCTTATATTTATTGTTGTAATGACCGTAGAGTAGATCATCAAATTAAGATGCTTAAATTTATGTAAACTTGACCGGGCATGGTGGCTCATGCCTGTAATCCCAGCACTTTGGGAGGCTGAGGCAGGTGGATCATGAGGTCAGGAGATCGATACCATCCTGGCTAACATGGTGAAACCCCGTGTCTACTAAAAATACAAAAAAAAAAATTAGCCTGGACGACAGGGCGAGGCTCCATCTCAAAAAAAAAAAAAAAAAAAAAAAAAAAACTATGTAAACTTTCCTCTAGGTCTTCATTTGTGTTGTGTCTTTTGTAGTTCTCATAGAATAAAGTCCTTGGTCCTGGTATGTTAAAATTGGTATGCTGTTGTTATAACTTTATATTCGTAGTGCCGTAAGTCCTTTGAAAACACCAATGTCAGGAGGTATTCAATGTTCCTATGCTAGGTTTTCTTTAACAAGTCAAAATGTCATCTGGAAGGAGAGACAACTTGTAACCCCTATCTCCTACCCCCTGTAAATTCTAATTTATAGAATTTAAACCTGTTTCTATGTGTCTTCTTCCAAGCCTCATCTGTTCCCACAGGTAGACTGTAGGAATTGTCTGTCATGTCCCGGGAACCAGACACTCATCAGCTGGTCATGCCAGTCTCTTCCTCACCCCAGAATCATCAGTCAGCAGGCAAGGCTCCTTTCTCGGGAGTGAGGTTCTCCTGTTCCCTCTCATCCCCGTCTGCCGCCGCACATGGCTGCTGTGTGGCTCCCCGTGAGTGAGGTGCTGCTCCTTCTCCAGAGGTGTAATTCATTTTCCTTGAGACAGACCTCAGTATTTCAGAAGAGTAAGCCTTACTGGGGCCTTCACACATGTGAGAAGACTTCAGAGCAGAGACAAAACTTGAGTTGAGCCTTGAAGATAATAAGTGATGGGAACTCGCAGACAGGAGGGGCTGCAGTGTCATCGGGTGAGCGGTCAAGGAGCGTTGGTGCATGCATCCCGCATTCAGGAAACAGTGAGAAGACCACTCCGATTAAAGGAGGAAGCGCATCTGAGAAATGTGTAGGGGATTCGGCTGTAGTGCAGAGAGTGACAGGAAACAGGTGATGGAAGGAATTGAATGCCAGGACCTGAAATTTGAATTTCAGGACAGGTGCAGTGGGGATCCATTGGAGCTGGTTGATATGGCTGTTTGTGTGACTTGCACTCAGCAATAGTTTAAAACCATTTCTGCCCTGGTGATATGTAAGGTGTGTGTGTGGCTGGGGACAGTCAATAAGTAAACATTGGCTGTAAGGATTAGTTAGGTCGTTAACATGAGGACCTACAGTGAGATGATGATCATGATAATGGAAAAGCTGCCATATACACACAAAAAGTACATAATCCTTGGCAATTTATTGGCTGTAGAGGGAAGATAAGGGTGGGGGCTCAGGACAGTATACTTATTGAGCATTTTTCAGTTTCAGGTGACCAAAATCTAAGATCAAATAGGCTTGAACAATAAAGGGAACCAAAGTGTCTTGATTGAAGCCAGGCTGAATTTAGGCAATCAGATTCTTTCATCAGCAGTCTGCCTCTTTCCTTCTTGCAGTTTTATTTTCATCTACAACTGGCCTCATTCTTGGGCAGCTCTGTCTATGCCGTAGCTTCAGGCATACCGTTTACCAGCTTTGAAGCGTGACTGTTTTCCTTTATTTCTGTTCTTAGCAATGTTGAGTTCTACAGATATTATGCCTTTATTTGTTTATTCTACTCAGTAGGATAAGCTTCACAGGAGCAGAGACTTTTTCTGTTGTTTACGGTTATATCCCGAGAACATAGGGGCACACCTGGCACAGTATAGATTTTCAACAAATATTTGTTGAATGAATGAATGGGTATTTCTCCCGAGTTCAAGCCGAAAGACCCAGGTTCTGCTGTTATTCATTCAAAAGTCCCAGGTTCTGTTCCCATTCATTCAGCGTGGGCTTCCTGACCATCCTGGAACTAGTCCTTTCCAGTAGGACAGGCATGGCGTTCAGTTGCCAGGCCTGAGTCGTGTCCCCGTGCTGGCCCCAGGTGGTAGGGTGAGCCCCCTTCAGACCCCATGGAGCGAGATGTAGGGAAGACAGTGACTGAAGATAATCGAATGGAGATCAAGACCATGTAAAACAGAAGTTTTTATGTGGAAAAAAGTAGATTTTTACATTGACCATCACTGCTTATGTTCACTGTGAGTAAAATGTGCTTTTTCCAAAGCATTCCCTCTAGATAGCAATGCACAGATCAATTCAGATTCATAACTAGATGAACTTTCGGTACCTTCTAAATAAAAGCTTTATTTAACCTCTCATTAAGATAATGTTAAGATACATTAAGAACTGAAAAGACAGGTGATGAAATGGGAAGAATGGAATAGCGCCGTATCCAGATGAACATCCAGACGTGGCCTGAAGAAGGTATGGGCACCCCCTTCCCTGTTTGTGATTCGATTCCCGAGGCCGTGCTCCCTACTGACTCAATATGTGGGACCAGAGAGAAGCCTACTGTGGAGTTAGTGAATTTGACCTAATCGAGACAGTCTGAGAAAGGACAGGAATCTTTTTTTTTCTTTTTTTTTTTTTAAGAACAAAGAGGTTTTCTATACATCTGTGATAACACAGTAACCATCTGTTGAACTCCTTAATAGTAGGCTTTGTGTTTTTCTGATAATTTGAAGCTGGTTAAGGTGCCGTCCCCTCATATTAGCAGTTCGGTGGCCCCTTCCCCTCTCCTTCCATCCTTAGGTTCCGCCGACACAGTGGTTAGCTCCTTTCACAGTGAGGAGCAAGTGCAGCCGCAAGCATGGGGAGAGCCACAGCCTGGCAGAGTGGCTTAGCATCACGAAGCCCTTCTCAGAAGGAATTGAGTATCTGTGCGATTCAAAGGGATGTTAATCGTATTTTCAGTGGAACTCTCCTGCATTTCCCCTAAAATATCCAATATGTAATTCCATATAAACAGTGTGTTCATTTCCTATGGCCCTTGTGAGAAATGACCATAAACTGGCTGACTTAAAGCAAAAGAATTTATTCTGTCATAGTCTGGAGACCAGAAGTTCCGCATCAGTATCCCTAGTCCAAAATCAAGATGGGCCACACTCCCTACGGAGGCTCTAGGGGTACATCCATTCTTCGTTTCTTCTGGCTTCCTGTGGTTGCCCGTGTGCCTCACCTTGTGGGTGCCTCACTCCATTTTCACACCCTCTTCTCTTTTGTGTGGGGCTCTGTTCATCCTCACCTTTATCTCTCTTACAAGGGCAGTTCTGATGGTATTTAAGACCCAGCCAGATAATTCAAGATAATTTCCTCATCTCAGGGTCTTTGATCACATCTGGAGAACCTCACCTTCTGAAGTAACCTTCACAGGGTCCCGGGATTGGGGCATAGACATATCTTTGGGAGCCACTGTCAGCCTGTCCTAACACATGTAAGATTCATCTCTGATAAAGGCATTCAACCACAAGTGCAGTGTGGTTTGCTCTTTTAATAAAATCCTTTAAGTAATACTGTAATGAATTCAGAGCTCCATCCGGAGATGCCAGGAGGTGTCCTCATTTGAATGTAAAGCTCCTCCCCATAGGATCAGTTGTCGCCCCCCTTTTGGCTTTTCCCATTTCCTCTGCAGATACGGACAAAATCTGTCCATGTATTATCCATGCATTCTTTTTTTTTTCATTCTTATTATCAGATCCCAGAATAATGAATTGCTTTTTGAAAATGTATGGTTTATGTTTATCTTTTCCAGAAGCACTTTTATACGCATCTCTCCCTAGTAGTGTTTGCTCTTTCAGAGGCTGGTTTTGTTCCTAAGCAATTAAGATGCTTCCCTGTGTTTTGGAATAAATAGTAGTATCTAAATATTTTGCTCTTCTGTTTATTTCCTATAACAGATATTTACACATCTCCCTCCCATGTTAGATTCTGGACTTCTTGAACCTAGAACCATGTCTCTCTTTATGCCCCATAATGCTTTGCACATGGTAGGTGCTCAATACACTTTTATTAAATAAGTACAAGAATTAACATACTCAAATGAAATGCTGTTTTGAAAAGTATATCATCTCTGTCTTAGGTAAGGGCAATTCCTCAAATTGATTTTTTAATCATTTCATATTCATGTGGTAAAAATTGTCATAAACTAGCACATCTGTGAATGCAATGTTGATTTGTATACAGGAAGCCCTTAGGCTAATTTTAATCTTCTGCTGTCTTTCGTGAACATAATACTAAGAAATGGTTTCTGTCCCAAACCCTTCATAGGCACCATGCTGGGAACCACAAAGCATGCTGGGAATACTTGTCAAGGAGAAGTGGGAAGCTAAGAGTGATGCCAGGCAGGGGTCAGGGGACAAATCAAGACCATAGAGTGGGGAGAGAGGAACCTAGGCAGAGCTAATCGCCGAGACTAAATCAACAAGCCTAGGGAAGTGCAGCAAGCCAAAAATCCTCTGGTCTAGCGTGCATCTTTAAAGTTGTCACTTGAGGTGGCTGCATGGAAGGTGGCAGGTGGGATCCCCTATGGGTTTATCTCTACTTCTCTCTCAACCATTGTTGAGCCTTCAGCTAAGTCACCAACCCAAACTGTGTTTATTCTCTGCATTTTCCGAATACTTCTCTTCTTCAAACCTGCAAGTTTTGATATGAATCCAGCTGTTACCCAGTTCAGCACAGGTGATTTTTAAGGAAGTCCACCATTTTTGAACAGATATAAAATAACCCTGAATAAAACATTTTATATCATTTTCAACCATGATCTTCTAGGAGAACAATAATATAAAATACACCTATGTAGCAATGAATCTCTGCCTTTAGATGGTGAGAATAAATATGAAATAATCAATACTTGTAACATTAAGACCCTAGAACCCTCTGTATTGAGCCAAGCACATGGAAATATAGTGACTCTTAACCAGATTTCCAAATAAGCTGAGGAAGATGGAGATCCAGCCCCTGTAACACTTGTGGGGTGCCCACTGTATTTTCCCCTCTGACTCAGTAGTGTACAGTTCTTTCTAGAAAGAAAGTGTTCACAGAATTCAAAATGATAGGGAAAAAACAATAAACTTAGGTACCAGATATGTTCTTATGTTCTTGTATTTTATAAAATTTAGTGCCTTTCTTTCTTTCTTTTTTTTTTTAAGATGGAGTCTTTCTCTGTCGCCCAGCCTGGAGTGTACTGGCACCATCTGGGCTCACTGCAACCTCCACCTCTCAGGTTCAAGCGATTCTCCTGCTTCAGCCTCCTGGGTAGCTGGGACTACAGGCACGTGCCACCATGCCCAGCTAATTTTTTGTATTTTTAGTAGAGACGGGGTTTCACCGTATTAGCCAGGATGGTCTCGATCTCCTGACCTCGTGATCCACCTGCCTTGGTCACCCAAAGTGTTGGGATTACAGGTGTGAGCCACCGCGCCCGAATTTATTGCCTTTCTGAAGGGCAAGATTTATTCAAGCCTGTGCCAGAAATTTTCTTCATTACAAGGTGACTCTTTGGCAGACAGATGCTATTGACTCTTGAATTTTCCAAAGGCGAAATGGAAAATTTCAGCAATTTTGTTTCCAGCTGTCTTTACAGATTTATATTTGGACCTTAATCCTATTGGAAATCATCTGAAACTCGTGAAACACACAATTGGAAAGTTAATTAGGGAGAAACCAAGGGAAAGAATAACAATATTATCTATTACACCTATTTAGAATCTTCTCTTGAGATCTGGTTATTATTTTTATTAGAGATGTGAATCTGATACCTCTAGGCCTCTTGTGTTTGAACTTTAATAAATTGTACTCTGCTAACTTAGGAAGACTAAGTTTAATTAAATGTATTGGTTAATGATAATTCTCTTTTACGTATTTAGTAAATATTCAGTTGAAGTTTATTGAGCATGTGCTATCTTTCAGATTCTGCGCTAGGTATAGAGCACACGAAGTTGGGAAGGACTTTTATTGTGCCTTCAGGAGCTCATGATTCCACAGAGAGAGTTAGACATGTCAGCCAGGAATCCCAGGGACACGTGAAACGCCCAGTGCTGTTTCATGTATTGCATGATACTGCAGGACAGAGGCATCATGAGAACAGCTATCATGCTTTTCTAATGTAGGAAGAGATTTTATCCAAAAAATGTCAATGCTACTTTAGATGTCCTTGGATTTGTTTTATTCTTTCCCAGAAAATAGAGAGAAAATAACATCAGGCAGACAGGCTTAGGAGGCACTATTCCCTGGATGATGTCCTTCCTTCTTGGATCCTGCTGTGACCACTCGTGGGCCATGTGGGACTTGTCTATAGATGGAGCAGAGCCTTAGTTGCCTTCTTGTACTTTAGCTTCACAGTTTTAAAATGCCTTTTTAGAAAATGTAAGTAAAGTTCGTAGCCAGTTGGATTCGTATTTATCTATTTTTCTTAGCCCACTCTGTAGCATATTTGCTGACATCTGAGAATCCTGACTGCACAGTGTTATCCAGAGAGCCTGTGTGCTGGGGAAATCAAGAAAGCCTGTCTTGTGGCATAAACATTGAGGGGGACATTTAAGGAAAGTGTAGAGAAAGCAAACCTTTCTTAACAGCTCTGCACATTTCAATGGCTTCTTGCTGTGTAAAAATATTGGGTGCTCTTCATGCTAAAGATGTTAAATGCAATTTCTTAGCTAGATTATGCTGCTCTTTGTATGTAAAAAATCACAAATTCCAGTGTCTGACTCACCTGTGTAAATGTGACATTGTCACTTATGGGGAATATATAGAAAAATGTTCCTATATCAAATACTCTGAATGTTTTACCAAGCAATGAGATACTGTTCTCCCTATTGTAGAATAGATGCTTCCCAATGAGTTACTGAGTTTTTCTTTTGTCATGTCTTAAAGACATGTCGCTGTCTTAATGGCAATGCATGCTTTTAGAAAAGCAGATATAATTCCACTATTTCTTTATGAAATGATATTCACTCAGGCAAATTATGTGCACTGAATTTTCTTTCTGTTGTTGCAGTATCACGTACTCAACCAAACAAATCAGGAGAGACCCTGAATTACCTCTTATCTATCTCACTGAACATAGTTGACATTTTGCTAAGTCGTAGCAATCTAGTTAATTCTGGTTGCCTTCTTTCTGTGACTTAACAAGTTGCTCACAAAGAAAAAAAGTGTGTACAAAATATGCAGTTCAGAATCATCTAATGATATATTCAAGGTGTAACATTTCTCTTTCACAGAAATACCTTAATGTGTGACAGAAAACTTATGTCTAACATTATTAGATCAATAACCATGCTGGAAGAGGTACCCTTTTTATGAGAAAATATATGACATGCCTGAAAGTACAGTGATTACAGGATTGGACTGCGGGACTCAGAGGTAACCTCTGGGTTGCTTCTGTTACCCATGGCTACGCATAGGAAAAGAGCTACCCAAGGTGGGAATGGTCCCAGGGGCTCCTCAAGTTTGACGGTGGAGAACACCAGGAGCAAGAAGGCTCTGAGGGTCCTTATGGTCTTAGGACAAATTAGATGATCTGGGTCAAACACTACTTAACCCCCAGCGATTCTTTTAGACCAGAGCTGAAGCAATAGAGAGTCACCCTGAGGTGAGGGTGACATGCAGGGGTCCGTGGGTTGGAAAGGCAGAGCAAGTTCCTGCAATGCTCAAGTTATCAGGCAAAAAGGAGGAGCCTCCATCTCCTGTAGGCAAGTAGCCCGCAGTGATTCCCTCTGGAGGGGTCTACAGAGTGGGCTTTTTCCAGTTCATCACTACAGGTGTTGCCTTTCATGGGTCCTGGCTTCACGCAGGTAACTCTGACCTGAACACCTGGTGCATTTCACTTTTCCCATCCCCCACAGGTTCTGTGCTGGGGCACTGTGAGAATTTCTAGTCGCTATTGAGGTTTGGGCACAGAATTCACACTACCTCTGTGTGTGTGTACCTAAAGAACCTAAGCATCAAATTGAGTTTAAAATAGTGTTGGATGGGTGATGTACCCAGACATCTTGCAGAATTGAGAAAATGTGGGACATTAGGGAACTTTGAGGGCTAATGGACCTGTTTTATGTCTTCATTATGGTGGAGGTTACAAGGCTGAATGCATTTGTCAAAATGAATAGAGCTGTACACTTTAAAAACATCAAATAAATTCTCTGGAATTTTACTCTGTAAATTATACTGTAATGTAAATTTTAAAAATTGTAAAGAATTAAAAAAGGAGTGATGATTGCCATACATCCTAGAATATATTCATATATATTTTTGGACTATTATTTCTCCCAAGCTGCAATCTGAGTGTTAACCATATCACGGTATTTTTCCCGGCAGCTGACTGTGATGCCCCACTGGCCTCTGCCTTGCCTAGGTCATCCTTCAGCAGCTCCTCAGAGCTGTCCAGCAGCCACGGCCCGGGGTTTTCAAGGCTTAATCGAAGAGATGGTGAGTCTGCCTTTTTCCTTGTATTGCTCCTTGGTGACTCTCATTGGATTTTCATTTAACAAAATAATTATAATTGATTAATACTTTGCAGAAGGAAGTAAAATTTAGAATAAGCATATTTGTTCACATTTGAAACTCCAAGAATGTATTTGACAGGAATAAGTTGATCACTTTGGCTTTCTGGTCCTGCTGGGTTTCCCTTGGTACGATCTTTGTGTGCCTTGAACAAGTCACACCTGACTTTGACAGTGTTTGAACTCTTTGTATACCCCTTGCAATATCTGAGTATTATTTATCGAAGACCTTAGATTCTGCCATGTCCTTTTTTTTTACCTTGGATTCTTTTGTTCTGCCACAGTATACATTTTGTTGTCCCAGATTATTTAATTATCCCTATTTGGATGAGAAAATTGGCAAAGTAAAGAAGCATCTAAAAAGATTTTTATTATGTTTTAACCACAACTCTTAGTTTATTTCTTATTATGGCGGACTTGATTCTCTCTTTAGCATCCACTGTAGAGAAATAACCATGTAATGGTTTATTCATGCTCCACTGTGACTATTCCATTTATATTTGTAAACATATCTCATGAGGAGTGTGTTTCTTTTACATGTGCTTAAGCAGAAGTGTAGAAAATTGAATGTTGTCTTGCTGTGTAAATTAGAGGGAACTTTAAACACCAAATACATTGCGGTAAGGAATCATCCTGGCATTTTCTGAGCACAAACTCAGTTAGAACTTCTTTGAATAAATTCTCAGAGGAAATTAAATTTACACTATTAATAAAATGTATTTGTAGGCATATATTAAAAAGATTCAAAAGTGTCTACTCTATTTTATGTAATTATGCTTTCCTATTTTCTTATTGCCCTTGTTCTTTTTTTCTCTTTTTTTTTTTGAGATGGAGTCTCACTCTGTCACCCAGGCTGGAGTGCGGTGGTGCAATCTCAGCTCACTGCAAGCTCTGCCTCCTGGGTTCATGCCATTCTCCTGCCTCAGCCTCCCAAGTAGCTGGGACTACAGGCACCTGCCACCAGGCCTGACTAATTTTTTGTATTTTTTTTTTTTTTTAGTAGAGACGGGGTTTCACCATGTTAGCCAAGGTGGTCTGGATCTCCTCACCTCCTGATCCACCCACCTCGGCCTCCTGAAGTGATAGGATTATAGGCATGAGCCTGTAACCGCGCCCAGCCTTTTTTTTTTTTTTAACTCCCTGTTGCATTTCTTGGTGTTTCCTGTGTTTGAGCACATTTAATGCATTGCACATTGGACCAAATAAATATGTTCTGGCATTTGTTATAGGCAGTATGGCTATGAAACATGAACAACTTAAGTTTTTGTTTTTCTGTTTATTTTTCTTAAGTCTGTGATTTCATTTGTTGCAGAGATATGGGCTCTGTTTTGTTACTTTAGATTCTATTGCTGCAGAGCCTCAGTGGATGGTCATTATCACTGAAACAGTGACTAAGCCTGGGCACAGGGGGTAAAGGAAAACAAGAGCAATCTCAAGCCATAGCTCTTCTTGATGTCAAATCATATTTTGTACTAAAGTACATGATTATGAGGATTCTTTATCATAGGGATCATTTTTATTCTTAGTTCATGTTCCTGTAACTCATCGTGCAAAAAAGCATGATATCAATCTTAATAAAATTTATTTTCATGTTAATGAAGTTAGAAAAACAGGCTTACTTTAGTTAGCTATCAACTGAGTTTATTACAAATTCATTGTTGTTGCTTTTTTTAATTGGTTTTGACTTTTTTCTTCTCCCTCATGGTAGCCTGGAGTATTCATCAAAGGAGTTCCAAATTGGGAGTGATTTATTGAAGGCTATAGATTATCTCTAGTGTTTTAATATCCTTTATTAGATTCAGAATGGTCTATGGAAGAGAGACTGAACAAATGTTCTGAACATAAATAATTAAACTAACAAATAATGACCCCCTGTCTCAGACATTAAAGCCTTTCTCCAGTGGAGTGTAAAGATCTCAGAGCTAAAAATTAACAGGCAGAAAACAAGTAGTTTCCCTGTTGTGCAGCTCAGTGCCTTGTACCCATGTGATGGGAAGATGCCATGGAAACAGCTGCGATAGTTACTCAAGCCTTAGCCTGAGGGGTGAGAGGGGAACAAGGTAGCTATGCATTCCATCTGTCCCAGTGTAAAGAATCAAAATGGACTTTTTGGAGGTGTCTTTCTTCATGCCTCTTGGATACCACAAGTAAACTAGTTCTTCCATGCCACTTAATGATGAACCCATGGGCCAAACAAGTTAATGCACTTTTATAAGCAACTTATTTAATTCCCTTTAATGGGGAAGACTAAATTTTTCCACCAAAGGTTTCATAAGTTATGAAGCATAATCCAGAATTACTTTCAACTTGTAAAAATGTATTATCATGAATATTGCACAGATTGGATTATAACTAACTAAATATGTTTTTGCTTTCTACATCTTCATAGTTAGAATTTCAGTATAACCTCTAACATGGTATTGGCTAATTTGAGGATAAAGTGACCTGTTGTAAATTTATTTATTTATTTATTTATTTATTTATTTATTTATTTATCGAGATGGAGTCTTGCTGTGTTGCCAGGCTGGAGTGCAGTGGTGCAATCTTGGCTCACTGCAAGCTCCATCTCCTGGGCTCAAGTGATTCACCTGCCTCAGCCTCCCGAGTAGCTGGGACTGCAGGTGCCTGCCACCACACCAGGCTAATTTTTGTATTTTTAGTAGAGAAGGGGTTTCACCATGCTGGCCCGGATGGTCTCAATCTCCTGACCTCGTGGTCTGCCCGCCTCGGCCTCCCAAAGGCGTGAGCCACCGCGCCTGGCCGACCTGTTGTAAATTTAAGAGGCTAAGGGTCAGTGTGCATTTCTACACCTTTCACATTGCATCACTTGAAGCTAAGAAGAATTCTGTGGTATATTACATGTAAAAATAAGACTGAAATAAGCTGACAAAGACTTAGGGCAAAAAAATAAGGTTTTGAGTAGAATTGAAGAAAACATTTTGATAATAATATCAAAGAAATTCAGAGATGCCATTGAAACCATTTAATTATTTAAACATGTTTGTTATTCCTTTTTCTGTAACTTCTTCTGACACTAATTGAAAATTTCAGAAAATTAACCTATAGTTTAAAATGTTTAAAATATGAGAATTCAAATGATACACTGGCACATAGTAAATTCTTAACATTTCAAAATAAATAATGAATGATCTATATTAGGAAATGAAATCTTTATATGATACACACATACAGTTGTAAAACTTGGTTTTCTCCATAATCAATAATTGGCTTTCAGAGGCAATTTAATTATGCAATGGTTGTCCTTAGTTTTATTATACTTTATAATAAATGGATCGATGCTTTGTTTAGTTGAGAAATACAGACATAGGTGAATTAGTTTTACCTTTTTCCTTAGGCCTGTCTTCTCATGTGCTTATAGCTGTGTCTGTGTCAAATGAATTTGTGAAAATATAATCTCTTATTTTAGACAATTTCAACAATTAATAAACACTGTGAAGTTGTTATTCTATGACTGTTTGAGATGGAAAACCATCCGTTTTGGGTATCATTCACATACTGGCTAAAGACATACATTTATTTGTGCATTTGCTGCCCTGTGTCTCCTCTGCATTTATTATATTAGTAGTTTCAGTTTAAAGTTTATTTTTCTGTAATTCAGATTCCTTGCTTCTTATGCTGGTTGTCATATGAATATGCCTTTCTAAGATTAGGATAAAACACTCTTCTTGGTGTTTTCTTTCAGTCCTATCTTGAGTTATTTTTAATCAAAATGCTAGGCTGAGATCAACTGATTGTAATTTGTTTATAAGGAAAAAATGGAAGGTGACCTGAAGAATTTTCTCTCCTCCCTTTACCCAAAAATATTTATTCTTATTTTGAAATGAGAAATTCCTTCAGAATTTCCCAAGATCAAAGAGGGCTATCTCACTGACAGCTAAGACCCTGTTGTCTTCATCTGTAACTTGGCTAGTCTTGTGCAAAAGAGGCCTCTTCTGGGTTGGAATTGCATTTAGTTTTAAATAAACAATTATGCAGAAAGTGCTTCTTCCATCTTATTAAAATTTCAGAGTTAGAAGAAAAGGCATCTGAAGTTTCCAAGTAGAACTATAACAGAGCTAGTGTTTTTAGTATCCCCATAAGTAAGCATTCTAGCATAAGGGAGGGTTTGCTGGTTGCTCATTGAATGTTGTCTTGGCTGCCCACAGACCAACACATGATGAGTGTAAGATAAACTCTTTGGTCTAAAGAGAGAAAACATAAGAGTCTGCAGCTGTAGCATGTCTGCTGACCCAAGCTGGAATGTTTTAGTGTATTGTGTCACCTAGTGAGTTTTAGGATTTCCCTCCCCACTTATGAGTTTTCCACCTCAGGTTAAAGGAATGTGGGATATTAAGGAGAATTATTAAGAGAGAAAGGGCAAGTATTTGGAAATGCAAAACCTAGACAAGGTGGAGATGATTTACTGGAGTCAGAAAGGAATTAATAGCGTATTAATATCAACATCATTATGGCCCACATGTGTCTGTCATGCTCTCTAGTATTGTGTCCAAGGTCCATAGATGGTCGCTGTCTTATTATATCCCTGATCATACTAGCTTCACCAGACTTCCAGGTCACCCAGGGGCTACATCTCTTAGACAGCAGAATATTAAGATAATGGAAAACAATAATAAGTTATGACAGTGTGTGAAAAACATGAAAAAGATTTTATATTCTCTCATGATAGATGTAATTCAAGATGCTACTGCAATAAATTAAAAAATATATATGCTTTTTTGCAAGGATAACCCATGTGTTTTCATGGTCTAACAAAGTTAGACAGCATTGTTATTTGTGGCTTGACACCTCTGCAATTGCTCCTTTTTAAAGTCGCAAAATGAATGTACAATAACTAACCATGCGTTAGACCGAAGGAGAATTTGAGAATTTTTTCAAGGGGCCTTCACTAATGAAGCAAGCTGTCTTATTTGGGGATCTGTAAGCAGCAAAGATAAACATTGCCTAAGACATTTCTGTTGAAATGGCGTAAAACACATGGATTACTTACTTCTTCAGGGATTTTAAATACTTGGAAACAATGCAGTGAACACAGATATTACTGTGAAGAACATTTCAGCAAATGAGTTTACAAAATGGATGAAACCGAAGAAGTGTCTTATGTTTATAGCTTCTCACCTGAAGAGATTAACTATATGGGTGGACCTCATCAACATTCGAAACTTTCTTTCCAAGAGGTTTTTCCTGTAGAATTTTAGGACTTTCTGGGAAGATGCATGACAGATGCATGCCATTGTTGATGGTGTGGGTCACTGTGGAAACTGCCCTAATGAGGCCATTATGCTGCCTATTTGTGATATTTGGTTATGAGTTGATGACAATATTGTAGAGAAAATAAGACACTCAAGCTGTTGAAAAATTTTACAGGTTGACATCAATTATCACTTAGAACTTTTTTCTCAGTTTTCTGAGTGAATGAGGATTGTGTCTAAAAAGATACTTTCTGCCTCATTTCTTCTCCAGTTATTTTGAAAAAGCTCAGGTACTGATTTCTTAGGAAAAGAGGAAAGCAGGGAAACTAGAGGTGGGAATTTGTGCTGCACGCAACCTAGCCACGACTCTGGGTGCACCAGCCCTTCGGATCTGGGCAGGTAAGCATTTGCCCAGGTATCAGGCACCTGTGTGTGGCTCCACAGAACAAAGATGGGGAAGCAGAGGCATGAGCTTCTCTTATAGCACAGCACACAGCCTTCCAGGAGTGGATACACACTTTCTTTCTATTATTAGCACAAATAATTATCTCAACTCAATAGAAAAAATGGCAATCTGTGCCTGATTGTCCTGAAAATGTTTCATTAATTTACTTGTATTCAGTGAATATAAAACCATAGTTGGTGGTTTTTCAGTAAGTACAGAAAACATATTTGGTGGGTTGTTTTCCATGCAGAGTGTAAATATTGTAGGGCCAAAAAGTCTTAGTTATCTGTTTTTTTTTGCTGTTGGTTTTTTTTTGTTTTTTTTTTTTGAGACGGAGTCTCGCTCTGTCACCCAGGCTGGAGTGTAGTGGCGCGATCTCTGCTCACTGCAAGCTCCACCTCCCAGGTTCACGCCATTCTCCTGCCTCAGCCTCCCAAGTAGCTGGGACTACAGGCACCCACCACCACACCCGGCTAATTTTTTTTTTTTTTTTTTTTTGTATTTTTAGTAGAGACGGGGTTTCACAATGTTAGCCAGGATGGTCTCAATCTCCTGACCTCGTGATCCACCTTTCTCGGCCTCCCAGAGTGCTGGGATTACAGGCGTGAGCCACCACGCCCAGCCTAGTTATCTTTTTGATGGAATAAAACTACAGAGGGTAGATTCCAGTGTCAGTAAGACAAAGAGTTTCTGCTTCTCTGAGGAAGTAAGTTTGCTATGTAGACACACACACAGAGAAAATGGTCAAAAGTTGCTTTTATAAACTCCAATAATCAATTTTTTTACATTAGCACCTTACTCCATGAAGATCACAGTATATGAATACAAAATAATATGTATGAATGTTGATTTGTGGAAAAAAATCTTAGAGTTATCACTCCCTCCTTTTTCCAAATTCTGTGTATTGTCTGTTGAAACAGTTCATGCTTATGATTCTAATACATCATTTCCATGGATCTCCCCCTCAGCTTAGTCTCTTCATGTCTCACTTGGATTATTTTGAAAGTCCCATGATTGAACTTCAACTTTTGAAGCTTTCCCTAATTAAATAAATGCTTAGCAAAGTCCTCAGTTAATGTTCCTTAAAGTGCTATTCTCTTCTTGTTCCATGCTCAGTTGATGAATCGCAGACACTAACCCCATAGAGCAGTTCTCAAATTCACAAGCCACCTAATGCCCACTGCCATACGTAAGAAGGTGGTCTAGTAAATTTTGGAGTAAAGGCAATATATATTTCACAAAATCAAAATGTAAGATCAATTGCAATTCAGCTAATATTTAATTAGGATATAAGGCATCTCAGTGAATGCATTTTTAGTTTTTGAAGTATTTTTTTTTTTTTAGATTTGTACTTAGCTATTCTTACTAAATTTTGGAAAGTTCCTGCTTTATGGAAATGAATCAGTGACTCTAAATGGTTCTTTGAGGTATAAAAACAAAGATAGTAACAAATACAAATTTCACAATCTGGACTAGAAAACATTACTAGTGACCACAACTCAAATACAAATATAAAAAGCATCTTTATTAACCTGGGGTAAAAGCTTCTCTGCGTGGGGCAATTTTACCCAGGCAACTGAACAGGCGGTGCGGGATGAATGTTTGAAAATTGGAACTAATTTGGACGCATTCATCCCCATTTTCCATGCCTGCTGTGCACTCCTGCCAGATGGGAACATGATGTCATATTTTCAGTCAGTTTTCAAACAAAACGGGGATAATCTAATATTTTCTGGAATAACCATAGAATAATGTTTTCCAATGTGAACTTGGTGAATTTTATGAATGAAAGAGAAGCAGATATTGGATCCACACAGCCATCATTGAAGGTGGCACACCTAACATCAAAAACTTCTGTGCGGGACCGGGCACGGTGGTTCACGCCTGTAATCCCAGCACTTTGGGAGGCTGAGGCGGTTGGATCACCTTGAGCCCAGGAGTTGGAGACCAGCCTGGGCAACATCCAAACCCTGTCTCTATTAAAAAAAAAAAAGAAAAAGAAAAAAAGTTTCATGCCACTGTTACGGACTAGGAATGTCTAAAATCCATCACAAAGTTAGTATTTTGCTTGGAGGGGCAAGTAGAATGAGCTTTTGGAAAGTTTCTTTAACAATTCTTTGATCTAGTAATTCCTGAAAACCTTTGAGGCTGGTGAAAATACTTTTTCATGTAGGGATGAATCATTCTGTGAGTCCTGGCGTAAGTCAGCCAGAAACTCATGGTGGGAGCTTTTGATGAGGGGATATGAGGTTTAAAAATGGAAATAAAAACTTTCTTCACGACACTGATAATTCCTATAAAGGCCATTTCTGTGTGGGATGACATGTACAATTAACATAAATGACCCTGCTTCCAAGCTCACTGAAATTTTTCGCCAGTGCCCTCAGACCTCCGTCTTTGCTCCTAACTCAGATTGTCTTGAGTCTTCTGTATAGAGAAAAGGGGATCATTGCAGAGACTGTGAACCAAGGCATTAATCTTCACTTCTGAAGTCCAGAAGTATCTTTTGGTCTGAGGTAGAAAAAGTTTGAAAGGGAATTGAGCAGGCTAAAGGTGTTTTAATTTTTCTGCTATCTCGCAGACTAGGAACCCTCAGCAGGACTGCACGATAGGATGCATAGAGAGGTGGGGACTGCCCTGAAGCTCTGCTCTCAAGCAGAGCCTTGCCGGTGGTGGCTTAATGGAAGTCTTCACTGAAGCTCAGGGATCTGAGTGTGCACTCTCAAGTGTGTAGTGGAAAAGAGAACGCCAGTCTCCAAGAGCAGCCTGCACGGCATCCTCATTGTGTTGCGGCACATTCAGTGACAGGACTGGACGCCCTGCGGCAGCTCTGGTGGCCAGTGACAGCCCCAGTGATCTAAGGACACCCTGAGGTACCAAAGGCAGGTGAGCAAGACCATGTTCCTGCCTGAGGTCTGGCAGAGGGAGGAGAAAGGGTCACCAAAACGTTGTGGAGAGCACTGCCCCAGCCTGGGATGGGAGGACTTGGTTCCATCGGCAGCAGGTTGCCATCCCTGAGGACAGTGCAGTGCTGACCTCTACTTGGGGCTTGAACACACTCCCCTCCCCGCTTTACCAAGGCAATTAGCAAAGCCAGAAGAGACCAGAGTTAACTCTGGGGATGAAGGGGAAGTAAAAGAACCCCTGAAGGAATTTTCAAGGGTCTGCGACCAATACAGACACGAACTGACAGGCTTATCCCTTAACTGGACAGAGACACCTGCTGTGACTACTTCCAGTCTCTGTATCAGCCAGAATTCCAGCTCCTACTAGAAAGCTTTCTGGGTTATGGAGAAATGAAGTTACATTTTCCCTCATGAGTTTGTGATTTAAAAATTTATACCTGCAGAATGATGCTGACGGATTTGCTCAAGTGGCTTTTGTCAGGGTTATAGTCAGTATCTTCTCTAGCCTCAAATTAATGTGATGTTGTTGAGGATGACTTAAAATTTTCTTTGAAAGTCTGAAACATGATGCAGAATGCTTGCACCAGAAGAGTTTTACATTTTCCCCACGCTTGTACTTACTAGAGCCAAGTACATCAAAGGTGTGGGTTAAAACCCATGATGCAGGGAACTCTGACACTTGTGATAACATGGATGAACCTGGAGGACATTATGTTAAGTGAAATAAACCAGGCACAGAGAGACAAATACCATATAGTCTCACTTACATGTGGAATTTAAAGACAGTGCTCACAGAAGTAGAGGGTAGAATGGTGGTTACCAGAGGCTAGAGGAGAGGGTGGATAGGGAAGGGGGAGATGTTGGTCAGTAGGTACATAGTTTTGGGTAGATAGGAATAATAATTTCTGTTGTTCTTTTGCACAGCATAGTGAATATAGTTAATAATAAGTGTTGTCTGTTTTGAAATATATGAGAGGATTTTAACTATTCTCACCGCTAAACGAATGATACATATTTGAGGTGACTGATATGCTGATTAGCCTGATTTGATCATTGTACAGTGTATGCATGTATCCAAACATCACATTGCACCTCATAAAAATGTACAATTATTATTCATCAATTAAAAATAAAATTTAAACACGGGAGTTAGCAAACTTTTGCTGTAAAGAGACAGATGGAAAATGATTTTGGTATTGTGGACCATGTAAGGTCTCTGTTACATTTCTTTTTTTTCTTTTTTCTTTCTCTGTCTTCCCTCCCTCCCTCCCTCCCTTCCTCCTCCTTCTCCTTCCTTCCTTGCTTTTTTCCTTCCCTCTTTTTTTCTTTTCCCCTCTTCTCTCATTCTCTTTCTTTTTTTGAAACACAGTCTTGCTCTGTTGCCCAGGTTTGGAGTACAGTGGCAAGATCACAGCTTAGTGTAGCCTCAACCTCCGTGGGCTCAGGTGATCCTCCCACCTCAGCCTCCCGAGTAGCTGGGACCACAGTCACATGTCATAACACCCAGCGAACATTTATATTTTTTGTAAAGATGGGATCTCATTATGTTGCTCAGGCTGGTCTTGAATTCCTGGGCTCAAGCAGTCCAGCCACCTCAGCGTCCCAAAATGTTGGGATTACAGCCCTGAGCCACCATACCCAGCCCCCGCCCTCTTTTTTTTTTTTTTAAACGCAACGCTTTACAAATGTAAAACCATTCTTAGTTCTCTGGCTGTATAAAGCAGGTCATAATCTAGATTTTGGCTGCCAGACCTAATCTAGATTTTTACTAAGACTGCATGCTAAATATGTCTGGCACTTTCCCTTAAAAAGCTTTCAGCATTTATCACATGCCAGTGTGCTTACTAGGTGTTTGTATACTTTTACGCTTTGTGCAATTCTAACTTCCTTGAAGGAAGTGTGCTGTCTTATCCTTAGTGGTTAGGGATAAGCTTGGAATCATCCAGGCTCTACCCCTTACTAGCTGCGTGACTTTGGACAAATTCCTTTATCTCCCTGAGTTTTTGTTTCCTCAGTTATAAAATGGGATTAGTAAAGTACCTATCATGAAATAGTTAACTTGAGTAAAATAGGTTGTGAAGATTAAATGAATTAATACACATAAAATAATTAGGTTATGTTACACCAATGTTCAGAGCAGGTGTATCCACAAGAGCCAAAAGAGAAACAACCCAAATTTCCATTGATGTACAAACGGAGAAGCCTAGTGCAGTGTAGGAAGAAAATTCTGGCCCGTACTGTAACATAGATGAACTTTCAAGACATTATGCTAAGGAAAATAAGCTAGACACAAAAGGACAACTACTACGTTATTCATTTATATGAGGTACCTAGAGTAGTGAATTTCATAGAGACAAGAAATAGAATAGTTGTTGCCAGGGGCTGGTAATGGAGGTTATTGTTAGTGGGTTCAGAGTTTTCATTTGGGAAGGTGAAAGAGCTCTAGAGATGGATGGTAGTGATGGTTGCACAACGTGAATGTACTTAATGCTACTGAACTTTACATATAAAACAGTTCAAATGGTAAATTTCATGCGATGTGTATTACCATAATTAAAAAATTAGTATATGATCTGATCCAAAGTAGCTAAAATCTACTGAGTGCTGCTGAAGCAAAAATTATAATTAGTAGATTTTTTTTTATTTGTTTTGTTTTGTTTTGGTTTTTGAGATGGAGCCTCACCCTGTCACCCAGGCTGGAGTGCAGTGACGTGATCTCGGCTGACTGCAACCTCCGCTTCCTGGGTTCAAGCGATTCTCCTGCCTCAGCCTTCTGAGTAACTGGGATTACAGGTGCGTGCCACCACGCCTGGCTAATTTTTTGTATTTTTAGTAGAGACGGGGTTTCACCATGTTGGCCAGGCTCAACTCCTGACCTCGTGATCCGCCTCGGCCACCTTGGCCTCCCAAAGTGCTGGGATTACAGGCGTGAGCCACCGCACCCGGCAATTAATAGTATCAACAGTGGGAGTAAAAGTGGCAGTTAAGAACATTGTTTCACAACATCTAGCTCAGAGCCATGACAAAGCAAACATTAAATAATATGTATAGATGGAATTAAACTTAAGCTTCTGTAGTAGAATAATTCAGAATAAAACATGAAATAATGCCAGGTAATGTCAGTTGTTACCAAAGAAATGTCCAAACTCTGAAAGAGCTTGTTAAATTAGGTTATGGCAGCCCACGGTGCAGGGGAGGGGACCGTCAGGTGATGTTTAAGTAGTTTACATGGACTGAATGAATCCCATATGGTTCCATTTAAATTGGCCACCGCACTGCCAGGCATATGACATTGGCAACTTAAACTCGACAGAGAAACCTCTAAGAAGAAGATTAATGCATTTCTCATTCTCTGTGTCACAATTATTCAATTTAAAAAAACAGGAAAATATCAAAAATCTTTTTATGAAATGGCTGTACCAGTTTTACCTTCTATAGTGTAAATGCAGTATGGCTTTTGGTGCATTTAAATTAATTTTATGAGGAGTCCCAATCAGCTGATGAGTAGTTTTAGAATTGTTCCTATAATTGTCAACCTGGAGAGCTCTTCACTATTTTATTCATACTTCACTGAAAATTAAAGTTCAATTTTATGCCTAATTTTATACATAACGTGTTGTAAAACATCACCATTTGGGTGATGTGTGTATATGTGTATTTTCCTTCCAATAGGATATATATGTGTATTTTCTATTTATAACTAGCTGACACAGGACCATTCTCATAATCCCATTTGATTTTTGTATTTGTCAGTAGATATAACAATCTCCCTTTGGTTCAGATTGAAAAAACGGAAAATGATGATGATGATGATGATGATGATTGTTGACTGTGCTGATAATTCTTTGTATACCATTATTTTAGCTTTAAACTATTTTAAGTGTGGTCCAGTACAAAAGCTGCTGAAGTCAGATACCCCAGTCTCTATGCTGTGATTATTATGTATTACATGCCTGTATCAAAATATCTCATGTACCCTATAAATACATACAACTACTACATACCCACAAAAATTAAAAATTAAAAAGGAAAATAAACCAGAAAAAAGTCAGATTTTTAAAAAAATTTACATTTCATTATATTTAGAAAACTTAGCTTTATGGGGTTTTAGAGAACATGGTTTTTCTTCCATGTACCTTCCTGTTTATTTTTTATGATGCTCAAAGTTGCTAAGTTTCCACATATTTTAGTAAGAATTAGCAATGCCCTGAATTCCATAGCTTTCATAAAGAATTGCCTGTGTACCATCTCATCACCACCTCTTTCCTATTACAGGAAAGCAATAAGAAGATATTCTGTAGTTAATTTAGATTGCTTGCCAAAATAGTTTTAAACTGATTTGTAATTTTTCCTAAACCAGAATGAGGAATTGTATAAAGTATTAATATATCTGAAATTGTCACACTATGTTTCAGATGCTTAGGAAATGTAGAGAAATTATTGTAAAATACAGTTTAGAAAAGATGTTGTAACAAGACGAGGACAGAAGTCTGTGAAGTGTTGTGAGGAGGGCCCAGGGAAGCAGGAGGGAGGTGGGGAGACCACAGGATGACCTGGAGCCAAAGAAGAAGGGCCCAGGTCCCAGGGTCTCTACAGCACTGCCAGCCTTCCAGCCATAGTTTTTCTCAATCTTCCTGTCATATCCCTCAAGGAAGTAAGTGGACATTGTAAAGAGCGAGTAATTATAGCACAGCAAAAATCAAAAGTCATGATTCTGGAAAGCATTATCAGTAAAAAATGGAGAAATAGTTGACATCTCTTCATGTTTCCTCTAGAAATTTCTGATTATGTATGTATACTCTTCCACTCTAATATCCAAACAACTATCTTACCTCTTTATGCAAAGAAACATGAAAGAATGAAAAGGTTAATCACAAGTGTATGATTAATTTTGTATATATAATTTTGCAAATTAATAGATTTTAATGTGTTCAATAAATGTATGTAAATACACAACATGTATGTATATATGTGTGTATGTGTGTGTATGTACTATGTACTAAATATATACTATATGTATGTGTGTATGTGTGTGTGTGTGTGTATATATATATATATATAATTTAGAGAGAGTCAGTGTGTACTTAATAGTCAAATCCAAATTTCAAGAACTTTATATTTTATATAATGGCACCAGTTTTCCTGAAGCTGAATGTGTGTGTGTGTGTGTGTGTATTCAGTTGCAGGAATATATACATATATACGGTCAGTGTGAGTGTGTGTATATATGTATAATACACACACATATATGTCAGTACATATGTGGTCAGTGTGTGTGCATATAAACACATATATGTCAGTACATATACACATATACGTATATGTCAGTATATACTGACTATATAACTATACTGACTATATATAGTCAGTCATATATACTGACTATAGTCATAGTCATATACTGACTATATATGTCAGTATATACATACATATATATACTGAAATATATATGTATGTATACTGACTTATATAGGTATAGTCAGATTGTGTATATTCAGCTGCAGGAAAAATGGTGCCATTATATAAAATATGAAATTCTTGAAATTTGGATTTGACTATTAAACCTGACTTTGTTGTCATTAAGTTTACATTGATATTTCCTGGAATTGCACATTGCTAAATTTTTCTGCAGAACCAAGATTTCTAAAATATGATGGGGCATTTGATACAAGAAAAGGCAAATAAAGAAAAAGTAGAGCTCCATTTGTCATTCTTTTTAAGTGTCTCCTTAAGAAAACTATGTGATCCAAAGTTATTTAGACAAAAGCTTAAGAAATAAAACACTTAGTAACTCATGCTAGTACTTGATTATTCTTTTGCTTATCAAGTTTTCTTCTTTTTATGATTATTATACCTTTAATTGCAAGCATTCGTTGGATTGGCTCAGTAGCATTTTATGTAAGACAACTTTCCGTTTTAATAAGTACATACTCTCCTTCGTTAATGTGAAATAGAAGTGCAGGAATAGGGATGAAATGGATAATTTTGCTAGAAGCAAATTGAAACTGGCTAGGCAAAAGCATGTATGTATTTTGCCCTCTTTTTCTGTTTCTAGAAAGCGCTTGCATTAACTCTCATTCTCAGCCAGAAGCGTTAGTTTATTAATGATTCAGAAGGGCTTTCTTTATATATTGAAAACCATGAACTCTCATGTGCAGAGTACAATCAGTGAGCAAGCCCATGGGTTTGAATGGAAATTAACATTGGTGTATGGGAATGAATTTCATAGACAAGGATAATTTAGAAACCTATGTGATAAACTGCAAACACAGAGCAAATGGAAACATACTGGATCTTTTCCCTCCACTCCTCGAATTACTCCACTATTCAGATGTCCTTCCATGTGAGCATGCTTTCTTGGCACACTGACTAGGTTCAGTGATTAAGAGGCAGAGAAAATAAGTACTGAATATTTTTAATACAAAATGAATAGCTCAGGATATTTGTAAGGGCTTTTCAATATCAAGATATTTATTTCCCACATTAGAAAGTATAACTCCTAATGAAAACTTAGCACCATAGTTTAAAATCATGTTAATAAATAAAAGCAAAATTCTTACATTGGGGAAATGACCCACAAATGGTTTGTTATAGTATGCGATCTTTAACTACTTGAAATTTCCACTATTCTGCACAGTGCAATATCCCAAAACAGAATAGGATGTGAGATTTCATTGTTTTGTATGAGGAATCTAGAGGAAAGAAATTGATAAAAATGTATGCAATAATTTAAAAATATAAAGAGTATCAATCTCTGATAGAATAATGTAAATGTAGCAAATATTTAAGATAACTAATCTAATAAGAATTAAATTCCCCTACATTTTTCTTCTCCCCTCCCCTCCCCTCCCTTTTCCCCTTCTTTCCCCTTCTTTCTCCTTTCCCCCTTTCACCCTTTTTCCCTTTTCCCCTTTTTCCCTTTTTCCCTTTCCCTGAATAGCTGGGATTACCCTTGTCCCAAGTAGCTGAGATTACAAGCACCCACCACCAGGCCCGGCTGATTTTTATATCTTCTGGTAGGAATGGGGTTTCACCATGTTTACCAGGCTGGTCTCCAGCTGCTGGCCTCAGGGTATTCGCCCACCTTGGCCTTCCAAAGTGCTGGGATTACAGGTGTGAGCCACCCCGCCTGGTCCCCATTTTTCATAAAATCAAAATTCTTGCATATTCCCCTCCTTAGTTTATAGGTCAGAAGCTACACTAAGCTTCCCAATGTGCCTAGGTGTTAGATGTGCCAAGTTACATATACAACAAAGGGCCTGAAAAGTAGAACATTAATACAACAGAAAATATTTTGCCTGAGGATATTGTTTACTAAATTTTTTATCTGTGCCTTTTAATAGTTCTTAGAACTAGTAAGTCCAATGGCATTCTATTTTTATGCTTTTTTTCCTCAGATTTGTAGCATATGACAATGTGAATATGTTACAAATGTTGAATGATTCAGCTGACTACAGGCCAAACAAAATAGCATCAAGTTATCTATAGCAAAATGTGTTTCGGTTGAAGAAATATGTAGATTTTAAAGAAATTAATCTTATTTACTTACGCAAAGAGTATGCTTCAGCAGCATATGTAACTTTAATTAAAATTCATCTAAAATAGGTTGTTAGTACTATGACAGGAAGTGGCATTCAAACAAACAAAATATTCATAAGGATGTTAATATAGATTAGACATGAGAACAAGAAATATTTGGCTGGTCTGATTCTCTTGGGTCACTTTAAAAATTATTTTTAAAATTTTTGAAATTGAGGCATAACTTAAAATACAATTAAATGCAAAAAGTCTGCCATTTGGTTAATATTTACAGATGTATATGCCTGTATTACCAGAGCCCAGATCAAGTTACAGATCATTTCATCACCCCCTTACCATTTGTTAATACTTTTTATTGATTAGGCACCTCCTACCTATCACTGTTCTACTTTCTGTCATATTATTTAGGTTGGCTTGTGCTTTTGAACTTACAAAAAGTCATACAGTACCAGAATCATACAGAAGCTTTTGTATCCAGCTCCCTTTAGTGAGCATAAGGTTTCTGAGATCCATCCATGTCGTTGCGTGGATTTGTGGCACATTTCCTTCTATTGCTGAGTAGATTTCATTTGTGCTGTTTGTTTATCCATTCTTTTTAAAATGGACACTTGTGGCTTGTTTCCAGTATGGATCTATTATGAATAAATTTCTACAAACATTCTTTTACGTCACTTTTGGGAGTGGAATTTCAGTATGTGAAACTCTAAAGAAACTGTCAAACTATTTTCAAAAGCCCTCGAACATGTGATACTCCCATTGGCAATGTGTGTCAATTCCAGTTGCTTCTTATCCTGGTCAACATTTGGTATTAAAATCATTAACCATTGGAGAAATATAAGTTAATATCATAGAGAGATAGTATGTTCTCTAGGATGGCTAAAATTAAAGAATGACAGCACCTGTGAACTATATTACTCATGGCACCACAAACAACAACATGAGTTTCAGCATATTTGTATCTGTCTCCTTTGCCCCTGAGGCCCACAGGGGCAATGCAATAGGGCACGTATGAATATTACACTCATAGCAGACTTGTATTGCAGCTGAGAAATAATGAGCTTGGGGAATCTACTGCAGTTATAGCAAGTAGTAAGTGAGAAAGCTCTTTGTGTGGAAGAAAATGTAACCTCACCTCTCAAGCTTACCAGCTGCATAAACAACCATGAAAAAAGGGTCCATAAAAGAGCTTTTAGGCCTTTGTAGTCTTAGCACACCCAACAAAACATGTAGGAGTGCAAGCTGCTTAAAGTGGACTGTCTCTCCATACATTATTGTGTATGGATAACATGATCCTATATGGAGATCTTCTAAGTAATCTAGAAATCTAAAAGACACCAACTAATAAGTGAATTTTAGCAAGTTAACAGGATACAAGGTTAATATACAAAAATCAGTTCTTTTTTTATGTAGTAGTAACAATCTCATTATCAAATTAAGAAAAGAATTTCATTCACAATAGCATTAAAAAATAAAATACTTAAATGTAGATCTTACAAAAGGTGTGCAGGACCTGTTCATGGAACACTATAAAACATAGCTATTAGAAAATAAAGAAGACTCAAATAAATTGAGAGACACACTATGTTTATAGATTGGAAGAAACTGGAATTGTCCTAATTGTAATAATCCTAATTGTCATACTTTGTTGGTGGGAATGTAAATGGTGCCACCACCTTGGAGAATAGTTTGGCAGTTTCTTAAAGAGTAAAAGCATGTACTTACCATATAACCCAGCAATTCCACTCCAAAAAATATATGTCCACTCTAAGACTTAAATGTTCATAGCAGCTGCGCACAGCGGCTCACACCTGTGATGCCGCCAGTTTGAGAGGGCGAGGTGGGTGGATTACTTGAGGTCAGGAGTTCGAGACCAGCCTGGCCAACATGGCGAAACCCCATGTCCACTAAAAATACAAAAATTAGCTGGACGTGGTGGTGCATGCCAGGAATCCCAGCTACTCGGGTAGCTGAGGCAGGAGAATCGCTTGAACCTGGGAGGTGGAGGTTGCAGTGAGCTGAGATTGCATTGAATCTTGACCTGGGCAACAGAGCGAGACTCCGCCTGTTGTAAAATGTAAAAAAAAAATGTAAATGCAAAAATGTAAAAAATGTAAAAAAAAATTTATATATATATATATTCATAGCAACATTATTCGTAGTAGATGATATGGTTTGGCTGTGTCCCCACTCAGATCTCATCTTGAATTGTAGCTCTCATAATTCCCAGGTGTTGTGGGAGGGACCCAGTGGGAGATAACTGAATCATGGGGGTGGTTTCCCCCATACTGTTCTCGTAGTTGAGAATCAATCTCACAAGGTCTGATGGTTTTAAAAGGGGGAACCCCTTTTGCTTGATAGTCATTCTCTCTTGTTTGCTGCCATGTAAAATATGCTTTTCACCTTCTGCCATGATTGTGAGGCCTCCTCAGCCACATGGAAATGTGAATCCATTAAACCTTTTTTCTTTATGAATTACCCAGTCTCAGATATGTCTTCATCAGCAGTGTGAAAATGGGCTAATACAGTAGACAAAAACTGCAAACAACTCAAATGTCCATCAGCCTCTGAATGGATAACCACAATGTGGCATATTCATTGAACTGGTTGCTATTTAGTAATAAAATTAAAGCTACTGATAGGCCATGATTTCTTTATGTACTTAATTGTTCCTTAATGTTACCAATTACTCTTAATGAGGAATGCCGTCCCACTCCTTTCTAGGATTTTCCCATCACACTCTCTTT
Organism: Gorilla gorilla gorilla; assembly: GCF_029281585.2. Taxonomy (NCBI): domain Eukaryota; kingdom Metazoa; phylum Chordata; class Mammalia; order Primates; family Hominidae; genus Gorilla; species Gorilla gorilla. The sequence continues at coordinate 33,395,434 of NC_073236.2, read as the reverse complement.
TTGCATTCTTCCTTCTAAAAATGTTGTCCTTTCACTTTTTTCCTGTTCAAAAAAATCCAGTGATACATGTGACAGCTCAGCTGTCATGCAATTCTTGGCAAGAAAGGTGAGGTTGAATAGGAAACTTCCTGTTTACCAGAGGCAACTGGAATCACTCAAGAATAAAGGGACACTGTATTCACCATCATATTGCCAGCTTCTGCTCCGGAGAGATGAAGTACATGTCTTTAATATATTCTTCCTGATAAGTACATTTTAAAAGGCACTTTATATATAAAATAAACATAAGAATGAAAAAATGTAGGGAAGACAGACCATCTAGGAACCTGAGGAATTGAGGAAATTATAGAGATAGAAAACAAATTAGTGGTTGCTATGTATAACTGTAAAGGGTACAAATGAGGAGGATTGTTGTGGTAGTGAAGTCATTCTCTTTCTTGGTTGTGGTGCGGGTTACGGACCCTAAACGTGTCATACAACTGGATAGACACATCATTTCCTGGTTTTGATATTGTACTGTAATTTTATAAGATGTAACCATTGGTAGAAACTAGGTGAAGAGTACACATCACTTCTCTGTACTATCTTTGCCAATTCATGTGAAGCTGTATTTCAAAATAATTTTTTTCTTAAATAACATTTAAATTCTGACTGGCAGTTTAATTTGTGCTTCAAAACTGATTCAAAAGGACTATGACCAATGATGAAAATGGTAAATTACAACAGTTGGTCCTATAACCAACTCTCCTACATTAGTTATTAAAGTCAGTGTTAAGGGAGGCATTCCAGAACTTCTGTAGGACGTGGTGCAGATTCACATATTTTCTTTCACATTAATTTTTGCCAACTGGATTTTTTTAGGTTGTCATATTTTTTCCAAAGAATTCAGTGGGACAAACGTTAGCAGAATTCTGATGCCCCACATTGTCCCTGATGTGTGCTTGCCTCTAAAAAAAATTCCTCTGTTAATAGCAACTTAAAATAAACATTATTGTAATGTTTAGAGGACATTCCTTTTGCATCATATTTTGATAGTGTCCTATTACATGCAATAATAAATGCATGTCTCTTTTCATACGAGGCTTTCAACAGCAATTTCATAAACTATAATTAGTTTAACTACATAATATCCTTAGGAAAAATGTAAATATTACCATCTCTTTTTTTTAGGGGGTGGGCTAGGGGATTTTGGTTGACTGAGCAATCAATCACATACAGATGGATAATTTGGTATTCACTAAAATATTCACTTCTCAGCATTTCACTCTAGTGTTTCCTTGCATGATATCAATTGTCATTTAATAAGAAAGACAAATACACGTGTTTAATCACTCCCTGAAGAAAGTAAACACACTATCTGTGGGAAATGGAACACAATGAGAGGCGTGCAGTCAGCCTCAGGGTGCCCTGACTCCATTCCAGCCCTCTCCTCATATGCCCCATTTGCACGTCACCCATCACTTTTGCCTAATTGTTTCTACTCACCAAGTGAAGATAATGGCTTCTTTGCCTGCTCAAGTGATAATTTGAGATTATATGTCTCATCAGATAATTTATTGGATGTATGAAAAAATGCACAATGATGGTTTTATTGAATTATGCAGTTAGTTACCAAGATGAATGGAACTACACCTACCCAAAAATCAAGATGTGGTGGAGAGAACGGAGGTTATAGGCTGAGTCATTTAACCTTTAGGGCTCTTTCTGATATTTTCTGTGAGGGCCAAATAGAGTTCTCAGTGGAGTGCATGTGAGTTTCTGCCAATGGCCAGTGGAGCAAGTGCCTGCAAGAGGGAACACTCCCCCAACTTCTGGGGCGATGAAGGATTTCTCCCTGTCCCACCAGCCTGCACAGTAGGTTTCACCATTTTGTTAACTATTCCAGCTGAACTTTTCTTACTGACCTCTGGTTTCATCTATCTAAGGTGAGCTCCTGCTCACATCTCTCCCTGCGAGGTTCATATCTCTTTAGATTTTAGGCCAGGTGGTGGTTCTGCAAGCTCAATTCTCCAATGCATTTGTAAAAGATCATGAACTTGAAGTTTGTTGTAAGGGTGGAAATGAGGCTCCTTATAGCTTTCTACTTCCTGGGGCAGAAGCCAGAAGTTCCAGCCCATAGATTTTGATAAGTTGCATTTTCATTTTCATTCAGCTTGAAATACTTGCTAATTTCCCTTTTAGTTTCTTCTTTGATTCATTGATTATGAAGTATGTGTTATTAGTTTCCTAATATTCCTGGATTTTTCAGAGAAGTTGCTATTGTTGGTTTCTTATTTTAATCTATTGTATATCACAAAGATATACTTTACATGACTTAAATGATTTTAACTTTGTTGAAACTTGTTTAATGACTCATTTAATGGTCTATTTTGGTAAAAGTTCCAAATGAACTTGAAAAAGAATACATGTTCTTCTGTTAGGTGAAACATTCCATAAATATCAATGAATCATACAGGTTGATAGTGATAATTAATACTTCTGAATCCCTATTTTCTGTCTTCCTGTGCAATCAGTTACCGAGACGGGGTGCTAGAATCTCCTACTGTCATTGTGGATTTATCTATTTCATTCAATTTTATTAGGTTTCATTTCATGTATTTTGAAGCTCTGTTATTAAGTGTTTGCATGTTTAGGATTATGTCCTCTGATGAAAGAACATCTTAATCATTACGAAATAATTTTCTTTACCTTTTATAATAATTTTTGCACTGAAATCTACTTTGTTTAATATAGCCAATCCAGCTTTTTAAAAAACTATTATTAGCATAATATATATTTTTCCATGTGTTTACACTTAGGCTATTTGAGCCTTTTTTATTTAAAGTGTGTTTCTTGTAGGCAACATATAGTTGGATCTTTCTTTCTCATCTAATCTGACCATCATTGCCATTTAATAGGAGTGTTTGTACTACTTGCCTTTAATATGATTGTTTATATGATTAATTTTAAGTCTAACATCTACTATTTGTTTTTTGTTTATTCTTTGTCCATTTTCAAAGCTACTAGGGAGTGTAGATGCATTTTGTAAGAGAATACATTTTATAAATTGTTATATACACTCTGAGATTTTAACCATAATTGCAGTACTTTTTTTATGAACAGATTTTTAGTAGGCTGAATATTCTTTCTGCTTCAACCTGCTAAGATTGAAGGAAATACTGCTGAAATAGAACATGTACACAAAGACAGATTCTGAGGGAGGGTTTCTGTATTTTTTACTTTAAAACAGCATAGTTGAAAAAGACTGTAGTACCTGATTCTATATCTGTGTAGTTAGCCCTTTTTTTCTAAATGAAATTAGATCTTAGGTAAATGTTTAAATTCCCCTCAGCAAAAAGGCAGACCTACTGACAAAAAGCATGGCTGTTTAAAGCCTATAAATCTCAGAAGTGGAGTGAGGGAGTTTATTTAAAGCCAGCTTCACTCCTTTTCCCTATAAATTACATATAATCACACTGGAGTGTAGGAGCTGTGACAGTCCCTACCTCACATCTCACTTCCCACCTCCTGCTCACCCCAGGTAATACCTGAAATTTTTAATGTGAATTAAAATGCAATTAGATGAGGAAAGAAACAAACAAATATATCTGGATAAAATCACATTTGAAACAATTTGTTATCTTAGTGGGAAGTGTCTCGTGGGGACAAGGTTGACTTAACTGTGTGTTTGCTTGGTATATAGAAGTCCCTAATACTGGCTGGCTTTGAACATTTACTTTGTTTACTTATATTTTGTGCCCTCAACATCAAATTTAGTTAAGGAAGGTATAAGATTATGGTGATATGATGATAATCGTAATGATGATGATGATGATTTACCTGTGCATTATTTCCCCTGTAAGCAAAGTCAATACATACTCTGTGACAGTGCTGTCACTTATGACTAGATACTATAGTCATGGGAAGTTTTATTGTTGTTAGAAACAATTAAGGCTCCAGCTGTAGGGTTTCTACTTTTCTTTCACAGAGCCGCCTGCCCCAGATAGTGAAATGTAACTTTGACCTGATGTAAATGCAGAATTATAACAAACAGATATAACTGTACAAAATAGAGACATAATCATGCCAGATTATTTATAACCAAAAAGTACTAAGTGATTGACAAATCATGTGACTATATTCATGGACAGGGATAAAAATGAAACATAAGCTGATTTTAAAAATAATATCTTTCCATGTGTTTTAATTAGTGATTTTATTTTCTCATCTGTAAGGTAGATACGATAAAGACAACCCACTGAATGCTTTTAGAAATAAAAAATGATAATATGCTTGAAAATATCTGGTCGAATTCTCAGCATACAATATATGCTTCACAGTTTCTCACTTCCCCCTTTTCCCTTGTTTTCCATTACAAAATAAGTGGCAAAACTTTAATAATTTCCTCAGAACTTGAAAACTTAAAAGTGGATAAAACGGTACATAAGATAAATCCTATGTTGTGTGAACATTTAGGGACAAAACAGTTTGCGCAGCTCAGCATCTTCACTGTGGTACCAATATCAGCCTTTATAAAAACGAATTACCCTTTAAAAAATAACATCTGCTGTTCCTCAAGCCATATAAAGTGTAAGAGAAAGTTTCAGTTGCTCAGCATATTTTAATCTCATTCCAGTAATGGAACATGTGTGTCAGAACCTATATTATGAATGGAGGGGATGAGTTTTCATAATTCATAGGATCTGTGGGGTAGAATTGTGACACTTTATTTAACTCAGGTGCAATGTCTTGTCAGAGGCAGGGAAAGGAGGAGGGTGAAGTGGAGAAGAAACATTTGTTATGGGGGAGAGGCTGAGCTTAGAGGACATAACTGCTTCCCCTGTTTTGTGTACAAAGTTTTGTTGACCATAGACTAGAAGGGACTATGAAAAGACACTTCCAGGTTGAAAAGTAGTCAGCACATGTATAATCTTGACTTAACAAATAGAAGACTTTCATTTGTTTTAATTCAAAGACAACAAAAATTGAGTATAACATCACATTTGAATAATAATTTAGTTACAAAGTGCTGTAGTTTCAGTTATCCCATCGTCTTCCTTGCAGTCTTGTGAGGTGATTTATATGACTGTTAATCCCCCCACTCCCAACTTTATGCTTTTCTTTTTTAAACAAAGGACATTTTTGTCTCAGAGAGGCTGAGTGACTGGACAATTACCACACTCTAGTTGGGGGTGGAGTCAGCCCACCTCCTTTCTCTTTCTGTTACCCGTAGTGGCCTTCTATACCAACCATCAAAGCTGCCTTTAACAAAGGCACACAGACTAGTGCTATCCAGCAGTGCACAGGTCAGTCACGCTGTGTTTCCCACCATTTCCACTCAGCGTTTAATTAAATTGTGTGCACAGCAGCTTACCCTTAAAACGCATCTGGGATTGCAGATTTCCTGAGGCTACAACATCCTGATGAAATTCTTTGGTAATGCCAGAATTTCATTACTTTATCAGTAATGGCTGAAAATACAGCTTATTTGCATTTGAGTACTACTTCATCAAAGGTAAAATCACGTTACTGAAATGTGTCATCTGTTAGCAGGAGTGCAACCATGAACACCAACAAACTAACAAACTGTGAGGGATGCCGAGAAGAGGGATGGCCAGCGGCTCCCGCTTCATCTAATGAAAACACACCATCCAGGGTAGCACACCAGAACCGTGTCGACTCATTTTCCTCCTTGTGCTTCTCCACATGTGTTCTCATAGTAATTAACTTTTCTAAACCTGGAATGAGAGGGAGTGAAAACACCAAAGAAAGGTTATGAAATACAAGCTGAAGAGGATGCCCTTCATGCTGACTAACCAAGATGAGGGGAAGAACCAAAAATATTGAATAGTTCCTCAGAAGTTTCAGCTCTGTGTATAAAATTCCCAATGTGCAACATCCAGCCTAAGATGATGGGTTGGCTGTTAGCATCTCCTTCACCTTCTGCCAACTCTTTTAAAACAACCATAAAATAGGCTGGGCCCAGTGGCTCATGCCTGTAATCCCAGCACTTTGGGAGGCCGAGGTGGGCAAATCACGAGGTCAGGAGACCGAGACCATCCTGGCCAACATGGTGAAACCCCGTCTCTACTAAAAACACAAAAATTAGCTGGGCGTGGTGGCACGTACCTGTAATCCCGGCTACTTGGGTGGCTGAGGCAGGAGAATTGCTTGAACCAGGGAGTTGGAGGTTGCAGTGAGCAGAGATCTCGCCACTGCACTCCAGGCTGGTGACAGAGTGAGACTGCATCTCAGAAAAAAAAAAAAAAAAACATAAAATAGTAATAAGAAAAACTGAAAAGGATACACAGTTTCAGTAGTGTTGTGCCTAGGACTATTGGTTGCTAGTTAGACCAACCCCAAAAGGATCTCCCACCAATTAAAGTTTACATAGGCTTAGGAGAGAAGAGTAGATCTGGTAGAGTTGACAGGAAGGGCCGGTAGAGAAAACCCCATTGGCACTGCACCCTCAGCTTTCCGAAACCCAGGCCTTGCCTGACCAGGAGTAGGAGAGGTTGCCCTGCTGCATGGGGGCTGCTGCCTTAGGTAGCCAGACCTGCTCACTCCCAAACGTCTTTACATCTTTGTTACATTTATTGGAGAAACACCACATCCCACGATTATCATCAAAATAATATAATAGAAATATTTAGTTGCACAGGTTCTGGATCCAAAGCTTGTGGGCCCCTTGCTAGATGCATAAACATAGGTGAGCTGCCCTCCATCCATATGGAGGGTAGTAATGAGGCCTTGTCTTTTAAAGGTATGTTAGGAATTAAATGCAAAATTTATTTAAAGGGAACTCTTTGCCTGACCTAGAGTTCTCAAATGCTCGATAAGTGTTCATTGTTAAATTGAGTGATTATGGAAGTGGGTAGGTGGAATTCTGTTACATCCTGAAAAGTTAAGTTGGAAGGAGGAATGAGCAGAGAGAAGAAACTGTGGAAGTAGTTCCTACTGAGGGCTAAAGAAATCTGTGCACTGTCTCTGGCAGGGGCTCACATAAATATTGCTGTAAATCATCCAAGAATAAATCTTGCCCGATCTAGGAAACCACGTTGCATGAGTGGAGGATGCCCCTGGTCTATAGCAGAACATTTAACTTTGAACAAGAGCTGTGTCCACCTCCTAGCTGTCTGGATTAAGAAAATATATGGAGTATTTTAGTGTCAATCAGATGCACAGTGTTGGTTATCAGTAATTTTCCATCTTGTCTACTAGATCAAATTCCTGACTCTTCAATTCAAAACATGGAACAATAAAAAGCAAAACAAACAAATTTTATCTATATATATATGTCTGTGTACATACTATATATATAATATAAACTTTAGAGGTGCTTATCGTACATTCAGAAAAGGAGACTGTCGGGTATTGAAGAAGATGCGTGCAGAGCAGAAAATTTTCCTTGTCCAATTGATTGTCCTTGTCCAAGGTGGATGAGCGCTGTGTGAGGCTTGCCCCAGTTTCCCTGCAGTACTGCCAGAGAGAGCAGAGTGCACCAGAACCTGCTTAGGACTCACCTTGACCATTTGCTACTCCGTACCTTTTGGTATTTTTTTACCGGTATCTCCTCCACACCCCAGTTCCTCGTAACCATCACTCTCCTCTGTACTTCTGTGAATTCAACTTTTTAAAATTGCACATGTAAGTGGGATTGCCTCACAAAGCACTCTATGTTTTAACTCTTCTTTTACATCCATTTCTCCTATGAGACTGTAAGCACTTTGAGTGCAAGGTCAATATATTAACTGTCTTTGTTTTATCAATGCTTAATGCTGTACTTGCTACTACTGGAATTTAGTCTCTTATGTTGGCAAAGGGCAAATCTTGCACAAGGGCTATGAAATAACGCTAGTTCCAAAAGTTGACAGGAATGCTCTAGTGGCCATCTGCATTAAACAAACATTTTCTGCAGTCAGTAGGACACCTGCCTTCTAGAATGTCAGGGGTCATCTAGCTAAATGTGAACACAATTTAGGGTTCATCCAGTCACATGTAATTCTTCTATTTTTTCTATTGTAAATTGATTTTCTTAATATATATTCATAATTTTATAGTTTTCTAATCTAGTAACAGCTATGTTAAATAACTTCCTCCTCTACCATTTTTATACTTTTTCTGTTTCAAAAAAGGAGCTGGTGGCTAGACCCCACTTGTGTCAAATAAATACCAATGGCTGCAAATTGACCTTGGAGAGAGAATGGAGGTCACTGCTGTCGCCACCCAAGAAGGATATGGGAGCTCTGACTGGGTGACCAGCTACCTCCTGATGTTCAGTGATGGTGGGAGAAACTGGAAGCAGTATCGCCGAGAAGAAAGCATCTGGGTATGTTTCTAATAATAATAATTGCTACCTATTGCTGCAAACGTATTAGAAAAACAGAATTTTAAGAATTACTTTGAAAAAAATGTTCTAAGTGAAAGTAAGATACCGATTTCATTGAAAGCATTGAAAGACAATCTTATCTTATACCATTAAATAGTGTGGAAGTTAAAAAATAATACAAATCATATATAACTTATTTTTTCTTGGTTTGCTTAATAAAGTAATTTAACATTGCCTCTGCAGTATTTTAGAGTGGTAGATTGAATTCATTTATTTTCTCTGATTTGATCTGATATTTTTGAAAGACACTGAAATTTCAAAATGTAATAAATGAGCAGTTTCTGTATGTATGACAAGTATAGGAACACAGACTTTGAACTTGAAGAATCGTGTGTCCTTTGTTAAGCGGCCAGATTTAGTTTTTCTTTTCTTTTTTTTTTTTTTGAGACAGAGTTTCGCTGTTATTGCCCAGGCTAGAGTGCAGTGTCATGATCTTGACTCACTGCAGCCTCTGCCTCCCAGGTTCAAGCAATTCTTCTGCGTCAGCCTCCTGAGTAGCTGGGACTACAGGTGTGCGCCACCACACTTGGCTAATTTTTTTTTTTTTGTATTTTTAGTAGAGACAGGGTTTCGCCATTTTGGCCAGGCTGGTCTCGAACTCCTCACCTCAGGTCATCCACCCATCTTGGCCTCCCAAAGTGCTGGGATTACAGGAGTGAGCCACCACGCCTGGCCAGATTTAGTTTTTCATAGACTACAGATCTCTGTGAGATTCTCTGAATCTGTAAATATCCTCCTAAAAGTGACATTATTTCTGTTTCTGATTATATGTCAGTGCCTCTTTGCGGGGGTAATCACTTTTTGTTTAACTTTTGCAGCTGCTTGGGAGGCTGAGGTAGGAGAATCGCTTGAACCCAGGAGGCAGAGGTTGCAGTGAGCGGAGATCGCACCATTGCACTCCAGCCTGGGCAAAAAAGAGAGAAACTCTGTCTCAAAAATAATAATAATAATAATAATAATAATAATAATAAATGTTTATTACATAGTGTTTGAAAGTAACCTGTATCTGTTTAAAATCTTGCTCTGCATTGATTAATAATGTTTAAAATGTTGTGGACAGTTTCCCTATAAAAGAGATGCTGTAAGAGAAGACTCATATAGAGTCTGCATTGTATTTGTAATTTGGCTCTTTCTTCCTCCTAAAAAAAAATACATCAATGACAGAGGTACCGTCAGCATTTTTGTTATCAAGTTAAGCAGTTCAGAGGGAAGCCATAGCCAAGGCAACGCCATTTGTCAATTTTGCTTACTCTGAAAGGTTACTAGCCTGAGGGGAAAGAGCGTAAAGGTTAAGGTTCTTACTAATCCAGAACACTTAAAATGACAGATGTCAACTCTCATGATCTTACCTTGTGTAAGAACGTGTTGAGCTTCACTGGAACAAGTGATTTACTTTCCTGGTGCCCCCTCACAGTGTGAGCTTCCTTTCAAAGTCACTGTGCCTGCCTTTCATCCCTGCATCTCTATTCTGGGTTGACTTGTGGTTTCCCAAAAACATATGTTGGAATCCTAACCCCCAATACCTCAGAATGTGACCTTAATTGGATATAAGGTTTTTACTGAGGTAATCAAGTTAAAATGTAGTCAGGAGGGTTGACCCTAATCTAATATGACTGGTGTCCTCATCAAGAAGGACCTTTGGACCCAGAGACAGATGTACACACAGGGAACACAGTGCAAGGACACACAGGGAAGCAGCCCTGTGAGGAGGGAGGATTGGAATAATGCATGGACAAGCCACAGAACACCGGAGGCACCAGCAGCTAGATGGGCATGGAACAGATCCCTCCCTAGAGCCTCCGGAGGCAGCATGGCCGGCAGACACCTTGATCTTGGACGTGTGGCCTCCATCACTTTAGCTACCTAGTTTGTGGCACTTTGTTACCGCAGTTCTGGAAAACTAACTCAGCCTCTAAAGCCTAACTGTGCCTAGCAGGACTAGGATGTCAGGAAATGTTTCCTGAATGAATAAGGGAAATTCATCCTCTCCCAGGATGCCTTTTTTGAACAACCACACTGAAAATGATCCTTCTTGACTCTGCACATCTCTAGGACTTGTTTTGGACTAAAGCAATGAAATGTAGTGCTATGAGGGTTCAGGACTCAGCCTTCCACCGTTTTGAGCTAAAAGGTTTTTGGGGATAGGGCTTTATCATTGCATCTCCTTCATCCTCCATCACTGTGACTGGCAAATTGTAACCATTTAATAGCTTCATTTCCTACTCTGTGACCAACTATACAGAATTTGCATGGTGAAAAAAATGTTAATGCTACTGAAGAGAGAACCCACAAAACAAACCAGAGATGGTTCTTGTGAGTGTTCAGTTCACAGACCCGAAGAGACTTGAGAATGACAGGCCTTAGAGAAAGCGTTACCTCGTGGGTTGTTGGAAAATAATTCAGGAGGATATTTCAGAAAGCAAAAGTAATGCAAACAAAACCATGGATAATGGATGAGATACACAAAAAACAGTGAGATGTAAGATGTGAAATGGCTGTTCAGACTGAGATGGAGAGAATATGGGGAATTTGCTGAAAGTTGTAAAATTGCAAAGAGAGAGGCTGTCAAGTTTGGATTATAAAATACCTATGTAGATATTTGAGTTTCTTTTTTTTACAAAAAACTTTTACTTTTTGTGGGTGCATAGCAGGTGTACACATTTATGGGATTCATGAGATACTTTGATACAGGCATGCAGTGCATAATAATCACATCATATAAAATGGGATATCCATCCCAAGTGTTTATCCTTTGTGTTACAGACAATCCAATTATACACTTTTAGTTATTTTAAAATGTACAATTAAATTATTATTGACTATAGTCACCTTGTTGTGCTATCAAATACTAGGTCTTATTCATTCTTACTATTTTTTTGTGCCCAATAACTATCCCCACCTCCTCCCCAGCCCCCCACGCCCCTTCCCTGCCACTGGTAACCATCTTGATTCGCGTTTTTTGAACTGCTACATCAACATCTCAGGGACATATTCTTCATTTGTTTATTCATTAATCCATTCTTTTAGTAAATAAGCAAATAATTATGGTAGAGGTTAGTGATATACTCTTGGGAAATGTGAGCTGAGTCATAGTTATCATATTCTTCACTAGGCATGTCCCTTGTGTCTAGTATTTTTCCTATCAAAGCTACTTCTGTAGAAATAAAGTTCACTGACTGTCTCCTATTTATCATTTTCTTAAAAAGATGGGCTGATATTGGCTGTCCTCCAGTCTTATCATTGCTGCCTTAACAATAAATTACATCTCTTATTAGAGTTTCTGCCCTTTACCAAGGCATTAATTTTAGATATGAATGGATGATATTAAAATAACTTAAGATTTTTGATACCTAAAATATTAACACTCTTGATTAATGAAAATTATGTTTTTATAGGCTTATTATCTTTCCCAGCACATTATTATCTTTATTATTATTATCTTTTCCTGACCACAGCTACATCCCCTGCCCTCAGGGTCATCGTATTAACCTTCCTGTACCAGGAGAACAGAATGCATTTCCAGCTCTCTCCTAGGGATCCTGCTGCCTTTACTTTTATGTTAAGGACACATTAAAAATGCATTCTCCAGTCTTATATATTTCTTGTATGCTCTCCCTCTGTCTTTTTATGGCTTTGTTTTTTTTGGTCTGGTTTTACCCATTACCTATGCTAATGTTTTCTATTATTAAAGATCCACAGTTGCTTATCTGCAATTTTTAATTCTAAAAGCAAAATTATTAAAATGGTAAACCCTAAGCAGACCCAAATTTATTTAGCAGCAAAATCTGAATGTACTGACTTGGGGGCTATTTGCATTTTTTAGTTACTCTGCTTAATGTGAATATTCATATGTTTTATTGCAAAAATAGTAACATATGTGATTACCACCTAGTCACTCATATTTGGTGTATACACAGTATGACCTTTCTAATATATGAAATGAATCTGAATCTAAAGCAAATCTGATACCAAGGCTTTAGATAAGAGATTTTACAGCTGTCATATCAATCACTGACATTTGATTATCTGAATGGATTAATATATCAATCCACATTCTTACTAATTACATGCTTCACATTGACGCTTCAAGGGCTAGACTGAGTTTGTGTTGAGAAATACCCAAGAAAACTAGATGTAACTGCCAGATTTATGGAATCTTCAGAGTAGTAAAAGCTCTGTTCAAAAGAGAGAATCCCTGTTACTTACAACAGGAATACGTGAATCTTTTCTGAGTAACAGAACAAGCTTCATTATGTATTATACTTTGAGTTAACAAAATGTGTTTCAGGACACAGACTCACTTGAGGTGAATAATCTCTTCATCTGCTACATCATTTTAAAAGGTGCCATTACTCAAACAAGGTCAAAAGAATAAACAACAGAAGAGGGAAGATAAAAGATAATTTTCTGGGAGAACCATATGTGTGTGTGTGTGTGTGTGTGTGTGTGTGTGTGTATATATACATATATATATGTAGTAGTAATAGGAATGGCCTTAAAAAACCACCTGGCCTGGTAAGAACAAATGTTCTGAATCAGAAAGAGAGAAAAGATATTTAGAAATCCACCTAACCATGTCCTGGAATCATGCTGAGAGATTATACCATAACATTCTATTAACCATAGTCCCAGATTAGCAATCACTGACAAGCCATTTTCCCTCATGTCTATTTTTCACTTATTTCTGAAAGAATAAAGAATTAAATCTGTAAGGAAATATAGAACTTTTTAATTCATTGTGAAGTTTTCTTCTGGTTGGGATTAGATATATTCAGGTTATTATCCATCCCTGACATAGGTTTCAAGTTCCCCTCTGAGCACCAGACTCCATTTCCTTTCGGATGTCAAACAGTCACGTCCAAAACTAAGTTTATTATCTCCATATCCTTCCCATCACCAAACCTATTACCCCTGGGCTTCCACCTCTCAGTAAATATCACAGCATTTACCAATTGTTGGCTTGAGCCAGTATGCGTGGAGTTACCAATGACCTCCATTCCTTCACACTCCACGATCAATCCATAGGCATATCCTGTCAACTCAGTCGTTAGACAGATCATGTCAGTCACAGCTTCAGAGTATATGTGGAGTCTGACAACTTTTCCTCACCTCTGTTATTACCATGACAGCCCAGTTGCCCACCATCTCTTACCTGGACCATTGCCACAGCTTCACATCCCATCTTGCTTCTGCCTTTGCAACTGGCTTCCAATTTAAATCTATAGAATTTTATTTTCTTTAATTCTTGCTGTAAATTGCCACATATTTTATGCACCATATGAATGTAGTCATTTTCAATAAAGAACTGACCTTATTTAGATAAAAAGAAATAAGCAACTTCGACCGTATTCTCTGCTTATCTGTGGCTTCAAATATTTTGTGCTATGTTGTTCTTCTAGCTGCTCTTTAAAAATGTCAAGCAAGATCCATCCTTTGTACTAGCTATTCAGTATCTCTGAAATTTTCCCCTATAGTACAGCTTCCCTTTATCCAACACGAAGTCAGGCAGATTGTCCTTGTAAGGCAAACTAAACATTAGCAGAGGCAAGTACACACACACAACACTCAGGAAGTTAGAGAACATTCTTTAGTCACTTGAAGCAAAAGGGCTTTTCCTGGCTAGGAAGCAAAAAGAAAACATTGTTTCTAAACTTGAAGCTAATGCCATCTACCACTTATGAAGAGCTCTTTGTGCACAAGGCTGTGTGCTCTGGGTTTCCAGCACTCCCACATTTAATTCTTGCACAATTCCTGTAAGGGTTACAGTTTCCAAGAAGGTAAAGAAACAGTCTCTGGCTGTGAAAGGGCTCTTTTTCACCTTGTTTCCTAACTCCATTTCTACAATAGCAAAGGAATGAAAGACTTAGTGGTGTATTTGTCCTTATGAAACATTCTCACTTAATTCTTATATATATATATATACACACACACATACACACACATAAATGATCCTCCTGCAAAGCAAAATATATATATGTATACACATAATATAGATAAAGATATATAGATATAAAATCCATCGAAAAGCAAAGTGTAGAGAAAAAAGAAGAACACAAAATCCTGCTAGGATGTGGTGCCAATTGAATAGGAGACATTTCTTCATGTGGATTTAGAGTTGAGCAGAGTAGCCCAAGCTTTAGAAGTTTGTTTGAGATGGATCTGTGCTAGCAAGGAATGTCACATCAAGTGACACCTCTACAAACGGATCTTTCTAATACTTGTGGGCCTTCTTCACAAATTAAGGGTCAGCATGGTGTGTTGCCAACTTCACAAATTATTCAGAAGGTTTGAGTTTCAGCTGTAGGATGAAATGAGTTCAGGGGCTGGATGCAGGTGGTGGTTGAACAACAATGTGAATATATTTAATGCCACTGAACTGTACACTTAAAATGGTTAAAATGGTAGATTTTACGGGATATATATTTTACCACAATAAAAATTATTTTAAAAGGCATCCTATGAGTTAAATAGTCAATGGGCCATATTAGTAGTGCATGAGCTACACAGCCTTGTGTTACTTTTTTCCTCTCTGATTTTAATTGGGTCTGATTATTGGTAATATTGGTAATATTTGGTAATATTTGAGCAACTTGCTTTTAACCGTAGGCTTTTGAAAAAAACCATTTTTTGTGGATTCTTAAATATTGTAGTAAATGGAAATGCCCTTTTTATGGGAGCCTGTGCTGGGGCTTCACAGTCACACAGAGTTGCCTTTGAGAACAAGAATCAGTTATAAACTATGTAAAGTTGGGTGATTTAACTTCTCAAAGTTCTAGCCTTCTCATTTATAAAATGAGCATAATTGTGTGAGGAAAAATAAGATTATCCACTTAATGAGCTTAACTCTGCGCTTGGCAGATAATAAGCTCCCAGAAGACCTTTGTTGTTATATTTTTCTTCTTATCTCTGTTGCAGCACTTTTCTATTATTTAAAACTTTTTCTATCAAGCAGTATGGTCTGTTATTCTTTCATATAGTTTTGTTCACTCATACCATACTATGTCAATTTTCATAAACAAGATGGTATCTATGGATACATGTAATAGAACATGAATATGTGTATCAAACACTATAAAATTTGAATTTATATATAAGGATGCTTATAAAGTGACTCATATTGACTATATTCAAATTGATGAGTTTCTAGAAGGCAAAATAAAAATAACTAGTAGGGAAAGCAAATAGAAAATTTTGTTTGGCTCCGTCTTAGGAGTTCAAGGAGAGAGGCCTGACTAAAATTTCTATTCAGAGATACAAAAATGTTTTAATACTTACACATCACAGTATATTATCAATGCAACACCTCATAATCTCCTTTCCTGTTTCCCTCTTAATGGTGCTATGATATTCTCAAATTCTATGTATGACTTTTTTATAATTTGGTCTCAGAGAGGCTGAGTTTGGAGTTTCCTTTATTTTGTGGCAATAAAGATTTATTTATTCCTTCATTCCTGTAACCCTGAAAAAGAATTTTAGGCCCTTCTCACTAGGGTCTATCCTTATTTTCCTATGATACAAAGAGTATTTCAATTAGAGAAGAGACTAAACAAAAGGCATAAAAAATAGGAACCAAGTAAAAATTATTATTATTTGATCCTTAAGAAAATCACCTGGGCCAGCATGGTGGCTCATGCCTGTAATCCCAGCACTTTGGGAGGTTGATCACCTGATGTCAGGAGTTTGAGACCACCCTGGCCAACATGCTGAAACCCCATCTCTACTAAAAATAGAAAAAAATTAGCCAGACGTGGTGGCGGGCGCCTGTAATCTCAGCTACTCGGAAGGCTGAGTCAGGAGAATCACTTGAACCCGGGAGGCAGAGGTTGTGGTGAGCTGAGATCATGCCACTGCTCTCAGCCTGGGCAACAAGAGTGAAACTCTTGTCTCAAAAAAAAAAAAAAAAAGGATTCAACAGCTCACATTTTTTAATACTTTTTTTGGAAATTAATTTAATAATCAGAAATACCTCTCTTTGTATAAGTTATCAGTTAAAATGAAAAGAAGCAAATACTGTTTATAATAGATTTAGAAGGCATAAAATACCACTGGCAGGCAGGAGAGGGGTAAGAAATGTACAAGCTACATGGGAAAAGAAAAGGTTAAAACATTACTATGAGGTATATAAAGAGATCTGCGTAAATTCTCATTTATGGATATGAAGACTCAGTAATGTAAAGATGTTAATCCTCTCTAACTCATAATAAAATGATGTAATTCAAAATTTTACTTTGAAGAATGTTCATTCAAGAATAAACAAGGCAAGTGTACAGATGCCAGCAAGATGGTGAAATAGGACATTCGTCTGCAGAATCATCAATTTGAACCACTGTTGACATCTGAAAATACCACCGAAAGATTTCGCTAAGTGAACTTAAAGAAAATAGAAAAATAATTCAAAATAGCCAAAGCAATCCAAAGCAAAAAGAACAAAGCCAGAGGTATCAGAGGTATCACATTACCCAACTTCAAACTAAAAGGTTACAGTAACCTCAACAGTCTGGTACTGGTATTAAAACAGACACATAGAACAATGGAACAGAATAGAGAACCCAGAAATAAAGCTGCATACCTACAGCCATCTAATCTTTGACAAAGTCAACAAACATAAGCAATGGGGAAAGGACTATCTATTCAATAAATAGTGTTAAGATCACTGGTGAGCCATATGCAGAATAATGAAGCTAGAACCCTACATTTTACCATATATGAAACTGAACTCAAGGTGGATCAAATATTTAAATGTAAGACCTCAAACTGTAAGAATCCTAGAAGAAAACCTATGGAACACCATTCTGGACATTGGCCTTGGGAAAGGATTTATAAGTCCTAAAAGCAATTGCAACAAAAACAAAAATTGACAAGTGGGATCCGGTTAGACTAAAGAGCTTCTGCACAGCAAAAGAAACTATCAACAAAGTAAACAGACAACGTACAGAAAGGGAGAAAATATTTGCAAACTATGCATCCAACAAAGGTTTAATATTCAAAATTTATGAGGAACTTAAGCAATTAGGCAAGCAAAAAGCAAACAACCCCACTTAAAAATGTACAAAATATATGAACAAACATTTCTCAAAAGAAGGCATAAACATGGCCAATAAACATATGCAAAAGTGTTCCACATCACTTATCATCAGGTAAATGCAAATTAAACGCACAGTAAGATACCATCTCATACCAGTCAGAATGGCTATTACTAAAAAGTCAAAAAACAACAAATGCTGGTGAGGCTGTGGAGAAAAGGGAACACTTACATACTGTTGGTGGGAATGTAAATTAGTTCAGCAACTGTGGAAAAAAATTTGGAGATTTCTCAAAGAACTTAAAAGAGAACTACCATTCAACCTAGCAATCCCATTACTGGGTAGATATCCAAAAGAAATCTAATCATTCTACCAAAAAGACACATGTGCTTGTGTGTTCATCATGGCAGTATTCACAATAGCAAAGACATGGAATCAACCTTGGTGCTTATCAGTAGTGGATTGAATAAAGAAAATATGGTATATATATATATATATATATATATACCATGGAATACTATGCAGCCATAAAAAATAATGAAATCATGTCCTTTGTAGCACCATGGATGCAGTTGGAGGCCATTATCCCAAGTGAATTAACACAGGAACAGAAAATCAAATACTGCATGTTTGCACTTGTAAGTAGAAGCCAAACATTGATAACTCATGGATACAAGGATGGCAACAATAGACACTAGAGACTGCTGGAGGGGAAAAGGAGGGAGTGGGACAGTGGTTGAAAAACTAACTGTTTAGTTAGTACCTGGGTACTAACTAAAGTACCCAGGTGAAGGGATCATTCATACCCCAAACCTCAGCATTACACAATATACCGAGGTAACAAACCTGCGTATGTACCTCCTGAGTCTAAAATAAATGTTGGAAAAAACTAGAGATCTGGAACTGGGACTACTCTGGTTTGAATGTGTCCCTCAAAATTTATGTTATGAGGGAGTGGGTTTCTTATAAAAGGACCCTACTTTTGTCTCTCTGTCACCCATGTGATGCCTTCTGCCTTGTTATGACACAGCAATAAGGCCTTCACAGATGCCACCACCTTGATCTTGAGCATCCCAGTCTCCAGAACTGTTACAAATAAATTTCTGTTTATCTAAAAAAGGAAAAATAATTCAAAAATTAGTAAGTCATTAAATGAATAAAATGAGAAAATTAAAGATTGAATTTATACAAAAAACTAACAAATTCTGGAGCTGAGAAATGCATGAATGAAATGAAAATTGCAATAGAGAATGTCAACAGCAGAATCAATGAAGCAGAAGAAAGGCTCTGAACTCAAAGACAGTTTAGTGAAATTATACAATTGGAGAAAAAAGAATATAAAGTAATGAAGAACGCTTATGGAACTTACAGGAAAGCATCAAAAGAACAAAACTTAAAAGTATGGACACTGAAAAAGGAGAATAGAGGGACAAAGGTCTAGAAAGTTTAGTTAAAGAATCAATAGGCTGGGTGTCGTGGCTCATACCTATAATGTCAGCGCTTTGGGAGGCCGAGGTGGGAGAGTCGCTTGAGCCCAGGAGTTTGAGGTTGCAGTGAGCTATGATCATGCTATTGCACTCCAGCTTGGCTAATAGAGCAAGTTTTTATTGTAAAGAAAGAGATAGAGAGAGAGAGAGGGGAAACAGTAGCAGAAACAAGGAAGGAGGGAGGGAGCAAAGAAGAAAGGAAGACAGGAAGGAAAGAAAAAAGGCAGGCAGGAAGTCAGGCAGAAAAAGTTTTATCAATCTGGGGGAAAATTTACATTTTCATACACAGGAAGGTCAAAGGTCTCTAATCAGATTGAATCCAAGCAAGACTACACCAAGACATATTATTATCAAACTTTGAAAATTCAAGGACAAAAAGAGTATTCTGCAGCAAAAGAGCATCAAGACAAAAGAAGCATGTCACATATAAGGGAATTCCATTAATACTAGAAGCAGATATCACAGCAGAAACCTTACAGGCCAGGGGAGAGCGGGATGATATATTCAAGTGCTGAAAGAAAAAAAACAAAACATAACAAAAACTGTCAACCAAGAATACACAGCAAAGCTCTTCTACAGAAGGAAAAGAGAAAAGGACTTTTGCAGAGACACACACACACACAAAGTCAAGAGTTCATTACTCTCAGAAGTGTCTTACAAGAAATGCTAAAGGAAGTTCTTCGAGCTGAAAGAAAAGGATGTTAATTAGTAACACAGAAATATAAGAAAGTTTGAAACTCACTAGTAAAAGTAAGTACAAAAAGTTTAAGTCAAAAGTAAGTACAAAAGTAAGTCAAATTTTAAAACTGTGGTGGTAGTGTTTAAGTAACATTTATTACAGTGGTTAAAACAAACTATTAAAAATAGTTAAAGCTGCAATAATTCATTAAGGATTACACAATATAAAAAGCCTCAAAAACAAAGTGTGGGTGGGTAAAAATGTTGAATTTTTGTGTGTGATCACGGTTAAGTTGTATTCAAGTTAAAAAATCTTGCTGCAACTATAAGATATTTTATGTCAGCCTCCTGGTAACCACAAAGCAAAAACCTGTACTAGATATACAGAAGATACAAAGTAAGGAATCAAAGCATGCCACTATAGAAAATTGCCTAATCACAAAGGAAGACGGAAAGAGAAGGAAGGAACAAAGGAAAACAAAGCTAGAAAGAATGAACTAAAGGGCTGTAGTCAGGAAACAAAGCCAGAAAAGAATGAACTAAATGGCTGTAGTCAGTTTTTACCTGGCAACAATTACCTTAAATGTAAATAAATTAAACTATTCAATCAGAAGACATAGTGTGACTTAATGGATTATAAAAACCAGACCCAGCTCTGTGCTACACACAGGGACCTCACTTCACTTATAAGGACACACATAGACTGAAAGCAAAGGGATGGAAAAAAGATACTCCATGCAAAGGAAACCAATAAAGAGCAGAAGTAGCTGTACTTGTACAAGATAAAATAGATTTTAAGTCCAAAACTGCCATAAGAGACAAAGTCAGTATGTAATGCTAAAGGGGGCTGGGCGCAGTGGCTCACACCTGTAATCCCAGCACTTTGAGAGGCCGAGGTGGGTGGATCATGAGGTCAGGAGTTCAAGACCAGCCTGACCAACATGGTGAAACCCCATCTCTACTAAAAAAATACAAAAAAATTAGTTGGGCATGGTGGCACGCACCTGTAATCCCAGCTACTCAGGAGGCTGAGTCAAGAGAATCACTTGAACCCAGGAGGTGGAGGTTGCAGTGAGCTGAGATTGCACCACTGCACTCCAGCCTGGGCCACAGAGCAAGAGTCCGTCTCAAAAAAAAAAAAAAAAAAAAAAAAGAAGAAAGATAACGGGGTCAGTTAACCCAGAGAATGTAACAGTTGTAAATATGTGTGCACCAAGTGATGGAATATCTGAATATATAAGGCAAATACTAACAGATCTGAAGGGAGGGGGACTTAATAGGAGGGAAATTCTATATCCTATTTTCAGCAATAGATAGCTCATCCAGACAGAAAATCAGTAAGGAAAAATTAGACTTAAACTATATGTTAGACCAAATGGACCTACCAGACATAAACTGAACATTGCATCCAACAGCAGTAGAAGACACCTTTTTCAAAAGCACACAGAGAACATTCTCCAGCATAGATCTTATGTTAGGCCACAAAACAAGTCTTAATAAATTTAAGGAGATTGAAATTGTATCAGTTATACTTTCTGACCACAATGGTATGATTCTAGAAATCAGTAACTGAAGGAATTTCAGAAAATTTGGCTGGGCGCGGTGGCTCACGCCTGTAATCCCAGCACTTTGGGAGGCCAAGGTGGGCAGATCACGAGATCAGGAGATCGAGACCATTCTGGACAACATGATGAAACCCCATCTCTTCTAAAATACAAAAATTAGCTGGGCGTGGTGCACGCCTGCAGTCCCAGCTACTTGGGAGGCTGAGGTAGGGGAATTGCTTGAGCCCAGGAGGTAGAGGTTGCAGTGAGCCAAGCTCGTGCCACTGCACTGCAGCCTGGTGACAGAGCGAGACTGTCTCAAAAAAAAAAAAAAAATTCAGAAATACATGGAAATGAAACAACATGCTCCTGAACAACCAGTGGGTCAAAGAAGAAATTTAAAGGGAAATTTTAAAATGTCTTTAGACAAACAAAAATTGACCCATGCCGTATCAAGACACATGGGATACAGCAAAAGCAATTCTAAGTTTTTAGCAATAATGGCCTACATCAGCAAGGAAGAATGATATCAAATAAACAACCAAACATTACACCCCAAGGAACTAGAATAACAAGAACAAACTAAGCTCAAAGTTAAAGAAGGAAAGAAATAATAAAGATCAGAGCAGAAACAAATAAAATACAGACTAGAAAAACAATTAAAAAATCCATAAAACTAAAAGTTAGGTTTTAAAAAATATATAAATATATATATAAATGTAACATATAAACAAAATAGACAAATCTTTAAGAAAAAAGAAGTCTCAAAATCAGAAATGAAAGAGGCAGCATTACAACCAATATTACAGAAATACAAAGGATCTTAACAGACTACTATGAGTAAGTATACATCAACAAATTGGACAACCTAGAAGTGGATAAATTTCTGGACATATACAACCTGCCAAAACTGAACCATAAAAAAAAGAAAATCTGAGCAAACCAATAATAAACAATAAAATTGAATCAGTAGTAAAAAGCTCTAATTAAATAAAGACCTAGGCCCTGATGGCTTCACTGCTGAATTTTACCAGGCATTTAAAGAACTAATACTAATTATTCTCAAACACTTCCAAAAAATGGAAGAGAAGGGAATACTTTCAAACTCATTTTATAAAACCAGCATTACCCTGATACCAAACTCAGAAAGTACACTATAAAAAAAGACAATTATAGGCCAATATCCTCATGAGCATAAATGCAAAAACTATGAAATTTTAGCAAACCAAATTCAACAGCATATTAGAAAGATCATTCATGATAATCAAGTGAGATTATCTGTGGGATGAGTTGATGGTCCAATATAGGCAAATCTATAAATGTAACGTATCATGTTAATAGAACAAAGGTCAAAAAACATATGATTATCTCAATGGACACAGCAGAAGCATTTGACAAAATCTCTAACAACCTTTTATTCTAAAATCTCTCAACATATTGGGTGTAAAGAGGACAATATAGCTCGACAAAATAAAGGTCACATATGACAAACCCTCAGCTAACATCTTATTCAGTGGTGAAAAGTTGAAAACTCTTCCTCTGAGATCCAAACAAGACAAGGATGCCCACTGTCACCACTTCTTTCAACACAGTACTGAAAGTTCTATCCAGAGCAATTAGACAAGAAAAAGAAGGAAAAAACATCCAAATTTGAAGAAAACAGAATTTAAATTGTTCCTCTTTGCAGGTGACATGATCTTATATATAGAAAGCCCTAAAGACTTCAACAAAAAATTATTAGAACTAATGAATAAATTTCAGGCCAGGCATGATGGCTTATGCTTGTAATCTCAGCACTTTGGGAGGCCAAAGTAGGAAGATCACTTGACTCCAGTGGTTTGAGACCTGGACAACATGGCAAGACCCCCATTTCTACAAAAAAATAAACAACGAGCTGGGCATGGTGGCATGTGCCTGTGGTCCCAGATACTCAGGAGGCTGAGGTGGGAGGATCACTTGAGCCCAGGAGGTTCAGGCGGCAGTGAGCTGTGATAGTGCCACTGCACTACAACCTGGATGACAGAACAAGACTCTCAAAAGAAAATAACCCCAAATAACTAATAAATAAATTCAATAAAGTTACAGTACAACATCAGAAAAATCAGTTATGTGGTCTATATACTAATAATGAAGTGTCTGAAAAAGAAATCAAGAAAATAATCCAATAAGATACTTATGAATAAATTTAACCAAGGTGGTGAAAGAGTTGTACACTGAGGTTTACAGAATTTTATAGTAGACTATAAAATATTGATGAAAGAACTTAAAGATGACGGGAATCGAAAGATATCCCCATGTTCATGGATTGGAAGAATTAATATTAAAATATTCATAATACCTAAGGTGATCTACAGATTCAGTGCATTACCTATGAAAATTCTAATGACATTTTCCACATAAATAGAGAAAATGATCCTAAAATTTGTGTGTAACCACAAAGGACCTCCAATAACCAAAGCAATCTTGAGCGTAAAGAACAAAGCTGGAGGTATCACACTATCTGACATCAAAATATACTACAAAGCTGTAGCAATCAAAATAGCATGGTACTGACATAAAAACAGACACATACATAGACCAATGGAACACAATAGAGAGCCCAGAACTAAATCCAGGCATTTATTGTCCGTTGATTTTTGACAGAGGTGCTAAGAATACACAATGAAGAAAGTTTAGTTTCTTCAGTAAATGGTATTGGGTAAATGGGATATACATGCACAACAGAATGAAATTAGACCCTTATCTCACACTATATGCAAAAATCAACACAAAATGGATTAAAGAGTTAAACTTATGACCCATAACTGTGAAACTACTAAGAGAAAACACAGGGGAAAAGCTCCATGATATTGGTCTAGGAAATCATTTTCTGGATACAACCCCAAAAGCATTGGCAGTAAAAGCAAAATTAGACAGATTAGGTTATTTCAAACTAATTTTCTGCACCACATAGGAAACAATCAGCAGAGTAAAAAGACAACCTGTGGGATCGGAGGAAATATTTTCAAACAATACATCTGATAAGGGGTTAATATTTAAAATACATAGGCAACTCAAACGTCTCAATAGCAAGAAAACAAATAACTGTGTTTTTTAAAAATGGGCAAAAGACCTGAAAAGACATTTCTCAAGAAAGATATATGCGTGGCCAACAGGTATATGAAAAAATGCTCAATATCACAAATCATCAGGGAAATGCAAGTTACAACCACAATGAGATATCACCTCGTACTTGTTAGAATGGTTATTATCAAAAAGACAAAAGATAACAAGTGTTGATGAAGATGTGAAGAAAAGAGGATCCCTGTATACTGTTGGTGGCAACATAAATTTGTATATCCATTATGGAAAGCAGTAGGGAGGTTCCTCAAAAAATCAAAAATAGAATTACCAAATGATTTAGCAATCCCACTATTGTGTATGTATCCAAAGGAAATTAAATCAGTATGTCTTTTAGATATCTGTACAACCATATTCATTGCAGTATTATTCATAATAGCCAAGATTTGGAATCAACTGAAGTGTCCATCTGTGGATGAATGGATAAAGAAAATGTGGTGTACATACACAATGGAATGCTATTTGGCCATAAAATAAAAGAAATCCTATTTATTTGTGAGAACATAGATGAACCTGGAGGACATTATGTTCAGTGTAATAAGTCAGGCACAGACCAGTACTACAGGATCCAGCTTATATGTGGAGTCTAAAAATGTTGAGCCCATAGAAGCAGAAGGTGGAATAGTTGTTACCAGGGACTAGCGAGTTTGGGAGTTGGGGAGATGTTGGTCAAAGGATACAAAATTTCAGTTATGTAGGAGGAATAAGTTCAAGAAATCTATCGGACAAAATGGTGACTATAGTTAATAACAAAGTACTGTGTTCTTGAAAATTGCTGAGAATAGATTTTTAGTTTTCTCACCACAAAAATAAGTATGTGAGGTAATGCATATTTAATTAGCTTGATGTACTCATTCAATTATGTATGCATGTTTCAAAACATCAAGTTGTACATAATGCATACATATTTTATTCGTCAAATTAAAAAAAATTAATTTTCGTAAAAGGATAAGCAGTACAATTGGCAACAAGAAATTGAAAAAGGAGTTAGTCTTACGAATTAGAAAAATACCTAGAGGCTGGACGCGGTGGCTCACGCCTGTAATTCCAGCACTTTGAGAGGCTGAGTTAGGCAGATCACCTGAGGTCAGGAGTTCGAGAGCAGCCTAGCTAACGTGGTGAAACCCTGTCTCTACTAAAAATACAGAAATTAGCTGGGTGTGGTGGCGTGCTCCTGTAATTCCAGCTACTTGGTATGCTGAGGCAGGAGAATCTCTTGAACCCTGGAGGTGGAGGTTGCAGTGAGACAAGATTGTGCCACTGCACTCTAGCCTGAGTGACAGAGTGAGTGAGACTCTGTCTCAAAAAAAAAAAAGTACATAATAAAGGTTGATTCTATATTTTAGTATGCTTGATATTAATAGCAGTGGAAAAAATAGTATTCACTAACAAATTCAAATATATATGCTGATAAAAGATGTGGCATTTTAAATTAGTAAGAAAAAAATTAATAAATGGTACTGGGGAAACTAGGTATCCCTCAGGAAAAAATTAATAAAACTGGACCATTACCCTATTCCTTGCATCAAAGTAGATTGTAGATGAATTAAAGATTTTAAAGTAGCCACAGAAACAGTTCTAGAAGATTCTGGGAGAGGTTTGCATATATAATGTCGGAGCGGGCATGTATTTCTATGCAAGATGTAAAACCAAGACCACAGTAAAGAGACTAATAAATGAAATTATTTGAAACTTACCAGAAGATATCAATTTATGAATGGGAAATAATATTTTAATATACATGACACAGTTTTTTTATAAAGTGCTCTTATACATCATGGATGAAGATTAAAAAAAGCAATGTAAAATTGAGAAGGATTGATAAGCATTCCACATGAAGAAAGAATAGTTTATAAATTTATGAGATAATGCTTGGCGCTGTGGCTCACACCTGTAATCCCAGCACTTTGGAAGGCCGAGGTGGGCAGATCACGAGGTCAGGAGATCGAGACCATCCTGGCTAACCTGGTGAAACCCCATCTCTACTAAAAATACAAAAAATTAGCCAGGTGTGGTGGCGGGCGCCTGTAGTCCCAGCTACTCAGGAGGCTGAGACAGGAGAATGCTGTGAACCCGGGAGGTGGAGCTTGCAGTGAGCCGAGATTGTGCCACTGCACTCCAGCCTGGGCGACAGAGCAAGACTCCGTCTCAAATAATAATAATAATAATAGTAATAATAATAATAATAATAATAAATTCATGAGATAATATTCAACCTTGTTTATAAGTTAAAGAAATGCAAATTAAAACAGCAGTGAGGTACTACTCAATTGATTAGAACAACTAAAACATTTACTGAGGCTGTGTTGCTTAGGACATTACTTTCAACTATACTTTCATAGTTAATGCATTAAATTTAAAGTCTCTTAAAATAAAATCTAAATAGTATGCAAACATGCAATATTATGGATATTATTGCTCAGCATAAGGCTCAGGTTAAAAATAATCAGTTTTAAGAACAAATTTAAGTATGAAGACCTTATGTATCTTGAGTGCTTACAGTGCACCAAACATGATTCTTTGTGCTTTGTACATATTAAAATCCTCGCAGAACTCTATGAGCTAGATACTAATATTCTTCCCAGATGAAAACAAGGAAAGCAAAAAGACAGGCTTTATTTATTTGCCCCAATTATAGAGCTAGTTAGTGGTAGCACAATAATTTGAACCCAAGTGGCCTGGCTGCAGAATCTTTACTCACAACCCCTCACCACATCTGGGAATGTTTTAGGTCTGTTTCATGTGTGCACATGAAAAGGTAAAACTCAGATGATTCAATTTCAGGAACTGGTGCCTTTTTATGAATATGATTTCTTGAAGAACCATTTGGCACTATCTATAAAATTAAAGTTCCAAAAAATGATCAACTTGCAGTGTAGTGAATGGAGGTAATGCAAAAAGAGTGATGCTTTCAGTTTCTCTCAATGTATAGTTTACGTTAAGCAGCAATGGTACTTCTAGGAATTTATCCCACAGTCATAGTGTAATATATGCATATGTGCATGAAGAGATTAACTAACATTTTATGAATATAATGGTAAATATGTTAGTACAGTTCTCTTTCAGTGGTCATGGTACATTTATACTCTGGAATAGCATGCAGCCTTGAGAAATAATGAGGTAAACATACTTACTGTGAATGAACTTCAAGATATTTTTCTAAAATCAAAGAATAAGGTAAGATATTCTCCCATTTGAAATTCCCACAGTGAAAATATATACATATATACATATATATATATATATATATATATACACTCATGTAAATATGAAATATTTCTAGAAGGACACATAAGAAAAATCATAGCATTTTTTCCCTCTGGGTAATGGGAATGGGATAAAAATATAAAATGGATGCAGATGTGGTTTGAACTATGTGAATCGTATGGCTTTTCAATTAAAAACAAATTGAAATAAATGTAAAAAATAATAATAAGTAGTGATTTTAATGCAGTTCTTTTTCCCATTGAAATTTCTCCAGGATGAAAGCCAATCGCTAAAGCTCAGTATACTGATATAAAACCTGAAAGTGAACATCAAGACCTTATCTTGATGTGAGAGTGAAGGGCAGTGGCTGGGATGTGTGGGCATCAGTGTACTGGTAAGACGAAAGACTTTCATGGGCTTTCAAATGCAAAGGAACAGCCTGGGTGTCAGGAGGAGTCCCAGCTAGGGAGGTCACTTGGTATAGCACAGAAGGAGCTTATTAGATTAAAAAACAACAACGGCTACAAAACTGTATCTCAAGTTAAATGTCATCCTAACTTTGTAACATTTATTAGTGGATATAACCCAATGGAAAGAAATAGGAGCCTTCAAATTCTAGTTGTAATATTTATTTTAGTGGTGTTTTTTAAATTAATGAGTCTTTTTTCCCGTGTTTAATGTTGAATGAATGATACTTATTCATGTCCTGGGTCATCAGTCCTTGACCATCACGTGATGTGGTGCAGACAGCACCCGGCTAAGAGTAACTAACTGAGTGCTGTTTCTAAAATAGCCCCTAAAAAACACCTGGCCAAGTACAAGGTGCTCAACACCTGTGAGCTTCCTCCCCTTCAATTACAAAATGCAGGGTGGATGTGGAATCCAGTCACGCACTATAAGGCTGAACCTTGTGAATGTGCTGATATCTAAGTATCTTGACCTACAAAAACAGCAATTTCATATGATCAAGCTAATAAATATACTTTGACTTTCAGGTTTAGAATCACCCATTTCTGCAGCAAAACTGTAAAGGGAGGGCAACACCAGTTTTCCACAGGGGCAGCTGCAGTTGAGACTAACAAGTTCCTATCTAAGCTCTCCTCATTTTTAAATTCACATGGTGTAACTATTTCTCATGCTAAGATTTCATGAGTGTGTGCAAACACACACACACACACGCACAGAAGTGCTGCAACAAGCTACAATGAAGAAATCCCAAATTAGACTGAACAATGGGTAATCTACAATAAGGAAGCAGAATGATGTAAAGCTTAATATTTTATTGTGCTCTAAAGTAGTATTGAAGTTCAAAGTAAGTTAGCTTTGCTCAGTCCTCCACTTTCTCATCAACCTTTGTGTGGATAGACTCCCAGAGTTCTCACAGGGGATCCATTTGGAAGGGGAAAATGGATCAATACAAGTCTGCCATGGTTTGGGTGGGTGTGCTGGGTAAACCTTGTGAAGAAAGGCAGCGCATCGCTGTCTCAAAATATATGGCTTTGCTGTTGGAGCAGCCCGCTCTGTCTGCGACTTTAACCCGGCTTTCTTCTAGGATGGCTTCCTTTTGCATTTCAGCTGCTGACTCGGTTTCTAAGTTGCTGCTACTAGTCAGTCACTAGAGTTTTGCATCTTTACTCTCATGACCGTTTCTCCAGTTCTTGCTTTCCTTTGGTGTCAGGTATCACCCCAAAACGTTTGTCATCTCATCACCTCTGAATTAGGTCCTTTGACCAAGAGTAAAGCCATGTGTTTGCCAACTGGTCTCCACCTCAGAAATATTTACTAATTTCTCTTCTGTCATGTAAACGACTTCCGAGATGGCTCCATTTTCAGATGCCTTTCTGAATTACCATGAGCTACAATGGCTTGCCTACTCTTTGCCTGCCAGTATTTGAAACTCAGTTATTTTCCATTCTATCTTACAATTATTCTATGCTGGCCTTTCCCCCAAATTATACGTATGACATCAATTCATGACAAATCTAATTTTATATGCCACTGGCTAAAACATGTCATTTAGGCTATCTTTACATTCAGAATATTATTGCTCATTTCAGATTGTGAATTCCTAATATATGAGTCCCTTTATCAGAAGCATTTGAACCATCTTGCATAAGGGCTGGGAACACTGAGGCTGAGACCTGTTGGGCTCCATTCCTAGGAGATTAAGGTATTCTTAGTCACAGGATGAGACAGGAGGTCGGCACAAGATACAGGTCACAAATACCTTGCTGATAAAACAGGATACGGTAAAGAAGCTGGCCAAATCCCACCAAAACCAAGAAGGCTATGAGAGTGACCTCTGGTCATCCTTATTGCTCAGTATAAGTTAATTATAATTCATTAGCGTGCAAAAAGACACTTCTACCAGCGCCATGACAGTTTACAAATGCCATGGCAACGTCCAGAAGTTACGCTATGTGGTCTAAAGTGGGGAGGAACCCTCAGTTCTGGGAATTGCCTGCCCCTTTCTTGGAACACTCATGAATAATCCACCCCTTGTTTAGCATATAATAAAGAAATAACAATATTTATTTGAGCAGCCCATGCTGCTGCTCTGCCTCTGGAGTAGCCATTCTTTCATTCCTTTACTTTCTTAATAAACTTGCTTTCACTTTCTGGACTTGTCCCAATTTGTTTCTTGCACAAGGTCCAAGAACCCTTTTTTGGGGTCTGGATCGGGACCCCTTTCAGGTAACACTTTGTTTTATTTCCTCATATGGATAGATTCTTAAATCATCTCCACAATGAATATTTTCCTAATACTTTAAAAAATAATACGGATAAGAACAAATATTAATAATGCTATATTCTTAATGACTCTTTTTGATTAAAACGTAATATTATACCTCGTTCCGTCACTGCTGGATTACCTTACAGAGGTTTCTGCTTATAAAGAGACATGCGTTTCTCAAGGAAAACTCTCCCTCATAAATAGCAGGGCCTGAACAACATGGCTTCTCTCCCATCCACGTTTCCATTTCCTGTCTAAATAGGCTTTGCATAAAATCCTTTTTTTATTGCCTTAGAAACATATTCTTCCTTTCGCAGATGTCCTTGTGGAATAACGTTTGGTGCCGTGGAAAAGATTCAAGTGTCAAGACACTAGTTCTGAAGTAGCCGATTGGTGTCAAGCATGAGAATAAAAGGTGGGCATTAAAAACATTAGCACTTAACCTCAGTCAGGATTTTGTCTGTGAAACAGAAAAAATAGAAGAGAAGTCAGATTTGATCTGCATTCTGAAAATGAGAATTTTTTTATATTTAAACTCCTCTTATTTTGTATTCCTTAATGTCCTTATTAATGATTCATATCAAATGGCTTGTCTTTCTTTCAGAGCCTTGAACATTTTAAAGACACCATGTCATTCTTTTTATGAGAGAGAAAAAATTACGCAGTTGAAAGAGTTCCCAAGGGAGCTATTGTGCTACACTCTGGCAAAAGTTTTATTAGCTAAACTTCTGACTGAAAGGAAAAATAAATTCAGGTTTAGGAATGGCTTCTATTTATTGTAAGGAAGTTTGCAAAAATTACTGAAAAATATCCCAAGAACACAATGTGAATTTACTCTGGTGGTATTTTTTCCATCCTTGCTTCTCCAAAATAATAAAAAAAGTTAAACGGCCAATAAATTTACATTAACAGTCAATTGTCTACCCTTGAATCAGAATGAATTCATTACTTCGGTAATTAATTAAGCAAGCTCAAATGAAAACTAGGTTCTCCTGAAGAGCTTGCATGTCAGTATTGTCAAGTCACAGTTAAAACATCTCTAAACAGAGAAATTAGCCCTATCACATCTCATTAATTTGTACTATGGGTTTCTTTTATTGTTCTATTTAGAATCTTAATACTAAGATTTTTTTTTCTTCATCTGAGCTAAATTCCTTAAGCTGTGACACAAAATCTTTTGCAAAAATTATTTCTGAAAGGAAACTGCATTTGTGTGCTGTGACCAGGCAGAGTAAGCTGTAGCTACCTCTGAGTTCAGGTTCAGGAATATGCATTTCTTATCCTTCCCAAATCTTTTTTCATGTTACCTGCTTTGGGCATTGTTTGGAGCTTCTGGTTGCCAGAGGTCCTGTAGGATCACATCTTAGATCAAGGCAGGCCTACCTTCCAGAGCTGCAGAACACTGGGTACTGAGCTGGTCATCCTCACCCTTTCTCTCTCTTCTCTTCTCTTCTTTCCTTTCCTCTCCTTCCTCTCATCTCCTCTATCCCTTCCCCTCTGTGGATCCTTACCCTCCAGCTCCTTGGGTTGTGGCACCAAAAACGTGGCTGGATCTGGTACCCAAGCTAATGTGGTAGAGGAAAATAATTAGTGAAAACCATCAGCACACTCCCTCTGTTCTGGCTTCTTTGTGCATTTTAACAGTGGAGTCTGGAAATAATAGTCCCACTTCAGCTATTTAACCCAAGACTGACTTGAATGCTAGGAATGTCAAATCAGGTAGGGCAGAGTTTTGTCATCAGAGCAAGCAAATGTCAGGTGAACTGGAAGACAAAGCAGGACGTAGGTAAGAATGCAGATTCTGAGTCAAATCAGTTGGGTTCAAATACTGGGTTCACTATTTGCTAGCTGTATGAACTTGGACTAGCTTATTAACCACTTTGTACCTTGTTTCTTCATCTATATAGTAGGTGTTATTATAGAACATACGTTATAGGATTATTGTGAAAATGAAAACAAAATAATCTGTATAAATTAGTGATAGATCCGAGGTCATCAGTAAATTGATGAATGGATAAGAGTAGATGCCTGATTGCAGAGGACTGAGGAGACGAAATGAGTTAATGAAAAGGAGAGAGCAAATGATGAATACTTTCTGTAGAAGTCGGGATGCTTAGAAAAAGAGAGTGGGACAGCAGTAGCAAGAGGGACATACGTGGGCAGGAGACAGTGTGAAGTGGAAGCTAGAGCGACTAGAACCTGGTCACTGCCAGGGATGCTGGTGGAACTCCCATGCCCATCAACAGCTTGGAGACAGAAGAAACTCACAGAGTAGCTGAGGGGCAACGTCCCAGAGGGATGGCAGGGAAAAGGATCCAGAACACAGAAGACACTGAAAAACAGTGATGTTTTCTGAAACAGGAGGAAAATAGCTAATTATATACGCTTTATTTTAAATTTCTGAAAGGGAGTTTATGGCTGTTCTTATCTACTTGATGTTCAGAAGATTCGAGCTCTGTGACATGAGTGATGAAGGATCAGGTGCTGTGGCTCATACCTGTAATCCCAACACTTTGGTAGGCTGAGGCAGGCAGATCCCTTGAGTGCGGGAGTCTGAGACCAGCCTGGGCAACACAGTGAGACCCCTGTCTCTACAAAAAAATACAAAAATTACCTAGTTGTAGTGGTGTGTGCCTATAGTCCCAACTACTCAGAAAACTAAGGAAGATTGCTTGAGTCTGGAAGATCGAGGCTGCAATGAGCTGTGATCGAGCCAGTGCACTCCAGGCTGGGTGACAAAGCAAGAGCCTGTCTCAAAAACAAACAAACAAACAAACAAAAAAGTGATAAGGGAAAAGTGGAATTAAGGTAGGAAATGTTTATGTGTGTGTAGTAGAGGATGTGGAATGGAAAAAGATTTTGACAGGGAACAACAAGAGTCCCTAGTAATAGTACATTTCTACACTGGAAACACCTGCCCAGACCACTTAAATCCGAACCTCAAGAGAGTAGGAACTAAGCAGTATGTTAAAGAATCCACCTGATGATTCCCATATTCATTCAAGGTTAAGGACCATTGTCCTCGTAGCATAGAGACCCCAGGATGGAGACCATGAATAGGGATCCCACCCGCACAGCTAGGGGGTTTTCCCCAGCAATAGTCAGCTGTTTGCAGAACCTGAGAAGGCAACTGAGAATTGTATGCTGAAGGCTAATTTTCTACCTTCATTCAAAGTCTGAACCCTGCAGTGATGCCAAATAATACAGAGAAGTCTGATTGTCCTTTATAAAAACAGCAAAATTTTATAAGTTAAATCACATTCACCTTGAAAGAAATCATGTGCTCAATAAACCCTGAGAACTGCGGCCCCAGGGACTCACCGTGCCCACATTTTAGTTGTACTTTCACATGCAGATTAATGAATGTGACTAACATCTCATAACTCGTAGTTTAAAATGTAATACAGTATTTAATGTACATTGCACAATAAAATATCAAGAAGACTGAACCGTGGCTTACGTTGATGAGTACTGTGAGAAACAAATTCTACATTGGGGTGAAAATGAATAAAATTAGAAGTAGGGACTGAGAAGGACTGCAAGCTGCTGTGAGCAAGTGAACAGGAAACTGACCCTCTGCAGACTTGAGTAGGACCAGACACAACTCTTCTAGAAAGACAGTAGGAAAGCATCTTGCGTTTTCAAAGTGTATGTAGATAGAGCCCCCTACCCAATGCGTTTTCTTCCATTATTACCTATTTTTTAATATTCTATTTTTCAATCTAATTTCCCTTTTCCAGAGTGGGAAAACAACATTTAACTCTGGGAGAGTTTTAGTGTAATTTTGAAATCTGTTAAGCTTGCTGAAGGTTAAAAAGAAGGGAACATATTTTAAAATTTACGTTTTGCTCTGTGGTTTCTGTGGTATGTGTAGGCCTGTTGGCTATGAAACATCCAGCTGCTATCACCTTTCAAACTCCTTTGTGAATTTATTAGAGCAAGACCCAAGAAACAAAAACAAAACCTTGTCTTCCTTATTTTCTTTCAACCTTGCTTCATCCCAAAGTGTACTTGAAGTGGAAATCATTTGAATTTTCCATAGTGCATTATGTTTACTGATATCTATACATCTTCCCTCAGGTAAGATCCTAGGAGTAATCACCATTACCTCCATTTTGCAAATGAAGATGGGAAATTCAAGGGGGATCAATGATTTACATCATACTTGGAATTGTGACAGGTCTTGAACTCTGGTTTATTTAGATCTTCCAAGTTAAAAACCATTCCCCCCAACCCTGCCTCACCACAAAATCCAGCACTGCCTCCCTCAGTTTATAAGTAGGTGACATGTGGACAGAAAGATTCTGGAAAGTCCTGGTTTCTCAGGGTGGCAGCATTTTCTGCTGGAAGTTTCTCACAGGCTGGTCCTTGTGTGGTTTGCGAAGTGAGCCCACAGCACTGACTGTGGGGAGGAAGACGGGGACAACAGCTCTGTGGGAAATGAAAGCAGCAGAGAATTCTGACTGTCCTCCATCTACCCCATGGCTGTCCTGCAGCTGCAGGACTCTGTTGGACAGTTCCAGTGGCCCCTGTTGTTCTCCCAGTTGCTCCAACTTGGAAGACGGAATCCCAGAGGACAGGTTGTTATTGGGCCTCTAAGCTCCTCACAGCACTGAGGACATACAGAAAGTTCAGTGACAGGAAAGTCTGAGCCCCACCAAGATGATATTAAAGATGCAGATTGCTATTCTGTGTTTAACTGAATCTTCAAGGTGTGAATGTCAAGCTGAAAATGACATGCCAATATGAAGACATTAGACCAACTCAGTTTGTGATTTTAAAAATTATGCCATATTTTGTTTATCCATTCCACCCATCAGTGGACATTTGGGTTATTTCCACATCTTGGCTGTTGTGGATAATGCTGCAGTGAACATAGGAGAGCCAATATTTATTTAACATCTTCATTTTATATTGGGGGGTGTATATGCCCCAAAGTAAGATTGCTGGATCATATGATAGTTCTATTTTTAATCTTTTGAGGATTTGCCATAATGTGTTCCATTGCAGCTGCACCATTTACATTCCCACCAATGGTGCAAAAGGGGTTCCTTTTTTTCACATCCTTGCCAACACTTGCTATCTCTTTCGGCATAAATTTCAGTTAAGCAAGTTCTAGCGATCTGCTGTACAAAACTGTGCGTATAGTTAATGGTACTGTATTGTTTAAGATGATAGATTTCATGTTAAGTTTCTTACCACAATAAAAATAATTATGCCATAAAATATGCATAAGACTTTTTCAATGAATGTAATACTCAAAATCTGCAATGGAAATGCTTCTTAGCAACAAGGGGCCAATAGGAGGATTATATCCTTTCATTCTTCAGCTATACTTAAAGTGGGTATTTAGAGTTGAAAAATAATCAGTGTATTTTCACTGTTTTTATTTGGAGTCACTACACAAACAGCTATAAAATTTTGAAGAAAAACAGGCTTATGCAGAAGTATAGAGAGGAAAGATTACATACACCCACAGACCTGACTCCTAGCAAGCGCAACTTGTAAAGTATGAAACAGCTTATATGTTACGAGTGTAATTATAAATTGGCAAAATGTCCCTTTTATCACACTCCAGTACATTTTTATTGCTTTCAGCTTGCTCAAGGTTTTTTATTGCTCAGGATTTTTCTCTGAAATGTACTTGGAGGAGAGAGCTATACATTGTAAAGCCATACACTATCTTAGAAACCCTTACCTCCTGAACCACTTCTTCTGGCACAGGCTTTATCCTTTTCCTTTTCTTGTTAAGTCCACAGAACCATCTCAGGGCAAAATGGTGAAGTGGGCCGACGTAGT
This sequence comes from Gorilla gorilla gorilla, assembly GCF_029281585.2. Taxonomy (NCBI): domain Eukaryota; kingdom Metazoa; phylum Chordata; class Mammalia; order Primates; family Hominidae; genus Gorilla; species Gorilla gorilla. Next base: position 33,359,474 of record NC_073236.2, on the reverse strand, counting down.
CTTTTCTAGTTCTCTGTGTGGTTCACCCGTTCACCGATCTGAATTTCTTCGGACCCCATCTGAGTCGGTTGTCCTCAGGAGTTGTGTAAACTCTCTGGGCCCCAGCCTGTGCGCTCCTTGTTTCCTAGTCCAGGGAGTGCCGGTGTTCTGGTTTAATAAACATCCTGGACAAATGAATGAAAAAGGCACTAACTGATAAGAATCCCCATAAAAGGCTATTTAAACTTTAATAATGAACTTTAAAAGGCTTGTAGGCGCAAAACAATGAGTATTTTGATGGTGACAACTCAGATGTGAGAAATGGAGGTGACACTTTGAGAGAAAGTGACTGCAGTAGTCCCCAAATCCCTGGTGGATGCCAGAAACTGCAAACAGTGCTGAACCCTATATGTACTGTGTTTTTTCTTATACATACACACCTGTGATGAAGTTGCTTTTATAAATGAGGCACAGAGATTAACAACAAGAACCACTAATAAAATAGAAAATTGTAGCAATATGCCAGCATCACTACTTGTGCACTTTGGAGCCGTTATTGATTGAAATAAGAGTGATTTGAACACAAGCACTGTGATACCACGACAACCCACCTGATAACCCAGAGGGCTACTTAAGTGACTAATAGGTGGGTAGCTTATAGGGCATGGATATGCTGGACAAAGGGATGATTCACGTCCCATGCAGGACAGAGCAGGGTGACATGCATTTTCATCACATTACTCAGGATAGTGAGCAATTTAAAACTTATGAATTGCTTATTTCTGAAATTTTCTATTTAATATTTTCAGGCTGTGATTAACCATGGGTAATTGAAACTATGGAAAGCGAGCGAAACTGCAGATAAAGGGGGACGACTGTATTTCTGATGTACTTCAAATTAAACTTTAAAATTTGTCTATAGAAAATTGTTTGTTTATTCTTACAGACCTGTGGAACCAATTTTAAAATCTCCTAGGCAGGCTAAAATAATTGCTTTTGCTATCTCATTTTTTATAAACATTTGCTTGTGAGATAAATCTTTACTTTTATCTTACAAATAAAAAAGATAAAGAGATAAAGAATATAATAAAATATATTTGCACTTCTAAAATTTGTATTGTTAAGCTTTAAATAAAATACAGGAAAATAGTTCTACTATACTAAAGTAAGGAATTTTCTTCTAAAGCCTCTAATCTAAAAATCTATAAAATAATCTAAAAGAAAAGTAATGAAAATCAGGGCCAGGTGCAATGGCTCACGCCTGTAATCGCAGCACTTTGGGAGGCCGAGGTGGGTGGATCATCTGAATTTAGTAGTTCCAGACCAGCCTGGCCAACATGGTGAAACCACGTCTCTACTAAAAATACAAAAATTAGCTGGGCGTGGTGGCAGGCATCTGTAATCCCAGCTACTCGGGAGGCTAAGGCATGAGAATCTCTTGAACCCAGGAGGCGGAGGTTGCACTGAGCTGAGATCCCACCACTGCACTCCAACCTGGGCAAAGAGCGAGACTGTCTCAAAAAAAAAAAAGAAAGAAAGAAAAAATCAATATTTCTATATAAACCTAGGAATCAGTCTTGCATTTCAGACAAATTTGGGTGAAGGTGATTATGGTTGTCATGACAATGAAATACTGACCATCTCTGAGCAAAGGGCTTAAGGAAGTATGTGGGAAGTGCTCAAAAACATAAGCTGTGATGATGATGATCATGATGATGATGACGATGATTTGAATTTGAGAATATAATCCCATTTCCTTTGGGCTATTCAAAAACTAGCAAAAAGTCAATTAGTTAAAAAAATTTCATTTCAGAAATTAGTTTCTGTGGCCTAGAGTAAAAATACACTGTGTATTCTCATCAATCACTGATTTGAATGGACACTTAAAATACACCTCCATGTGCAGGTAAAAAGAAGTTACTCAATGGTGAGCAACCTTGTGGACTAGAAATACACTCATCCCTGGATATCTGTGGGAGATTCATTCCAGGAGCCCCCCACCCCCAAAGATACCAACATTCGTGGATGCGCAAGTCCCTTATATAAAATGGTGTAGTTTTGTATGTAACCTTTGTACAGCCTCCTGTATACTTAAATCATCTCCAGATTACTAACAATACTTAATACGATGCAAATGCTGTAAAAATAGTTGTTATACTATATTGTTTAAAGAATAATGACAAGAAAAAAATGGTTGTGCATGTTCAACAAAGTCACAGCCATCCATTTTTTCCCCACTATTTTTAATCACAGTTGGATTCATGAGTGCAGAACCCATGGATATGGAGGGCTGCTGAGTGTACTATATCCCTAGAAAGTTATTCTGAAATAGAGATAAATAAGCGTAAATCTTACTCATATTTACTGGGTTGCAGCATTGTTTATAAGAGTGAAAATTGACAACTCTCTAATATCTAGAGGTTTATCTATCTAGAACGGAAAGATCATGTTAAATATATACCATCCAAAACTATGCAGATCTTTTTTTTTTATATACTTTAAGTTCTAGGGTACATGTGTACAATGTGCAGGTTTGTTACATATGTGTACATGTGCCATGTTGGTGTGCTGCACCCATTAACTCATCATTTACATTAGGTATATCTCCTAATGCTATCCCTCCCCCTCCCCCCACCCCACGACAGGCCCCGGTGTGTGATGTTCCCCATCCTGTGTCCAAGTGTACTCATTTTTCAATTCACACCTATGAGTGAGAACATGCAGTGTTTGGTTTTTTGTCCTTGCGATAGTTTGCTCAGAATGATGGTTTCCAGCTTCATCCGTGTCCCTACAAAGGACATGAACTCATCCTTTTTATGGCTGCATAGTATTCCGTGGTGTATATGTGCCACATTTTCTTAATCCATTCTGTCATTGATGGGCATTTGGGTTGGTTCCAAGTCTTTGCGATTGCGAATAGTGCCGCAATAAACATACATGTGCATGTGTCTTTATAGCAGCATGATTTATAATCCTCTGGGTATATACCCAGTAATGGGATGACTGGGTCAAATGGTATTTCTGGTTCTAGATCCTTGACGAATCGCCACACTGACTTCCACAATGGTTGAACTAGTTTACAGTCCCACCAACAGTGTAAAAGTGTTCCTATTTCTCCACATCCTCTCCAGCGCCTGTTGTTCCCTTTTTAATGATCACCATTCTAACTGGTGTGAGATGGTATCTCATTGTAGTTTTGATTTGCATTTCTCTGATGGCCAGTGATGATGAACATTTTTTCATGTGTCTGTTGGCTGCATAAATGTCTTCTTTTGAGAAGTGTCTGTTCATATCCTTTGCCCACTTTTTGATCGGGTTGTTTGATTCTTTCTTGTAAATTTGTTTAAGTTCTTTGTGGATTCTGGATATTAGCCCTTTGTCAGATGGGTAGATTGCAAAAATTTTCTCCCATTCTGTAGGTTGCCTGTTCACTCTGATGGTAGTTTCTTTTACTGTGCAGAAGCTCTTTAGTTTAATTAGATCCCATTTATCAATTTTGGCTTTAGTTGCCATTGCTTTTGGTGTTTTAGACATGAAGCCCTTGCCCATGCCTATGTCCTGAGTGGTATTGCCTAGGTTTTCTTCTAGGGTTTTTATGGTTTTAGGTCTAACATTTAAGTCTTTAATCCATCTTGAATTAATTTTTATATAAGATGTAAGGAAGGGATCCAGTTTCAGCTTTCTACATATGGCTAGCAGTTTTCCCAGCACCATTTATTAAATAGGGAATCCTTTCCCCATTTCTTGTTTTTGTCAGGTATGTCAAAGATCAGATGGTTGTAGATGTGTGGTATTATTTCTGAGGGCTCTGTTCTGTTCCATTGGTCTATATCTCTGTTTTGGTACCAGTACCATGCTGTTTTAGTTACTGTAGCCTTATAGTATAGTTTGAAGTCAGGTAGCGTGATGCCTCCAGCTTTGTTCTTTTGACTTAGTATTGTTTTATCAATGCGGACTCTTTTTTGGTCCCAAATGAACTTTAAAGAAGTTTTTTCCAATTCTGTGAAGAAAGTCATTGGTAGCTTGATGGGGATGGCATTGAATCTATAAATTACCTTGGGCAGTATGGCCATTTTCATGATATTGATTCTTCTTATTCATGAGCATAGAATGTTCTTCCATTTGTTTGTGTCCTCTTTTATTTGGTTGAGCAGTGGTAGTTCTCCTTGAAGAGGTCCTTCACATCCCTTGTAAGTTGGATTCCTAGGTATTTTATCCTCTTTGAAGCAATTGTGAACGGGAGTTCACTCATGATTTGGCTCTCTGTCTGTTATTGGTGTATAAGAATGCTTGTGATTTTTGCACATTGATTTTGTATCCTGAGACTTTGCTGAAGTTGTTTATCAGCTTAAGGAGATTTTGGGCTGAGACAATGGGGTTTTCTAAATATACAATCATGTCATCTGCAAACAGGGGCAATTTGACTTCCTCTTTTCCTAACTGAATACTCTTTATTTCCTTCTCCTGCCTGATTGCCCTGGCCAGAACTTCCAACACTATGTTGAATAGGAGTGGTGAGAGAGGGCATCCCTGTCTTGTGCCAGTTTTCAAAGGGAATGCTTCCAGTTTTTGCCCATTCAGTATGATATTGGCTGTGTGTTTGTCATAAATAGCTCTTATTATTTTGAGATAGGTCTCATCAATACCTAATTTATTGAGAGTTTTTAGCATGAAGGGCTGTTGAATTTTGTCCAAGGCCTTTTCTGCATCTATTGAGATAATCATGAGGTTTTTGTCTTTGGTTCTGTTTATATGCTGGATTACGTTTATTGATTTTTGTATGTTGAACCAGTCTTGCATCCCAGGGATGAAGCCCACTTGATCATGGTGGATAAGCTTTTTGATGTGTTGCTGGATTCAGTTTGCCAGTATTTTATTGAGGATATTTGCATCGATGTTCCTCACGGATATTGGTCTAAAATTCTCTTTTTTTATTGTGTCTCTGCCAGACTTTGGTATCAGAATGATGCTGGCCTCATAAAATGAGTTAGGGAGGATTCCCTCTTTTTCTATTGATTGGAATAGTTTCAGAAGGAATGGTACCAGTTCCTCCTTGTACCTCTGGAAGAATTCAGCTGTGAATCCATCTGGTCCTGGACTTGTTTTGGTTGGTAAGCTATTAATTGCCTCAATTTTAGAGCCTGTTATTGGTCTATTCAGGGATTCAACTTCTTCCTGGTTTAGTCTTGGGAGGATGCATGTGTCGAGGAATTTATCCATTTCTTCTAGATTTTCTAGTTTATTTGCATAGAGGTGTTTATAGTATTCTCTGATGGTAGTTTGTATCTCTGTGGGATTGGTGGTGATACCCCCTTTATCATTTTTATTGCATCTATTTGATTCTTCTCTCTTTTCTTCTTTATTAGTTTTGCTAGTGGTCTGTCAATTTTGTTGATCTTTTCAGAAAACCAGCTCTTGGATTCATTGATTTTTTGAAGAATTTTTTGTGTCTCCATCTCCTTCAGTTCTGCTCTGATCTTAGTTATTTCTTGCCTTCTGCTGGCTTTTGAATGTGTTTGCTCTTGCTTCTCTGGTTGTTTCAATTGTGATGTTAGAGTATCAATTTTAGATCTTTCCTGCTTTCTCTTGTGGGCATTTAGTGCTATAAATTTCCCTCTACACACTGCTTTAAATTTGTCCCAGAAAGTATGGTGTTTTTTGTCTTTGTTCTCATTCGTGTCAAAGAACATCTTTATTTCTGCCTTCATTTCTCAATGTACCCAGTAGTCATTCAGGAGCAGGTTGTTCAGTTTCCATGTAGTTGAGCGGTTTTGAGTGAGTTTCTTAATCCTGAGTTCTAGTTTGATTTCACTGTGGTCTGAGAGACAGTTTGTTATAATTTCTGTTCTTTTACATTTGCTGAGGAGTACTTTACTTCAAACTATCTGGTCTGTTTTGGAATAAGTGTGATGTGGTGCTGAGAACAATGTATATTCTATTGATTTGGGGTGGAGAGTTCTGTCTATTAGGTCTGCTTGGTGCAGAGCTGAGTTCAATTCCGGATATCCTTGTTAACATTCTGTCTCGTTGATCTGTGTAATGTTGACAGTGGTGTGTTAGAGTCTCCCATTATTATTGTGTAGGAGTCTAAGTCTCTGTAAGTCTCTAAGGACTTGCTTTATGAATCTGGGTGCTCCTGTATTGGGTGCATATATATTTAGGATAGTTAGCTCTTCTTGTTGAATTGATCCCTTTACCATTATGTAATGGCCTTCTTTGTCTCTTTTGATCTTTGTTGATTTAAAGTCTGTTTTATCAGAGCCTAGGAGTGCAACCCCTGCTTTTTTTTGCTTTCCATTTGCTTGGCAGATCTTCCTCCATCCCTTTATTTTGAGCCTATATGTGTGTCTGCACGTGAGATGAGTTTCCTGTATACAGCACACTGATAGGTCTTGACTGTTTATCCAATTTGGCAGTCTGTGTCTTTTAGTTGGAGCATTTAGCCCATTTACATTTAAGGTTAATATGGTTAAGTGTGAATTCGATCCTATCATTATGATGTTAGCTGGTTATTTTGTTCATTAGTTGATGCAGTTTCTTCCTAGCATCAAAGGTCTTAAAAATTTGGCATATTTTTGCAGTGGCTGGTGCCAGTTGTTCCTTTCCATGTTTAGTGCTTCCTTCAGGAGCTCTTGTAAGGCAGGTCTGGTGGTGACAAAATCTCTCAGCATTTGCTTGTCTGTAAAGGATTTTATTTCTCCCTCACTTATGAAGCTTTGTTTGGCTTGTTATGAAATTCTGGGTTGAAAATTCTTTTCTTTAAGAATATTGACTATTGGCCCCCACTCTCTTCTGGCTCGTAGAATTTCTGCTGAGAGATCCACTGTTAGTCTGATGGGCTTCCCTTTGTGGGTAACCTGACCTTTCTCTCTGGCTTCCCTTCACATTTTTTCCTTCATTTCAACTTTGGTGCATCTGACAATTATGTGTCTTGCAGTTGCTCTTCTCGAGGAGTATCTTTGTGGTGTTCTCTGTATTTCCTGAATTTGAATGTTGGCCTGCCTTTCTAGGTTGGGGAAGTTCTCCTGGATAATATCCTACAGAGTGTTTTCCAACTTGGTTCCTTTCTCCCCGTCACTTTCAGGTACACCAATCAGACATAGATTTGGTCTTTTCACATAGTCCCATATTTCTTGGAGGCTTTGTTTGTTTCTTTTTACTCTTTTTTCTCTAAACTTCTCTTCTCGCTTCATTTCATTCATTTGATCTTCAGTCACTGATACCCTTTCTTCCAGTTGATCAAATCAGCTACTGAAGCTCGTACATGAGTCACATAGTTCTTGTGCCATGGTTTCAGCTCCATCAGGTCATTTAAGGTCTTCTCTACGCTGGTTATTCTAGTTAGCCATTCGTGTAATCTTTTTTCAAGGTTTTTAGCTTCTTTGCCGTGGGTTCGAACATCCTCCTTTAGCTCAGAGAAGTTTGTTATTATCGATCGTCTGAAGCCTTCTTTTTTCTTTTTTTTTTTTTTTTACTATACTTTAAGTTTTAGGGTACATGTGCACAGATCGTCTGAAGCCTTCTTCTCTCAACTCATCAAAGTCATTCTCTGTCCCGCTTTGTTCCGTTGCTGGCGAGGAGCTGCATTCCTTTGAAGGAGAAGAGGTGCTCTGATTTTTAGAATTTTCAGCTTTTCTGCTCTGGTTTCTCCCCATCTTTGTGGTTTTATCTACCTTTGGTCTTTGATGATGGTGACGTACAGATGGGGTTTTGGTGTGGATGTCTTTTCTGTTTGTTAGTTTTTCTTCTAACAGTCAGGACCCTCAGCTGCAGGTCTGTTGGAGTTTGCTGGAGGTCCAGTCCAGACCCTGTTTGCCTGGGTATCACCAGCAGAGGCTGCACAACAGCAAATATTGCAGAACAGCAAATGTTGCTGCCTGATCGTTCCTATGGGAAGCTTCATCTCAGAGGGGCACCCTGCTGTATGAGGCATCAGTCTGCCCCTACTTGGAGGTACCTCCCAGTTAGGCTACTCGGGGGTCAGGGACCCACTTGAGGAGGCAGTCTGTCCATTCTCAGATCTCAAATTCTGTGCTGGGAGAACCACTACTCTCTTCAAAGCTGTCAGACAGGGACGTTTAAGTCTGTAGAAGTTGCTGCTGCCTTTTGTTCAGCTATGCCCTGCCCCCAGAGGTGGAGTCTACAGAGGCAGGCAGGCCTCCTTGAGCTGTGGTGAGCTCTACCCAGTTTGAGCTTCCTGGCCGCTTTGTTTACCTACTCAAGCCTCAGCAATGGTGGGCGCTCCTCCCCTAGTCTCGCTGCTGCCTTGCAGTTCGATCTTAAAAAGTATTAGTGAGACCCAAATTCATAGAAAGATTTCCATGACATATATCATTTAAGTGAAAAAAGAAGTTGGAGAAAACATGTGCACTGTGCAAAAATAAAATACATGTGAATATAATGTTAGAGAACTCAAAGTGCATTCACTGATCTGGTTATTCTAGGGAGGAGAACAGATTGGCAAAAGATGACTTACTCATTTTATTCCACATATTTAGATATTTGAATTTTTACAAGGACACATTCATGTACATAAATACATGGGCTGTCAGGATTGCTCATACCTGTAGTCCCATGCTTTCAGAAACCAAAATGGGAGGACTGCTTGAGGTCAGGAGTTTCATTTGTTTTGTTTTTTGAGACGGAGTTTCCCTTTGATGCCCAGGCTGGAGTGCAGTGGTGCGATCATGGCTCACCGCAACCTCTGCCTCCCGGGTTCAAGCAATTCTCCTGCCTCAGCCTCCCGAGTAGCTGGGACTACAGCCATGCACCACCATGCCCAGCTAATTTTTGTATTTTTAGTAGAGATGTGGTTTCACCATATTGGCCAGGCTGGTCTCGAACTCCGAGGTCAGGAGTTTTAGACCAACCAGGGCAACATAGCAAGACCTCATCTCAAGAACAACAACAAAAAATTAAAATTAGCTGGGCATAGTGGCACGCACCTGTAGTCCCAGCTGCTCAGGAGGCTAATGCGGGAGGATAGCTTAAGCCCAGGAGTTCAAAGCTGCACTGAGGTATGATTGTGTTGCTGCATTCCAGCCTGGGTGATAGAATGAAACCCTGTCTCTAAAACAATAAAAAATATGTAAGTAATTAAAAATGATGATAATAAACACTTTGTGTGTACTATGTGTCAGGCACTGTTCCTCACACTGTCACTCTGAAATACATACTATTTTCATAATTTTATGGATGAGGAAACTGAGGCACTGAAGGATTTTTGTCCAAAGCCCCACCTTTAGTGAGTGGCTCCAGAGTCTTTATTATTAACCCCCAAGATCTTCTGAGTGATTTTATCTTAAAATAGTTAGGAACCTGAGGTTAGGCAGATCTGGGTGAGAATCCAGCTCTGTCATTGACAGGCTGCTCAACTCTGAGCAGGCCATACTGAAAGGTGGCATCTGATCTGAAAATTGAATCATAGGAGAAGTCAGCCTGGTGGAACCTTGGTGAGCTCACTTGCTAATCTGTAAAATGGTAAAGAATAACTGCCTTATGGGATTACTGTGGTGGGAGGAGCTAGCCCGGAGGAGCCTTGGGTAAAGAGGTCCCAAGTACGCTTTGATTCCAAAATCCCAGAATTCCGATTTTTACGTCTATTTAGAAACTCAAAAATGTACTCCAGAGTTACAAATAGGACCATGTAAGCATTCTGAGGTATAGGGGAGAAATGTTTAGAAGAGTAAGTTCTGAATCATCCACACACCATCTAGAATTCCAGTTAGATATTCACTGGGTTTACTAAGTAAGCACATCTGGGAGACGAAGGTGGAAGATAGCAGCTACAATTTTACGAACCTTAGTTTAATCATATCTTGTAACCCACAAGGTACCAGGCATTGTGCTAGGCACTGGGGCTTCAGAGCATACCGTGAGAGAAGATAATGGTGAGAGATGATCCATAAACAACTATTCAACAATTGCAACAGAAATTATAAAAGGAGTCATGATGTAGAGTGAATGGATGGGGGCTTGAAGGGACAGTAATCCTAGGGGGACGGAACAGAGAAGGTCAAACTGGAGAAGTGATACTCAGTCTGAAAAGTGAGTGGTAGAAGGAGCCAAACAGAGAAGATCTGCGGGAGGAACATTATGACACAAGAGACAGGAAGAGGAAAGCCTTGGAAACAGGGACCAGCTTGAGAGATTTAGGGGAATAAAAAGGTTCATTGTGACTGGAAATCAGCAAACACGTGGGAAGGGTGTGGGAGATGGAACCAGAGAGGGAGTGCTCGGAGTTTTGGGGGTCTTGTAAACCAAGGGCAGTGGAAGCTGAGAACTGAGGAAAAGGGGTCAGGCTTGTTGGAGTGATATTGGTGATCACTGCAACATCAGTGTCAGAATTGTGAGGAAAAAAGTCAAATCGGAAAAGGTTTAAAGTTAGTGAGTATGGGAAAAGCAGAAGCAGTGGCTTTATATTTCTCTTTCCTGGAGAGAGGTGCCGAAGGCATTCAGGAGTAGAGGAAAGAAGGGTTGGAAGTTCCACATGGTTCACTCTAAGAAGGAGAGTTATTATGTATAGGTGAGAGATAGATAGATAGATAAATACATATATACATACATACATATAGATAAATAGGTAGATTATGTACACATAGAAAGATAGACGATATATAGAAATAGAAGAAAAAATGCAGGCCAGCTGTTTATGGTTACGTTTCTAACAAATAATAAGATCAGTAGAAATAATCAGCCTGCACCATTTTCTGACATGTGTTAGAAAGTCGATATGTGGTGTCACATAACTGAGACCGGCACTGTAGCCAGTTCTTTGGCATTTCATTAAAAACATTATCTCTACCAGGTATCATTGTATATTGGTATTTTTCCATGTATCTATAATTTTTTAAACTACCCCAAAGTAGAGCCAGCATCATTTTAGAAGTAAATTTAAAACCTCTTTGCTAGGCATGCTGCTTGGAAAATCGAACATGGTAGGTTAGTCAGCTATGCCGTGGCTGTGATTCAGGCAGCCTGATCATATTTGCAGTGCTGCTTAAACAAGCAGCGCTCTCATCCTTCATTTCATGGTGATTCAGGCTAAAATTACTCACAACTTATGAGGATCATTGTTAAATGGCTACTGAAGATTCTGATATTTGAAAATAATATCAACTAAAAGATAATATTTCTCAGAACAATTTGGAATTCTTGGTGTAGACTTGAGGATTTAGTAGGTTTTTTCCTAATTTTGATGAGAAGTACATCATAGTGTATACAAATATAAAACACAATTAGCCTCTGTGAAAGTCATGATTGGAGTGAAAATACAGAGTCATGATAGACATGTAATACATATATATTTTTTTCTGGCACATATGTACCAGTAAAATACATAGGTACCACTTTGATCAGCAAGAGACAGTTTATATTACTTTTCAATTTGTATAAGCTAAATTAGCTTTTCACTTATATTTATTTGCTTCTAGTTTATTGCTCAAAGATGGATGAGATTTTATCTCAAAATTGCCTTCAGTAAGTCAAATTGGGTAAGATTAGTTTTCAAGAGTATTAACCAACAGTAATGACCATTATTAATGGGAAAGTGATTCTTTTGTAAAGCCTAACTTTAGAAAGTTTGCACTGAGAAACAGATTTTGATATTTGTTTTTATAGGCACAGTACTTAATTTTTGTCTTTTTTGATATTTTTCTCAGAAAAGTCATTCACATGGAGTGCTGTATGGACAGAGTTCTGTTCCCCCAGAATTTATATGTTGAAGCCTTAACCCTGAATGTGACTATATCTGAAGACAGGGCCTTTCAGGAGGTAATTAAGATTAAATAAGGTCATAAGAGTGGGGCCCTAATCCTGTAGGATGGTGGTCTTATAGGAAGAGAGGGGGAGAGAGAGAGAGAGAGCACTGCCATGTGAGGACACAGAGAGAAGATGGTCGTCCACAAGCCAGGAAGAAAGCCCTCATCTGGCACCCTGGTCTTGGCCTTCCCAGCCTCCAGAGCTGTGCGAGAATAAGTGTCTATTATTTAAACCTCCCAGTCTGCAGTATTTTGTTATGGCAGCCTCAACAGACTAAGGCAGGGTGCCTGACACCTAGCCAGACAAGTCCACTGCTTTCCACGTTCTTTTGTGCCGTATTAATGATTAATAAGCCTCAACACATAACTTCAAAATAAATATTTGCAGAAAATAGATTCCTTTTGAAATTAATCCGCATATGTACCCGTAAATTGTTCTCTGAACAAAATTTGCTACATTATCTGTATAAACGATTCACCCAAATGCTTCTCTTTGTCTACCATTATCCCCTCCATGTGAGGCCATTTGTTTCTAAACAGTAATATTTCATGTACCTCAGCCATTATCATGGGGAGCTACATTCTCTCTGTGAATTTTAAGTGAAGATGGAACAGAATGCAATCATTAGCTTTTAGAAGGAGCCAGTGTAGGCCATGGGTTTCAGTCTTAGACCTGCGAGTTCAAAGCTTAAGATAGTGAAATAACATATATTTTGGATAAGTGATACAAATAATTATTTTAAAGCTATAGTGTTAAATGGCAGAAAGGTAACTGTGAAGGCCATAAAATCCCTTTGGAAAGGTGTGTAAGGGGGAATAAATCTACTAAGAGATTTGTAACCAAAAAAAAAGGCATCATGCAGGCGGGGCTCCTGGGAGATACTAATAAAGGCAGAGCGTCTGGGCAGTCCCCGTTCGCACAAACTCACCATCCATCCAACATGGCCGCCTCCGCCTGCTCTCAGACAAGCTTCAGATCCACCTGCAGCTTCAAGACATGATTCTATTGCTTTACCTAAAATGGCAAAGGAAAATTTTTCTTCAAATTGTATTTGAGTTCAGTGACATTATAGCTCCAAGTCCCATTTTCTGAAAATAATCTTCATCCAGCCAGACTTGGAATGGAAAGAGAATTCACACAGAAAAGGAGAAAAAAGAGAGGAAACATAATGAGTAAATGCTTACATGTGAAGCACTGTCTGAAATGTTTTACATTTATCACATTTTATTTTCATGAAGACATATGGGAAAATGGAGGCATAGCAGGCAACGTGTGTAAACGTCACTGTTTACTCATACTGACATGGGCTAAATAAAGATAGAATTAATGCCTCTGAGAGTTATTTATGTATATATAAGAGCTAATTACGTATTTTATCCCAAACATAGAGCAGCCAGCCACACATTTTGGACTCTGTGGAAGTTACAATTTTAAAAATTCAGTGCTGTCTTGTTCCATATTTTCATCTTATCATCAAACCCTCTGTCTCAAATTTAGAACAGTAAATTTGGACACAGCTCCTGGCCAAACCTTCTTTTGGCATCTGTGAATGAAAGTGCAGTTATACAGCAAATATCACCATCAGTGAGAGATCCAGAATTAATGTGGCTTGAAGCTGAGTCGAGACGCAGTGGCTTTAATTCAGAACTGCTGCTAATCCAGTGTCCACGGACACTCTCATAGAGAAAAGAATGCAAAGTACGGGGTGCAGGAGATGATATTAAACAGTCTCCGAATGTAGGTAAGTGCAAGTAAACAAGGTGGAGGCAGTTTATAGAAGTGACTTAAAAGTTTTCATATAGTAGAAGCACATCCTGAGCCAATCAGGAAGAGTTGGTTTAAAAAAAATCATGAAAAGGGTATTTTGGTGATTCTGTACTGAAAGGGGAGAAGATGAGAGAAAAATCAATCAGAAGATTCAAACCTAGAGATAAAGAGACTCAAACCTGGAGAGAATTACTTCGTTTTGCTAGAGATGTCTAGCAAAACCAAGTAATTTAGCAAATGAAAGATTGAAGGTAGAGTGAAGAAGTGTCTTCTGAGGGATCCTTGGGCCTTGAAAGAGGCTGAGAAACCTATGTGGTCCCCTTGGTCAGTCCTAATACAGAACCTAAATCATAGTCTCTCTCTCTCTCTCTCTCTCTCCCTCCCCCCTCCTTCTCTCTCCCCTCTCTCTCTCTCCCCTCTCTCTCTCTCTCCCCCTTCTCTCTCCCTGCTTCTCTCTCCCCCCTTCCCTCTTCCCCCCTTCCCTCTCCCCCCTTCTCCGGGCAGGAGAGACAGCTGCAGGTGGGGGAAGGGTGGTGTCCAGTGAGGGGCCCAGGCCAGCTTTCTCAGGGATTGCACTGGGCTGGTGAGGATCTTTGCAGCCTGAGGGCACCAACACCGGATGCGATAAGGGCAGACCAGATGGAAGGAACCTGGCACAAGCCATTTAATTAAATGCCTCTGCCCCTCACCCTTAAGTTGGAGAGAACCAGTCTGCAAGCTTCAGATTCCAGAGTAGGAACCCAGGTAAGGAGGGAGGAAGTGCCAGGAGCACACACAGACCCAGAGCCAAGGGGGAAGGTCTGTACAAAGCTGCCCCCATCCTCGGCATCGCTGGTGTGCCTGAGTATCATGGGAGACAGCGACCACCCAACACCCTTGGGGAAATGGGTGAGAGAGCAACACAGCGTGGCTAAAGATGAGCAGGCTATTCTAAAGGAAAATACGGACTAAGAAAAGATGATCACAATTTTCATCTTTTCTTCAAGAGTGGTTACTTTTGGGGTTCAGTGAAAGAGTGGCTATCATTTTTTAGCTTAACTTTTATTTCAGTCTCCTTTCTTTTTCTTTTTTTTTTGAGACAGAGTCTCGCTCTGTCGCCCAGGCTGGAGTGCAGTGGCGCAATCTTAGCTCACTGCAAGCTCCGCCTCTGGGGTTCACGCCATTCTCCTGTCTCAGCCTCCGCAGTAGCTGGGGCTACAGGCGCCCGCCACCACACCCGGCTGATTTTTTGTATTTTTTTAGTAGAGATGGGGTTTCACTGTGTTAGCCAGGATGGTCTTGATCTCCTGACCTCGTGATCCACCTGCCTCAGCCTCCCAAAGTGCTGGGATTACAGGCGTGAGCCACTGCACCTGGCCTTATTTCAATTTTCTAACCAAGAATGTTTATGTGCCTGGTGCGGTGGCTCACACCTGTAATCCCAGCACTTTGGGAGGCCAAGGTGGGCAGATCACGAGGTCAGGAGTTCAAGACCAGCCTGGCCAACATGGTGAAACCGTGTCTCTACTAAAAATACAATAATTAGCTGGGCATAGTGGCACGTGCCTGTAGTCCTAGCTACTCAGGAGGCTGAGGCAGGAGAATCTCTTGAACCCAGGAGGCAGAGGTTGTGGTGAGCCGAGATTGCACCACTGCACTCCAGCCTGGGCACCAGAGCAAGACTCCATCTGAAAAAAAAAAAAAAAGAATGTGTATGTGATCATACTGTGTTGGTTTATTAATACATTTATTTTGTATGTCAACAAGGGTTATCTGACTGGTAAGACTGTGAACCATATTTTGTTTTTTCTTTGTTATTCTCTGCTAAAAACAAACAATAAAAGGAAATAAACAGAAGGTCCTCAAAATGTGGACTTATAGTTGTGCACTGATGATCAGAAACAAATGAAAAAGCAACATATTTATCTCCGTATAATAAAACACAAACTGACATATTAAAAAATGGGAACTTTTTTGTTTAATTACTTAGTCGGGTACATTTTATTTCTATCCCTTTGGGAGTCAGCTGAGCATCTTTCAGGGAATTGACCTCCTGCAGAAAATTAGTCACCCTGGGGTCTCAGCTTTCTGGATTCCTGAGGATGTGCCCTACACCTGACAGGGCAGAAACAAGGACAGAATGCCTCATGCTTACTTCAGTTTGCTTTTCAGGTATATATATTTATTTTTCTTTTCTCTCCAGCTCAACATTTAACTTTTCATGCATAGTAAGCATTCGTCTTGAATTTATTGTTAATTACGTAGCTCTCGTCATTTTGGTTTAGCAATATTGCCGACTCATTTAAATGCCAAAAAAAAATTTTAATTTATTTACTAAAACTTCTAAAAAAGCTTGAAAACACAATTTGGTGGAGGTTAGCCATTTGATTTCAACAAATTTCAGATGTATATGGCTGGATTCTATTTAAATTAATTTTTTTCTGAATGCAAAATTGATATTTCTTATAAATGCTAAGCATTATTTTATAAAAAAATGCCAAACTTCTGTGATAATCAACATATTTCCCTGATTAACATAGTCTAAAATATATTTTAAAATTCTAATTTGATGAGAAAATTTTGAATGGGGATGGTTATCATTCACTCTTTCTGGATTGTTTCTCAACATTGAAATGGACAGTCATCCTCTTAGGAAAAACCCAAACTGAAGTTCTCAAAACTAGGTTTGGGGAGAATTATAACTGATTTGAGATTTGGTTGATAAATGCATCATTCCTGATTGGGAAATGATTAAATTTTCAGCAATTGGCATTTGGGCCAAGTTAAAGTGATTCGAGATAGATTGTAACTGCAGTAATATTACTGGGGAAATGGAGTATTTGCTCAAGACAGGTCTTGTTCTTTTAACCAATTTTCCTTTTTTCTTGTGATCTGAACTTATTTCAAATTAGTTAGATGAGACATGGCATATGCTATTCAACCAAAATTTAATGGTCAGTGAAGATGTTAACACATTTCCTCGTTCACATTTTAAGCACATATTAATATTCTCAATCTCAAAAACGTTTACAGTCATCTCCCTGCAAGGGATTGGTTCCAGGACCCCCTCGGGTACCAGAATCTGCTCATACTTAAGTCCCACAGTGAGCCTTGTAGAGACTTCCGATACAGAGGGCCAACCATATTTATTGAAAAAAAAGGTGACACATTGATTATAATGCAAAAGTGTAAATAATGAAGGAAACCGTCTTCCTTTAGTACAAAAGGCATATTTGTGCCAGGTGAAATGACTGAATATAAGAACAATATTTAAAATAAGTTCTGTAGAACTCGCATATTACCTAACCTCGTTAAATATGGCTTATTTGCCTCTGGTGTTTCTATTTTTTAGTCCAAGGCATTTTCCCTTTTTTTCTCTCTGATTACTTATCTTTCTTATTTGTCATCAATATTCACAGTATTGAAGCATCCCTTTAATTTCTTAGTCTATTTGATTTCCTCTAAAATGTCATTAGCATACTCTTTACATACTCAGACACACGGTACTAATTGGTTAAATAGATTCCAAGAAAGACATAAAATTAAGCAAATTATTACATTCAGAACGAATGAGAGACATTTAAAGTCAAAAACCCCCACCAAACTTAAAATTTTCAGCAAATAGAAGCTCTGTATGAATATGATTTTAATTAACAGTCACTTCATTTTAAATAATCACATCACTTACAGAGGTATGATGTTAAGAGGCTTGGTTTTTGCATAATCGCTGTGGGAAGGTGAGCGCTCACATGAAAAGCACACCCAGCTGAACCCGGAGGATTCATGCAGTGGGGAAACTGAACTTGCATTCAATGTAGCCTTGCTGAGGAATATTGAAAAACGTGACCAATCATAGGTACTAATGCCCTATTGGGACAACCATAGATCCTGATAAAGAATTCTGAGGAACTTAACACCAGAGCAAGCCTGATACAGAAGTATGTAAAACAGAACATCAGAGTAAGCTCACTGTAATTACTGGTGCAAATTGAACATCTGCTGACTATTTTCTAAAGATAGGATGATGTGTAACAACTGCAACATTAATTTCATATAAATGGAGCTGAATATTCATTACAGCTTTGTAGCCACTTGCTGCCTGTCCACATACATTCAGGTTATTTGTTTTGCCCAATAATAAAATCAACTAATTCTGTATTTGTGAATTGGCATGTTTCTTTGGGTGTTGATTTTCTCCCCAACAATTTGGTGATGAGGATGGGACTTCTTGAGTGAGTGCTTCTATTGGTTAATTTGTGGGAAGATTTGTGTCCACCTTCTTAAAAAGTCATTTTATTGTGATAAAACACACAACATAAAATGTGGCCTCTTGGATTAGGTAAGAGACGCCGACTGTTTGCTTAAAAGTCTCCCATTATCTACTTTGGCTCAGCAGGATTGGGTTCCTGGGGAAAATTTCAAACCCTTACTACAAATTTGGAGTTATTATTGAGCAAAATGTGTAATACAGGCTCACAGGTCCTATATGATTCAGCACAGGTTTTAACGGCAGAAAAACATGGGAAGTCCAGAATGTTGCTGGCAGGTGTTTCTCTTAGAAGGGTTATTTCACTCTATTATGTTTAGAATGGGTAAACTTCTGAAAATTCTGCTTTGCAATGGCCAGAGAAAGGCTTTTTTCCTTTTCTTTTCTTTTTTTTTTTTTCTGAGACAGAGGCTCACTCTGTCGCCCAGGCTGGAGTGCCGTGCCGTGGAGCCATCTGGGCTCACTGCAAGCTCCGCCTCCCGGCTTCATGCCATTCTCCTGCCTCGGCCTCCTGAGTAGCTGGGACTGCAGGCGCCTGCCACCATGCCCTGCTAATTTTTATGTACTTTTAGTAGAGACAGGGTTTCACCGTGTTAGCCAGGATGGTCTCGATCGTGATCTACCCGCCTCTGCCTCCCAAAGTGCTGGGATTACAGGCATGAGCCACTGTGCCTGGCCGAGAAAGGCTCTTTTGAGGTAGACAAATTAGTGTATGCACGGAGATTTTAAGGAAAAAAAAATCCCAAATAAACAGATAATTTATATTCCTGAGATGAAGTAGTCAGGAATAAACAAAAGAAAAACCAAAAAGAATGACTTAAGAAATTGGAAGAATAGAGTAAGAATCTGAAAGCTCTTTTTTTCCTCCAGCTTCTGATTTCATCTCTGCTGTAATTCCTTTTGTTTCCTCAGCTTCTCTTCACCCTTCTTTGCTCAATCTGGGATCTCGGAGGAGGGAGGTAATGGTCTCTTGGATGAGTTGGAAACCTGGGATGAATTCCCTTTAGAAGGAGCAAATTGTTAGCTTTATTAGAATATCCTGATATTGGATGCCCTAGTTCTGATCCCATCTCTGTGATTCCCTCTAAACTGAATATGCAAAACACAACTAAACATCTATAAATTACTCAGAAGAAAGATCAAAGAGTCAGTGAGAATTTGGGTAAGAGATTGTATCCTAGAATAAAGGTTTTGGGTTGCTGAATGGTTGATTGCCTTAACAACTTAGAAGAAATAGAGGGAGTCAAATTACTATGGCATAACAGGGACTGAAACTACAGTGCCATACAAACCAACTTATTTTTCATTTCATGATGAAAATCAGCCCTATCCCTTTGCAACTGCAGTGACACAAATGCCAGAATCCATATTGCCTTCCCCCAAGTTGATATACTTCTCTTAAGAGATTTTTTTCTATTGCTCTGGGAAGATTCACACAAATTTGCAGAAGTGCTCTGCAGCATTTTTTCAACATATAGGTACACACGTGAGGATATAAACTGGCTGCTGTGTGATGTGTTGCCTCTGGCTGACTTGCTCAACTAGTGGAACAGGTGTGATAGAGGCCAAATTATAACCCCCTCATCAGGGAGTGCCATGGCCTCAGGAAACCAGCCGTCCACCTCTTTCCATAATTCAGTGTGAGGGATGGCTGATGGCAGTCCTTGGAGCCTCTCTGCATATGGTGACCTCTAGCAGTGCTACAATAACGCACTCAAGAGGCAGGTGTGTCCCTGTTGCTTTTCATCAGCAGTGCACTGAAGCAGTTTATAAATTTTTGGGGCTCAATCCAAGGGAAGATCAGAATATATCCTTGGTCCTCTACCTTTTAAGCAGGCTTTTTGCCAGGAATTTCCCTGCCAGCAACTGTCAGGAGAAAAAATAGTTCAATGGCAAGGGCGGACAGTTGGTGCCAGCAATCCATTTTGGGAAAATGTGGGGAAGAACTTAAGACTGCAGTGTTAGCTGCCCAGTTAGAATTATTCGCAGATGGCACAGACTTTATTGTGAGCCAACAACAAATAAAAAGGAATGCTCTAATGGAAAGTTGATACATCACTGTTGTAAGAAACCAGGATATTCAGAAAGGGGATGCTGAAGAAATTAAGGAAGACGCAAAGGATTCAACCTGAGTCTGAAGCTTTATTATCTTCTCTAGGAGATTTTTCTCCTGAGAAACTGGATGAGAAATAATTGGCAAATGGTGCAAACTGGTGTGCAAAATTGACATAATGAGGCAACCTTTGAGTTGGGAAGCAGAGAGCTTTATATGTCTGTTTCTTTTCCTCATCTTAATCTTTTCATGTTTTTTTTTTTTTTTTTTGTGAGCCCTGGAGCCATGTATTCTGTAATTTCTTCTGACCTTTTTTTTGTTTTAATGTTTTGGATATCTCCGGACAACCTTCTGTCTGTTCTTGCTGCTCTGAAATTATTCTGCAAATAGATCTTTTGTAAAAGAAACATGCTTTTATCTAGTCTCCTGATGCACCTAGCTATTTGTTGGAAAGGGACTCGCTGTGTAAACTAATGCCTCCCACCCATTCTGTATTCTGGGTGAAATGATTTTGGAGCCCTGGGAGGCAAGGCACCTGATGATAAGGTAAAGATGTGCCTTGTGAAACCAATGGGGGCAGTGGTGAGTGGCAATCTCACCTTGCACTGGAATAGATCAATTGACAAGAAGTAGATCCATTTTTCTGAATCCCAGGAACAAATATTTTAGTAAAATGTATCAATCCTATAATTATAGCTTACAACATGGAATAGCTCAATTATAAGAAATATAATCTATACATTTTTTAATTAGGAAAATGAGCTGTAATAAAGGGCATTCAGTTTGTAATACTTCTACATTACCTGTGAAAAAGGAAGGAAAATATGACAGGGAAGGTGGACCTGTTTATAGATTTGTACAAGATCTTATAGAAATAAGTATGTTTGTGATTCTTCTGGTACCTGTGCTTGTGCTACCTGACCTGGCTACTATTTTAATTACAATACCTATGCCAACTAAGTATTTTTCTGCATTAGACTTTTGTTCAGGTTTTTTTCTGTACTTTTACATGAGAAATCAAGGTTCATTCTTACATCTACCTATGGCAGCTTTCAATATTTGTGGCAACGGATTCCTCAGGATTTAGAGATTCACCTACAATATTCTCTAGACATTTACTGCTCAAGAGAACTTAAAGTCATTTTCCTCACCTTAGAGTTTCATGCTGATTCAGTATGCAGATGAATCATTGATAGCTGCTGACACCTTACATGTGATAAGAAGAAAATGTAACTTTCTACAAATTTTTAGCTTCCTAAGCATATAAAACATCCCTGGATAAATAGCAATAGTGTCAAACTGAACTCAAGTATTTGGGACATTTGTGACTGGCCAATAAAAAATAGTCGCATCCTAGAGTCAGCCTATTTTACAAATTAAGCTTGCTTAATTAAAAAAAATCAAGTTTGCCAGTTTTGGGGATTGGTTGGGAATTGCAGTCAGGGGATCCCTGCCTGTTCTGAAAAGGCGAAGCCTCTCACTGAGCTGTTAAATCAAATGTCACCAGCACCTTTACTGGGGTCATGTCAGCAGTGGAAGATCTGTACAGGTCTGCAGCAACCTCAGTTCTTGCTACGTCAGAAGAAGGGATTCAACCGAGGAGCTTAAGGCAGAGGAAGAGACTGAGGCAGAGACTCGGAGCAGGAGTGAATGTTTATTAAAAAGTTTTAGAGCAGGAACCAAAGGAAGTGAAGTACATTTGGAAGAGGGGCAAGCTGGCAGCCTGAGAGATTCAAGTGCATGGTTTGACCTGTAACTTGGGGTTTTATACATTGGCATTCCACATACACAGTGGCCTGTCAGCACTTGGGAGGGGTCATAGGCATAATGTGTTCACTGGAGTTGTATGCATGTTCCTAGAAGAAGGTCATGTACCAGTTAAACTCCATCATTTTGCCTCTTAGTGTGCATGCTTGAGGCCACTCACCCAGCTCCTGAGATCATATTGGGAAGCTTCTGATCACCAGTTACAGGTGTTTCTATCTATTGTGAGACTGCCTTTCCCTGGCACTGGCTACAACCAATTATTATTTTAGAGAGACAGTGTAAAAACTGCCTGACCATCACCTGATGGTTGCCTGACATTCCTGGGGTCGGGGGGTCCTCTCCTGTTCTGCTTATGTCTGACTGACTACTATCACAGTCAGAAGAAGCTGAAAAGCCTTTCAAACCCTTTAAGGACCTATTGTCTCCCCACGTGTATTCATAACTCTGGTAAACTATTCTACTTTTTCCATCTGGAGAATAAAGGAGTTGCTAGTGGTGTGCTTACTCAGAACCTAGGCCCTGACTATAGACCTATTGGTTACTTTCCTGTCTTGTTGGATTCTGTTGTTCTGGGTATGCCAGGCTTTCTACAAGCCACAGTAGCTCTTCTGATTGTGTCACTGCCCGATGGGTTCTTCCTGCTCGCTGCAAAAAAACAAAACAAAAAACAAAAAAACATGGTATTTGCTGTAAAGAGTTTAAATTAACTCAAGGTCGGCCACACCACATTAGAGATGAAGTTATTGTTCAAGTCAGTCTCAGCGAAGGCTCATAGGTTAGGGATTTTTCAAAGGTAGTTTAGGGGAAGGGCTGGGAGTGGCTAGGCAATGGGTGCTTGCCGCTGATTGGTTGGGGGTGTAATCATAGGGGTGTGGGGAATGATTCTTCTGCATGCTGAGTTACTTATGGGTGGAGCTGCGGGAGCTGTTGGCAGGTCCAGTGGAGCCATCGGTAGTCAAACATGCAAAAAACCTGGATATCTCAAAAGGCTAATCTTAGATTCTACAATACTGATGTTACCTGCTGGAATTCATGAGGAAGTTGTATATCTCGTGACTTCTGGACAAATGGCTAGCAATCATTTATGTCTGTATTTTAGCAGAATTTAGGCTCCTCTATTCTAGCCTGGTGGTCTCTCATTAGCTTTAGTTTTGGGGAAGGGCTATTATAATGTAAACTATAAACTAGATGTCTCTCACGGTTGGCTTGCCTAAGCCCAGGAATGATTAAGGGCAACTTGAAGGTCAAGGGCAAGAAGGGGGTTAACTAGATCAGGTCTCCCCATTGCCATAATTTTGTCACTGTTAGAATTTGTGCAAAGGCGGTTTCAGAGCTCAGCTTTGACCCTAGGACATTGAACTTCCATGTGCCTCAAGTTGTTGCTGCTGTTTTCCAAATTCATAGACAGAAAATTTCTAGCACACTGCCGGATAAGCCACGAGCAAGTCTTATTATCTCATACTAATATTATTCTAGGCAGGTGGCACCTTTTGAGTCTAGTTACTCTGTTTGTAGATCCTAACCAAATAGGAGGGTGTGACTGCCTCATAGTCACAGAAAATACTCAACCTAGGCCTGATTCATTCAGTATTCTTATTCCCAATGCTGGCAATATTGTTCATTGATGGATCTGTGTGAGAGACACACAGGAATATACAATTGCATCTTATGCAGTATTTTATAGGTAGAGATGGCTTTTTCTTAGAATGTATTATACATGATTATAAGTAAAAATATGGTGAAATAATTTTGTTTGCTTTTCAAATGATTTTTGTTGCTAAAAACTAAAATTAAAAATAGGGAACAAGTATCCTAAATGTTTTTGAAACTATTATCATAGCAATTCTCAGACTATCAAGACTATGAGCTATTTTCCTTGATAGCACACTAATCATAACAATCATAACCATTTGTATGTGCATATCCAATATCTAATATTCAGGGATAAGGTCATATGGATCACCCAGTTTAATGCTCACAGATCCTTATGTGAAAAAATATATATTTGGTCATAGTTAAAATGGACAAAATAAGTGAATCTATCTGATGGTCAGATAGTAAATATGTCAAACAAACAAATGATTACAATTTTCAGTTAGAATAACAAAAGCACTTAGATCACTGATTTAATAATAGTGATTCCCTAGCTAATTTTTTCATCTGTGCAGGTTGATTATCAGGGATGAAAAAGTGTGAAAACATTCCAATTAAGTAAATTGCTCTGCAGTTGGTGGGAAGTACTAAGTAATTACTTGTGGTGAGTCCGGAGATGAAGATGGAGTAGGCATCTCTGAGTCATCCAGGCAGAGGAAGACAGGTGCTGCTCCTCACAGCAGAACAAGGAGCTGGGTTTAGAGAGACTGGATAGAATATAGCATTAGGAAGATTATCTCTAACAATCAAGTCAATGCACCAGCATTTGCCTGGGACCAACTGTGTGTTAAACACTGGTAAATACTGGGCGGGTTAAAGGTGCAGATCTTGGGGAACCTAGCATAAAATTCAACACAGCAGACATTTATTCTCCTTGAAGAATTCCTGATTTTGCAACAATGCCTATCATGTCCCAGAACGAGACTGGTTGTTGAAAGTCTCTGAGAAACCAGAGATGGCACCAGCATAATACCCTGAAGTTTTATAAAGCACAAAGGTTTATAATTATAATAAGGAAATCTGAGAGCAAGAAGACATGCTGATCGATCTCACACAGGAAATTTGTCCCAGATCCAAGTCAAATGACAAGTTAGATGAATTGCCTGCTTTCTAAAAAGGTATTTTAACATTTAACTAATGTGATCATTTAAAGTCAATAGCAATATCTCAGAAAGAATGCCTGTTAAGTTGTGATATATTTAGTTATATGCACTATATACAGAGAGCTAAGTGGCTAGTTCTGCTCTCTTCATTATGTGAATTATTTTAAAAATTACATTTACGTTAATCTTGATTCATATTTTGGATTGCTTTATGTTTCTGAATGATCATTTCCTCAAAGTTATCAGTAGTGAGCAAACACAAGGAAACATTTATTTTTCTTTTTTAAACATGCATTACACTTTGTTTTTCTCTTTTTGACTTATTCAAATATGGTAAATTAATTCATTTTTATTTAAAAAAATGATAGGATGCTGAAGTATCAAACATACAAATGTATTTGCAGTGTTTCATTTTTCAATGATTATGTATATTTAATTAATTAAAGATATGCATAAGTGCATATACACATACATTTTTTTCAATAAGGTACTCTTGCTGTCATTGATTATTCATTTATTTTCTAACATTTCTTTCTTTCTTGACCCGAATATAAACTAACTATTTCAGGCCATGCTCTTTTAGTGTTAGAGAAAACTTTAGATTCCATAGTACTTTTTTTTTTTTTTTGAGATAGAGTCTCGCTCTGTCACCAAGGCTGGAGTGCAGTGGTGCAATCTCGGCTCACTGCAACTTCCACCTCCCAGGTTCAAGTGATTCTCCTGCCTCAGCCTCCTGAGTAGCTGGGACTACAGGGGCACCCCACCATGCTAGGCTAATTTTTGTTTTTTTGTTTTTTTGAAGTAGAGATGGGGTTTCACCATATTGGTCAGGCTGGTCTCAAATTCCTGACCTCAGGTGATCCACCTGCCTCAGCCTCCCAAAGTGCTGAGATTACAGGTGTGAGCCACTGTGCCTGGCCCCGTAGTACTTTGTAGCATGCTTCCCAGCTAAACTGAAGCCTCAGGTGACATACCATGGCTCTCACGGCTAATTAATGAAAAAGCTGGAACCATCACCCACATTTCTTAATTCCTACTTCAGTTCATTTAATAATGCTAGAATAAGGCAAAGTCACACTTTTCTCATTTTGTGTTGATAAACATTGTATTCTAATGGTTAGTAAAATATTAATAATGCATTCATGAGCACTTTAAAATAATTAAGTAGAACTGTTCACATAGGCAGTTATTGATACTAATTTAAATAAGAAACAGTTTTGCATGTTACACCATTATCTGTAATCTTCTGAAAATAACAGGGACAAAAGCAGTATCATCCTTGCCTAATGTCATCTGCTAGTGAGGGGATGCAGACCTAAGTGATTAAGTTGATTCTGGCTGAGAATCAAAGGAAAAGGTCTTTAGATTCATCCTTGCTTTCAAAGAGTAGCATTGTGAGAATGAGTAAGAGGAAATATCACTTAGTATTAACAGATAATAATAAGCAGTGTTTCCTGCTAATTGATTATTTACCGTATGCTAGTCCTATGCTAAGAGCTTTAGAGATACGTGAGAGTCTTGTGAGTCTGGATCATCATTCTCCCCAGTGTTCAGAGGAGAAGGCTCTGCGTGGTTGAGTGTCTTGCCCATAGTCACAGAACCAGTATATGTTGGGACTTGGCCTCAGACCCAGGTCTCTCCAGCTTTGCAGCCTGTGTTCATCATATGATGTATCACTTACAGGAAACTCCAAAACTGAGCTGAAGTCTTTGACAGTCACAGGAGCCAGCATCCTGCTGGAGCCGTGGCCTCACAGTCCTGTCTGTGTCCTTGGGAGGGCTCTGTGGCAGCCCCAGGTCCCACTTGCCAGGAGTCCCTTCTTCACCCATGGGCATCCTGAGAACAGAGGAGGTTGAGGGGGCAGCAGCAGAGGGTTAACAGCTCTTCAGCAGGCACTGGGTCCACATGCTGGAGCCCTTTTTTGTTTATTTATTGTGTTTAGACATCAGATGCCAAGGTTTCCATGAGTCACCTTCCTCAGTGAGGAATCATGAATGATCAGTCTGGTCCGCATAAGGCCCATACTCTTGCCTTGGTGTTCATTCATTCATTAATCATATTTTTTTATACATGATTCATATTTCCCCAGTCCAATACATTTTATTTGTACATATTCTTTTAAAAATCATAATTCTTTTGTTCACACATATTTACACTTACATATAATATTGTTTTATATCTTTCATTTTGCTTTTTACTGATTAACTCTGCATAAATATAATTGTACTAGTCATACTAAGGTGATAAAGATAATATGCTAATTTTTGATAATCTATAGAAACATTTTAATTGCTTCATAAAATCATCAAGGTATATGTCATGGTAATTATATTATTAATGCTATATACTTAGAATTAATACAATTTCTTCATATAACACTTATAATTAACAAAGTGTCTTAATCAAATAATCTTGTTAACAGGCATTACAGGGAGCAGCTTAACAATATCTTTCATTTGTATAGTTCCTTAGAATTTTCAAGTCACCTACAGAAACATCTTCCAACAAGCTATAATTGGGCAGAGCAGTTAGTATTATTCCCATGTTACTCATAAAGAAGCTGAGATTACAAGCACTAAAATTTGTATCCAATATCAGCATAGTCTGGCAATTAAGGAAACAGAATTAGAGCTCAAGGACTCATGGGCACTTTCTTACCCCACACACAGACAGCTTAAAATAATAACAGCATATTAAAATAAGAATCTCTCGTAGTACATTTGAGTGTTTGGGAAACTAACAATAAACTGAAGCTGCTGAAGAATCTATTTCTTTTAGACAAGCTTTTCTAACATCTTTGTGAGGACTAACTGAATTGATGTGTGAAATTGCATAGGACAGTGGTGGCCCTATGCATAGTAGAGATTTAATGCTTATTTTAAAATTCAGAGACTCATTTCAGTATCTCGTAATTTAAAATAAAGATTTGATGATAAAAACCCACTAAAACAGAAATGACAAAATGACAAATTTGGAAAAATAACAAATTTCTAACAGTCTTCTTAAAAATAGTTGTTGATGAGTCTTACCTTGACAGATTTTTTTCTGCTTATGGCTGTCAATCTGGGTATTTCATCATACTCAACCACAACTATCCATGTGCTTAACATTTTGCAGACCAGGATATCACATGAGCACCATCACTGACTGTGACTGTTAGATTTAACTAATGTGACCGCTAAAAATCAAAGTAGAGTGTTGGAAATTTTTCAGTAATGTCATTAATTCCTAAATTATTTATGAAACATATTTCCAGCATGTGAGTGGACTCCAAGCCGCAGATTTCACTCACTTTCATGTATACCTAAGGAACATGTTATGGAAACTGATCATTTTATCTGAAAATACTCATTTTTGATTACTTAATATAATACTTAGCTAGAATGCCCTCAAAGACAGAGAATCCACATCAAACTTAAGTGACTGTCTTTCAATAAGATGGAGCTTTTATACATGAACACACCACACACACAAATTGCAGAGGAATGCTGTAAAAAATAAATGATTTATAATCTTACAAATACATTATATATATTAACTAGTTTAATTCTTACCAAGATTGCCAGATAGGTATAATTTTTCTACTTTACAAAGAAAGATGATGATTTCTCCCAAGGTCACATGCCTGCTAAGACAGAAAAGAATTTGAAGGACTATGGCTTCCGAAAACTATTCTGTATACCCTCACTCTCCACAGAGCTGTAGCTTTTGCTATTTATGTCTAAAATGAAGACGTAAGCCTCTGCAGAATTGTTGAAGGCTGCATATTTCTATAAAAGCTGGCTTATCCTTCTAGAAGGTTCGTTTTTCCACCTTAATAAAACAAAGCAGGAATAGGTCTTTGTGTTCGCCATTCTTTCTGTCCGTAGTGGTCATGTGCTCACATATGAACTCATGTCTGCTCTGCAAGCTCTCGAAGCGAACTTTGAATATAATGAATAAGAGACTACACTGCATATTTTTAAGGCACACATTATTTTACTGTTATAGATAAGGTTATTTCAATAATAAGCCCTGAATGTTATGACAGTGAAATGCTAGTATAAATCTTTCCTGCCCAAAATGTATTCTCTTTAATTTCTATATCTTTAAAGAACAATGGTTCATTTGGTTGGTATCCCATGAAGCTGGTTATAATTCTATATAAGACAATAATGTGATTTCTGAAATCTCAAATGAATTAATGTGATTATATATATAAACTTTTAAATATATTTTAGTCATATGTAATAAATGTTTGATTTTTTATTGATATCTCTGAAGTTGCAAAGAGTATGTTTCTCATCTGCCTTATTCACAAACTATTAGGTAATGTCTATTTAAAGTTTCTTAAATGTTAATCTATTTAATTAAGCAAAAATTGACATTAAATTTTATTTTGCTACATGATCCTGTTATCACATCACTCAGAAGTATATTTTCCAGAGTTTATACTTTGAAACAAATTGAGAAAGAAGTAACATTTGTCAGATAAAGGTGAAAAAATTCTGTTTTGGTAGGGTTCCTTTGAAAGGTTTTTATTGTATTGTTTTTACTGAGGTTTACAAAGTTTATTCAGCTACAGAAAAATATGATTTTAATTCTGCGACTGAATTTTAACATTGGAGTCAAAATGCTCATAGGATCTGATATTCCTGTATTAGCTTGGCTGTATGTCTTAGATATTAAACCCAAATTAGAGCCAAAATAAAAGGATGGATCAACCATCTCTACCAACCATGCCAACAATGACCAACCTGGGTCACAATCACAGCAGCCACCTCCACACAGGTGGTGGGCTGATTGATTTCCAGGTGTTATCTCAATTAGTACTCTGGCCCTTCAAGATCAGTTTTACAGATGAAGAAACTGCAGCTTGCAGCAGAGAGTAGCAGGGTTTGAGGTGGTGGAGCTGGGATATGGCTTCTTTTATATAGGTCAGCCTGGGCTGTCCAGACAGAAGGTTGTGAGTGCAGAGGTTGTGCACATATTTACCTGAAGTTGGTATAGCGATTGTTAACTCAAAAAATGTCGATGTACATGACCCTTTAGTTGGAACAAGAGTGAAATGATTATCTCTGGCTGGGCATGGTGGCTTAATGACTGTAATCCTAGCATTTTGGGAGGCCCAGGTGGGCAAATTATTTGAGGCTGGGAGTTTGAAACCAGACTGGCCAACATGGCAAAACCCCGTTTCTACTAAAAATACAAAAATTAGCCAGGTGTGGTGGCATGCTCCTGGAATGCCAGCTACTGGGCAGGCTGAGGCAGGAGAATTGCTTAAATCTGAGAGGCAGAGGTTGCAGTGAGTCTAGATCGCACCACTGCATTCCAGCCTGGAAGACAAAGTGAGACCCTGTCTCAGAAAAAAAAAAAAAAAAAAAAAAAGGGTGAAATGATTATCTTGGAATTGGCACGAATTAGCAATAGACG
The DNA here is from genome assembly GCF_029281585.2 of Gorilla gorilla gorilla. Taxonomy (NCBI): domain Eukaryota; kingdom Metazoa; phylum Chordata; class Mammalia; order Primates; family Hominidae; genus Gorilla; species Gorilla gorilla. The sequence continues at coordinate 33,329,734 of NC_073236.2, read as the reverse complement.
AACTGTTACCAAGTCTGAGCATCAACACTAGCATTTAAAATTGACCACATTCACTAAGGCATTTCCTATATTTTTATTTTCATGTGTTTATACCCAGGGACACCCATTGGTGGTTGGATACGAGGCAGGCTGATCTTTATTCTCTTTGTTTTGTTGTTAAGCCTGGTACATTCTTTTTTTTTTTTTTTTTTTTTTTTGTGATGGAGTCTACCTCTTTTGCCCAGGCTGGAGTGCAGTGGCACGATCTCGGCTCACTGCAAGCTCCACCTCCCGGGTTCACACCATTCTCCTGCCTCAGCCTCCTGAGTAGCTGGGACTACAGGGGCCCACAACCATGCCTGGCTAATTTTTTTGTATTTTTAGTAGAGACGGGGTTTCACCGTGTTAGCCAGGATGATCTCGATCTCCTGACCTCGTGATCTGTCCGACTTGGCCTCCCAAAGTGCTGGGATTACAGGCGTGAGCCAACGCGCTGGCCCTAAGCCTGGTACATTCTTTAGTAAAGCAAAATAATTAGGCAGGAAACATTCTTCATTCTTGGTTAAACTAACTGCTGGCCTGTTCCATACATAGATATTAACTATGTGCCCCAGTCATGTTAGGTGATAGCACTTCTAGTGCAAAAGAGCATTAACCCTTTCCTTGTTCTCACACATGCCATATTCTTAAAAATCTGAAAACAATGAAAAAATATCTAAAACAACTTTGTTTGCTTTGCACTCTGATCCTTCCCAATGTTCAGATAGCAAGATGGAGTGAAGAGTGAAAGCCCCTTTGCCCTGGAGCAGATAGTGGCAGTGTGCTCCTCTTGACACCCCCAGGAAGCAGGCCACAGGTGCATGGAGCTGTGTTCACTGTGAAGTGGATTCAGCCTGATAACATGGAATCCATGATGCCATTGAAATAAAAGCCAGATGTAATCCTGCCCACACTCTATGATAGCTGTCCTACCTCCAGAGTGTCCTTTCTTCTTCCTAGACTGTAGTTTCTCGTTTATAAATTAAGGGTGTGGGGCTGGAATCATGTCTAGGTCCCTTCCAACTCTCTCATTGCAGATTCCAGGATTCTCACTGCAGATCCTTTGCATGTTACCGTGGTGCTTGATTGCCCTGCCATGTGATGTGGTTTTTTTGTGAGCATCTTTACCACTTGATTAAGGAGGAATCTGTGGGATAGCATTTTAGAAAAGTGAACTTCATAGAGGTTGCCATGTTTATAGTCATTTTAATGATGTGGATGAAATTTAAACTACCTTGTAAATAAAGAAAACGTAGACAATGGTGACGAATTCAGGGACTGGAGAGGTTGTCACATCCTTGTTAACCATTAGCAGTGTTTCCTTTAAAACAGCAGCTTTTTGCATATTAGCAAAGCGAGCATACATTGCTCATTGCCATGAGAGGTGACGACATGAAGGTGGTGCGTCCTGCACATACATTGATCCCTTTCTCTGTTTTCTCCTAGGGTTTTCCAGGAAACACAAACGCAGACAGTGTGGTGCACTACAGACTCCAGCCTCCCTTTGAAGCCAGGTTCCTGTGCTTTCTCCCTTTAGCCTGGAATCCCAGGGGCAGGATTGGGATGCGGATCAAAGTGTACAGATGTGCATATAGTAAGTGGCCTTTATTCCCTGTGTGAAATCAAGGTCAGCGTGAGATTCTGTCAAAGCCAAACTGTAAAAGCCAATGTCGGCATGAAATGTTGAACTTGACTTTTTCTGTCTTTTTATATAGCTGGGCAAGCAGAACTGGTTTTTATGGAAACACTCTAGTGTCTCCCCATGACAATATGGACTTTAGTTACTGTCTTTTATAGTTGAATTTAGTGGTGGACCTGAACTGAAACTTACCTGTCTTTAGATTCCCAGAGTTTAGCAAAGTACTTGCAATATGGTAGGCATCTGATGGAACAAATACAATTCAAACTAACAACAGATGATGCTGTTTTTCTGAAGCTGAGATGACATGCTGTCTGGGAAAACAGGAGCGGTACTGGGGGCAGGGTGTGATTTCTCGCAATCTCTTGGTTCTCTGTGTTTTTCTCTGCTAACGTCCTCTTTTGCACACCGTGCTGTCGCTTCACTTAATCTTCACTTGGTGGGAACTTGTGTTTAGTCAGCCTTTTTCTCACCTATTCTTTGTTATAAAAGTGGAAAGGATGGGGCTGACATGAATATAACACAAACAAAAAGCTGGCCGTTAAATTATTTGGTGGTACACAGTGACACAGTTGCCACTTGATGATCTAGAACATACTTGTATTCTTTCTTTACATTATCATAAAAATGTTTTAAATTATTGTCAAAATGGAATAAAATTTAAAAATACTCCTGTATAAAACTGGAGAACAAGTCAAAGAGCAGCCTGGATGGAAATGTCTTAAGTGGCTTCAATTTGTGTCCGGCCGGATGTTCATATCACACTATTTACACACAGTCACTCCCATTCTCTGCCTACTCACAGCTTTAGCCTTGCAGAATATTAATTTTCTAAAGCATGATAACAACGTCTGTCATTCATGCAGCATTTAATGTCTCAGATACTATTATTTCCATTTTATTACTTAACCCCTGTACAACCCAGTTCATTTCCTAACTCTGCTTGTTTTTTAGTGTTTACATTTCTACAGAGTTAAATATAATGATGTTGCTTTACCAACAGTCTTTTTTCTTCCTGTTATTGTTCATCTCCTTCCATCGCTGTGTTTTCTGGGACCTATAACTGTGCTCTCTGTTTCAATGGCTAAGATGTCTGATATTTAGAATCTCTCTTTGATGCTGTGAAGTTACCTTCTCCTCTCATTACTCTGAAACAACTTCAGGTTTACTGACTTCAAAGTGGAACATGCTCTTTGATGGTGATTTGCCATTAGCTTGATGTTCCTTCATGAAGAGATATTACTCCAGTTCCTTGGGCTGGAGGTTGGTACCAGGAAGATCAAAGCCCCGTGCCTGATTCCAGGAAGGGCCGGTGGGCGGTCCAGCTGCCATGCAATCTGCTGGCACCGTTAACTTCTGTAAACACATGCTGTTGGCTGTAAGGGACTACTAGTAAAAAAACCCAAACATGCAGACAGATAATATGTGGCCACTGCTAACTAGCTAAAAGTAATTCTTTAGATCAAGTGGACATCTACATTGTCTTTTTTTCGTTAGAAGAATAATTGTTCAAGTATGCTGATTTTATTTTTGTTGTTGACAGTAATACAATCCTTTATGACTTATGTTAATAATGGTAGTTTCAGTATTTTCCTTTGTATTTCCACTGCCCTGCTTGTTTTCTAGAACGTTGCTTATAATGACTTATAATATCCCTGCCATGCAGCATCTCTTCCCATTTATTTATTTATGTATTTATCAATTTATCTTTTTTTTTTTAAGAGGCAAGTTCTCATTAGTTTGCCCAGGCTGGAGTGCAGTGGCTATAGGCACAATCCCACTGCTGATCAGCACGGGAGTCTTGACCTGCTTCATTTGGGAGCTGGGCTAGTTCACTCTTCCTTAAGCAACCTGCTGGTCCTCCGCTCGGAGAGATCACCATTTGATGCTAAAATTTGTTCAGACACCTGATCATCATAGTGCACCCCTGGGCTCCATCGATCCTCTACCTCAGCCTCCTGAGTAGCTGGGACTGCCCAGCCCTAGTGTTATTAGCTTTTCTACACTTCATTTACAGTAATAGATTCATTATTCCTTTAAACTGTGTGTGTTTTCACAGACTCCTGGCTTACTCTATGCATTTATTTCTATTTCCACTTCTAGCCTGGGGATAGGTTGTAGGTTCTCCCAGAGTTGCTGCTCAACTGCAGAATAAAGCCATGAGCACAGATGGCCTCGGGCCCTTCTTGACAGCTGTATTCTCCTGGTTTTCCATGCACCTTTGCATGCTACTCTTCTTGCCACTCCTTAAAGGCTAACATTATCCACAGATTGGTTCTAGGTCTTTTATCCTGCTCCCAAGCTCTCTCTGAGCCTCTTATCCACTTCCATGAGTTTTCAGTAGCATTTACACACTGTGGCTGATAACTTCCAAATACGTATCCGCAACCTACTCTGAGGAGTTCCAACCTTTGGTACCAACCTCTCTTCACTGGCCCTGTGAGCACTTAAAACTCAGTTGTCTATCTGCTCATTTTCCTTTGTTTTCCATCTTATAAAAACGATACCAACAGCCACCTATTGACTGAAACCTGATTCTATCTCCTAAATGTTTTGAATTTCTTTCTCTCCCTCCAGTTTAGCCTAAATGAGCACCAGCCTCCTAAATCAGCTATTTGTCTCTGGACTTGATCTTTCCAGTTTTTAGTCCACACAATAATCAGGATGATTCCTGGAAAAACATGCACATTCGATTGTTCAAACTCGATTGTTGAAACATGCTTAAAGCCACACCCAAGACACTAGGATTGTTTCCCAGAGGCCTTAGACAGAAAAATAAATTCCCTATGCTCTACTGCCTGTCCAGGCCTTTGAGGGCATCTCTCAAGAACAAAGGGGAACTCCCAGAATCTTAGGCCAGAACCCTATGAGTCCTTGACGCATCTATCTCTCTTGCCCTCCATGTCCAGTGAGTCACGAAATTCTGTATTCTTCCCTCCAAATTACACCTTGCATGATTTCAGCTCTCTTTAGCTCTACTACCGACTTAATCTAAACTTGGTGTCCCACAGATTATGGAAATTGCCTTCCAAGTTTAGGTCATTCTGTCTCTGTTCATAGCTGACTACATTATATTCTCCACACTGCAACTCAAGTTACCTTTTAAAAATGCAGAACTGATACAATTAAGTCCTGTTTAATACCATCAGTGGCTTTCCATTGTTCCTAAAATAACATCCAGACTCCCAGCAAGGCCTGAAGGAGCTTGTCCCTGAATAACTCTCCAGTGCCACCTCTTGCTGCTGTCACCTGCTACCTGTCCACTGTCAATTGTGTCCAGCTTTTTACTGACTCAAAGCCTTTACGCCTGCGGTCTCCCCTGCTTGAAATGCTCCTTCCCCATGTTCTCAACTGGCTATTTACTCTTCCTCTTTTGGATCTTAGTTTAAATGATGCTTCCTAGGCCCTCACTCTACATTTGTTTCCTCATTATAAGTTCCCAGGAAGCCTGTAGTATGACTTCACGTGCTATAGTCAGTTTTTATAATGTATCTGTATCTGTCTTATTAGAGGCCTAATTTCCTTTTTCCTCATTAGACTTCAGGCTACACTAGGGTAAGGTACATTCATTGCTGTAACATCAGCACCTAATACAGAGCCAGGAACATACTAAGTGCACCATAGCTTTGCATTGAGTGAATGAATGAATGAAGCAATTCAGAAAAAAAGTCTGACAGATGATAATAAAATCTGAATAATGAATCTAAATTTCAGATTATTTCTCTCTTATACTAGCCATCCAGGTAAGGCAGGTATCTTGGAGATTATATTGTTATAAAGTATAGTATTAAAAATTGTAATAACTAGTAAAAATAGCAAATATAAGATTTTACAGTTATGTTTCCATTCTTCCATCTGATATTTGATGCATCTTTATGTAGTAGAAAGGCAGTTATTAACACCCAGATGTTCCAAGTGAGCAATCTGAGAAGCCACACCAAGGGCCGGCAGTGCAGGAGCTACAAATAGTCACCAGAGACAGGGAGAGGACTCCAGTCCTCTGACTACCAATTCCATGTTCTTGATGGATAATAACTGCTGAGGTTTCATAAAGGATCATTATATTGATACTTGTTTTGATATATTGCTATATTGATTGATGGCAGCAGCTTCTTTTCTACTTTCAGAGAGACAGCATCAAGCTGCATGGTATTGTATATAAACATTTAGTTTTTGATTCTGTGCCTTCCTCCTTTTTATCATGCCAGCTTTAATTATCCTCAATTTCAGAGTTCTTTAAATCACTCCACTTTCTTTGATATTAATGCAAAAAGTAGAACAGTCCTCTTCTTGTTGTTTTCTCAAGTGGTTAGTATCCTTTCCATCTCTTTAATTCCCAGTCCACTAGTGCAGATTTTAAGGGCTTACATTCCACTCCATGCTAGTGTTTTAGTATTTTCATTAGATAACACTCAAACATGGCTTTTGTCTGATTCATGTTTCTGTTAGACAGAGATTGGGCTTCTATTCCTTTGTAAGTCACGGGCAACAATTCATGAAGGAAAAAGAAAATGGTTAGTATTCAAGGTTGACTTCGTAAATAACCAAGAAGAGCTTGGTTTGCCACTTTTTTGGTCCCTTAATGGTGGAAAATTTGGTGGGGAAGGGGGTCTGGGAGTGGTGGATTCTTTTTTAAAATTTTAATACTTGGAGCACAGCCCAGATAATTAACAGAATTCTAAAATGTTCTTTTCACGAAGATTTCTTTTATAATGTCCCAAGTGAAAATCATTTTTTATTACTCACAGGTAATTCTTTATTCATGCATTTTCTGTTACATTTTCTTATAACTTAGTCTTCAAATAGTTTTATATGTCATTCAGACTCTGTCTTACATAGCTATGCTATTACCAATCAGTCTTTTTCTCATTCATCATTCTAGCTTCACTTATAATTGGTTGAACCATATATTTGCCAGTTTTGTAGATCAAATACAGTTGAATATTAGCAGCTTCATCTGGATTAACTGAGTGCTGTACTGTTTTCTGTAGGAACAACAGACGGCAAGTGGAGGTTTCTGGTAAAACAAAACAAATAGAGCAAATAGTGACTGGACAAAAGCAAATTTTATTTTCTCCCTTCCAAAATTTTACCTGTCCTTGATTAGAATTTGAGACATGGGAAATTTTCATAACTCCTGAGATGGTCCAAGTTTGTATTTCTTCATTGGTGTTCTAATGAAGTTAGAACTACCTACCTCTGTAAAGTTCCTTTAATTGTTTTATCACTTATATATATATACTCGCTGTGCTAGTTTGCATCACTGGCACCAATTCTGCACCTGTTCCTTGCCAGTGCCTGTGAGTGGCGTATGCTTCCCTGTCCCCTGATTTTTGAGCCAGCCAGTGACTTCCTTTGGCTAATGGTAGGCAGAGTCAACTCTACAGTGTACCAACTGTCCTCCTTTGTGTCTACCATTAATAAGCATGCCTGAACTGTGAATTCCAGTAAAATGAAAAGAGATACATGCTTTACATATTTTGAAGCTGTTTCGTTAAATGCATATAGATTGGGAATTGTTTTATCTTCCTTAAAGTTGATTTTTTATAATTATGAAATATCCTTGTTTATTTCTAATAATGCCTCCTGCCTGTAAGTCTGCATTCTCTGATGATAGTACTGTGTAGCTATGCCGGATTTCTTCTGGTTAGTGTTTTCATGGAATAACTTTTTCCATTCTTTACTTTCAAACTTTTTGTCTTCATATGTAAGGACTCTTTCTTTATTATTTAAACCGAATCTGGAAATCATTGAGTTTGAGTTGGTATATTTAGTCCACTTATATTAAATGTAATTACTGACATATGTGAAATTGTAGCTGACATGTTACTCTCTGTTTTATATTTGGTTCACTTGTTTTATACTCCTTTTTCTCTCCTGTTCTTTTGGGTAAATCAAGTTTAATTTTTCCAGTTTTTCCACTATTGTTTGCTGTTCTAATTTTGTTCTCCTGGGTACTTGAGCTACTACTTTTATCACATTCCAAACAATACTAGGATTTAAGTACAACTTATGTTAGTTTAGTTAAACTCCTCCCACCATGTGTGCTATGTTGACACATTTTAGTTTCATACATACATGTGTATATGTGTACACATATTTTTAATCACAAAATTTAATATAATTTTTTTTGCAGTCAGTATTCACTTGAATTTACTTACATATTTACTTTCTCTGCATTTTCATGCTCTTTCTGAATCAAATTCTTTCAGCTAGAAAGACTCCTTTTAATATTTGTCTTAGCCCAGTTCTACTGGTAATAAATTGTCATATAGCTTTTGTTTGCTTGAAAATTGTCTTTATTTTATATGAACTTCTGAAGGCTGTTTCAGCTTGCTGGAGAATACAGTCTGTAGTTATTTTCTTTCGGCCTTTTAAAGATGGCATTCTATTGTTTTCATGATGTTTATTAAGAAATCAATAGGTAATTGATTTTTATCCTATGAGGGAAATGTGTATTTTTCTTCTGGTTACTTTTGAGAATTTATTCTTTGTCTTTGATTTTCAGCAGTTTTGCCTTGATGTGGCTATTTTAGTTTTCATTGAATTTGTCCTCTTCGGATTGCACTAAATTTCTTTTTTCTATGCATTGATTATTAGATTGGGTAATTCTTCACTGTTACTTCTTCAAAATATTGCCTCTGTCTCGCATTTCCTTTCCTCCTTTCTGAGACTCCAATTACATCTGTCTGAGATGTCTGTATCTTGTTTTCTTTCTTTGTCTCTCTCTTTCTCCCTCCTCCTGCTTCTCTCTCTCCCTCTCCTCTTTCATCTTTTCTTTCTATTTATGCTGCAGTCTAGACATTGTGTACTGCTTTATCTTCTATACTACTAATCAGATCTTCTGCTGTGACCAATCTGTAGTTGAATATGCCAGTGAGCTATTAATTTTAGTTATTGCGATTTTCAGTTTGGGAATTTCTGTTCATGTATCCTAGTGAAACTCCTTATCTTGCTCTCTGTTTTCCTGGAAATATTAATTACAGTTATTTTAAAGATTTTTCGTTAACTTCAGTATCTGGATTATCTCTTTGATCTTTTCCATTGTCTGGTTTTTGTTTCCGTTTTGATGTCTGATAATTTTGGCTGAATTCTGGACATGTTGGACAGAAATTTGTAGAGGCTAGAGAAGACAAAGTGATCCCCCAGTGAATCCCCACCACAGCCTCTGATAGGCTTCTAGATTAGGCACAGATGTTAATTCAAATCAGCATTTAACTGACTCAGTGCAGCGTCTCAGTCCCCATGAGGCCTAGTTGATATCTTATATCCAGAGTACAATGCTTCACTAGTCCCAACTGAGATTTGAAGGCCTTTGCCAAAACATTTTTTTGAAAATCTCTGAATTCTGCCATCTGACTCCTAATTATGATGAGTCTACAGAGACCCCTGCTTCGTGACCCAGCCTCATAGCTGTCCTGTCACTTTCTGCTTGGCCAGCTTGTCTCTTGCCCATTGCTCCTTGGGAGTTGACCAGTGCTTCAAGGGTAAAAGCAGAAAGAGTGTTCTGAGCTTGTCTTCTAAGATCTTTACATTCTTGAGTCCTGGCAGTCGTAGTAGATCTTTAAAACTTTCAAGAAGATTATTTAAACTTTACTTGGTACACATTTGCTACTTGTCCTTGGTAGGAAGTGTAGTCTTCTGAATGTTTGCTTGTCATAATTGAAAATATAACTAACTGCATTTCTTTTAATGCCATGGGAAATGTGTTGAAGAAAACAAAGTGTATATAATTTTTTCATATAATAATGTGTTTATAATACAATCTACTTAATATTTTGGAAAATTATTTTTCTTTAAAACACTGAAGTGCTAATTAAATTTCAACAAATATTTTTTAAAAATAAATAAAGCTGGTCACAGTGGCTCATGCCTGTAATCCCAGGACTTTAGGATGTCAAGGCAGGCAGATTACTTGATTGCCCAGCCTGGGCAACACAGCAAAACTCCATCTCTACAAAAAATACAAAAATTATCTGGACATGGTGGTGTGTGCCTGTAGTCCCAGCTACTCAGTAGGCTGAGGTGTGAGGATCACTTGATCCCAGTGAGGTCAAGGCTGCAGTGAGCCAAGATCATGCCACTGCACTCCAGCCTGAGTGGCAGAGTGAGACCCTGTCTCAAAAAAAATAAAAATTTGTAATAAAAAAGTAAAATAAATAGAAACTCAAAATAAGATGAAAAAGTAAATCCATGTCCATCAGAAATAAGTAAGTTGAAGAACTGGAATGTGAACCTACTCACAGAGGATTCCAGACTCTGTGCAATCAACTATCTTTACCAGGAAATGGGAGAAGGAGAAAAGAGAGAGGAAAGAAAAGAAATAGAGAGGAAAGATCATGCATGAAAATTAAAGAGAGAGATCAAGGCCTTTACTGAGAATGCAGAACCAAGGCCTGTTTTCCCTAAGTTCCTCTTATTATGCCCAGAAGGAAAGAAAATATGTGAGTGAATAAAGGCAAATATTTCCTAGGAAAGCTTTGTGTATTCATCGATTGCAGGATTCAATATTCTTATCATCCTCCCCGAATTGATCTACAGAATCCCAATACATCTATTCTAACTTATTATTATATTAAAATGAATCGTCACTAGTCTTTAGAGAAATAAAATCACAATGAGAAACCACTATACACCTAGCAGAAAAGCTAAAGTTAAAAAGGGTGGAAACACCAAGTGTTTGGCAAAGATGTGGAATTCTCATACATTGCTGGTGGGAAATGTGAAAACGATACTATCACTTTGGAAAACAATTTGGCATTCTTCTAAGCTAAATATACACTTAATATATAGCTCAGCAATTCCACTCCCATGTATTTACCCAGCAGAAATGAATGCATATGTCAACATAAAGATGTATGTGTGAATGTTCCTAGCAGCTTTATTTATAAGAGTTTAAACCTGGAAACAGTTCAAATGTCTATCAGCAGGTAAATGGATAAACAAGTTGTCAAACAGTTGAATACCCCAAGCAATAAGAAAGAACAGACTGTTGACATATGCAACAGCATGCGTGTATCTCAAAAACGTTACACTTAGCAAGGAACGCAGACACAAAAGAACACATACACGATACAATTTTATGAAATTTTGGAACTGACAAAACTAATCTGTAGTTATGGAATGTAGATCATTGGTTTCCTGGGTCTGGGTCTGGGTGACAGTGTTGGGGGTTTGATGCAAATGGCAATTAGTGAGTTGATATGAAATTGCCTACACCTTGATATTTTGGCAATAACGTAGGTATATATATTTGTTAAAACTCATTGAACTATAACCTTAAATTTATTGAATATAAATTATAACTCTATGAAAATGATATTCATGTTTCCATATTGGAATTGTGGGTTTTGTTGTTGTTTTTTTTGAGAGAGAGTCTCTCTCTGTTGCCCAGGCTGGAGTGCAGTGGAGCAATCCTGGCTCACTGCAACCTCTGCCTCCTGGGTTCAAGCTATTCTCCCACCTCAGCCTCCTGAGTAGCTGAGATCACAGGCATGCACCACTACACCCAGCTGATTTTTTTGTATTTTTAGTAGAAATTTTACCATGTTGCCCAGGCTGGTCTTGAACTCCTGACCTCAAATGATCCGCCTGCCTTTGCCTGCTAAAGTGCTAGGATTACAGTGTGAGCCACTGTGCCTCACCCCATATTGGAATTAATATTCAATTTATTTAGAGAGTAAACCTCTGTAATTTGCCCATTATCCCTGATAAATCATCCTGAAGCCTTCGTGTCATCACAGCTACCTAGTTAGCTTATTAAATATGCAAACCCCTGGGTCTCAACCACAGAAATCCTGATTCCTCGTCTGGTTGAGGCTCATGTTCTAAAGTCTCCAAGTGATCACTCCTAGTCAATCTGAGTGAAGGTGGTTGATAGAACACTTTAAGAAAATTTCTGTGGAATCGTGTGTTTTTTTTTCTTTTGTAAGACATCAGTGTTTGCACCCTATGGAATCTTGCTGTTTTCAAGCAATGTTGATGTTTCCCCTGAAAAGGCAGTACAAGGTAGGATGGGGATGAGACATGCCTATGCTTAGAATGACAGTGAGAAGCAGAAAAGTAGTAATGAGAAACCAGAGTTAAGAGTACATTCTGGGTGTGAAAAATGTGAAAGTAGGCCAGGCGGGGTGGCTTATGCCTGTAATCCCAGCACTTTGTGAAGCTGAGGCGGGCAGATTGCTTAAGCCCAGGAATTCAAGATCAGCCTTGGCATCATAGTGAGACCCCCCATCTCTAGAAAAAAAGTAAAAAATTAGCCAGGCATTGTAGTGCATGCCTATAATCCCAGCTATTTGGGAGGCTGAGGCTGGAGGATCACTCTAGCCCAGGAGTTCAAGGCTGCAGTGAGCTATGAAGGTACCACTGCACTACAGCATGGGCAACGGAGTGAGTCTCTGTTTCTAATAAAAGTAAAATGTGAAGGTAAAATATGGCGTAAGGAAATAAAGGAAATAGCAACTCAAAATTACTTATGTCTTAGCTTTTCAGAGACGTCATACTTTGCGGGAGTCTAAAGAAGGTAGACTCCTTCCTTATCCTTTCTTAGGAGTCATTCTGGACCAGATGCCTGTTTACAGAAGCATCACTGTGAATGTGGAAGAAACAATCATATTTCAGGATTATATGACCTCTTTTCCATACTGTGGGATCCTTAAAAGTAATTCATTGTCTTCTGCATTTTTATCTTTCACCTAGCATATGGAAGGCTTTCAGTGAATATTAGCTATATGAATGAGGACATAACGCATTTTAGCAAAATTACTTCTGACACAGTTCTTCCTTGTATGACAAAGTTCTTTATCTACAAGATTTCGTATTTGGGAACTTTGTGAACACATCTGTCCTTAGCTTTTCCGGTATTCTTTGAGGAAGTGTGACAAAAACATTATAATTGCACCAATAATCTTCAAGTATCATTTAAAAACTCTCGTGGTCCTCTTAACACAAGAAAATGAGATAGATATATTAATACTTCTGAGTAAGATTTAGGTTACCAGTGATTGAAGTGAGTCAGCCCAGGAACAAGCTGGCTGGCAGAGAAGGAGCTGTGTAAGTGTGGATGAATGGTTGTAAATCTCTTTTTCCTGGTGGAAACTGAAGATTTCCTAGGTCCTTCAAAAATTAAATCTGCTATCATTTTAAGCTGTCTGCTTTCCTATATATCCCCTATGTGCTATTTTAAACTCATTTCCACCTCTTTTTCTGCCCAGTGCCCTGACAATAATAATGAAGCAGTCGTTCACTGAAGGTACCCCATGTGCCCAGCACTGTTGTAAAAGTACAAATACTAACTCATTTAACCCTCGCAACGACCTTGTGAGAGAGGAGTGTATGTGTTCTCACTTCACTTATGAGTAGACTGAGGCAGAGAGAGGCTGTGTAACTTATCCAGGATGGAGTCAGGATTCAAGCCCACGCAGTATATACTCTAGTGTACTAGAAAATGTAGCTCCTGATCTAATGGTGACAGACTAACGTGTCAGGGGTCCACATTGCTAATACTGATCGAGATTCAGCAATCAAAACTATAATCTTAATTAATAAAGCTAATAATTATAAACCAAATTCATATAAAATTAGAAAAGCACTTCCTGCTTTAAACCACAAGCTAAGTTTTCTTTATTCATTTTGGATAGCAAGGCTTTCATTCTGAAAACTTTGAGGAACGTTGGATTTTATCGTAAACATAATAAGTGACATTAATTTTCCAGTATCCCACTACATTTCCTATTTATATAATTGAATTTCATACAAAGGATTTTTTCCAACAGGTTTCTGAGAAAAGATTATATTAAATGTGTTACTGGAATTATTTTATTTTAGTGTATTATTCAAATATATATTGTAGGGGAATATTTGCATTGATTATGGCTAGGTAGAACTGTTTTTTTCTTGAAATGGGGTCTTGCTGTGTTGCCCAGGCTGGGGTGCAGTGACACAAGCACTGCTCACTGCAGCCTCCACCTCCCGAGCTCAAGCGATCCTCCCACCTCCCCCTTCCAAGTAGCTGGGAATATAAGCAAGTGCGACCAGTCTTGCCATGCTGCCCAGCCTGGTCTCGAACTCTTGGGCCCAAGTGATCTGCCCGCATCAACTTCCCAAAGGGCTGGGATTACAAGCATGAGCCACTGCACCTGACCAGCTGGGAGAACTTTTCTTTGCTCTTGCAAGTGTTTTAAAATGCTAAAAGTATGACTTTTGTGGACAAGTGGGAAGAGAGTTTACCTTTTAGCATTACTTCTAAAGACCAAGACTTGAAATTTCGCTTCTCCAGTGGGAGGATCTTATTCAAGAGGGACTACATGGAAGTTGTCCCTCTCCAGTGCTGATCTTGATGGGCTCATTACTGTTGACTTATTGAACTCAATGCTTTCCATCCCAAACATCATTTTTTGTTTCATATTTTTATGTATTGACTTCATAAATCATAGAATGTTTTATGATTTTTAGAAAGTTTGGATTTGCAATTCATTAATCTGATTTTATTTTAAAATGTGCATAATGAGCTATAAGTATATTCTTAAATTTCTAGATACAAGCACTAGCGATTACAATAAAGAAAAAATCAAGGTATTAGCTAAAGAACAAAAGAGTTTCAAGGTCATTGCTTTATGTCTCTTTTACTTGATAAGTTTTTTACTATTCTATTTGCCTGAGGGAAACATTCCAGGAACTGTACTTCACATGCCTTAGAAGATCAATACTGCTGTTGGAGAGTAATAGTAAACATAGAATGAGAAAAAGAAATGTATAGGTTGCAATAATCCAGAAAAAATCTTTTCGGGAAGAAAACTTTTTTTGTTAGTCAACTAAAAAAGATAGCTCAAATATTAGCATTTTCTTTAAGCAACAAATAAAGACATGATTATAAGTATTAGGGCAGTGCTAAAAATGTGAAAGTCTGTAGTCAATCTTTTTCAAGTTTCCCTTAGTTCATGGCCAGAGAATAATAATCTTAGATGTCTTCATTTACATTTGACAGAGAGTTTTGTTTTTATCATGAACATATAATAAGTTATGTAACAAGGAATAATTGTTGAATTTACACATATTTTACTCAGAATGTGTTTATTCATCATGCACTTGATACATTAATTCCTTGTAAGTACATTAACCCAATGTGAGAAAATCAAACTTCTAAATTTTAAAATGATACATAAAATGGAGAACTTTTGAAGTGCAGTTTATTATATGTATTTCAGATAATGTGAATGAAATGGATAGCCATGCAAAAAGTACTAGTAATATTTTTGTGAAATTAAATATAATTAAACAATGCCATCTTATTGGCTTGAATGACATCAGCTAGTCAGCTTCAAATAGTTTCATATTTCACTAGGTTTTCATGCATCTTCATTTATTAAATAAATATATTTTTCAAAGGACAATTGCTTATTTTTCTTTTTACTTTTAAAAAGGAGATTTTCTGGGTAATATTAATTTCTTCATGTGATTTTGACAAATATTATCAAATATTATTTTATATTACTGATAAAATGAAACAACTTGTTTTTTGATGAGCTGAACATATGTGACATTTATAGTGGATTTATAAGACCCTGACAGAGTGCTGAGAGAGTGTGGCAGCATTGGAGTTCTGACAAGCTACAGCAGGAAGAACCAAAACAGAGGTGTTAAGGCCATGCTCTCTCAACAAAGCATCCAAGAAAACAAAACCTCTGTGCCTTTGTCAGTCAGGGCTCTCCGGAGAAACAGAACCAATAGGATGTCTGTGTGCCTGTGTGTGTGTGTGTGTGTGTGTGTGTGTGTGTGTAGAGAGAGAGAGAGAGAGAGTTTTAAGGAATTGGCTTACCTGATTGTAAGGACTGGCAAGTCCTAGGTAAGAGGTGATATTGCAGCTGGAGTCCAGAGGTTGTCTGGAGGCAAAATTCCTTCTTTCCAAGAGAACTTCAGTTTTCTTTCTTTCTCTTACAGCCTTCAACTGATTGGATGAGGCCCACCCACGTTACAGAGTTTAACCTGCTTTACTCAATGTTTACTGATTTAATATTGATTACCTCTAAAAAATACCTGCACTGCAACATCAAGACTAGTGTTTGACCAAAAGCTGTTTACCATGGCCTAGCCAAGTTGACACATTGCAGTTCCCATTAGCAGTACCATTAGCGGAGGGTTGAGAAAAATATTACATGTCAGCTCATTTAAAATACATTTATTACATGTCTAAAGCAGTATTTAATAAGTATGATATGTGTTTCTGTATCTTTACAGACAAAATCTTTAGTAAAGTAGGTACATGTGTAAGAATCAAGAGAAGCCAAAGCTACTGGGAATGAACAAAGGTATTTAAATTGAGTGACACTGATATTTAATATAAGAATGACCTTAAAATAAATAATTTATGTAGTGAAATACAACTTCTTTCCTGATTGTTTTTAATCAAACAGAATGAGAAGAAATGGGCTGCTCTAAAGATAAGAGCCATTGGGAGTAGATTAATAAAAGCATTTCTAGATGATGAAGTTTGAGAAAATGTTAGAAAAATCTAACAGTGGGTGTTACATATATCAACTCATGATGACAACAGAAAATATATTATTGTCAGTTGTTTCCTTCAATGAATGGCTTAGAAATACAACGTGTGTCTATGTGTGTGTAATGTGGCATATTGATGCACACATTTTCAATGTGCTACTGTATGGCATATTTAGATTTAGAATTGCTTTTTAATATCTTCTTTCCTAGAATCTGAGATGGTTTATTTTGATGGACAAAGTGCTCTGCTGTATAGACTTGATAAAAAACCTTTAAAACCAATAAGAGACGTTATTTCTTTGAAATTTAAAGCCATGCAGAGCAATGGAATTCTACTTCACAGAGAAGGACAACATGGAAATCACATTACTCTGGAATTAATTAAAGGAAAGCTTGTCTTTTTTCTTAATTCAGGTAAAAAAAATACTTGAACTTTTATACCAGTAGTTAAAAAAAATCTGTTTACATTTGTTGGTACTCAGTCTTTTCACAGTTAGATAAAATGACCATATAATTCATCATCTAAACCAGAACACCTTTAAGAAATAAAAAATACACAAGTGATAGTTACTCTGGGACAGTAAGTGCAAAGTAGAACTGCAATGAACAAATGTAAATGAAAGTTTAAGAGCATTACTACCAGATGCATGCAATACATACATATCCTAAGTATGATTTCTGTAAACAGCATATATTTTGACAAACTGTGCAAGATCACCATATGTGTGTATAATATATATGTAATATATGATTATCCATGTCATAAAGACAAGAATACATCATTATAAAATTATGAGATAATGCTGAAAATGAGGTTCTAAGAAAGAAAATATTTGCAATGTAAATACGAATGTCATGAGTAATAGAAAAAATACTAAGAAAAATTTCAACAAAGTGTAGAATTGAACTTAAAAATAAAAACAGGGTAAGGTTATTGTGTTCAAGATAGGGAGAAAGTGAGAAAACAACTCTGTAAGATGGAAAGTTGGATGCAAACTGTGATGCTCAACTAAAAAAGGGAAGCCGTGATTTTGAACAGAAGTAACTGTTTTTTTCCTTCTCCTTTAAGGCAATGCTAAGCTGCCTTCCACTATTGCCCCTGTGACCCTCACCCTGGGCAGCCTGCTGGACGACCAGCACTGGCATTCCGTCCTCATCGAGCTCCTCGACACGCAGGTCAACTTCACCGTGGACAAACACACTCATCATTTCCAAGCAAAGGGAGATTCCAGTTACTTGGATCTTAATTTTGAGGTTATTATAGATATATAGTTTAAATTAAATATAACCTGAAAAATAAGGTAGCTGCATAGAGAAATGCCATTTTATAGTAATTCATAACTAAGTTGACTAATAGGAATAGGTATGTCTGTCCCGGTACTATGAAACTGTTTATGCCTTCTAATAGGTCAGTTTATTATAATAAATCATCTTTTCCACCTTGAAAAGAAGTAAACAGTCAGTGTTAGGTTTAGGAAATCCACAAATGCAGAAATACCAAGGTAGCAAGCATTGTTATTAAATGTACTCATTTGAATATATTTCATTTGAAATTTCATCTGGTATATTACAGTTGTTGTTTGACTATGCAGATTCCTGGGGGATTTTTTTTCTTGTCTTGGTGCAATCCTAACCAACATAGCATTATTTAGGATCACTTTGAGACGTTAACAAGATATACACCAATAGATTTATTAAATAACAGGAAAGTCAGATGCTCACACATAAATAATATCCTGATATTTTTTAAGTCATTAATGCTTTTTGCAACCCATTGCCCATATGTATCTAAGCTACACTGTTAAATAGCATCTATTCTTCCAGTCCTTCACAGGACACCTTAAAGTGTATGAAGGATCAGAACAAACCAGAAAAACTGTGATATTTACTGGCCTAAGTGGCTTTGGCATATAATATTAAACTGAAGATCCTAGTCCTATACCGGATTATTCAGTTTTATTACTTTAATTTAACCATGTAATAGCAAAAGATAATATCTAATGCAGAGGTTGGCAAACTATGGGCATCAGGCCAAGTTTGGACATTTTTTAATTAAAAAAGTACAAAGCCTGTTTTTGTTCAAAAGAGAAGGTTTTATTGGAACATGTTCTCTTTCTTTATGTATTGTCCGTGGCCACGTTGGTACTTCGTGTCAGAGTTGAGTGCTGCAAAAGAGATCATATGACCCACAAAGGGTAAATTTACTACATGGCTGAAAATTTCAACGTGGCAGAAAATGTGTGTTGACTTCTTCCTTTTAAGTTTGTTCAAAACTGTGTGGTGCCAGAAATAAAGGTATTAACAGCTGCCATTATGATAGAACACTTCATTTGGAATAAGCAAGCATGCAAATATAAGATAATGGGAATGGATTTGTGACAATTAGTACTAGAACTATTAATTATAAATGCTTTAAACACGTACCATCAGAATAATCACTAAACAATGTTATTTATGTCATTTTTCTTTCTAAGATCAGCTTTGGGGGAATTCCGACACCCGGAAGATCACGGGCATTCACACGTAAAAGCTTTCATGGGTGTTTAGAAAATCTTTATTATAATGGAGTGGATGTTACCGAATTAGCCAAGAAACACAAACCACAGATCCTCATGATGGTAAGGAAGCCTAATGGGAAGGAAAGAAAAAAGGATATTTTATTTTTTGCATTTAAAAATTATTCATGTGAAGTCTCCATTTCATCTAATATTTTAAGAATCAGTTCTTACTTTAACAGCTGCCCATGTAATATAGTAATTTAGTTTTATTTATTTATTTATTTTTGAGACAGAGTCTCCCTCTTGTCTCCCAGGTTGGAGTGCAGCGGCGCAATCTCAGCTCACTGCAGCTTACGCCTCCCAGGTTCAAGCAATTCTCCTGCCTCAGCCTCCTGAGTAGCTGGGATTACAGGTGCCCGCCACCATGCCCAGCTAATTTTTGTACTTTTAGTAGAGACGGGGTTTCGCCATGTTGGCCAGGCTAGTCTCGAATTCCTGACCTCAGGTGATCTGCCTGCCTCGGCCTCCCAAAGTGCTGGGATTACAGGTGTGAGCCACCGGGCCTGGCCAATTTTTTTTTTTTTTTTTTTTTTTTTGAGATGGAGTCTCACTCTGTCGCCCAGACTGGAGTGCAGTGGCACGATCTTGGCTCACTGCAAGCTCTGCCTCCTGGGTTCACGCCATTCTCCCGCCTCAGCCTCCCGAGTACCTGGGACTACAGGCGCCCACCACCATGCCCGGCTAATTTTTTTTATTTTTAGTAGGGACGGGGTTTCACCATGTTAGCCAGGATGGTCTCGATCTCCCAACCTCGTGATCTGCCCGCCTCGGCCTCCCAAAGTGCTAGGACCACAGGCGCACTTTTTTTGTTTTTGTTTTTGTTCTTGTTTTTGTTTTGAGATGCAGTCTTGCTCTGTTGCCCAGGCTGGAGTGCAGCGGTACAGTCTTGGCTCACTGCAACCTCTGCTTCCTGGGTTCAAGCCATTCTCCTGCCTCAGCCTCCCGAGTAGCTGGGACTACAGGTGTGTGCCACCACACCCGGCTAATTTTTTTTAGTACAGACAGGGTTTTGCCACATTGGCCAGGCTGGTCTCAAACTCCTGACCTCAGACGATACACTCGCCTCGGCCTCCCAAAATGCTGGGATTACAGGCATGAGCCACCTTACCCAGCCTAATATAGTAATTTTTATTATGCATAAAAAGTTATAAAGTAAATATGCCTCATGGGACATCGTTGTTTCATTTTTATATGAAATAAAATAACTTTCTATTTTTACATGGAAATCAGAATTCATATGTCTCACGTGTTTTTGGTGTTGTTATCCACAGGAGACCAATCATTTTGCAATGGCAATCCCTAATGATCTATTCCCTAATCAACTGGAAATACTTCCAAATCAGTTAATAAACTTCTTTCAATGTTTAAAGTTTGAAATATCTAAGTTGGGGTTAAAGGGAAAGCTCATGTTTAGTTGTCAGTGTATCTCAGCAGCACATCATGGGAATATTTATTTGTATTGTTGGAAACATGTTTTCTTTCCTGTTATGTGCTGGAGGAGTTGGCTCATGGGTTGCAGGACAAAAACCTGAAAATATCTCTGACTGTGTGTCACCAGACCACACAATCTATACATCACTTAGATTAGCATGAGAAAAGGGGAAAAACAGCTGTGAAGCCCATGAACTTTCCAAGAAGGTAAAGGAGAAAAAAAAAAAAAAAGATGGGTTTGAAGTCTAAGTTTTACTATGAACAGCACCCTGCTGAGATCATAAAAATGAAAAATTACCATCAAGATACATGAAAAAGGAAACACCAAAAAGGGAAGAGTGATAACAAGGCTCCACAGAGCGCAGTTTCCTTTGACAGGATGAAAAAGAAATGAAAAGAGGGAGGAGATAAATGGAACAGCCCTCTACCTAAAGTTTCTGTCCATGGAGAAACTGACATTTAAGTGCTGCTCAACAGGAAAAAGAAAAAAGACCTGGTTATTGAAGTTGGCTTTGTTGGAGATGCGTTACTCAGATACAGATACAAAGATGGGTTTGGCCAATGGGCATCCGTGTCAAGAAGCCTGACCTAACATGTTCTGAATATTAAGCTACCTTTTATCTGCCAGTCCTTGGTGTTCAGAAGAATCCCTCCTCTTCACCCTAACTTCTATGGGGCTATTTCCAAAGACACTGTCATTGAAGTGAGGAAGAGTGAGTTGGGCCTTATGACACAAAGAGACAAGACTATTTGAGGACAATAGACACAGGTTTTCATATACATTCCATGTTATTCTGAATTACTGATGGGTTCACTGATGGAATTGTTGAGTATAGCCAATAAGGAGAACCACAATTAAGCTGGTATCTCTGGGTTCTGGATATCATCCTCAAGAAAACTATTTACTAATTACACTGAATGAGGTTATTAAAATGTGTAAGTTTCACACAAAAACAAAAAGACAATTCATTCCAAATTGTGCATATGGATATATAATATTAATTATGGGAATTCCATTTTAAGAATTACTACAATTCTATGTGTTCTGTATAAAAACAGGAAAATAGTTGTTCCAGTATATAAAAGGAAAACATTTAAAAATGTATTTTGTTGGGAAAATCAGTTGCGAGAATTCATTCAGTCAACTAACAAGCACTCCTCTGTGGCAAGAAGCCCTGCCTCTCTGTTGTAGCAGGCAGCTACCCACCTAAATGATGAGGTCAAGAAATATACAGCTGATAAAAAGATAAAAAATATGTAGTAGTCCAGTGATTACATGTGTACTACGGATCAGCGCCAATTACTTGTAAGTTTTTGGTATTTAGTTCGTTACAGCAAATGTTTTCTTTTTTAAATTTTCTTCTGCAAATGTTTTCTTGTCATGAAAACTGTTTCCCATTTAGCAGAATTACAAAAACAGTCAAGAAGAAATGTTCTGATTGATGTATACAGTTAGAATGTGTATTAAAGATTATTATAAAATGATAACTGAATTATATCCATTTCTAAAGTATGTTGGGACAGAATTTTTTAAAAATATGATTCTGTTTTGAAAATTGTTTTACCACTGGATCAGTGTGGTTCTTAAACTTGGCTTTATCTTGGAGTCACCAGAGGAGATTCAAAAGATACCATCACCTGGCTCCACCTCCAGAGATCGGGAGTTTAATTGGTCTGTATCTGGATTTTAAGAGCCCTTCTGGTGATTCCACTGTTTAGCTAGGTTTGAGAGCCACTACCCTAGATTGTCTGTCCTGCTCCAGTAACATTCTTCTTCTAAAATCATTTATAGTATATTAGAAATAAATCCATGGAAATTCCAAGTAAAATCAGAATTAATGGGGTTTTTCTCTGGAACTGAAATTCCTATGTGTGAATAATGCCCAAGAATTGCTTATTCCTTTCACCAGCCAAACAAAGCAAAACAAACAAACAAACAAAAACCATTTAAAAACCTAGTAAGATGTTTACTTACCAGATATTAAAGCATACTAAAAGCTTCTATACTAGAATCAGTATGGTAGTGGTTAGGAACAGAGAAGTCAGTAGAACAGTCAAGATTTCAGAAAGATCCCAGTTTATGTGCAGAGTTGTTAGTAACAAAAAATGTGGCTCAATTCAGTGGAACAGGGATGAATTATTTCTGAAATTCTGCCAGAACTAACAAATGTCCATAAGTCAGAAAATAAGCATGATCACTATCTTATACACACTAAGAATATGTAAATTAAAGAGGATGAGAAACAAACAACAATCTTAAAGAAAATCTATGAGATTGTATGTAGGACCTAGGGTAGTATGAAACTTTCTTAACAAAGATTGGAAACTCAGAAGCTGTAAAATACAATATAGACATAATTGACTATATAAAAACATCAACGTTTTCATGCTAAAAATACTATATGCAAACATTGTATATAACTATTAGATCTGAAAACCATTTGAAACCTGTCAAATATAACTTTCCAACAGCTAAAAATATGACCCATACAAATATCAAATAAGCATGTGTCAAAGATTTAGTCAATTGATTAATGAGGGAACCAGTAAAATAGTAAGCTGGTTCAAAAGAGATTTTGAGGATTGTGTAGAGAAGACCAAATGTTGCTCAGGAGAAAGACTGAGTATGAAAATGTCCTGTTATTTGCTGTATCCTCAGGGCTAGCACAGGGCCTGGAAAATAGCTGGCATAGATTAAACTCCTGTTGAACTAAAATTATATTGAGACTCCTTTACTAATGCTGAGAAGTAGAGAAGTGGAGAATTTCTCACACACACACAGAAAGCCACATGGATGTCTGCCCAATTATAATAATACTTATGTTGAAAGAGAAGATAAATGTCATAGATTTCAGCTTTAGCAGGCAGACTAATCCTGGATTGATAAAAAGCCTTGTACGTCTTCGTAAAATCTGGCTTTAATTAGATAGAAGCACCACCTGTAAGGCTGCTCAATGTGCTCTTTTGTTTTATTTATAGGGAAATGTGTCCTTCTCATGTCCACAGCCGCAGACTGTCCCTGTGACTTTTCTGAGCTCCAGGAGTTATCTGGCTCTGCCAGGCAACTCTGGGGAGGACAAAGTGTCTGTCACTTTTCAATTTCGAACGTGGAACAGAGCAGGACATTTGCTTTTCGGCGAACTTCGACGTGGTTCAGGGAGTTTCGTCCTCTTTCTTAAGGATGGCAAGCTCAAACTGAGTCTCTTCCAGCTGGGACAGTCACCAAGGAATGTCACAGCAGGTAACAGTTGTATTCCCATAAACCTGACATATCCACACGGAAATCATTTGGCAATTAGTGAGTGAGTGAGGCAGTGAGATGCTCCATGCCCCCACTAGGGGAACAGATTGCTGTTTCCATTTAGACTGTCCTGTGTGGTACACCCCGCTGCCACTAAAGTGTTCTTTTGACCAAAATGACTATATATGAGAAATATGAAATGCATATTTCTGCAGACATACCTTCCCATATACAAGGAATACCCTTGAGTTCCATTTCCTGACAAACATATACCAGCCTCCATCCCAAAGAACTAGGGTCAGGACCTCATGGAACAGACAATACCTAGAGGCACATTCCTCTCCTGTCCTCCTCCTCCTTTCCCTTCTCCGCCCTGCTGCTCAGGGTTGTGCAAAAATATTCTATACACAGTAGGCAGTTGATAACTATCACTTTACAGGGAAATATGCCCGGCAAATACCAAGAGTTCTTATTCTTTCGTTGATGGCTGATTCGTTTTCTGGGATAGCTGGGCACCCTGGAAGAATCTCAGCTCCTCCACTTACTGCCGTTCTGAAATGTAAATCACGAAGCCTCCTAAGCCTCAGCTGTTTTCACTTGTGAAGTGGTAAACCTCAGATCTCCTTTGCAGGGAGAACAATAGGAAGTCTGATTTTATTAGCACAATGCCCACCCCACACACAGGCCCTCTCATCCCCGCTCCCCATCAGGGCCTGTTTTTGTTGGGCAAATGCTAGGTTAGGGTCTCAAATCCCATGAAGCCAGACTGAGTTACAATAGATGGGAACTAATCTCACATGCAGTCAGATGTGGGCAAGTTTGTTAACTACAGAGCTGCTGGATTTTGATGATTGGATTTGCAGATGGGAGGAGCACTGGGTCCTAAATTGACATTGTGCCTAAATTGGCATCAGAACTAAATGGGGGCTTTAAAAAAAAAAGCGTAATCTGAAAAAGAAAAAGGCACAGACGAAGAGGCTGACTTCTGCTTGAGACCAGGGGGTTATCATACTCAAAAAAAGATTCCTTTTGGCTGTAAGAGGCACACGTGACTATACTGCTATTAAATGTTGTGGTATGAAAGCACGATTTCAAGACCCGTGAAGAAATTCGGAGGGCGGGGCGTTATCTCAGTACTTCTGGAACAATCAGGCAAGTCCTGGGTGTTAGAATCTGTGTCCACCTCACACAGGTGTTTCAGGGGCGATAAAACAGATATTCAGAGGGGACGTGTATTTTTTATCTTTTAGAAATGCAAACCTAGTTTCCATTTCCTCACGAATAAGATTTTTTCCAAGAAAGGTTAAAATCGTGACCTACACACAGATACAGAATGCACACATGTAAGAGATTTTCTTTAACTCATTGATGAGAGAACCAGTGTTAGGGAAATAAGTAAAGATAAAATTGCCCACCAACATAGTGAATCAGTTTCACAAGGTAGAAATGAAATAGTCTTATTATGGAATAAGTATTAAGCCAGACTGTGATGTACATTTCAGGCAATCGCTAATGTGATTGCAAAGATAAAGAAATTTCATCCATTTATATAGCCAGGCAGATACAACCCATTACATACATGTTCTAAAGATAAAGGACAACTTGTCCTCAAGTAAGAGGACTTGACAGCGCCGTTTGCTACACAGCCCATCTTACATTCACCTGGTGATTGGGGAGGCACACTCCTTTATGCAAAGGAAAACTAAACTCCATGTCTCTTTGACAAGTGGGTAGTTGCAACTTGGAGCCAGGCACCTACGTTAAACTCCCACGGAGACAAGGAGATAGGAGCACTGCCTTTCTTGATGTTTACATTTCAAAGAAATGTCTCCAAGGTCCTCAAGAAAAACACTCCTGGAAACAAGAAAGAGGCTAAATAAGATTTTGTTTGTTTGTTTGTTTTAAGATTTTAAAGATGTACAATTACAAGTTTTCTGAAAGAAATGCTTTAAGGAAAAAGGTGAATGAAGGTGTGTATCCCTTTTAGCACTAAGAAAGCTTTTGTTTGTTTTGGTTTGTGTTTACCCTTACACCAGTAAGGCCTGTTTAAAGAAGTACCACACATTTATAGTCAGAAAAGGGTTGCTGACTAGCTAAACTTGTCAGTATCCAAAGGGAAAGGCAAATCCCTTCCCTGTACACACTTTGCATCTCTATGTACAAGCATTATTTGCATTATTATCAATGTTCTGCAAGTTAACTTCTGTCACTACACAGCTGTAAAGTAACCTAGTCCAAGATGATGGTTTACAATCCCGTAATATCAGCTAATCTTTCCATTGAAAAGATATCCGGTAATCTCCTTTGCCCATTTCAAGGACTGCCCTCAATTTTTTTCCTACAGTAGTTGGTTCAGTTTTACTGCTGATGAGTTGCATATATTCTGGATTCAATGAAGTGCTGAACAAGCACTTCATCCAGTTCTGGGCTGCACAATAACTAGAATTAAATATAATTAAAGTTCTTAAATCTCATCAGGATTTTGCTTTAGCTCCTGGCTTTGTGAGTGTGATATTTTGCCTCTGCAGTTAAAATGTTGTAGTTGTTAACAAGAGATCATCTTCATATCAAATGTGTTTAAAATAACATCTATGTTGTGGGCAATTAATTTAGTAACTTCTCATTGAAATATTTATAGATTCTACTGTATCTGATTTTCTTGTGCATAAACTATGGCCAAAGGCCAAATACAACCTAATAGAAAACAAAAAGAAAACAAATGTGGATGATAGACATGAAAACAGTTATACAAAGATCTGCTTTTATTTGTCAAAAGATATTCTTAAAGAGGGCACTTTTTGCAGTTATAAAAAGAACATGTCAAAGATTTTGTTTAACTCATTAGTTTATGAGGGAATCAGTAAGATGTTACTGCTGCAATGATTTTGTGTATAATGTAAAACTGGCTTATTCCATGGGATGGGGTAGAGGAACCAGGAAGAAGTTCAATTGTATTTCTGCCAGACAAAATTCATTTGCATGTCTATGGACGATAATCATTTGCCTGCTTTCAATTTTCTGCAATTCACAGGGTGGTAAAAGAATTCAAAGAAGGGGCCAGGTGTGGTGGCTCACACCTGTAATCCCAGCAATTTGGGAGGCCAAGACATGCAGATCACGAGGTCAGGAGATTGAGACCATCCTGGCTAACACGGTGAAACCCCATCTCTACTAAAAATACAAAAAAATTAGCCAGGCGTGGTGGCGGGTGCCTGTAGTCCTAGCTACTCAGGAAGCTGAGGCAGGAGAATGGCTTGAACCTGGAAGGCGGAGCTTGCAGTGAACCGAGATGGCACCACTGCACTCCAGCCTGGGTGACAGAGCGAGACTCCATCTCAAAAAAAAAAAAAATCAAAGAAGGTAAAAGGCACAGAAACCTGCAGAATCATATAATACTCCAGATTGTGTTTAGACAATGCCTAGTTTTACATTGAAGACATCCAGAATCTTAGTTGATTTTAAAGAATAATTTATTTCCTTACACTTTATTACTACTTCTGTTTCTGTTTCATATATCACTGAAGGTTAAAAGGGAAAGCTAAAATATTAATGTTAATGTTTAATTTTTAAGAAGTACTACATTTGAAATGCTAATAGTATACTAACTTCACATAAATGCATGTTAGGAAGAAAAATAAATGAAGCATAGAGTCATTTTAATAATTTACAGGTTTCCCAAGACTATCAAGTAAAATGTTAACTTTATAGGAAAATTTCTATTAGTCTAAAGTTTATTATGATATATGTAACTTCTGAAATAGTTTCAACCTTGGCCTAATTTTAAACTTCAGTGCAAAGTTAATTTAATAGGCCTCATGAAGCTAATCTTATTTTTAGCCCATTTATTGGCATGTATCTTTGACATATTATCAGGTAAAAGAAAGCACGGAATACCTCTAGTGATTTTAAATACCTTAACATTTAACTTTACCATCAAAGACAATTCATTTTGTTACCAAATTATTTGACAGGATTAATTTCATAATTACTACTAAGAATCATAAAATAATGTGGATGTGAGTGTAAATATATAAAAATATTGCACATAAAGTACAACTCCAGTTCTTTCCTAAGCATTTTTATCAAATATTAAATAATAGCTTTTATTTTATTTTATTTTATCTTTTTGAGACAGCGTCTCACTCTGTCACCCACACTGGAGTACAGTGGTGTGATCTCAGCACACTGCAACCTCCACCTCCCAGGTTCAAGTGATTCTTGTGCCTCAGCCTCCGAAGTGACTGGGACTATAGGCTAGTGCCACCATGCCCAGCTAATTTTTTGTTTTTTAGTAGAAATGTGGTTTCACCATGTTAGCCAGGCTGGTCTCGAACTCCCGACCTCAGGTGATCTGCCCGCCTCAGCATCCCAAACTGCTGGGATTACAGGCATGAGCCACCATGCCCAGCGAATAATAACTTTTAAAAGACAGTATAATTATATCTATAATCATAATTTGTTAATTCAGAAACACACGAATATATGTTAAAGATTTTAACTAATCTCTGAAGAAACCAGTAAGATGTTACAATCAGTTCGGAGGATAATTCAAAGTACTACACATACAGGCAGATAAGAAATGCCAAAATGAATTACAGACAGATATGAAATGGTTCAGTAAGCAACTGCACCTCGCCAGGCACAAGTCATTTGTATTTCTATGGGTACAAGTCATTTTGCATTACTATCAGTTTTCTGCAATTTACAGGGCTGTAAAATAGCTCAGACAGTGAAAGCAGGGTTTACCTTAATTAATAGGTGCAGTAAGCCAGACATCCAGTGATCTTCCATTTCAAATCCTGTCACACCCCATAAGTATGTGCAATTATGTGTCAACTTTTTCTAAAAAAAAACTTTTCACAATCATTCTTGACATATTTTTTATCAACTCACTTTCTTGATTCTCGTAAAATGTTTTTGTTAGATTCAGTAAAGCAAGTAAGTTTTGCATTTGAAGATTAAACCAAACTGTGTTGTTTTTATCCCATTGTAAAGGCTCCTACTGTATATATTTGATAATTAAATTCTAGTTATTTTAAGCAAATTACCAGAATTTGTTACAGTGATTCTTCAGAAAGAGTAATATTTTTATTCATGTGTTATTTTCGTAATAAATGAAATTTTTAAATTAAAGATAGGTGGTTAATTTTTTTTTCAGTGATACATGAACATGTAAATACCACTCTTCTCTGACTTATTCAGTGATCTGAATCAAATTGTTTTCAAGTGTTTACAGAGCTCATAATTTAGAGTTGTCTCTGACTGATTGTATTTCCTCCAGGTGCTGGATTAAACGATGGGCAGTGGCGCTCTGTGTCCTTCTCTGCCAAGTGGAGCCATATGAATGTGGTGGTGGACGATGACACAGCTGTTCAGCCCCTGGTGGCTGTGCTCATTGATTCAGGTGACACCTATTATTTTGGAGGTAAGAGAAGGCAACTGAATGACACTGGCAGTTTAACCACTTTTTATCTTTATTGCTTTGCATTTTGAGTCTCTAGTCAAATTTAAACCAAGTTGATACTAAGAAATAATTTATCTCTAGCCATGAAACTAATACCTTTTGAGTTTATAAAAAACATGAAACATTTAATCAGTTTTTCTTCCCAATACAAAAATAAGTATCTGCAGAAAGTTTACTTGCTGTTTAAATAACTTCATATTTTCATTTAACATTAAAAGAAAAATATATTTGAGCTACATGTAGTAAATAAGTGGAAACTTTCAAACAATATCATAATCATATCTCTACAACAGATAAATCCATTTATACTTCTAACAGTTAGCTCGTAAAAACGAAACAAATCGTACTGTCTGAAGTCATTGGCTTACATAAAATATTACTTATATATTTAAGTCTACATCTAAATCTATACTATTGAATCATTATTAGTACACAGCTCAGTTTATAGAGAGATGGATAAATATTTTTTTACATGGAGAAGGCGTAATAGGAAATATCATACTGATTATGAAGTACTTTCAAAACATTGACAATGTAAACAAATATTAATTAATAGGAGACAAGCATATTAAATGAATCCAGTATAATTGGTGTTACACTGGTGCAAAGTATTGAATGTTTGCCTCCCCCCCCCAGATTCATATGTTGAAATCCTGACCCCAAAGTCATGGTGTCAGGAGGCTTTGGAGGGTAATTAAGTCAGGAGGGTGGAACCCTAATGAATGGAATCAGTGCCCTTATAAAAGAGGCCCAAGAGAACTCCCTTGCCTTTCCTGCCATGTGAAGTTATAAGGCAAAGACTGGTCTGTGAAGCAGATACTGCATCTGCTTTGCCTCAAACTCAGACTTAGACTTTCCAGCATCCAGACTGAGAGAAATAACTGTTTGTTGTGTAAGCCACTCTGTTCATGGGATTCTGTTAATAGCAGCCCGAACTGACTATGAGAACCCATACAGCTAAAGAAATGGAAACAGCAAAACCCTGCTATGTATTCTAGAATGCTCTTGTGAATCCAAAGATTAAGCTTTTATATCTGGAAACCACAGTTAAGAGAAACAATCATGTGAGAAAACTTATCACATGGGGGCATGGATGCCTGTACATTACAGCATTCTGTTATCATCCCATATCACCACATATATGATAAGAAAACTCACTCTCAAGTAAGAAAGTTTTCAACTAGGTACGAAATTCCATGCTGGACACAGATACAGAGAGCCACTTGCACTGTACCTAAACACTGAAGTGTTACTGAGGTAACTTAATTACTTGTAATTCTTACTGGAAAGGTAAGTATATTCAGCCTTTCTTAGTAATAAAAATTGTATGTAAACAGAAATATAGATCTAGTAATAGAAGACTTGTTATATACATGCAGTCCTATACACTGCATTTTACCTCATCAGTATTTGTGGTATTTCGCAAAGAATATATACTTTTCCAAATATACAGCCACAGACATTCAGAGACTTCACTGAGCTGTCCTCTGGCACACAGGTGTATTAAAATTGTTAAAGAAAATTAAAATGGCCTGAGGTATCTCTGACCAGACAAAGCCTTGTAAGTGGCCTTAACTTTGCTTGATTTACCAATATAAGCAAAACTTAACTTGAGCTATTTCTTGTAAATGGCTTTAAAAATAAAAAAAGTCAAACTTAAGGCTAACCAATCAGAAGCCAATTAACTTATATAACTAGAGATTTCCCAGCAGGATCAACCAAATAAGGCAATTGTATAACTACAACCAGTGAAAAATTTGCTACTATATTTACCTTATAGAAGCTGTCTCTTTTTGTTCCCTTGAAAGGGTCCCTGAACCAGTTCCCATTTGAAGCTGCTTCAACAGTGATTCATGAATCACTGTTAGCTCAAATAAACTTTTGTGCCTCCATTTACCTTTTATTAGTGGATACATTTATATCTGTAGTTGGATGCTTTTTTCCTCTAAGCAGACACAAAGTAAACCTGAAGAGCTTAAGATTTTTATTTATTTATTTATTTTTATTTTTTGAGGCGGAGTCTCGCTGTGTCCCCCAGGCTGGAGTGCAGTGGCGCGATCTCAGCTCACTGCAAGCTCTGCCCCCCAGGTTCACGCCATTCTCCTGCCTCAGCCTCCTGAGTAGCTGGGACTACAGGCACCCACCATCACATCTGGCTAATTTTTTGTATTTTTAGTAGAGACGGGGTTTTCACCATGTTAGCCAGGATGGTCTCGATCTCCTGACCTTGTGATTCGACTGCCTCGGCCTCCCAAAGTTCTGGGATTACAGGCATGAGCCACTGTGCCAGGCCAAGATTTTTAAAATTAGTTAATGCCT
The DNA here is from genome assembly GCF_029281585.2 of Gorilla gorilla gorilla. Classification (NCBI taxonomy): domain Eukaryota; kingdom Metazoa; phylum Chordata; class Mammalia; order Primates; family Hominidae; genus Gorilla; species Gorilla gorilla. The sequence continues at coordinate 33,298,565 of NC_073236.2, read as the reverse complement.
TGGTGTATCTTGAGTGGATGATAACATAGGAGTCCTCAGAAAAATGCAGCCATGCCCGCCAACCTTTACAGAAGAGCAAAGTTGGCTTAAGGAATAATCATCGGTCCAAGATTGTTAGTGATCTGAGAAATTTCATGTGCTGAGGATGATGCCAAATTAAGGGTTTCCAAGTATGAGTACCAGGATACCTCCTATACCTGCTCTCAGCCATATGTGATATTGTCAATTGCCTCTAACAAAATTTTTCCAAACCAAGTAGAAAAAAACAGTGAACGGAACAGAGATTTTTTTTTTATTAGGATGGGACTGAAATCTGTCCCTCCTTCAGGATGAGGGATGTAATCTGTGTGACAGAAACAGATGACAGAGTTTGATCCACACTACTTTGTTTTCAGAACTGCTAGCCCAGATGGAATAGGTACAGAAAGAAACTAATGATATAAGCAATAGAAAATCTCAAACATTATAATCTTTGACAATGTATATTCATATATAATTCCCATTTCCTTCAGAAAATACGTGATGCTTCTCATTTTTTTCTAAACTTATTTTAGGTTCAGAGGTATACATGTGCAGGTTTGTTATATAGGTAAATTGCATGTAATGGGGGCTTGGGGTACAGATTATTCCATCACCCAGGTAACGAGCATAGTACCTAGTAGGTAGTTTTTCGATCTTCACCCTCCTCCCACACTCCACCCTCAAGTAGGCTGTTGTGTCTATTGTTCCCTTCTTTGTGTCCATGGGTACTCAATACTAAGCTCCCACTCATAAGTCAGAATACATGGTATTTGGTTTTCTGTTCCTGTGTTAGTTCACTTTGGATAATGGCCTCCAGCTCCATCCATGTTGCTACAAAGGACATTATCTCATCTTTTTTTATGGCTACATAGTATTCCATGGTATATATGTACATTTTCTTTACGCTACCGTTGATGGGTATTTAGGTTGATTCTATGTCTTTGCTATTGTGAATGAACATGCACGTCTGTGTGTCTTTATGGTAGAAGGATTATTATTCCTTTGGGTGTGTACTCAATGGGGTTGCTGGGTCGAGTGGCAGCTCTGCTTTAAGTTCTTTGAGAAATCACGAAACTGCTTGCTGCAATGGCTGAACTAATGTATAATTCCCCCAGCAGTGTATAAGCACTCCCTTTTCTCCACAGCTTTACCAGCACCTGTTATTTTTCGCCTTTTGAATAATAGCAATTCTGACTGGTGTGAGATGGTATCTCATTGTGGTTTTGATTTGCATTTATCTCATGACTAGTGATGCTGAGGAGTTTTTCATATGCTTGTTGGCCACATGTGTGTCTTCTTTTGAAAAGTGTCTGTTCACGTCCTTTGCCCGTTTTTTAATGGGGTAGGTTTTTTTTTCTTTCTTGTTAAGTTCCTTATAGATTCCAGATATTAGACCTTTGTCAGATGCATAATTTGTGAATATTTTCTTCCAGTAGGTTGTCTGTTTACTCTGTGCATAGTTTCTTTTGCTGTGCAGAAACCCTTTAGTTTAATTAGGTCCCATTTGTCAACTTTTGTTTTTGTTGCAATTGCTTTCGGTGTCTTTGTCATGAAATTTTTGCCATGTCCTGTGTCCAAAATGGCATTTCCTATATTTCCTAGGTTATCTTCCAGGATTTTTGTAGTTATAGGCTTTACTTTTTTTTTTTTTTTTGAGACTTTAGAGTCATTCTCACCTGTTGCCCAGGCTGGAGTGCAATGACACGATACAGCCTCAACCTCCCAGGCTTAAGAGGTTCCCCCGCCTCAGCCTCCTGATTAGCCTGGACTACAGGCACGTGCCACCACATTCAACTAATTTATTATTATTATTAGTAGTAGTAGTATTATTATTATTATGATTGTTTGTAGAGACGAGGTCTCGCTATGTTGCCCAGGCTTGCCTCAAACTCCGAGGCTCAAGCTGTCCTTCCACCTCACCCTCCCAAAGTGTTGGGATTATAGGCGTGAGCCACTGCACCTGACAAGTTTTACATTTTATTCTTTAATCCATCTTGAGTTGATTTTTATATATGGTGTAAGGAAGGGGTCTAGGAACTGCTTATGGTTAGCCAGTTATCCCAGCACCACTCCCTACTGCATGTTTTTGTCGACTTTGTTGAAGATCAAATGGTTGTAAGTGTGTGGCATTATTTCTGGACGCTCTATTCTGTTCCATTGGTCTGTGTGTCTGTTTTTGTACCAGTTCTGTGCTATTTTGGTTACTATAGCCTTGTAGTAGAGGTTGAAGTTGGCTAACAAAATGCCTCCAGATTTGTTCTTTTTGCCTTGGATTCCCTTGGCTATTCAGGCTCTTTTTTGGTTCTATATTAATTTTAAAATAGTTTTTACTGGTTATTTGAAGAATGCCATTGGTGATTTGATAGGAATAGCATTGAATCTATAAATTGCTTTGGGCAGTATGGCCCAATATGGTTAAAAACCATATTTATTATTCCTATCCATGATTATGGAATGTTTTTCCATTTGTATGTCATCTATGATTTCTTTGAGCAGTGTTTTATAATTCTTCTTGCAGAGATCATTCATCTCCCTGGTTAGCTGTATTCCTAGGTAGTTTATTCTTTTTGTGGTCATTGCAAATAGGATTGCATTCTTGATTTGGCTCTCAGCTTGCATGTTGTTGGTATATAGGAATGCTACTAATTTTTGTACATTAATTTTGTATCCTGAAACTTTGTTGAGATTATCAGATCGAGAAGCTTTTGGGCAGAGACGATGGGGTTTTGTAGGTACGGAATCATATCATCTGCAAACAGAGACAGTTTGACCTCTTTTTCTCCTATTTAGATGCCTTTTATTTCTCTCTCTTGCCTGATTGCTCTGGTGAGGACATCCAGTACTATGTTGGGTAGGAATAATGAGAGAGGGTATCCCTGTCTTGTCCCAGTTTTCAAGGGGAATGCTTCACATCTTTTGCCCATTCAGTATGATGCTGGCTGTGGGTTTGTCATAGGTGGCTCTTACTATGTTGAAGTATGTTCCTCCAATGCCTCATTTGTTGAGGGTTTTTAACATGAAGGGATGTTGAGAAAATACCTGATGCTTCTCTAGAGACAAATATGTGAAAGCAAACAACATTTCATGAAGGAATGAGGAATATTTTGTGGCAGCAAGAATGAGAATGACTCTGCAAGATGCCCTGGAAACTGAATATGTTACATCACATAAGAGATTTTGCAGATGTAATTAAGGTTGCAGACCTTAGGAGACAATCGTGATTCATGCAGTGGGCTCCATGTAATCACATGAGCACTTAAGAGATTTAACTCTGGATGGAGGCAGAAGAGACACAGAAGAGAGGCATGGGTGAGGGGAAGCCAGAGAAACTAGAAGCAGGAGAATGTCTCTCTGCACCATTGCTGGTTTAGAAAATGAACTGGGCACTATGAAGAGCAATGCAGGCAGCCTGACATTGCTGAGAGGCCCCAACTACCAGCCAGTGATGAATTGGGACCTCACTCCTACAACTACAAGAAGTTGAATTCTGCTCTAACCTGTATGTGCTTGGACACACATTCTGCCCTAGGGCCTTCATAAGGAGCCCAAGAGCACCTTGATTTTGTCCTTGTAAGACTATAAGCAGAGTCATCAGTCCAGCCCTCCCACACTTCTAAAGTGAGAGATAATAAAGAGAATGTTTTAGTGATTTGTTACAGTGATGATTAAAAGCTGATACACATTCCAGCCTCCATCAGGTCCATTTACAGACATTCCCATTCAGTTCTAAACCCTTGGACAATGGCCAAAAAAAAAAAAAAAAAGGTTTCCTCAAACACACCCTGAGAATATACTGAAAAAGATTACGTATATATATCCAGGCGTGGTGGCCCACGCCTGTAATCCCAGCACTCTGGGAGGCTGAGGCCGGCGGATCACCTGAGATCAGGAGTTGAAGACGAGCCTGGCTAACATGGTGAAACCCTGTATCTACAAAAATACACACACCCAAAAAATTTAGCCAGGCATGATGGCAGGTGCCTGTAATCCCAGCTACCTGGGAGGCTGAGGCAGGATAATCACTTGAAAAAAAAAAATATATATATATATATATACACACATATATATAATATTTTTAAAATATATATATGACCAAAGAGAATAGTTTCAACAGAAAGTCAAAATAGCCAACACAGTTTCTGTGTTTTGTTTTGTTTGGATTGTGTATGGCCTTCGAGTGAAGTAACATACATGATCATGAACCATATAGGGACACAGTGACAGAAATGGGAAGGCTGATCCATGATCATACATGCATACATAGATACACTATGGATTCCAAAGTCCCCTTTGACCTGAAAGTGTGAGAAGAGCCCATAACCCATTTGAAACAGATACGCAGCAACCACAACCCAAATTGTATATGCATAAGTAAAGTTGTCCTTATTTCAGAGATGATATTATGGATTGAATTGTTTTCCCTCAAATTCGTATGAACCCCAGAATGTGACCTTGTTTGGAGATAAGATCTTTGCAGAGGTAATGAAGTTAAAATGAGGTCATTAAGGTGAGCTCCAATCCAATATGACCTGCAATATTTTTGGTAATAGGGATTGATTACATATATGTGACACTACTGCGTTTGAAAAGTTTATTATCGGCCAGGCACGGTGGCTCACGCCTGTAATCCCAGCACTTTGGGAGGCCGAGGCGGACGGATCATGAGGTCAGGAGATCGAGACCATCCTAGCTAACACGGTGAAACCCCGTCTCTACTAAAAATGCAAAAAGTTAGCCGGGCGCGGTGGCGGGCGCCTGTAGTCCAGGTACTCAGGAGCCTGAGGCAGGAGAATGGCGTGAACCTGGGAGGCGGAGCTTGCAGTGAGCGGAGATCGCGCCACTGCACTCCAGACTGGGCAACAGAGCAAGACTCCGTCTCAGAAAAAAAAAGAAAAGTATATTATCATAAAAGTATTTGAAAACAATTTCATTAAAATGTACCCATTTCATTGTACTAACAATAACATGTAATGATCTATGATGATGCAAACACTCTATACTTGTAAAATGATTTAAAATTTCCCACTTGTTAACTGAAGGATGTACGCAGTCTTGGAGACATGTATGTCTCTATTCTTTTAAATCTGAAAGCATTATCTAAAACCCAATCATCATATATCTGTAGGGAAAAAGCCTAACACAGCCATATCCAAAAGTCATAGTCCGTCAGAAGTATGTTAAATGTTATAAAATTACTTGACCTCAGCATTTCTGAGTTTTGGTGTTTTCAATTTATAATATAATAGGTGGTTGGTTTATTTTAACCAAACTTAAAAAGCAATGATGTCTGCAAAGCCTCTGATTGGACCAAAAGTCACCATTTATACTCTGACATTGAGGCCAGGCACGGTAACTGACACCTGTAATCCCAACAATTTGGGAGGCCAAGGTGAGAGGATCACTTTAGCCCAGGAGTTCGAGACCAGCCTGGGCAACATAGCAACACCCCATCTCTACAAAGAATAATTGTAAAAAGAAAAAAAAAAAATAAGCTGAACGGTGGAGTGGGCCTATAGTCTCAGCTACTTGGGAGGGTCAAGGCTACAGTTAGCTGTGATCATGCCACTGCACTCCAGCGTGGGTGACAGAGTGAGACCCTCTCTCTAAAAAGAAAAAAGAAAAAAAATTATGATGTTTTATTCTTTTCTCTCCCTAGGTGTGATAGCAGTGGTGATATTTATTTTGCTTTGCATCACTGCCATAGCCATACGCATCTATCAACAGAGAAAGTTACGCAAAGAAAATGAGTCAAAAGTCTCAAAAAAAGAAGAGTGCTAGGACAGCTCTAAACAGTGAGCTCGATGTGCAAAACGCAGTCCATGAAAACCAGAAAGAGCGAGTCTTCTGATTGGCAGCTGTGGCTGTCTCTATCACCGTGACTGTGGACTTCCCTGCTGTTGCCATCAGGGTGCACACAGCAGGTGCAGTGCTGTCACCTGGCTGAAGACCTGCAGCCTCGGAGCCTCTGGGAGGTCCCTTTCTCCCTCGGTGAAACACAGTTCTCCACATCAATTTCCAAACAATGAATTAGGTATGGCCATTCATCACTGTTCAGTAGTTTCCCCGTCCAAAGGCTCTCTTCCAAAACTGCAGTTTGATCTGTGTTAATAGTTGTGGGGTTTTAGATGAGAAAATGACTATAAAGCTGTGGCCCTACTTTATTTTTTAAAAATGACAGAACTTTTGTCCAGATGTAAAAGACAAAATTGCACTTTAATGTTTTTTGTTACTTGAAAACATATCTGGGATCCCTTTTTTTGGTCCTCTGCTGATAGTTATAAAACAGGAAATGCTTCTTAGACTACCTTCACTGGCATTTCCATAGTCCTGGAATCCAGAGCCAAGTGGCCTATCTAAAATTCACAGCCCTTTTATTCTCCTGTGTGGTGGTTAATACAATGCAGTTGAAGCCTGGAAATACTACCATTATTTTTGGTGTATTGCTTTTTCTAATTGACTGTTTTTAATGATTTTGATACATTTTAATGTTGAAATTAATATTGAATGTTAGCTATGAAATTTTAGTATTGAATTTTATAATGGAACAGAACATTGGTAGGTAACAAGATGCAAGAGGATGTCAATACAAGATTGCCTGCCTGTTTTTCTTTGTAATTTGTAATTACAGTTTTTGTAACCTGTGATTATGTTTTTAACTAAATTTACAACCAGATACAAACAATACTTCTTACACAGAGTTATCCTTTATTTATATCATTAATACGTGAATGAAACATCATCCTAACTTACTTCCCCAAGATATTGAGAGGTCATATCTGTTTTTCTTTATCATTCATTTCTTTTTCTAAAAGTTGTTACTGATATGCTTTTGATTTCCTATGACTCTATTATGTTGTACAGAACATCTTTTCAATTTATTAAAAAAATAGCTTAACTGAAGATCACTAATTCCTTTTCTAAATTTTGAACTGCTCTAGGCATAAATATCATTGTGTATTATCCTTTCATCTAATCACTTTTGGAATGTAAACTGAAGGCTGTTCACTCCAAGTTCAGTTAGCATTTACATGATGTTTATTAAATCTGCCAGTCTGATCACAGGTTTATGACCATGGGGCCAAATTCCCATAGATTACCCAAAATTGAATATGTGCTGTTAACTGGAACATGTCTCATTAAGGTTTACATACACACTAAGACAGCAAAGGATTGGAATTAACTTTACGGAGACAGTTCCAGGGACTAATACTGAAGTGTGGTTATTTGATAATGCGTGGAACCACCATTTGGATTCAATAAACCAATTATATAAAAGCAATGATGCTACACTCTTCATATTCCAGATACCAACTGCCTACCAAGGGCTAATGAGATGGTATATTTCTTCCACATCAGGGCAAGCTGAAAATATATTGATTCAGCGTTACTGTTACATAAATGAATTTCCATCTTCTCATATGTGTTATTTTTGAAAGAATGAATACACTCTCTGTCTTAAATCCGCTCTTAACAAATGATCTCTTCTCAGAATACTACATCTGTATTGAGAGTACAGACAGCCCATTGGTCACTGCACCTTTTGCAAGACAGCGAAATGGATGCATCAAATTGCATTGATACATCATCACCATCAATCTTTTGCACTGATTTTTAGACTTAATCTTCTTATTTGAAAATAAACTCATTTTTAAATGAAATAAAAAATATTTTAGGGAAAGCTCTATAAAATTAAAATTACAGAATTATATGCTTTTTAAAATTTATGCAAAAATGTGCAGACAAATGTATTCTGTATTGGTTTATGTACTACTTTGCCCTTGTATATTTTGAGATTATTAAGATTTGTTGACTTTTTTGGTTTGATATTTATCATCTGTTAAATTTTTCCTTTTAAATTATTAAATGCAAAGTGCAAGAAAAAGAGATAAATATTTACTGATTGCTAGATGTAAAAATATCTATGAATATATATATTTAAACTTCTGCCAGAGAGCAACCGTGTAACAGTCAACTTACTAAAATCTAAATTGAGTACTTTTTACTGTTGCAGAGAATTAAGTCACTAAACGTTATTTAGATATATAGATGCTAGTTGCAAGTAACACCCTTTTGTAATATAAAAGTAAAAGCATAATAATTTCCCAACTTTTGTCTTCAAATTAAAAAAGAAAATAGCATATAATTACCATTCTTCATTTGAGAAAGCTGAAGATTCTGATGCTTAAAAACTTCAGAATTCTAATATTAAAAATAGAGTGGTTCATGTGACATTGAAGGCTTATCTCTGTAAAATAGTGACACTGGTGCGTGGTATTATCTCAATATTTTTGCCCAAATTCACCTTAGGAAATCACTGTAAATCTTCATTGTTTCCTAAAAGTCATTATTACGGCATAAACTTAACATACTTTGATAGTAGTTAGTACTGATATGTGACATATTCTACCCCGTGTCTCTATTACTCTGTCTCTATTACTGTGAAAAGTCACAGTAAATTTAACATTTTCTTCCAGACTGTGTATGATCTTTCATTGTAATAGAGACATGGAGTAGGATAAGTCATGTATTAACATATAAGATTTTTTTAACCTGACCCCTCAGTTTTATAGATGAGACAAAGATAAGGTTGTAAGAGCTAATCTCTTCAAGTAGGCAGTACTAGTAAGTTGTCATGCGTGGACTGAACTCCTGACACTTCTGTCTCTTAACTTCAATCCATAGAGAAGCCCACCTTCCTGCCTTCCCAGTATTATTTAGCAGAGGAGAAAATCACATTGGGCTGTTTGATACTCTGTTTGCCTAGACTGACCAGTCATTCTGGATCTTTGTTCACATCTTCTCTGAAAGAATATTTGATGGGAAATCTTTTTTATTTTTTAATTTTTGTGTACATACTAGGTGTATATATTTATGGAGTACATGAAATGTTTTGATACAGGCATGCACTGTGAAATAAGCACATCATGGAGAATGGGGTATCCATCCCCTCAACATTTATCCTTTGTGTTACAAGCAACCTAATTACACTCTGTATTTTAAAATATGCAGTTAAGTTTTTATTGATTATAGTCACCCTATTGTGCTATCATATAGTAAGTTTTACTCATTCTTTCTACCTTTTTTGTACCCATTAACCTATCCCCACCTCTGCCCCACCATTATCTCAGCTGTCTACTACTTTTTTCAGCCTTTACTAACCATCCTTCTACTCTATATCCATGAGTTCTGTTGTTTTGATTTTTAGATCCCATAAATAAATGAGAACATGCAATGTTTGTCTTTCTATGCCTGGCCTATTTCACTTAACATAATGACCTCCAGTTCCATCCATGCTGTCGCAAGTGACAGGATCTCATGCTCTTTTATGGCTGAAGAGTACTCCATTTTGTATGTGAACCACATTTTTTTCATTCATCTGTTGATGAACACTTAGGGTGTTTCCAAATCTTAGCTGTTATAAACAGTATTGCAACAAATAAAAGAGTGCAGATGGAAAATTGATTTTGATGGCTTTTTTCTTTAATAAAACATTAATTTCTTCATGTATAACTGGAAGGCAAACAAATGATCCATTTGCTTAGTTTATTCTTGAATCCATAATATAAGTGACAGAAATGGATTATTAAAATATACTTGAAGTTGGGGAAGAATGATATGGACACATTTTAAATCAAAACATGATGAATTGGCTGTTTAACCTACTACCTCATTGGCCAATCTGGGGCAAGATGAAAGTATTTGTAAACACTGTTTTGGCAATTATGTGTAAAGAGAGAACCAATTTTTTAATTAAAAAATTGAATTATAAGAATTTTAGAGCTTTTCTATTGGTAAAGACATTAAATATCATAGAGTCCAACGCTTTTCTCTTCCTTCACATCACTCCCAATGGATGTAGCTCAGGCTAAGTTCATTGCTGATGCGTTGTCAGAACAGCCACTAACGGTTTAAGTGGGTATACTTAAGTGCAAATGTGAATAATGTTTTAAGAAGGTTACATAAAGTTGCCATTACTAGGAGTAGTAGCAGAATTTATTATGGATTAATCATGTCGTCGGGAAAATGTACTGAAGCACTACTTCCTGTGGTATTTTTTTCACAAAATGATAACATAGTTTATTGCCTATAGGTTGATTATGACCTAAAATTATATTTTTGCATTTTATTATGCCATTATATATTTTAAAATGTGAGGTTCACATTGTTGCATTTGCTCTGTGAATAAAAATGTCTAAAATCATAAGATGAACTTTTAGATTTTGCGATATGAAAATTTCTAACTTACCTAGCTTGTGATGGTACCTAAAAATTTAAGAAAGCCCTTAAAATAGAACCTCTGTGACTGCATGAGCACTTTGTATGACTCATATCACATTTTAACTCCTTAAGCAAGCCAATGAGGTAAAACATATAATTATCCCCATTTTTGCAAAATTCACAAAGGCCTTCACTGCTTTGAGAAAATGTTACACAGATAATTACTGACAAAAATGGGTTAGAATGCAGGTCCTGAGATGTCTAGTTCCTGACCAGTTCTACAGGTTGCCTTGCTCCCATAATATGCTCCAATCTACAATGTTCATCTTAATCTGCAGTGAGTAAACATATAATTGATAGCTAAATTTACTTCTTGTTCCAAATCTTTAGGATATGATTCATGTGTGTTATATACATACATATATACATATGTGTATGTGTGTTTATACTTACATATATTTTTTTTTCTTATTTTACTTCTGGCTAAGATGGAGTAATAGGGAGCATATTTACCCTCTAACCCTCCTGCATGAAACAACCTCAAACCAGACAAAATATATGAAACAATGGTTTTCAGTACACTGGACATGAGGCACGGAATGTAATCCCTGAAAGATAGGAAACATAAGATGTGTGCTGTGAGTATCCCAGCTTACGACTTGAGAGAATTTGAGACAGCAGTGCGACAATGGAGATAGATAGCCTAAGGAAGCCTAGCAAGTCTCTGAATGGAGTAGCTGTTGCTGAGAGTTCAGGTACACGAAGGTGGCTAGAGATTGCAGGATAGAGTACCAGCGAGGAAAGAGCTGCATTGGAGAAAGCTTTGCAAATCTGGAGAGGGTCGCCCTTCAGTGTGTAACAAAGTGCATGAAACTACCTGAGGCAAGGGAAAGAAACACTCAAAATAATTACAGCAGCATTTATCAACCTTTAAAAAATTATTATTGACCTCAAGGAATCTTTTTAAACATCTTTTCTAGTCATCTATCTATGAATTTTTTTATTTTTATTTTTTTATTTTATTTTATTTTTTTTGAGACGGAGTCTCGCTCTGTCGCTCAGGCTGGAGTGCAGTGGCACGATCCTGGCTCACTGCAAGCTCCGCCTCCAGGGTTCATGCCATTCTCCTGCCTCAGCCTCCCGAGTAGCTGGGACTACAGGCACAAGCCAACACGCCCAGCTAATTTTTTTTTTTTTTTTTTTTTTTGTATTTTTAGTGGAGGCAAGGTTTCACCGTGTTAGCCAGGATGGTCTCGATCTCTGGATCTCATGATCTGCCCACCTCAGCCTCCTAAAGCGCTGGTATTACAGGCGTAAGCCACTGCACCCAGCCTGAAATTTTAATATCGCACATGCACTGCGTATCTCTTTAGTACTATGTGTATATCTGGGCTTTACACAAAAAGAATATTTTTCTTCTCTTCACTTCTCCCATCCCCCCCAAAAAAACTAATTTCTGTCGTTTTGGGGACAATATCACTCTCACTGAGAGTGCATGTTCACACACAACCATGAATAGAGGTGGTTGCCATGGGCTATACCAGAAATCCCCGTAATTAATAGAGCATTAAGTAGAATATTCATAGGGGTCTTGCCTCAGTCCTGGCAAGTCCTAGACCATGTATTACTATGGCGGCCCCACTAAACAAATCTTCAAAGATTTGGAAAAAAAGATCAAACAGTTTCCAATAACTAATTGGCATCTCTGAGCAAAGTTCACATGTACTTCCAGTAACATAAAACTATCCAACACCAGGCCGGGCACGGTGGCTCATGCCTGTAATCCCAGCACTTTGGGAGGTCGAGGCAGGCAGATCACGAGGTCGGGAGTTGGAAACCATCCTGCTAACAAGGTGAAACCCCGTCTCTACTAAACATACAAAAATTAGCCGGGCGTGGTGGTGGGCGCCTGAAGTCCCAGCTACTCGGGAGGCTGAGGCAGGAGAATGGCGTGAACCCAGGAGGCGGAGTTTGCAGTGGGCCGAGATCGTGCCATTGCACTCCAGCCTGGGCAACAGAGCCAGACTCCATCAAAAAAAAAAAAAAAATCCAACACCCAACGAGGTAAAATCACAATATCTGGTCTAGAATAAAAAATTACCAAGTGTGTGAAGAGGCAGAAAAATAGGACCTATAATAAGGATAAAAATCAATCTAAAATGACCCAGCACATACACAGATGTTAGAATTACTAATGAAAAATATTATGACTATATTCTGTATTTTCAAAGATTAGGATGTGACAAGAAAAGGCTTAAATTAAACTTCGAGAGATGACAATGCTAATGTATGAGATTAAAAAATACAATGGATGTAATTAATGGCAGATGAGAGTTTTCAGAAGAAAATATTAATAAACTTGAATATATATAGCAGTAGAAAGCATCCAAAATGAAACAGAGACAGAAAAAAACAAAGAATAATCAGAGTATCGGTGATCTGTGGGACAACTGCAGTTGCCTAATCTGTGTGTATTTGGAGTTCTCAAAAGAGAAAAGAGAGTGGATGGATAGAAAAAAATATTTTTAAAAATTAATAGGTAAGCATTTTCCACATTTGATGCAAACTATAAACCCACAGACCCAGGAAGCTCAACATCCCCAAGTAGGGGTCCTATTAAGAAAACCACATCACAACACATCATAAGCAAATGGATCAAAACTCAGTGTGATAAAGAGAAAAAGACAAGTCTTACACAGAGAAGAAAAACAAGGATGATACCAGACTTCTTTTTGGAAGCAATGCAAGGGGAAGGGCAGTGGAGCAATATCTTTCATGCTTCCAGTGAAACATCTTCCAACCAAAAGCAGAAAACTGTCTCTCCTAGGTTTCTATACCCAGCAAAACCGTCTTTCAAGAAAGGATGAAACAAAGATATTTTTCAGACATAGAAAAGTTAAAAGTAATATATTATCAGCAAACCTGGACTATGAGAACAGTGTAAAAGCCTTTCAGGAAGAAGGAAAATAAAGAATAATATCTTTGTGCAGATAGAAACATGGATCCACACAAAGAAATTAAGAGCACTGGCAATAGTAACACCATAAGTAAATATACAATACCTGCCCTTATTACTTAAATATCTTTTAAAGATAATTGGCTGTTTAGAAATAATAGCAGTGTCATGTGAGTTCTGCAGCATGAGTAAAAGTAAAATATATGACAACAATAACCTAGAGAGACTAAATGGAAATATAGTTTGTAAGGTTCTTAGACTGTGTGTAAAGTTGTATAATGTCTATTAAAAGTTGGCTATTACAAGTTATCTTTAAGTTAAAACATCTGTATGGTATAATCCCTAAAGCAAGTGCTAGAGTAACAAAAACAGTGATAACTAATATTACAATGCAGCGATGAAATAGAATAAATTTTTAAATGCTTGAAGGTAGACAAAAAAGATGAGAAAGAGGACAGAGAACAAGTGGGACAAATAGAAAGCAAATAGCAAGATATAATGTAAAAATCTGATAAATTTGACCTTAAAATTAACAACTCTCCTTTTAAAATACATTGTTAAGAGAATAAGAGTCAAGCTACAGACTGGGAGAAAATATTTACAACACTTTATTTGAATGCTGTAAATTTTTTTCAGAATATAGTTCATAAAGAACTCTTAACAGCTCAATAATTAGCAAAAATAAAATGAAAATAATGAATATAAGAAAAAATGATGAAAAGTGCTACGCCAGTGGACAAAAAGCACACAAAAATGTTCAATATCGTTTTGTCATTAAGGAAATGCAAATTAAAACCACAGTGAGTTATTCTTCCCACTAAAATGGTTATGATTAAAAATATTGTCAGTACCACGTGTTGTTGAGAATATGGAGCAATTTTAATTCTCATACATTATTGTTGGAATGTAAAATGCTACAACCACTTAGGAAAAATTGTTTAACATTGTTTTATATAATTAAGCATACATGAAACCTATGACCCAACAATTCCAATCCTAGGTTGAAAAGAAATGAAAACTTATGCCCATTATAAGACTTACACAAGAACGTTTACAGCGTCTTTACTTATAATATCCCCAAACTGTAAACTGCCTAAAAGACCTTCAACAAGAAAATGGACAAACAATTTGTGTTGTATTAATAATGAAATACTCTTCAGCTATAAAATGGACAAAACTACTGGTAACTGCAACAAACATGGCTGAATCTAAAAAACCTTGTGTCGAATGAATAAATCTAGACACTATAGTAGGGTACATTCTGAAGTCCTAGAACAAGCGAAACTAAGATATAGCAGTAGAAATCGTATCAGTAGTTACCTGGGTTGAGGTGGGATGGGAGGTGACTGCAGAGAAACACAAGGGAAGTTTCTGGAGTGATGGAAATGTTCTATGTCTTGATTGACTATGGTTACATTGGTGTGGACATCTGTCAAAACTCTTTGAATTTCATATTTGGAATTTGTATATTTTGTATATAAATTATACTTCAATAAATATGTACATGTATATATATGTGTATATATAATACATTTTGATATGTCATGATGTCTATCACTTCACAGCATATTATATTTCTATCATACCATATTTACATAATGGAAAAAAGATGAAAACGATGCTGTATTTTGGGGAAATCACAAGAGATTATCACCTTTATTTTTTATGCAAATACATATAAATCTTTCACAGTACAATACAAATGTGAAAATGTGGTATTTTCATTGCTCTATAAATTCTTATATGTTCTATGTAAGTAATAAATGTTAAAAACAGTGTTTATATGTTGTATATGTTTATTTGTTCTATGTGTTTATATGTTCACTGTTCTATAAATTCTCATATATTGTATACTATACAATCAGGTGATGAGCTGCTCAGTAAGTAAGTGCTGAACACTCTGCACCCCTCATCACGTCAAGCATTTCACATCCCTTTTCCTGTAGGCTTCCACAGTAGACATTTGACTTGCCAATTACATTTTCATCCATCATGCTGGAGAAGCCTGGAGAAACAGCTAGACACAGGGGACATACTCCTATACCTTGCTCATTGTGCCTTGGAATTATACATATTGAAATATTGTAAAGATTTGCTTCATTTGTATCAACATGGCTGTGAAATTAGATGTCAACTCTACCTCACTTCCAACTTTTAGGAGGAATCCAGATAGTTTATTAGAAAATAGAAGTGCAAAAATGTTTGCTGCTTGATTCTCAGACCATAGCCTGAGATTAGCAATATTAAAAAAAAAAAAATAGCAGACAGAAGAGGCCCAAGTCTCTCCCAGCCCCTGGGATGCATGGAAGCAATGGGCTGTGATGTTCTACTGAGGTAAAAGAAGTAGTGTTTGTTATAGTCCCATGAGCAGAAGCAGTAAGAACTTGAGGTAGGGTGCACCTAAAACTGAGAACAAGGGAAAGCTGAAGTAGGAAGTGTCACCAGGGAGGGACTATGGGTCCTTACTATGCGAAGAGAGAAAAGGATTTAATTAGGTCCAACAGAATATAATGCCATTTCAAAAACATTTTCTGTTAGGACAGTTTCCAGAGACTCTAAGTGGTTGTTTTTTGTGTGATGATTTTTGAGCTTGGTAGAATTTTTCTAGTCTGACTGGATCAGTTCTAGAAAGCTGCTCAGATGAATATGCAATGAATGCTTTCTCTCTTCACATACTTCTCAGTTAGAAGGAGAATATTTCAGGCCAAAAGGATGCAAGACCTTAGTTATTTATGCCACAATCAGATCAGTGATTTTAATTTGCCCACCCTAAAGAAATATGAGTATATACCATTCTAAAGAAATCTGTCTTTCTAACATGTCTATCACTTTCTTCAATGATTCCATAGCAAACAGTTAATGAAAAACAACAATAGCACATGTATTAATCTTCACCACTTGTAATTTTCCAAGGAATTTAGACAGATCTATTGCAAAAAAATTCATCAATTCTTATGTTCTTTCCAAATAGTTTTTGCACTAAATCATATTATTCAACATTTCTCCATGTCTACCTGTACCTTCAGACCCTCACTAAATCCAATTAACCAAAACCCAAATTGGTTAGTGATGTTAAGCATTTTATGTCATATAAGACATGCTTATATGTCTTCTTTTGAGAAACATCTGTTCATGTCCTTTGCCCAGTTTTTAATGGGATTTTTTTCTTACTGAGTTGTTTGAGTTCTTTATTAAAAAAATGCTCAGTATCACGAATCATCGGCGAAATGCAAATCAAAACCAAAATGAGATATATTACACCAGTCAAGATGGCTATTACTAAAAAGTCATAAACAACAGATGTTGGCAAGGATGTGGAGACAAAGGAACTCTTATACACTGTTGGTGGAACTATAAATTAGTAAAAACTCTTAAGGAAAACAGTATGGAGATTTCTCTAAGAACTAAAAATGGAACTACCATTCGACCCAGCAGTCCCACTACTGGGCATCTACCCAAAGGAAAAGAAATCATTATATTAAAAAGACGCCCACACTTGTATGTTTATTGCGGCACCATTCACAATAGCAAAGTCATGGAATCAATCTAAGTGTTGCTTGGATAAAGAAAACGTGGTAAATATACACTATGGAATACTATGCAGCCATAAAAAGAATAAAATCATGTCCTTTTCAACAACATGGGTGGAGCTGAAAGCCATTATTCTAAGTGAAGTAACTCAGAAAATTAAATACTGCATGTTCCCACTTACAAGTGGGACCTAAACAAAGAATACACATGGACATAAAGATGGAAATAACAGACATAAAATAGGCCTTTTTCAGCCCGGCGCAGTGGCTCAAGCTTGTAATCCCACCACTTTGAGAGGCCGAGGCGGGTGGATCACGAGGTCAGGATATCGAGACCATCCTGGCTAACACGGTGAAACCCTGTCTCTACTAAAAATACAAAAAAAAAAAAAAAAAATCAGCCATGTGTGGTGGCGGGCGCCTGTAGTCCCAGCTACTCGGGAGGCTGAGGCAGGAGAATGGCGTGAACCCTGGAGGCGGAGCTTGCAGTGAGCCGAGATCGCGCCACTGCAGTCCAGCCTGGGCGACAGAGTGAGACTCCGTCTCAAAAAAAAAAAAAAGGCCTTTTTCTTTAACCAATACAACATCACTATTTCTACTGCAAGTGTTTCAAAAACATCTGTGCTATTTTGAAATATACCAAGTTTAAAATTGTCACAAGAAAAATGTCTTTGCGGCCGGGCGTGGTGGGTCACACCTGTAATCCCAGCACTTTGGGAGGCCGAGGCGAGCGGATCACGAGGTCAGGAGATAGACACCTTCCTGGCTAACACGGTGAAACCCCGTCTCTACTAAAAATACAAAAAAAAAAAAAAAAAAATTAGCCGGGCGGGGTGATGGGCGCCTGTAGTCCCAGCTACTCGGGAGGCTGAGGCAGAAGAATGGCAGGAACCCTGGAGGCGGAGTTTGCAGTGAGCCAGGATCACGCCACTGCACTCCAGCCTGGGCAACAGAGCGAGACTCCGTCTCAAAAAAAAAAAAAAAAAAAAAAAAGAAAGATAAATGTCTTTGCTATCTTTCCCAGGACTCCAGCTGCCGCCACACTGGCGTAAGAAACACTGGAGGAAAAATGACCACCTCACAGTAGTTTAAGCTGTTCTTTTGCCCATAGATGTACACATTTAAACTTGCTCCTAGCTCTCCAAGATTGCTTATTCGCTGATATGTTGCAATGACAACACAATACAACTTCTGTTTGATTAAAAATAAAAGCAAGTAAAACATGTTTTCCCTCACTGGGTTCTGAGTTGATTAAATCCAGCTTATCATTGATGTTTTAAAATTGAGGTTATATTATATAGTTTAATTTTCAAAAGAGACTTTGATATATGGAAAATGTAAGCCAAGGAAAATAAAAATATGAAAATTCAGAAATACCATTGCTAGCTCATCACATATGTTTATTTAAATTTGGTTAGTATGCTGGAGAGAATTTGGGATTGAATTCAATTCTTTGTGCTATATACAAAATAAATTTACTAGCAGTTAGATGGAGTTGGCTTAAAAACCTAATCCTATATGTAAATATTATAAAAATGTTTAATTCCAAAGTAGTTCAATAAAAAGAACTGGGCTTTGAAATCAACATGCTGGATAAATAGACAACTACTGTAGTTAATTCTAAATAAGCATCCTTACAGCAAAGAGATACACATTTTTACAAGGCTCCTTCTCTCAACTTTGTAAATAACAAGTATCTTTAAATTGCCATTGTCAGTATCTCTTCAGTAGATGCCCCTTGGCAGGGTGTGCTCTGCACTTCTCCGCTGTGATTATGTCTAGAGGAATTGCATCAGGATGGACAAGAATGGTTGTGTGGAAAAAGAATTTAGATTTGCTGTGAAAAATGGACTCCACAATGGATTTTCTGGGTTGATTAGTTAGGCAATTGAAACACGAAACCCGGCCGGGCGCGGTGGCTCACGCCTGTAATCCCAGCACTTTGGGAGGCCGAGGCGGGCAGATCATGAGGTCAGGAGATCGAGACCATCCTGGCTAACACAGTGAAACCCCGTCTCTACTAAAAAATACAAAAAATTAGCCGGGCGTGGTGGCGGGCGCCTGTAGTCCCAGCTACTCGGGAGGCTGAGGCAGGAGAATGGCGTGAACCCAGGAGGCGGAGCTTGCAGTGAGCCGAGATCGCGCCACTGCACTCCAGCCTGGGCGACAGAGCGAGACTCCTATTCAAAAAAAAAAAAAAAGAAAAGAAACACGAAACCCAGTGATTTGAAATAACAAAACAAATTGCCTAATTTAGAAATATAATCAAAACACATATATTATTCAAAGACATGTTGCAACAATAGATGGCTAGCTGATGACTAGTTTTTAGTATTTGTAATATAGGGTGTATGTAATTTTCTTTTTGAATTTAGCAAAATCCCAGCTTTTTTATATGGTATGTGAGTAAGGAAGATAAACATCTTTTTTTTTTTGAAATGGAGTCTCGCTCTGTCACCCAGGCTGGAGTGCAGTGGCGTGATCTTGGCTCACTGCAACCTCCACCTCCCAGGTTCAAGCAACTCTCCTGCCTCAGCCTCCCAAGTAGCTGGGATAACAGGCATGTGCCACCACGCCCAGCTAACCATTTTTTTGTTTTTATATATATTCTTAGGAGAGACGAGGGTCTCTCTGTATTGGCCAGGCTGGTCTCTCAAACTCCTGACCTCATGATCCACCCACCTCAGCCTCCCAAAGTGCTGGGACCACAGGCGTGAGCCACTGTGCCCGGCCAACATCTTTTTATAGTTTCTGATTTCCAATGTACAATTAAACTCTTGGCTATTAGGAGCATCTATACACCCCCCAACTCAGAGTAACCACTTTAGCTATTCTTAGCCAATGAAGCCGAAGAACATGGAAGACTGTGCTCCTGTTCTAGTTCTTTTATGTACCTTGTTTTAAGTCTTCCTTGTTCCCGGCTCCCTCTCACCATAAGGACGTGGCTCTGCTGACTTTTCTCTTTAAAACTCTCTATCCTACCCTGCTCCATTCACCTCTTTTATACTAATTAAAGCCTCCTCTTCCTTCTGATCTCAGCTTAAGAGACACTGTCTTGAGGCACCTTTCCTTAGCCTTCCAAATCTGGCTCTTTCGTAAAACCATCCTACAGATCACTGTTCTTTTTCATCAGCATGGTTGTCTCAATTTGATGACTGATGTGATGATGTGACCGGTGCATGTCTGCAGTGAACTGCTGGAAAGCAGAGCTCGTGTGCACTGGAGAGTGTATTCCTGTGAGTGTATTCCTGTTCCCTTCCGGGTGCCTGCGGATGACCCAGCAGCCAGGTCCAGCACTGGCCTAGGGCTCCAAACTTCTACAGTTAGAAAATTGGCAAAGATACTGATTTAACTTTGGCGCGTTTGTTAGGCTTCTTCTTCTTCTTCTCTCTCTCTCTTTTTTTTTTTTTTTTTGGATAACACTTTAAATAACATATGATAGAAAATGAGAAGAGTTTAAGGAAAATAATTTTATTAGTGTTCGTGGCCCTTAATGACTTAAGCCCTAAGTAGGGACTTCATAATTTCAAACTTTCAAAAATGTCTTGTAACATGCAGTAAAATGTGTCTTATTCATGAGAGTCATGTCTATTCTAGGCAACTGTTCTCAGTTTCCATGGACAGAGGAAAAATTAGACGTACATATGTTTTACGGGGAGGAATTTGGACTAAACATAAGAAAGAATTACCTGGCCAGGAAGTTGTTGTTCACTATTACATTAACTCATTTTACAGGAATAAAGGAAATAACATGATTTAGGACGAATGTAACCCAGAAAGAGATAATGAATCAGAAGCCCTCCAAATTTCCTTTGAGATTTGTTGAGCATATGATTATGAGATTTGGTGAAAGTATGTCACTCCCAGTAAGTAGGTGTAATTTAAAATATGTAAGAAGTTCTACATATGTGCTTGGTAATTTTAAGGGTTATTATATATAATCATTACTGAGATCACTACATAGCTATGTCCTGCCAGTAATCCAAAAAGAAAAATCATTCTAGTTGTCATCAATTATGTAAGATAATAAAAATAAACTTAAAGTCTTAGGCAATATTTTAGATATTGCTCAGAAGTACATTTCTTTGTGTTATAATTAATGACCCTCTATGTGTGATTATTCAGATTATTGAAAGTCTTAGTATTAATCATTCATAACAATTAATTTTAAATATTTGAGTAGTCAGTTCTAAAATAATTGAAATCATTAAAACCTGAATGTTATGCAATCAAAATGACTTAGAAATAAAATAATATTATTAAAATAAGGAATTAAAGACTATAAATTTAGACAATGGGGAAATTAACAGAACCACTTCATGTCTTTGCCTTTATTTGGTAAAGGATAGACTCTTTCATCCAATAACTTTTTTAATTGCCATAATTTTGAAAATGTGGGACTTTTTCTTACATCTTACACAGTATATTGCTTGTCTGGCAAATTGAACACGTGGAGAAAAGAAATATCTTTGTCAAAATGAGCGCTTTATGTAGGACACTTTACATTATATTATAAAAATACATTAATAAATAGGTCCATAGTCTGTATAATATATAATAAATATCCTGAATTAGTTCTTAAGACTAATGAACTTCTTTTGTCCTAATTTTTTTTTTTTTTTGAGACGGAGTCTCGTTCTGTCACCCAGGCTGGAGTGCAGTGGCCTGATCTTGGCTCACTGCAAGCTCTGCCTCCCGGGTTCATGCCATTCTCCTGCCTCAGCCTCCCAAGTAGCTGGGACTACAGGTGCCCGCTGCCATGCCCAGCTAATTTTTTGTATTTATAGTAGAGATGGGATTTCACCGTGTTAGCCAGGATGGTCTCGATCTCCTGACCTCGTGATCCACCAGCCTTGGCCTCCCAAAGTGCTGGGATTACAGGCATAAGCCAACGTGCCCGGCCTTGTCCTAATATTTTTATCTGGCAGATGCTATACTTAACACAGCATTGGATTCTTAATGCCATTTGCAATGTAAAATAATAACACCAAACCCCAGTTCTGAGGTGAAATTAGTATAAATGAAGGCACATGGAATATTTGAAATATAACTGCTAATTTCAGCTTATTATTAATTATATACAGTTATTTTAAAGAAGAGCTGAGACTAATAATTTATCATCTCAACTAAGAATGAAGGATGTTTTAAATTCTGCTATCACCAAAGTAAAGTTTTCTGATTTGCCATCTTCGACTAGGCTCCTCCTTGTCTTCAAATTATACCCATTATGATAGTCCCCTCATCATAATCCAGTGGAAAGGGACTGGATTTTACTTTCTCTAAATTGCTAACATCTAGACAGTGGTGTACCACATTTAAATAGCATTCAGTAAATAGATAAATGCATGCATTAATAAAACATTCATATGTCCCCGTTTTTGGCAAATATCTAATAGAAATGTGGAAGGTAAGAGGAAGAAATCTACCCTTTGGAACAAATATAATTGGAAATAATAGTCTTTGGATATATTTATATGGTAATCATAAAATCTCGGGAATTGTCTTAAATGATTTGCATAGATTAAGTCACTAAATCCTCTCAGCAACTTTGTGAAGTGAGTTCCTAATATTCCCATTTTATAAATGAACAGACTGAAGCAGAATTAGTTTAAATAACTTCCCTAGGGTCATTTGTAATCAAACAATCAATGGGCTTGCTACCCGATGTGCATAGAGGCCAATACCATGGCAGAGGCTTGAGAAAAGAGAAGCTGTATTGCTGGTTGACTGGCAAGGAGACAGGAGAAAATGCTCAAATCTGTCTCCCTGAGCTGGGGGCTGAGTTGGGTTTTATAGGAATAGGGTAATGAAGTGTTATCTGATTGGGTCTTGTGATGAGATGATGCTGGGAGGCATGATCTGACTGAATCCTGCCATGGGGTAACACAAGGGCTCCATTTGATTAGATCCTGGATCTTGCCATGCAGTGTCCCCTTTTTAATTCAGTCCCACTTCTTGGGCTGAGCACTTAAGTTCTGCCTATCATTGCAAGTTTGGTTCATTTGGGCATGTTCAGGTTATGGGACCTTCAGCCTGGGAGTCCATGGCAACTGAAAAACTATTCATAACTTTTTTACATAAAAGTTGAAGAACCAGACTGGTTTTGTGTGGTTACACATTCACTTAATAAATGACTGAGCTGGAATTTGAACTCAGGCAGTCTGGGTCTTGTCTGACTCCAGCGCCCAATCTCTTAGCCAATATGCAATATTGCCTGTGATAGAGATATTATTTTTGGTTATTGGGATAATGACAGCCAAGGGAATCTATAGAGTATTATTTCACAAAAATAATTCTAAATACGGCCAGGTACGGTGGCTCACGCCTGTAATCCCAGCACTTTAGGAGGCCGAGGCGGGTGGATCATGAGGTCAGGAGATCAAGACCATCCTGGCTAACATTGTGAAACCCTGTCTCTACTAAAAATACAAAAAATTAGCCGGGTGTGGTGGTGGGCGCCTGTAGTCTCAGCTACTTGGGAGGCTGAGGCAGAAGAATGGCGTGAACCCAGGAGGCGGAGCTTGCAGTGAGCGGAGATCACACCACTGCACTCCAGCATGGGCGACAGAGCGAGACTCCGTCTCAAAAAAAAATAATAATAATAGTTCTAAACACATAAAATTTCTCTATAGGATAACTTATTATTTTCTTAATGCTTGACATAATTTATGCCAAATAAGCTCAGTGGTTAAGCAAAAATATTCAGATATTAAGAAATACCATAAATCATTTAACGCTGTATTAAATACATATAATTTAATTGTCCAAAAGTATTTTCCTGAGTGAAAAAATGATGGTGCAAATTTTGGATATTATAAGACAACTTGAAGAAGAGTAGAGTGCAGAAAGAAGTTATATTTTAGGTGGGCTAGAATAACATAACATTTATGCAATAGCCCCAATTTGTGATATAACACTTCATAAAAATGTTCAACAGTTTACAAGTGCTTTATCTGAAAACAATGGAGAATTAATAGCATAAACTGGGAAACTTACTTTATGATTAACAAAGTTTTTTTAATGAAAATGATTAAAAGTAGACTAAACTGTTTTAAGTATTTATTTTTCATTCAGCATTCAATTGCCAAGTCATTTCATTCACAGTTTTTAAGGATGTTCTGAAAATTCTGGCATAAGACCCAGGAGATGAAATTATTTGCCAAATGTTGATGTATTATGGGAAAAAATGACTCTGTTTACAACTGTAGCCATGTGAAAATTAAAGTTATTTAATCCCAATTTCAATTAGCCAATTATGAGACAAAGGCAAAGAACTAGTGAAATACTACAAAACACTTTTTTGATATATTATACAATTAAGTTATCATTTTGCTCCAATGGATAAGAATAAGGTTGCCATAGGGGTTCATCCTAATGCTAGGAAGCAGACCATAAAATCTAAAATTACTGGTAGAATTTATAGAGAATAGACTCTGACATTAAGATGTAACACAATTTAATTGAGTAGCACAAATATAATTGTCTTGCCTCATGGCTAAGTATCTCTGTAGAACTGCAATTTTAAAAAATGAAACCCAGCCAACAAAGGCAAGTAAAAAGTCCATAAGACTTATGAACTCTGTCAAAGTGAATACAATAGAAGACTCTCAGTCATAATTCTTTAAATCCTTCTAATTCCTTGATATTCAATATCTTTAATTTCCATAAGGCCCTGGGGTTGCCCCCTCTTAGCTCTTAAGCTGACCTCCTACTAACATGTAGCTCTTTGCTGCTTCTCCCTCTTGGTCTTTATTTTCTACAAGCTGACCTCTCAGCCCTTTTCAAATGAAAACTGACCAATTGATCCTATGCTCTTAGAAAACCTTCATCTACTTCAACCCCTTCTCCTGGTCCTATACATCAAAAGGCCAAGTTCTAGGGGTCTGTAGTCTCTAATAGTGTGATGATATGGCTACACTGAGAAGCAACATCTCATCCAGGAAACCCTGATCAGCATTTTTCTCTGCAAGTGGCATCGCAGGATTGTGAATTGTAAACAGATAAAAGGATTCTTAGTGGTACCTCTGTCAAGCTCATTACACATTCCAGAATCAATCAAGTCTCCTGCTAGCATTTGAAGAATATCACCAAAAAATTGGTAGCTGCGTTGTTTCCTTTGGACATGCAAGTAGATAACTATCAGTAACTACCAATAATAACAGCCAGTCAGCTCAGGCTGCTGTAATAAAATAGCATACATTGGGCCGGGTGCAGTGGCTCACACCTGTAATCCCAGCACTTTTGGAGGCCCTGGCGGGCAAATCACGAGATCAGGAGATCAAGACCTCCTAGCTAACACGGTGAAACCCGGTCTCTACTAAAAAAAAATACAAAAAAAATTAGCCGGGCGTGGTGGTGGGCACCTGTAGTCCCAGCTACTCAGGAGGCTGAGGCAGGAGAATGGCGTGAACCTGGGAGGCGGAGCTTACAGTGAGCTGAGATCGCACCACTGCACTCCAGCCTGGATGACAGAGCAAAACTATGTCTCAAAAAAAAAAAAAAAAAAAAAAAGAAAGAAAAAATAGCATAGATTGGATGGCTTAAACCACAGGCATTTATATCTCACAGTTCTGGAGGCAGAGAAGCCTACAATCAAGGTGCTAGTTCACGATCAGGCCTGGCCCCTCGCTTGTGGTCAGCCTCCTTCCCATTGGGCGTCACGTGGCCTTCCCTGAGTGTGTGGGGGATGGCGAGCGATAAGAAGATCTCTGGCTCCTCGTCCTATGAGGACACCAATCTCCTCATGAGGGCCTCCTTCCAGGATCTAACCTAAACCTCATGACCTGTCAGAGGCCCCATCGCCAAATACCATCATATTAGTGGCTAGGGTTTCAACTTAGGAGTTTTAGAGGGACACAGCATTCGGCTCATAACAAACTGTAAGTACAGTCAGCTTCACTAGATCACATTTTCTATTTTGAGAGCCCATTTTGAAAATTTTAAAAGCTTTGAGATTTTGAATATGATCAAAAGTACTGAGAACAAAGAAAATTCATTTGGAAAGACAATTGGTAGTCTGCTCACAAATGAATAATCTGGGACACTCAATAATATATCTGAGTTTTGTTCTACGTTAATGAATAATGTAGGTCCTGGCATCATGGAGAATAATTGCACTTTGCTTCTGCAAACTCCTAATAAGTGTTCTGCCAACAGGCAGGAAAGTAGGGTTTTCTACCGCAATGAAATCTGCAGCTTTATGTCTTTAATCCCTGTGGTTTCATAGGAAGGCAGTTCTTTCTATAGGATAAAACTTGAAGAACATGACTGCATTCAGATTTAAGACAAAAAAAAAACCTAAAATGGAAAGAGTATTAAAACCATGTCAAAGCATATGGTATTGATGCCTCAGTGTTCCCCAGTGTTCCTGAGTTCAACAGAAAGTTCTAGTAAGGTTGACAGATTTCCATCTCAAGAGTCTGCCTTGTCACTCTTCCCAGGGAAGAGTTTTGCATAGAAGATTGGACACATGCAAAAACAACCCAGAATTACATGTGTGTGGCAGGAAGAGGGGACAATGTCCCTGGAGGTGACATCCAACAAATGCGGGATAGCAATCAGTGGACAGGAAGATTCTGAGACACGTTCCATGGGCTGTCTCAGAGAGTCCCCAGAGGGATTAGCTACATAGCAAATAATACCCCACAGTGGTGACTTTTCACATTGTAATTTGCCAATGCGTTTATTGAATCCTTTTATCTGTGTCCTCCTAATATGCTCTGGGAAAGAGGTTGAGGTTGCAAATCCCCACAACCCCATTTCAGTTTTTGATAGAACAGCTGCTGTCCACTTCTGACCAACTGAGGCCCTAGAAAAAGCATGTAAGTCCTACTCCCTCACACTTCTGTAGTGTCACATGTATTTGTCCTTATAAACCTGAATCAATCTGGAAATTCATTGCCAAACATAAGGGTTCCAGGAAGTCTAACTTTATCTAAAGGATTTAATGAAATTAATAAAAAGTAGAAACTTTTAAAAATATTGATCTGTAAACTGCTTAGGACAAAATATGTATAAAACTAAACTGAACTATTAAACTTTACATTAAAATCTAGGGAGTAATAAACATCATTTACTATTTAATTTCTCAAATGGAAGTGACATATTGTCATTGATTCGCAACAGTGAGTGTGGTATCAGAATCGTTTCTGGAATCTTTTCAAACTATACCTCCCTGCTGGAAATTCTGTTATATCCTCAAGTTGTGTTTCAGAAGGCAGAAACTATTTCCACAATGAGGCACTATTTCGGATATATCATCCCTCAAGAGGAATATGTACAGGGAAAAGAGAATATGTACACTTGATAATGAATATATGTTGTCTGATTTAAAAAGTGTGCAGGTTATTAAGTTGGTAAATTAAAGGTAATATATTTACCCATTATTTGTTAGTAAAGGTAATTATTTCAAAATTAGAGTTAAAAAGTTTAAATTTATCACCTATTTGAGTATGTTTAACATACACACACGTGTATGTATATATATAATTATATCAAGATTAACGGCTTATAAAAATCATTTCGAAATTTTGGTCTTCAAATATAAGTTGTGTGTTTTGGTCAGGATCTTCAATCATTTATGGCAAAGATTTCTCACTTCTAAGACTTCCTCTTGCTTTGTTTGTTTAAAGTATCATCGCCTATAATAGGTATCCGAAACTAATGTCTAACTTTTGCTGTAATTTCTAGTTTTCTCTAAAATTCTGGGTCTTCTTTTTTTCTTTTCTTTTGTTTTCTTTTCTTCTTTTCTTTTCTCTTCTCTTCTTTTTCTTCCTTTCTCCCATTCTTCTTTCTTTTTGTTGTTTTTGTTTTATAAATTTAAGTTATGAATTTATGGGAATAAAGCTGTTAAATGTTGTTCGTATCTAAAGGTCTTTGGGGTTTCTCAGATAGCTACTGGATAATGCTCTACTCACATTATTCAAGAAGAAATTTGTAAAGTAATTAGGTATGTTTGATACTGTCTATATTCTGATTATCTCAACCACTGTATGAGGTCAGTAGATCCCATGCCCCAGAGCCTCTGTGCTGTGATTTAGATGCCCAAAAGACTGTGTGTTTGTTAAGCGAACATTACAACAACCCCCAAGTTAGGCACTCCTTTTTTTTTCTAATTCTTCCAACTTTTATTTTAGGTTCAGGGGGTATATATGCAGGTTTGATACGTGGGGAAATTGTGTGTCATGGGGGTTTGATGTGCATATTATTTCATCACTGGAGCAATAAACATAGTACCTGATAAGTAGTTTCTCAATCCTCACTCTACTTTCACCTTCCGCCCTCAAATAGGTCCTATGTCTTGTCCCCTGCTGTGTGTCCATGCATATTCAATGTTTAGCTTCCACTTATAAGTGATAACATTTGGTATTTGGTTTTCTGTTGTTGTGTTAATTCACGTAGGATAATGGCCTCTAGCTGCATTCATGTTGCTGCAAAGAACATGATTTCATTCTTTTTTATGGCTGCGTAGTATTCCATGGTGTATATGTACCATGTTTTCAACTGCTGGTGGTCATTTAGGTTGATTCTATGTCTTTGCTATTGTGCATAGTGCTGCAGTGAACATAGATGAGCATGTATCTTTATGATAGAATGACTTACAGTTCTTGGGGTACATACCCAGTAATGGGATTGCTGGATAGAATGGTAGCTCTGTTTTAAGTTCTTTGATAAATTGTCAAACTGTTTTCTACAGTGGCTGAACTAATTTACATTCCCACCAGCAATATGTAAGTGTTCCTTTCCTGCACGACCTTGCCAGCATCTGTTATTTTCTGACTTTTTAGTAATAGCCATTCTGACTGACGTGAGATGGCATCTCATCGTGGTTTTGTATTTCTCTAATGATTACTGATGTAGAGCGTTTTCTTCATATGCTTGTTGGCCATGTGTATGTCTTCTTCAGAAAAGTGTCTGTTCATGTCTTTTGCCCACTATTTAATGGAGTTGTTTGGTTTTGGCTTGTACATTTGTTTAAGATCCTCATAGATTCTGGGTATTAGACCTTTGTTAGGTTCACAGTTTGCAAATATTTTCTCTCATTCTGCAGGTTGCCTGTTTATTCTGATGTTAGTTTCTTTTGCTGTTCAGAAACTCTTTAGTTTAATCAGGTCCCATTTGTCAATTTTTGTTTTTGTTACAATGTTTTTTGGCATCTTAATCATGAAATCTTTGTCAGGCCTATGTCCAGAATGGTAGTTCCTAGGTTTTCTTCTGGGGTTTTCATAGTTTTAGGTTTTACATGTAAATCTTTAATTCATCTTGAGTTGATTTTTTTATATAGGATAAGGAAGGAGTCCAGTTTCAATCTTCTGCATATGGCTAGCCAATTATCCCAGCACAATTTATTGAATAGGGAGTCTTTTCCACATTGCTTGCTTTTGTCAACTTTGTTGAAGATCAGATAGTTTTACATGTGTGGCTTTATTTCTGGGTTTTCTGTTCTGCTACATTGGTATATGTGTCTGTTTCTGTACCAGTGCCAAGTTGTTTTGGTTACTTTAGCTTGATAGTATCATTTGAAGTTGGGAAACGTGATGCCCCCGGCTTTTTTCTTTCTGCTTAGGATTGCCTTGGGCTCTTTTTTGGTTCCATATGAATTTTAGAATAGTTTTTCCTAGTTCCCTGAAGAATGCCTTTGGAAGCTTGATAGAAATAGTATTTAATCTGTAAATTGCCTTGGGCAGTATGGCCATTCTAACAAAGGTGATTCTTCCTATCCATTAGCATGGAATGTTTTCATATTTGTGTCCTCTCTGATTTTTTTCAGCAGCGTTTTTAATTCTTGTTATAGAGATCTTTCACCTCCCTGGTTAGCTGTATTCCTAGGTAATTTTTGGTGTGAGTATTGTAAATGTGATTGCAATCTTGATTTGTCTCTCACTTTGGATGTTGTTGGTATGTAGAAATGCTACAGATTTTTGTGGAATGATTTTGTATCCTGAAATTTTGCTGAAGTTGTATATCAGATCAGTGAGCTATTGGGCAGAGACTATGGGGTTTTCTAGGTGTAAAATCATATCACCTGCAAAGAGAGATAGTTTGACTTCCTGTCTTCCTATTTGAATGCCTTTTATTTCTTTCTCTTGCTTAATTGCTTTGGCTAAGACTTCCAGGACCGTGCAGAATAGGTGTGATGTGAGTAGGCCACCTTGCTTTCTTTCAGTTCTCAAGGGAAATGCCTCCACCTTTTGCTTGTTCAGTATGATGTTGGCTGTAGGTTTGTCATAGATAGCTCTTAAATTTTGAGGTATGTTCCTTCAATATCTAGTTTGTTGAGGGTTTTTAACATGACGGGATGTTGAATTTTATCAAAAGCCTTTTCTGTGTCTGTTGAGATGATCATACGGTTTCTGTTTTTAGTTCTGTTTATGTGATGAATCACATTTATTGATTTGCATATGTTGAACCAGCGTTGTACCCAAGAAATAAAGGCTGCTTGATTGTGGTAGATTAGCTTTTTGATGTGCTGCTGGACTTGATTTGCTTGAATTTTGTTGAGGATTTTTGCATCTGTAGTTCAACATGGATATTGGCCTGAAGTTTTCTTTTTTTGTTGTGTCTCTGCCAGTTTTCAGTGTCAGAATGATGCTGGCCTAATAAATGAGTTAGAGAGAAGTTCTTCCTTCTCAATTTTTGGGAATAATTTCAGCAGGAATGGTAGCAGTCTTCTTTGTACATATGCCTAAACTTGGCTGTGAATTTGTCTGATCCAGGGATTTTTCTGGTTGGCAGACTTTTTATCACTGATTCAATTTTGGACCTTGTTATTGGTCTTTCAGTGTTCAATTTCATCCTGGCTCAATCTTGGGAGGCTGCATGATTTCAGGAATTTATCCATTTCTTTTAGGTTTTCTAGTTTATGTGCATACAGGTGTTTGCAATAGTCTCTGAGAGTTGTTTGTATTTCTGTGGAGTCAGTGGTAATGCCCTCTTTGTCATTTCTGACTGTGTTTATTTGAATCTTTTCCCTTTTTTCTTTATTATTCTAGCTATGGGACTATCAATCTTATTTATTATTTCAAGTAACCAACTGTTGGTTGCATTGATCTTTGTATGATTTTATTCACATCTGAATTTCATTCATTTCAGACCTGATTTTGCTCATTTCTTTTCTTCTACTAGCTTTGGTATTGGTTTGCTCCTATTTTTCTAGTTCCACTAGGTGTGATGTTAGGTTTTAATCTGAGATCTTACTAACTTTTTAATGTGGGCATTCAGCACTATAAACTTTCTCTTAACATTACTTTAGCTGGGGCCAGGCGTGGTGGCTCAAACCTGTAATCCCAGCACTTTGGGAGGCTGAGGCAGGCGGATCACAAGGTCAGGAGATCGAGACCATCCTGGCTAATATGGTGAATACAAAAATACAAAAAAATTAGCCGGGCATGGTGGCGGGTGCCTGTGGTCCCAGCGATTCGGGAGGCTGAGGCAGGAGAATGGCATGAACCCAGGAGGTGGAGCTTGCAGTGAGCAGAGATGGCGCCACTGCACTCCAGCGAAACACCGTCTCAAAAAAAAAAAAAAAATTACTTTAGCTGACTCACAGAGATTCTGGAATATTGTATCTTTGTTTTCGTTAGTTTCAAGGAGTTTCTTGACTTCTGTCTTCATTTCATTGTTTACCCAAAATTCATTCAGGAGCAGATTGTTTAATTTTCATGCAATTTTATGGTTTTAAGATATTGTCTTCATATTGATTTTTACTTTTATTGCACTGTGGTCCAAGAGTGTGGTTGGTATGATTTTGTTTTTTTTTAATTTGTTGAGAATTGTTTTATGGTTAATCATGTGGGCAGTTTTTTAGTAAGGGCCATGTGCAGATGAAATGCAGATGAAAAAATATATATAGTCTGTTGTTGAGTGGAGCATTCTGGAAATGTCTGTTAGGTCCATTTGGTCAAGTGCTGAGTTCAGGGCATGAATAGATATTGTTTTCTGCCTTGATGATCTGTTTAATACTGTCAATGGGGTGTGGAAGTCTCCCACTATTATTGTGTGGTTATCTAAGTTTTTTCATAGGTCTCTAAGAATTTGTTTTATCAATCTGAGTGCTCAGTATTGGGTGCGTTTATTTTTAGGATTGTTAAATCTTCTTGTTGAATTGAACTCTTTATCATTATGTGATGCCTTTCTTTGTCTTCTTTTTGGTTGTTATTGGTATAAACTCTGTTTTATCTGAAATTAGAATAGCAACCTTGCTTGTTTTTGTTTTATATTTGCTTGATAGATTTTTCTTTATTCTTTTACTTTGAGCCTATGGGTGTCATTGCATGTGAGATGGGTCTCTTGAAAACTGCATGTCATTGGGTCTTGCTTTATTCAGTTGCCACTCTGTGCCTTTTAAGTATGGCCTTTAGCCCTTTTACATTTAAGGTTAATATTGATATGTGCAGATTTGATCCTGTCATCATGTTGGTAGTTGGTTGTTATGCAGACTGGATTATATAGTTGCTTTATGTCAGTGGTCTATATACTTAAGTGTGTTTTTGTGGTTGCTGGTAATAGTCTTCTGTTCCCATGTTTAGCACACCCATAAGGATCTCTTGTAAGGTAAGTCTGATGGTAGTGAATTCCCTTAGCATTTGTTTGTCTGAAAAGGATCTTATTCCTCCTTTGATTATAAAGCTTACTTAGGCTGGATATGAAATTCTTGATTAGAATTTCTTTTCTTTAAGAATGCTGAATATAGGCCCCCTATCTCTTCTGGCTTATATAGTTCCTGCTGAAAGTTCTGCTGTTAGCCTGATGGGGTTCCTTTTTAAGTGACCTACCCCTTCTCTCTAGTTGTCTTTATTATTTTTTCTTTCAGGTTGACCTTGGAGAATCTAATAAATATGTGTCTTGGGAATGGACATCTTGTGTAGTATCTCAAGGGGTTCTTTGCATTTCCTGAATTTGAATGTTGAGCTCTTTAGCAAAGTTGGGGAAATGTTCATGGACAGTTATCATCAAATATGTTTTCTAACTTGCTTGCTCTCTCTTCCTCTCTTTCAGGGATGCCAATGAGCCATAGAATTGGTCTCTTTACATAATCCCATATTTCTCTGAAGTTGTGTTTATGCTTTTTTTTTTCATTTTTGTCTGATTGAGTTGATTCAAAGATCTGGTCTTCAGGTTCTGAAGACCAGAACTTGGTCTTTCCTCAGCTTGGTCTATTCTGCTGTTAACATTTCTGATTGTATTATGAAATTCTTGTAGTGAGTTTTTCAGCTCTATCAGATGGGTTTCATTCTCAGAATGGTGATTTTGTCGTTCACTTCTTGCATCATTTAAATAAATTCCTTAGATTCCTTTGATTGTGTTTCAACTTACTCCTGAAACTTGGTAATCTTTGTTCCTATCCCAATGCTGAATTCCATGACTGTCATTTCAGCCTGATTAAGAACCACTGCTGGGTCATTTGGAGATAAGAAGACATTCTGTTTTTTTGAGCTGTCAGAGTTCCTGTACTGTTTCTTTCTCTTCTGTGTGGGCTGATGTTCCTTTAATGTTTGAAGTTGCTGTCCTTTGGATGGGGATTTTCACTTGTATAAATATTCTTTGATTCCCTTGGGGGTTGACTATGGTATAAAGTGAGTTAAGTGAACTGGTTTCATCTCTGGAAATTTTCAGGGGGCCAAAGCTCAGCTCAGCACTCCTGGGCTGTGTACTCTTACCCTGGAAGGTGGTACTAGGCCTCCAGCTTTGTTCTCTGGCCCCTCCAGGTTAAGCACCTGTTGCAGGAGGTGCTTGGAGGAGCCAAGGTGTTCCCAGTCCACTGGCAACAAGACTCTGATGGGGAGTGCCAGCCAAAACACTTCACCAGGGTAGTGACAGTAGGGTCCACATTGGCTGGCATTTCTAATGAAAATAAACCTTCTCCATTATTTGTGCATAGAGATAACATTTTGCTTTATGGTTTAAAAATTGATCACAAGCTCATTGCCTACATTAACATTTCTCTTGACCTTGTGACTAAGGTTTATTCACTTTGTTTAGGTATAGTGGTAGCCCAGCTGATAAAGTCTTAGCAGACTTCGCTCAGCTCACTCTGTATAGGGTCTTTGACAAGAGTGTCATTAGTATAGAACAACACATGGCACTTCTAGGAAAACAACATCATTGCTTATATAATCTTTTGTTGGCTACTTCCCCAGAAAACCTTTAAACTCTGCTATTAACTAAATCTAGCTACTGATTGAGGGAAGCAGTCTACCATGAGCCTTGTGTAGTTCTGAAGGTTCTTGCTGGGTATGTCAAGAATGCAAGTCTCCTTACTTCACACCCATTAGGATAATTAATATCAAATGAACAGAAAATAACAAATGCTGATGAAGAGGTAGAGAAACTAGGGCCTTTATGATTACTGGTGGGAATGCAAAATGATAGAGTTGCTGTGGACCAGAGTATGGTGATTTCCCAAGGAATTAAACACAGAATTACCATATGACCCAGCAATTCCTCGAAAATTAATTTCAAGCAAGGACTCAAACAGATATTTGTACATCAACATCCATATTAGCATTATTCACAGTAGCCAAAAGTAGAAACAACCCAAATATCCATTGGCAGATAAAGAGATAAAATGTGGCATAGACATAGAATAAAATATAATTCACCCTTAAAAAGAAAGGAATTCTGCCACATGTTACAATATAGATAAATTTGAAAGACCTTACACTAAGTAAAATAAGGTAGACACAAATGGTGATATATTTTATGATTCTACTGATATGAGGTACTCAGAGTAATCAAATTCATAGAAACAGAAAGTAAAATTGTCATTGCCTGGGGCTGGGGGGAGTAAGGAATTGATAATTAGTGTTAATGGGTACAGAGTTTCAGTTCTGCAAGATGAAAAAAATTCTGGAGATGGATAGTGGTGATGATGGCACAACAATGTGAGTGTGCTTGCCACTGAATTGTACACTTAAAGTCATTAAAATGGTAACATTTCATGTTATGTTTATTTATCACAGTAGAAAATTTGAGATATGTAGATGTAGACAAATAAGAATAAATACCTGTGTCAAAAGGGAAAAAAATTTAAATGCGAGGCTCTGAATGCTCTTTTTCCATACCATTTCTCTGGGTTGTATTTCTAGCAGAAACCTTGAGAGGTGAAAAAATGTTTCCCTTTGGAACGTTAAGCAGACTTGTCTACTGCCTAATGTAAAAGCAGCACATCCCCCAACTCAGTGTTTCTTTGCTGCAATACAAATTTATTATAGCATGTTCACCATTGACTTGGATTCCTCTGCTTTATCCTTGTGAGATTTGGGGGACAAAGTTGACTGATACAACATGACACTCGCGCTAGCAATGCCGTGAGTAACGAAATGTTTGTCTCTGATCCAGGACTGTTGTGTCTTCCCACTATTCATGAAACAGTAACAGACTAACTTATTAGCTTATAAATGGGGTAAAATCTCAGACACTACATTTCCTTGTTAATATAGGTGACTATTATTTGTGTCTACCAACTATTGAAACTTTAATCATGCACTTTTGGGACTAATGTTCCTCTACAGAACCTTGATGTAATATTAATGTGATCCAGGTATATATTTTACAGTATAGGCTATAATTTTTGGATATCTGTTATAGAGTCTGCCTTTTTACCAATGCTTAGTTCTTCTCAAATGGTTAAACTGATAGGTCTAGTGTAAGCATACAACCTTGCTATAGCTTTAAGGCTTAGCTACCACAAGTAGAGTAGATATTCCTCTGAGACTTTTTATGAATCTAACAAGCTATGATAACAAAGGAGTTCTCTAATTTCACTGGGTACTTCAGTCAAACACTGAAAATGATTAATGACTTTGAGGGCAACACAATATTCAAAATGAATCTTGGTTATTAAAATGATAGGCTATAATTTAGTTGATATATTAAAAACCACAGAGAACTTTCTAGATGACTACTGTATAAAAGTAGAAGCCCTTATTGGTTTTTCCACCAACTGGTAAAACCAACTGCTCAAACTGATTTTATTAATCCAAAATACTTATTCAAATTTCAAGAAAATCACAAAGAAAATTTCTCGGAAATAACTTATTTGTACTTAGCATAACCAAGGATCAGTTACCAAAGTGTAAAGTTTTAAAAGTCATTTACCAAAGAAGAAACTTTTCATTTTAATTAAAGCTTTCGTTTGAGCTAAAGTTCTACTCCTAGATAAAATGTTAATGTGATCTCGTCCCAAATTTCTCATAAACTCT
Organism: Gorilla gorilla gorilla; assembly: GCF_029281585.2. NCBI lineage: Eukaryota > Metazoa > Chordata > Mammalia > Primates > Hominidae > Gorilla > Gorilla gorilla. The sequence continues at coordinate 33,262,638 of NC_073236.2, read as the reverse complement.
CATTTTGTAAATGTTACAAGAAGGTACGTGACTCTTGGCTTGAATCCTGCTCTGACAGATTCCATATCATTGAATTTGTATCCTGTCAAGTATTTACAAAATTAATATCTGTGCAGTCATGTGCACAATTAATACAAAATGTATTTCCAAGAGGGATATGATTGGACGTATCCCTCCAAGAGAATGAGTTTATTGGAAGGAACACACTTAGCATTAGAACTATGCTATAAAAAGCCATTTTGATTATTTTTTTAATCACAAAGAATCTGTTTAAGCTCTATGAAAAACACTAGAGAAGACATGGTTCTAAGGATAAAAGTGTTTAGGGTCCTATAATCTGGACATCCAGACCCATGTTAAATCTGACCTAGAGGCCTATTAAAAAGCCTCCAGAAGCAGACAACTTCCAGTAGACATATTCCTTCAAGAGTCTACAGATCAGGAAGATGACATTAAAAGTATATTCAGTCATATGAAGCTTTCACTCAAGATATTTCAGGTAAAACTTCATGATCAGAAAAACATGCCCTCATTTTGATTCTATTTTATCACTTGGATACCCCTCTTTTTCTCACTTTTTTCATTTTGTCTTAGTTCAAGGTATTAGGCTATGAAAATTGAAATCCCATTCATTTTTCTCATTTTCTTGACTAATTTCATTCTGATAAACCCTGTGAACTCATTGCAACTTTCCAGAATATTACTAATGCTAAAGCATCTAGATGTTATGGCTAAAATGCAGGTACTCAAAATTAGCTGCAGTTGCTGATATTTTTTAGAGCCTCATGAGAAAGATAATGGCATATGGAATTAATGATAAATTATGACCAATTATTTTCTCATAAAGCTACACAGAAATCATTGCATGCTTTTTCTAAACTCTGGGATTTTATTCTGAATACAAAAATTAATTAAATCCAGGTGACATTTGATAAATAATAGTGACTATGAAAAACATACTTGTGTCTCCACAAGATATACTCTTGGAATTATTATTCTTATGAAGAAATCATGATTTTCTATAATCATATTCAAACATAAACATTGTTTTGGACATCGTGTTCTGGCCTTTCCATTTACTGAAACAAACCATTCAGTTGCTCATGTTTTATTGAATCAACGTGGTAGTTTATAAAAAGGGACTCAAGACATCAGAATTTATCATATATATGTACATGTATACATATACGCTTCATTTTGTGTGTGAGTATGTGTGTGCTTGTGTGTGTAGGTGTGAGTGTGTTTGTGTGGTGTTGAGAGGTGACAGCGTGCTGGCAGTCCTCAGAGCCCTCGCTTGCTCTCGGCACCTCCCCTGCCTGGGCTCCCACTTTGGCGGCATTTGAGGAGCCCTTCAGCCCCCACTGCACTGTGGGAGCCCCTTTCTGGGCTGGCCAAGGCCGGAGCCCACTCCTTCAGCTTGCAGGGAAGTGTGGAGGGAGAGGCGCAAGCGGGAACCGGGGCTGTGTGTGGCGCTTGCAGGCCAGCTGGAGTTCAAGGTGGGCATGGGCTTGGCGGGCCCCGCACTGGGAGCGGCGGGCCCCGCACTGGGAGCAGCTGGCCAGCCCTGCTGGCCTCGGGCAATGAGGGACTTAGCACCCGGGCCAGCGGCCGCAGAGGGTGTACTGGGTCCCCCAGCAGTGCCGGCCCACCGGTGCTGCGCTCGATTTCTCGCGAGGCCTTCGCTGCCTTCCCACGGGGCAGGGCTCGGGACCTGCAGCCAGCCATGCTGGAGCCTCCCACCCACTCCATGGGCTCCTGTGCGGCCCGAGCCTCCCCGACGAGCACCGCCAGGAGCAGGCTTCACGGCGCCCGGTCCCATCGACCACCCAAGGGCTGAGGAGTGCGAGCTCATGGCGTGGGACTGGCAGGCAGCTCCACCTGCAGCCCTGGTGCGGGATCCACTAGGTGAAGCCAGCTGGGCTCCTGAGTCTTTATGTCTAGCTCAGGGATTGTAAATACACCAATCAGCACCCTGTGTTTAGCTCAAGGTTTGTGAGTGCACCAATCGACACTCTGTATCTAGCTGCTCTGATGGGGACGTGGAGAACCTTTGTATCTAGCTCAGGGATTGTAAACGCACCAATCAGCGCCCTGTTAAAACAGGCCACTCGGCTCTACCAATCAGCAGCATGTGGGTGGGGCCAGATAAGAGAATAAAAGCAGGCTGCCGGAGCCAGCATTGGCAACCAGCTCCGGTTCTCTTCCACCTTGTGGAAGCTTTGTTCTTTCGCTCTTTGAAGTAAATCTTACTGCTGCCTGCTGTTTGGGTCCACGCTGTTTTTATGAGCTGTAACACTCCATGCGAAAATCTGCAGCTTCAGTCCTGAGCCCGGTGAGACCACGAGCCCACCGGGAGAAACGAACGACTCCAGACGCGCCATCTTAAGAGCTGTAACACTCACCGCGAAGGTCTGCAGCTTCACTCTTGAGCCAGCAAGACCACAAACCCACCAGAAGGAAGAAACTCTGAACACATCTCAACATCAGAAAGGACAGACTCCAGATGTGCCACCTTAAAAGCTGTAACACTCACCGCGAGGGTCCGCGGCTTCATTCTTTAAGTCAGTGAGACCAAGAACCCACCAATTCCGGACACAGTGTCAATGTGTGTGTGGCTGTGTTTGTGTGTGGGTGTAGGTGTATGTTTGAGTATATTTGTGTATGTGTAGGTGTTTCTACCTTATACAAGTTGTTTCCCAACTAACATAAGTGATCCATAATTTATCCTTGACTGTGGACTACACAGTAAACAAAGCACCTCAGGTTTTAGAAACAATAGAATAGCAGCAACGTGTTGACGAGGATAGTCCTAAATAATAGATAATTGGCAATTTAATGTCCTTCCAAGAGAAAATCTTTACCACACCCGAAATATCTGAAACCTGAATGAACATTAGGTAAGTAAAATTGATTTAATTGATCTTAGGAGTTATTTTTCTCGTTAAGCTAAACCCAAGAAAAATTTAAATGTTAAGTGAGCTCCAAATATTTCTTAAAATACTTGGGATTATTCCCAAACTTTTTATGTTTTTAACCTTCCCATTATCTTGTTTTTTTTTTTTTTTTTTTTTTTTTGAGATGGAGTCTCACTTTGTCGCCCCAGGCTGGAGTGCAGTGGCGCCATCTCGGCTCACTGCAAGCTCCACCTCCCGGGTTCACGCCATTCTCCTGCCTCAGCTTCCCGGGTAGCTGGGACTATAGGCGCCTGCCCCCGCGCCCAGCTAATTTTTTTGTATTTTTAGTAGAGACGGGGTTTCGCAGTGTTAGCCAGGATGGTCTGGATCTCCCGACCTCGTGATCCGCCTGCCTCCACCTCCCAAAGTGCTGGGATTACAGGCGTGAGCCACCGCGCCAAGCCTATCTTGATTCTTATATCTTGCTTCACAGCCATAACCCTGACCTGACATTCAACTCATAATACAGTGTTGAAGAAAAAAATAAAATCTCTATAGGAAAAATCTGTTCATCTAGGAGCTGGATTTTAACCAAAGAAAATGGATATAAGATATATTTTAAAGGGATATGATGCAGTCTGATTTAATTGTGTGCAGAGTGGCAATAGAATGAGAGTGGCATGTAATGCCTGGACATAGTTTGTCCCAGTGGAACTGTCGAGCCTTTTCAGATAATCTAGAAATAACTGAAAGTTTTCTCTGTTGACTATCCCAGAGACTGATCCCTTAGTGTCCCTCTTGTCAGTCAGTATACTCAGGATAAAGAAAAGTAAAGTCATTTTTCAGACTTTTTTTTTAAATGCCTCTACCCTTTTGTTTTATAAATCCAATTTTTATCTCTGATGATAACAATCTATTGATTGTTCTCCCACATATGTTAAAATTGCTTGATAACTAAACTGACATGGAGTTATTTTTGACAACACAAAAATGTAGAGTACAATACAGTTGTATTTAAAATCAATAAGACAAGTGTAGTCTATTATTATTTAGGGACAAATGTCTGGTTTGATAAAAGTAATATTAGACTCCTACCTCCCGCAATTTAGATATATAAATTGCAGGTAAATTTTTATAATTTTACATATATTTGTCAGAAGAAAACAGAAAAATATAATAAAGTTCAAATACAAATTATAAATCTTTATGCCATCTGTCCCGCCAATTAAAATGAGATGTTGAGTGGAGGACTGCCTCAATACTTTCTGCTTAAGATGTGTGTCTAAGACAAAATGGTAGCTAAAGATAGAGATAAAAAGGGTTACTGTGCATATAATGAAGGACAACTTACAGCATTTAATAATAGATTTAACCTGCAGAAAACACACATCAAAGTTAATATTTATATTCACAAACTTGAGGATTGAAGGTATTGTGAATTTCACACTATTTGAATATAATGGCAGAGTTAAGAGGAGATAAACCAGTCTGAAATATTACTTAAATGTGACTGTGTCTCATCTGCATGCAAATAGCAGTTATTTTTTACATTCCTCTTTTTTATTTTTCTAAGGCCAGAAATTAAATATTTATACATGTAAGAACTTGCTTTTTTCCCTTAACTCTCCAAGAGTATTCTTATCTGGTTTTATTAGAATAATACGGCCTCTGGGAGCAAAGATACCACCTAGCACTCTGCACTGGAAGTCAAGATGGAGAATATTTCCGAGGCAACCATGACCTTCCCTTTGGTGCTATGTTACACAGTTTGGAAGGTAATTCAAACAGTACGTAACATCAGCATGCTGAACATCGAGAACTTGGCTTCATTGAAGGTGTCAGGCAGGCTCCTGGCCAGGAAAGCCAAGATGAAGCTCCCCAGTGCCAAAAAGGTGAAGAATCCCAGAACAGAGTGGAAGGCAAAGAATACCTCATCACTGAGAGTCCTGATGGCACTCTTTGAGCCCATGCCAAATTCCAGAGAGTTACTTGGATAAGGAAACAGATGAAAATAACTGTGCTAAATACTCCCGGTCCCCAAAACCACTTTGGCTTTCTCTCTGATGCTGTAGCCTTACAGGCTATAAGCACAGTGATAGTTTTAGCTAACGCAGTTGAAACAACCACAGTAAAAATGATTCCAAATGTTGTCTGTCAGAGGATACAAGTGACTGTGTTTGTACAGCCAGTGAAGAGCAAGGAGCAGAAGAAAACAGAAAGAGAGATGTCGCTGAGAGTCTTGACTATGAGTGTGTGTATGTGCTTCACAAAGACCACAAGAACCATGGCTGTATTAGTCCATTTTCACACTGCTGATAAAGATATATCAGAGACTGGGTAATTTATAAAGGAAGAGAGCCTTAATGGGGACACAGTTCCACGTGGCTGGGGAGGCCTCACAATCATGGCTGAAGGTGAAAGGTACGTCTTACCATGGCGGCCTGCAAGGGAGCACGAGAGCCAAGCAAAAGGGGAAACCTTTTAATAAAATTATCAGATCTTGTGAGACTTAGAACAGTATGGGAGCAACTGCGCCCATGATTCAATTATCTCCCACCAGCTCCCTCTCACAACACGTGGGAATTAGGGGAGCTATAACTCAAGATGAGATTAGGGTGGGGACACAGCGAAACCATATCAATGGCAGTGAGGACAGAGAAACAGAGAGCTATGCTGGCCAGTGCTGTCCCCAGTGCATCTTCAAAATCCAGGAAGGTCACAACTCTGTGAGGCAGTGATCTCTCTCACTGAATACTGGTTGTCTGGGCATTTTGCACATTCACTGGAGTCTGATTTTAAAAAGTCAAAAGCTTATTGTCTCAAGTTCTGAAATGCTTCCTTTTTTCACAGGACTAAACAATGATAACGTTAGTCATCTTAAAGCACATTGTCCACCTATTCCCCATACTTCATGAAATTATAAGATGCTACAAATTAACTCATTCCAGTTTAGCAGTATTTATCCCCCTTGTCATTTATATGAAGAAAGATGTTTTTTAATCTTTTACATAGATGTGCATGCTACTCCTATTTTTTATCTGATGATGAGACCATTACAATCTTTAAGACATTCCAAATATCTATTTGTCAGGCTAAGCCTTAAATTTATTCATTTATACAAGAAATTTATTCATTTACACAAGAAAGCTTTAACTGGCGAGCCAGACCCTTAGTTGAATTCTAGAAATACTGCAATGACCAAGGCATACTGCTTTTTTCAAAATTAAAAAAAATCACACCCTCAAACTCCCATTAGATTGACCATGAGACATTAAGTTGCACTGGTCCAGAATCTGGGCATTACTCATGATTTTTTACTTCACAAAAAAACACAACTAATACATCAGTGAATCCTCTTGACTCTCCCATCAGAATACTTCCTAATTCTAATCACTTCTTGTTACTTCCACTAGGCCATCCTGATCTAAGACAATGTAATCTCTACCTAGATTACTGTAATAAGCCCAAGCGGCCTTCCTACTTCCAATTCCCTGAGTCAACTTCAGTCTATTTTGCACAAAGCAGGCAGTTACTCTTTAACAATCAAATCATTTAACTGCCATGCTCAAAGCTTTCCAATGGCTCTTAATTACACTTTAAATCAAAATTTTTATCATGTTTCTAAATCTCAGACCTCAACTCCTACCACAATTTCTTTTTGCTGTATTTTCCAACCGTCCACATTAGCTGCCTTGATTTACTTTCAAGTTTACAAACTCCTGCCCCAAGGCCTTTGAACTTCTAGTTCTTTTTGTCTTGAATGTTCTTTCCTCAGAATGTAACAAGACTCATTTACCTACTAATAGTTTTGATATTTGTCCCCTTCAAATCTCATATTGAAATGTGATCCCCAATGTTTAAGGCAGGGGCTAATGGGAGGTTTCTGGGTCATAAGGGTGGGTCCCTCCTGGATGGCTTGGTGCCTTCCCTCCAGTAAGGAGTGAGTTCTTGCTCCATTAGTTCATGAGAAAGCTGGCAATGTTCTACTGATTAGAACATTAAAATGGATCACATGAATGATAAATGAGGGAAAGAATGGCACTTTGTAGGTCTAACCCAAATCCTAATCAATTTTTGTATTAACGGGACGCTGAAGAATGGCTAGAAACAAATTGTTTGTTGACCTATCTTATTGGAAATCTCACCCTCTAGGTGCTGAGTTCAAACAACATACAGCTTTTCCTACCTGTGGGGATTTTCTAAATTCTGACCCATAGCTGTGGCTGCACACAGAGTAGACAGCCCAAAGAAAAGAAACTGGGGGTTGCTGTTCCTCATATATTTAGAATAGATGAATTATAAAATTCCAAAATTAATATTATATTAATTTAAATATTATAATGATGTGTAATACCTTTTAGAACTATCTGGAACATGCATACTAGAAAATAAAAAGTAGAAACAAAAGCAATGTTTTTGATAAAGGTAAAATAAAGTCGCTGGGTGTGGTGGCTCACGCCTGTAATCCCAGCACTTTGGGAGGCCGAGGCGGGCAGATCACGAGGTCAGGAGATTGAGACCATCCTGGCTAACACGGTGAAACCCCGTCTCTACTAAAAATACAAAAAATTAGCCGGGCATGGTGGCAGGCACCTGTAGTCCCAGCTACCCAGGAGGCTGAGGCAGGAGAATGGCATGAACCCGGGAGGCGGAGCTTGCAGGGAGCTGAGATGGGGCCACTGCACTCCAGCCTGGGCGACAGAGCGAGACTCCGTCTCAATAAATAAATGAATAAATGAATAAATAAAGTCACATTTTTGCATTAAAGGCAAATATCCAAATAATCTAAATTACGTCCACACAAAATGGATAAGCAAGGTGATTGAAAACCGTATATTGATTAATTGTCCAAAGGATGTATAATGATGCTATCTCTAGTATAATAACAATAACATTGATACACATATCCGGGCACTCAAGACATTTTATTTTAAAAACTAGCCTAGGCTACTGCTGGTGAGAATTAGATCAGATATGCAGAATACGAAACAATTAGAATTGGTAGATAAATACAACAAAAGCTTACAAACCTAGCCTAGCTCCAATAATCTATGAGAAACCTCAAGGAAAAAAATAAAAAAGGAACAGAAACCCAGAACGGGAAAGCTGATCGGCAAGCAAAAGCTATCCTCACAATGTTTGCTAATTAAGATGATCACGGTCACTTGGGTTTTATTGACCAAAACCGAGGGGACAGGAGACAAGACCTTAGGCTTGAGACAATCCATAGAGCTGCAACTATTGGAGGCCCACTTTCTTTTTCTTTTCTTTCTTTTTTTTTTTTTTTTTTTGAGACGGAGTCTCGCTCTGTAACCCAGGCTGGAGTGCAGTGGCACAATCTTGGCTCACTGCAAGCTCCGCCTCCCGGGTTCACACCATTCTCCTGCCTCCACCTCCCGAGTAGCTGGGACTACAGGTGCACACCACCATGCCCGGCTAATTTTTTGTATTTTTTTAGTAGAGACGGGGTTTCACCGTGTTAGCCATGATGGTCTCGATCTCCTGACCTCATGATCCACCTGCCTCGGCCTCCCAAAGTGCTGGGATTACAGGCATGAGCCACCGTGCCCAGCATGAAGGCCTACTTTCATGGGGAAATGATCTAGGAAAAAGAAAACAAAAAAAATCTTCTTGCCAGTGAAAGGAGATAAGTTCTCAGCCTCAGTTTGGAGTCTGGGTGGCAAAAGAGAAAAATGTCTCTTCTGAGAAACTTTTACTCAAAAACTTGTCTTCATACTGGTTTGGGATTTAATTTTAAATGTATTTGTATAGTCAAGGAAAACTTTAAGTGCATAAATTAAACGTCTTCTGATTATTAACAACTCAGGTGCTTGGATGAAACACACGCAATCCTGTAAGAGGGACTGACCCTCAAAATATTTATTACTCACCATGAAGTTATACAGACACTAAGACCAAATGAACATGTAAACCACACAATGAAGAGTCAACATAAACAACAAACAACAAAATGCAACCAGAAGGCATTTTAGACCTTATAATTTTCAGATATAGGATCAAAATATGTATAGGCTTAAACTCTTTACGGAAACAAATAGGGTGTCAAATTGTGAGCAGGAATTGGGAGATAAACAAAATCAATCAGAAAGATTCTTAAAAAAATAAAAAATATAAATATAAACACTAGAATTATGGGATGAGCTAATATGCATGTTAATAGCCATAGCAATGCTATCAAAGAAAGCCACTTCCTCCAAAAATGGGGTCTTTACTTGTTCGGTGCTGCAAAGGCAATACACAAAACTGAAAGTGAGCACCAAGCAGTGCAAGCTTTACTTGATGGCCGTGGACTTGAGAAGCAGAAGCATGGCTCACAAATCACTTCTCGACTAATGAGAGGTGAGGAGGTTAAAATAAAATACAGGGTTTCTCTAATGAAGGGATTGGACATTAAAAGCAAAGGGAAGAATATTCATGCATTTTCCAGGAATGAGCAGCAACTTCACAGAACTCCTAGTGCCACCTTCCATTTTGAACTTTTATGACTTCTGGTCAGCGTCATGATGATTGTCAAGTGTCATGACACCAGTGGAAGTGTCCTTTTTTCTTTTCTTTCCTTTTTTTCTTGGCGATGGAGTCTCACTCTGTCACCAAGGTTGGAGTGCAGTGGCACGACCTGGGCTCACTGCAACCTCCGCTTCCTGGGTTCAAGCAATTCTCCTGCCTCAGCCTCCCAAGTAGCTGGGACTACAGGCGCATGCTGCCATGCCTGGCTATACTTTTTGTATTTTTAGTAGAGAAGTGGTTTCATTGTGTTACCCAGGCTGGTCTCGAACTCCTGAACTCAGGAAATCTGCCCGCCTCAGCCTTCCAAAGTGCTAGAATTTCTTTTCTATTTTAAGAGATGGGGCCTTGCTCTGTTGCCCAGGCTTGAGTGCAGTGGTGCAATCATGGCTCGCTGCAGCCTCGAACTCCCGGGCCTAAGTGATCCACCCCCTTATAGCCTTCTGAGTAGCTGAGACTACAGGTGTGTGACACCACAGTTGGGTAATTTTTAATTTTTTTTTTGGTGGAGACCAGGTCTTATTCTGTTGACCAGGCTGGTCTCAAATTCTTGTGCTCAAGCAATCCTCCTACATTGGCCTCCCAAAGGGCTCGGATTACAGGGATGTACAACCATGCCTGGCCAGGAGTGCCACTTAGCATGGAAATGAGATTATAATGAAGCCTGAGGCTTTAGCTATCTTGGTTCTAACAAGTGTCAGCGGGTCTGGTTACAAAGGGAACTTCTTAGAACAAGTGTTCTGTTTTTTAAAGATAAGCAGAGTTAGGGCAATGTAGAAATTCAGCTATGTCATGTCAGCATGCTACCACGTAACAGTAATATCTGAAAAATTAGTAACATGGACATTTTTTGTACATTTTAGACAGACCATATAAAAATACAAAGAAATAATATATATGTGATAAATATCAAGTCACATATAAAGTAGAATAAAAATGGCTAAATTATATTGGTTACTTTTTATTTCATGAGTTGAACTCAACAGGATATAAGTATTGAGCATCTGCCTTTATATGCATATAGTCCAATTCAAACACAAACTGTGCAGTGGAATAACAAGGAGAAATTGACAAATTTGACAAATCTATCCATGATGGTAGATATCAATGTATCTCCCTCATGAATAAAGAGTTTAATTAGACATAATGTAAATAAGAATACAAGTAATTTAAGGAACATAATGAACAAGCCTGATAAAATAAACATACACAGAACTCTGAACCTCCAAGTCAGTGACTACTCATTTTTCACAAGTACACATGGACAGTTCATTAAAATTGACCATTCACTGGCTAAAGAGCAAGACTCTTGTCTACAATACAATTAGTAATCAATCAAAAAAATCAAAATCCTAATTTTTTTACATTTTAAATATATGTATAAATAATGGATCAAGAAGAAATAAAAAATTTAAACACAAAACCTATAACTTAGAACTTATACATCAGCTGAAGAAGAAATACAAAGTTAAAATAAACAATATGTATTAGTCCATTTTCACACCGCTCTAAAGAACTAGTTGAGGCCAGGCACGGTGGCTCACGCCTGTAATCCCATCACTTTGGGAGGCCAAGGCGGGCGGATCACAAGGTCAGGAGATCAAGACCATCATGGCTAACACGGTGAAACCTCATCTCTACTAAAAATACAAAAAATTAGCCAGGTGTGGTGTCGGGCACCTGTAGTCCCAGCTACTCGGGAGGCTCAGGCAGGAGAATGGTGTGAACCTGGGAGGCGGAGGTTGCAGTGAGCCGAGATCACACCACTGCACTGCAGCCTGGGTGACAGAGCGAGACTCCGTCTCAAAAGAAAAAAAACAAAAAAAACTACTTGAGAGTGGATAACTTATAAAAAAAAAAAAAGATTTAATTAACTCACACTTCCACAGGCTTAACAGGAAGCATGACAGGGAGGCCTCAGGAAACCTACAATCATGGCAGAAGGTGAAGGGGAAGCAAGGATCTTCTTCACGTGGTGGCAGGAGAGAGAGAGCGAACAGGGAAGTGCCACACACGTTTAAACCATGAGATCTCATGAGAACTCACCCACTCTCACAGAACAGCAAGGGGGAAATCCACCCCCATGATCCAATTACCTCCCACCAGACCCCTCCTCCAATTCCACCTGAGATTTGGGCAGGGACACAAATCCAACCCATATCACATAATAATTTAAAATAGAGTTAGTTGTTAAAAATAGAGCCACAAGATACACACCAGAGCCATGTGATCTTATACCCAAATAACAGTGTTCAAGAAATAGTAAATTTTCATCTTTTAATAAATTAGAAAAAGACTCCTCGATTTGAGAAGCTAGCATACCATTGATAACAAAACAAATCGTAGAATGGTAAAGTAAAATTAGAGAACATTTCCAGTTAGGAATATGGATATAAATACCCTAACTGTGTACCACAAAATATTAAAGAAAGCATCCTGGTGGAGAAGGAAGGAGGGGTGGATAGGTGGAGCATAGGGGACTTTGAAGGCAGCCATAATATTTTGTCTGATACTGCAATAGTGGATACATGACATTATAAATTTGTCAACACCCATAAAATTCTATAACACAGACTGAACCCTAATGTAAAGTATGGATTTCAGTTAATAATAGTGTATCAATGTTGGTTCATCAATTGTAACACATGCATCACCCTAACGCAAAGTGTTATAGAAAATACGAATTATAGAGAAACGGGGAAGAAGGGAGGTATATATACTCTTTGTACTTTCTCTTCAAATTTTTTAAAACGTGAAACTACTCTAAAAAATAATGTCTATTAAAAAATTATGATCAATTTCAGTTTATCCTAGGAAAGCAAGGATAAGTTAATAAGTATACATATATACATATATATAAATTTAATAATCTATACTAACAAATCACTACAGAAAATCATACGCATTTTAGTAGACACCAAACTAACTTGTAATTCATAAAAGAATGTCTGAGTAACCTGTGGCCAGGAGTGGTGGCTCATGCCTGTAATCCCAGCACTTTGGGAGGCTGAGGTGGGCAGATCACGAGGTCAGGAGATGGAGACCATCCTGGCTAACACGGTGAAACCCCGTCTCTACTAAAAATACAAAAAAAATTAGCAGGGCATGGTGGTGGGCACCTGTAACCCCAGCTACTCGGGAGGGTGAGGCAGGAGAATGGCATGAACCTGGGAGGCAGAGCTTGCAGTGAACTGAGATGGCATCACTGGACTCCAGCCTGGGCGACAGAGTGAGAGTCCGTTCCATCTCAAAAAAAAAAAAGAATGTCTGAGTAACCTAACAGTACAAGTAAAGTTATTACCAGAAATATACAGAAAGCATCAAGGTAAAATATAAGAATTATTCCATTTGAAAGGGGTATGATATGCACAAAGATGAAAATTGAGCTCCTATAAAATAACGTAAGGATTTGAAATAAAGACACAAAACTTACTGTTTAGAGTTAGTATCATTGACTATAAAAACCAAGACAATCTTAATTATAACAATGAGGAAGATAACAGAAATTCAGAATATCAAAAACATTTTTATGTAGAAATAAAAACAAAACATTTAATTTTAGAAATATATTATTTAATGCATTTTTGTTACATGTGTGGTGATAAAATAATAAATTTAGAAAGAAATATATTATTTAATAAGATATAAAAATCTGAGGGCCAATACAGTATTGTGGTTAAAACCATGGATTTTGACAGGAACTCCTTTGGTTAAAATTGTGACTCATTACTAAGAGTATAATGATGAATAAGTTACTTAACGTTCCTTTGCACCCCTTTTCTTATCTAAAACAAATATGAAAGGGATCTGACTCATAGCAGCGTTCTGAGTAATATAACAGACATACATAAAACCACTAAAACAATGCTTGGCACATAGTTAATGATTATTCACTACCATTATTACCATCGTTGTCATTTTATTATGCAATTTAATGTTTGTTCTTCGGTAAGCAATGAATAAGAAATACTAAAAGGTAGAAGTGTGTATAGGTGGGATACATATCAACATACATATGTATAGGCGTGTATACATATCAGCTACGTAGAGGGTTCAAATCAGGTGAAATTACCTGCATGAATCAACTCTATTCTGGTATCCATATTCAGTAAAAAGCTATCTTTGAAATTGTGACTAACTTCTGAAAACAACAATGGCCCATTTGATCCTTTCCTTGTGTATGGTAAAATCTTGACCACGTGGAAAACACATTCTCCTAGCTTCCCTTGATGTTGGAGACCATCAGGCAAATTACAATAATTCAGAATATCATACTATGCAACAGAGTTCCTATTCTAATCTGGGTACCTGATCATCAGCACTGGTCATAAATTCCGTGGTCCTTAAGAGAGTAAAGCTAAAAGGGATGCATCAGGGAGTAATAAAAAAAATGCATTATGCTATGAAACGTTAACTGAAGCATTGTTCCTCCCTGATCCTTGAAGACTAAAAGCTCAAATTCAACCTTATACTTTGATAAAAATAAAGACAATTGTGGTTTCGATTTCTTTTCTTTTCTTTTCTTTTTTTTTTTTTGAGATGGAGTCTCATTCTGTTGCCCAGGCTGGAGTGCAGTGGCGCAATCTTGGCTTACTGCAACCACTGCCTCCTGGGTTCAAGTGATTCTCCTGTCTCAGCCTCCCATGTAGCTGGGACTATAGGCACCCACCACCACACCCAGCTAATTTTTGTATTTTTAGTAGAGACAGGGTTTCACCATATTGGTCAGGCTGGTCTCAAACTCCTGACCTCAGGTGATCAGCCCCCTTCAACCTCCCAAAGTGTTGGGATTACAGGCGTGAGCCACTGCACCCGGCCGATTTCAAATTTTTGATGATCCATTTACAGGCAGTGTGTAAGAATTTTACTGAGTGTCTCTGAATATGAGTTTTTCTCATACCTAAAATAGAAATAGCAATTCATATCTCTTAATGTTATTTTGAATTAAAAGAAAAAAATATAATCACCATTTATGCTGAACACAAAGCAAGGGCTCAAAACTAATTTCTTTTCCCCAGTCATTTCTAGACAGTTAATATCATAGATCAAAAAATTTAAATCAGATTGAAAATGAGTATTGGAAATATGGGACAAACATTTAATCTTAGAACAAATATGACAAAGTTTCTTCTAGCCAGAGATATCTATGTGACGATCATTTACACACACACATACACACACACACATATCAAAACTGAAAACTCTCCGGACTATATATGGTTTCTCATTGTAAAAGCAAGTAGACATATTCATTTTCAGAATTTATATCCAGAATGTAAAATTTCAATGTGTTTTGCCTGAGTTATTATGCCGGTTTTGAGAAAATCTCATTTATGACTGTATGTTTCAAGAATCGATGGGCTCCAGGGCCGACAGTGCCCTAGCGGAAATCATTACCTGCCAGGGATGAAACAGCACTGCATCTACATTTTCGTCATATCCCACTGTATTTCTAAAAGCAGCACTTAGCATAGGGCATTGGCTGCACACGCAGCATCATAGATGGTCTTAATGAAATCAGATGCAATCCAGTCAAAGCAACGCAAACGCACAGGACCCAAGAAAGCATTTCGTGGGCATCCTCCTAGGGTTTCACAGCCAGAATCAGAAAGGAAGCAATCCAAGGAAAAAAGCCACGGTTTATTATGGAAAATGTGTTCTGGGTGTATGGAAGAGCTAACTGTCTGAACAAAATGCTGGAAGCCAGGCATCTCACTGTTCTGCTTTGAAAAAGTGAGAGTCCCATGGAATGGATTAAGTATGAAACTTCCCCCATGTGTGATAAAGTCCCACTGGGAGGTGGTAACACACGCTTTCCACGTTTTCAAAGTATTCCATCCCAGAACGTCAGGAGGATTAGGGGGTCTGTGTCACCACAGACAGCAGCCACATTTGTTGATGGATCTTCAGTCTTGGCCAATGTTATCCTGCCTGCTCATGGCAGAACACCCTCCAAGACAGTTTCTCTGTAAAGCCTGAATAGATACCTTCCCTGGCCACTTCTCTCAATTCCTAGAAAAAATGCCTACCTTTTTTTTTTTTTTTTTTGAGATGGAGTCTAGCTCTGTCGCCCAGGCTGGAGTGCAGTGGTGCAATCTCGGCTCACAGCAACCTCTGCCTCCCGGGTTAAAGCGATTCTCCTGCCTCAGCCTCCTGAGTAGCTGGGATTACAGGCATGCACCACCATACCCGGCTAATTTTTCTATTTTTAGTAGAGACGGGGTTTCTCCATGTTGGTCAGGCTGGTCTCGAACTCCCGACTTCAGGTGATCCACCCGCCTTGGCCCTCCAAAGAGCTGGGATTACAGGCGTGAGCCACCGTGCCTGGCCGAAAATGCCCACCTTTTATGTCATCCGAGACAAGCAGCCCTACCAGGTCTAGCTAAAATGCTGCAACAGCTTCACCATGCCAAGAGGCAAAGATGATTCCTTGGGACCATCTGATACAGAGATGGAAACTGTCCTTCATCATTAGGCAAAGGATCAAATGGACATAACTATTTTGGAGGAAAAGGAAAAACAATATCCATTTATATTCAGAAGTGATTTGAAGGAGAAGGGCACAATCAAACACAATACATCAGGCACTTCACTTTCTACTCCTAGCAGAAATTCAAAGCTAGGAAGTAAATTACTAGAGAAATTGATGAACATGTGTAAAGGCAAAATGCTCAGAGTTTTTCTTAACAAGAGTTAAAATTGTATTCAACTCATTCATGAGAAAACCATCTTGAAAACAAAAGTCCTGATTTGTAGACCATTTGAAGAGCAAGGTTTCATATAGCCATTGGCAAACAGGTAAGCTATAATAAAATTTTTAAGAAACATACAAAACTGGTTAATATTATCTAGGGTAATAAAATTGTAAACAAAGTTTCTTCTCTGCCAGCCTCCCTTCCCCTCCCCAAAATCTCAGTTTACCAAATCTCCCTATAAGCTAATCTGTGGGTTTACAGGGCTATAAAAATTCCAATTTTGACTATTAGTCAAGGATACGATTCTGGAGAGAGTCAGAGGATGGTCAAAAATTCTTCGCAAAGCCGGGTGCAGTGGCTCATGCCTGTGATCCCAGCATTTCGGGAGGCTGAAGTGGGCGGACCACCCGAGGTTGGGAGTTCGAGACCAGCCTGACCAACGTGAAGAAACCCCATCTCTACTAAAAATACAAAAATTAGCCAGGCGTGGTGGCGCATGCCTATAATCCCAGATACTCAGGAGGCTAGGGAAGGAGAATCACTTGAACCCGGGAGGCAGAGGTTGCTGTGAGCAGAGATTGCACCATCGCACTCCAGCCTGGGCAACAAGAGCGAAACTCTGTCTCAAAAAAAAAAAAAATTCTTCTGAGATATAGCAGTTAGATAATAACAGCATGATAGTAAAGAATAAAGCAACTATTATTTCACCATTTTGAAGTTGAAGATACTACATTCTCTTTTGGAAAGGGGAAGATTTACTTGTTGATTTTTTTTAAATGTATCATCTTCCCTCTGGGAAAAATTAATCTGGAAAGTAAGTGTTCAGATATAGAGTTCCCAGAGCTGGCCTGGCTGTGCCAGCCAGGGATGCCTCAATGCTGCCCATCTCATTCTGCCTCCTTCTTACCCTAAATAAACACTGGCAGTACAAGGACTTTCTGTCACCTTTGGGGGCATCAAAGACTGTTCTGAGCCACCTTTTGTTGACATGCCTTGTAATAACAGCAAAGGACATTCAATGTCATCTCTGACCCACCCCATCCTGTCTCACCTGTGGTAGTTTGTAGATTTCCATCAACATCTCCAACTGAAAAACAAATGCTGATATAGTTCCTTCAATCGCTGCTATGGATTTGCTCTGCCTCTCACATGTATAATTGGGAAGGTTCTCGGCCCCTCCTGACAGCCAAAACAGAGGGCCCTCCATAGTCCTCTGATTAATGTGGTAGGTATTGTAGACGTGATACCCCAAAGACATGTTGAGTAAGAGCAGCGGGCCCCTGTTGATGTCCTCGATGGCAAAAACGAACATGAAAAGAGTCAAAATGCATGTTTAGAGGACAAACTCTCACACCTCCCACTCAAGGCCTCACAAAAGCCATCTGTACCCTGACCTGAGCATGTGAAAATGAGATACACAAGACTCAGAGAGCCGTGAATTAGCTGAGTACCAGAGGATAAATCAGTATGCAAAGAGAGTACAATTTAAGACGCTGCAATTTAATGGTGAGTTGGGTTTCCAAAGGAGTCAGTAAGTGGCAGGACTTCAAGGGCGTTTATTCACTTTGTTTACCAAGAAACTAACGAGTGGCTGAAATTGAAACTGAAGTAGACAGTGGGCGTGGGATAAGAAAGGATATTGAGGATAAAAGATCAGGGTCCATATAAGAGGCCAGGCTGGACAAGGAATCAGAGAGGGCAGGTAAGAAAGGAGAATGTATTTTGGAGGAAATGGCCTCACACATTGGCTGGGTTGCAGATGCTTAAACATCATTTGGTTGTGCCTCTTGGGTCAGAAAAAATAAATCCAGGCTTTAGAGTCCTTAGAAAAGAGTGGGGGAAGCATGGCATTGTAATGATTCTGGGAGAAGCATAAAGAGGCCAACAATGACTAATCACAAGCAAAGAAAATTCTAAAAGCATTGTGGCCTTTAAAAAAAAATTTATATCATCCAAATACCTCAAGCAATGCTGGCAAGAGCTAAATTCAATTTTCCTTCACTCTTTTTCTGACTTACAAGCAGCCTCATTTCATGTTGAAATGCCTCCCTTCCCCAAAGTTGCAGGATAAGCACAATCTCAACGAATGACCCAATAGAACAAGGACTGCCTTCAGCTATGTTGTTCTTTCTAATTTTCAGTGGAAAAAACAAATTCTTAAAGGTCTTCGAGAGGTAGAAGTGCTGTAGGAGGCATTCGGGTATTATAATAATTGCAGATTCTATGGTAGCCTACGTATAATATTGTGTGTGATATTCTCAAGCCCACTGCTAAGTACGCATAAATATCCACACTTCATATGTGGTAATATTTCCTGAAATAGGATAAATG
Source organism: Gorilla gorilla gorilla (assembly GCF_029281585.2). NCBI lineage: Eukaryota > Metazoa > Chordata > Mammalia > Primates > Hominidae > Gorilla > Gorilla gorilla. The sequence goes on along the minus strand of NC_073236.2, from coordinate 33,244,193 downwards.
CAATATAAATTCTAAGCCCAAATTTAAATGCACTTCTGACTTTAAAACTTGTTATTTCTTTTTTTTTTTCAAATGTCACATTTAATGTTTTCACCACTGTACTTCAAATCTACATTGTACAAAGTGACCAGAAAGTGTGCCACGGTAATTGACCAACCTCTGAGATTGTACCTTTCACACCAGTGTCTTCTTGGGCTCTTTTGATACTAAACACGTTTCTCATTCAAGTGAATTGAAATGCTTCAGTTGGGTTGATTCTCAGGAGCCTCATAAAAAAAAAACAAAGATATTGCACCATCTTTGTTTAGTAATTCAATGTTTGTTTCTTTCACAGCAAATAATTACTTCATTGAAGTTAAAACTTCCAAACATAACTTATTAATAGTCTTCAAATTCAGCTCAGATCACTCAAGTTGAAAATACTCTGCTAAATACAGATAACTTACAATAACTTTAACAGTTAATTGTCCATAACACACACCAAGGTTTTATCCTAGACCAATTTTAAGACGATCCATTAGTATTCCTTGTACAGGTGAAAAATGATCTTCAATTTTCTTGTCTTTTTATTTTTAATATAAAAGTTGGAAGGGACATTCAAGTTTCAAGTCTCCACACTGAACTTAAAAAAAAAAAATAGTCATCATCAGCATGTGGAGGTAAACAAGCCAAGTTGTATAACTCCAGGAGGTAGAGGCCTTCGATTTGTATTCATATGTACATATGCACAGAAGAATTCAGTGTTCCAACAGAAAAAAAGAACTTGTCAAAAAGTAATAAGTTATTTACTACTGTGACATTTCAAGACTCCCACAGCTTTGCCTAAGGACACAAACACATTTGACATAATTCCCTATGTGCCTTTTTTTGTGGCTTAAATTTTTTTTTAAATTTGTTTTTGTCTTTTATTATTTTTTTACTGTCCAGTGCAGGAAAAGTCTCACAAAATTTCACAGACCTAAAATGTGCAAGCTAGTTCTCTTTCTATACAGCAATATTGGGATTCTTTTGAAATTAGCCCAGAAATGAATTATTTACACACATGAAAGATGCATGCTTGGGGTTCTTTTATGTAAGAAAGAGCAGAAAAACTTCTAATAAAAATAGATTAAATATATATATATATATATTTATACTGGGTAAGGAAAACAAAAGTTTCACAAACTCATTCTCTCTACCCACAACATTGGATTTTAGACAGCACACATCACCATCACGGCTCTAATGAGAAGCTAATTATAGGGCTTGATCATTAGGTGGCATGCCCCTCCTCCCTACCCTCCCCCCAGGTGCAGCCACGATCAGCTCACGTGGCTCCATGATTGGTCACAGGCAAGGTTCCTAGATTCTTTAGTTTTAGAAAACCCCAAATCTTTAGGAATGGCTCAAATATCAAAATGTATGACTGTCCTTTGTGTTTGCGTTTGTGTGTGTGTGTGTGTGTGTGTGAACAATCTCACTTCATTTTAGAAAAGAAAAACAAAAAACATAAAACCCCAAACTCCCAAATTTGGTTCAATTCTCTTTTGTTCTGAGGTGAGCCATAACAGCTGCACTAAATTCATAAAACATGTGCAACTCTGGGTAAAATATTTTTCTTCTAAAAGCACAACCACTTTACAAGATTAAAAGTCTAGTAACATTTCTAAATATTATTCATATCATACAAGTAGTGGTTGTTAATTTAAAACTTCATTAGTAAAATTACAGTACAAGCATGATTAACCTCCAGAATTGCAAATCCCAGACTCCAGTGGAAAGCTACATTACATCTTCAGTAGTACATTATCTTCCACCATCACTCCCACACCAGAGGAGATGGGGGCATCTCAGATGGCTGAGCAACAGTGGAACTAATAAAGCTCTTAAACGCAGCAGACTGAGGGTTGATGCAGAGAGGCACTCTGTTTCCTTTCTGCTGTTCCAAAATGAACTGATGAATAATTTCTTTAACCTGTCGGACAGAACTGAGGTTCTTCTCAAAAGTGTCATCAAATTTGGGATTGGTGACAGGCTCAAAGTCACTGGTATAAACTCTTCCAGTAGAGGTGGAAAAGCAACATTTACACATACATGTGTGATATCGTAGTCGCCCTTCATCTAGGTAGGGGTGGGCTAAGGCATCCTTAGCGGATATTCTTTTGGATGGATCAAAGACCAACATCCTGCAAAGGAGATGAACAGCTTCATGTGTAGCCTGGCTAGACAGGGTATAGAGTACAGGAAGAGATGGCTGTTTATGAGGACCCCTGAGTATATGTGCCTTAGCGCCTTCACAAGCTGTCCTCATTGCTTCCAGTGATGGTGTGCCCAACAGATCCGTGATCAAATCCAACTGCTGAATGGGACTCTGTGCCTGAAACAATATTCTTCGTCCTAGTAGTTCTGCAAAGATACATCCCACAGACCAGATGTCAATAACATTGCTGTGATGACGGCTGCCCATCAGGATTTCTGGAGCCCGATAATACTGAGTAACAACTTCCTGAGTCATATGACGGGATTCATCTAATTCTTCCACTCTGGCCAATCCAAAATCACAAATCTTTAGAACACAGTTGCTGTTCACAAGGAGATTCCCTGGCTTAATGTCTCGATGTAAAATGCCAGCTGAATGGAGATATTTCAAACCTCGCAAAATCTGATAAAGAAAAACTTTGACATGATCTGAGCTGAGTGGTTGAGGAGAGACGATAATTTTATGTAGGTCACTCTGCATCAATTCTGTGACAACATATATTTCTTCAAAATAGTCAATGTGTGGAGGTTGGAGTATGTCAAGGGCAGAGAGTACATTATCATGCTTAAAAAAACACAACATCTTCAATTCCCGGAAGACCCTTTTGCAAGAGACCAGATTCTGGAAGACGTTGGGCATCTTTTTGAGCGCTACTCTCTTTCCATCTCTTGGATCTGTTACTGACCAGACAACACCAAAGGCTCCACATCCAATAGGTCTATCCGGCTCAATATCCAGCTGCTGCTGTGGATGATGCGAGTGCTAATGATGGTGCGCCTTAACTGTAGCAGCTGCGGCAGCCTGTACCTGAGCTGGGGCTGCTGCAGCTGGTCCAGGAGCCTGCCCCGGTGCCGGTGATGGGAAATATGGCTGTTGTTGCCCAGGGTTTAACATGGCTGCAGCTGCAGCCGCTGCTGCGGCTGCCGCAGCTGCCGAAGAGGTGTGCTGCTGTACAGGGTGTACAGCGGCAGCCGAACCCGGATGAAGATGGTGTTGAGGGTGGTGGTGGTGGTGCAGGTGAGGAGGAGGGAGGTGTGGAAGGTGGTGGTGATGGTGGTGGTGGTGACCTGCTGCTGCTGCAGATGTACCGCCATTGTAAGCCGCCATCATTTTTGCGTTGGCTCTTGCGCCACAAAGAGACATTCAAAATAAATGCCCTTTGATTGGAAAGCAAACTGGGTCAAGCTGTCATTTGGCCATTTAAAAATGAAGAAAAACCACTCACTCCACCTCAAAAAACATAGAGCGTAACTGGCTTTATGTCTTCATTAGTCAATCCAAACAAGTTAGAGGATCTTGGTGTTTAATTTTGGGGTGAGCGTGTGTGGAAGGGTGTGGGTTGCCAAAAGGAAAAAAAAGGGAAAAAAGAAAAGAAAAAGGAAAAAAGGACCCCTTCCCCCCAGGATTCCTGCCACAAGTGGGTACTAAAACTCCATTCTTAATTTGGGGGAGGTTCCAACTTTGAATGTGGGAATAAAGGCCAAACCTCCCGACCCCCTGAACTCCACACACGAAAAGGATCAGGTAACACACCACCCTTGGAATCTTGAAAGAGGGTTGACTCATCTACCCCTTCCATTCCCACATCCTTTTCTAAACACCTACCACCTCCTCAAAAACAGGATTAAAAAAAATTCCCACCACCCTAAATGGAGAAGATGGGGGGAAATTTTCTGGGAAACCAGCTTCCAGCTTCCCCCCCGCCCCCGAACTCTCAGGCCTTCCTACATCTCCCCCTACTCCTAGTCAGGTTGACCTGATTGGGGAGGGGGGGCGGGGGTTCCAAACTTTCCTGGGCAGAATAAGCCAGGGAAGGAGGCTGGAGTGAGGAGAGGAGGCGACAGCAGGACAGAGAGGAGAAAGAGAGCCGGGGCAAAAGTGAAGGGAAGGAGGTGCAGGGAGGAATGAAATGTGGGCAGCGCTCGGACGCCCAGACAGAGGGAACCGCCCCGGGAGAAGGTTGGGGTCCCGGGGCCAAAGAATAGGAGCCCCGGGAGGCGGGCGGGGTACGGTCGGAAGCGGGCTGACTCCTGCCCCCGCCGCCGGCTGCTTTTGCTGAGGAGGGTTGGGGGGGAGAGCGGGTGGGTCCCCCGCGCAACGGCCCCGCAGGGCTCAAGGCTGCTCCGTCTCCCCCGCTCCCCCCCACCCGGCTTCCGTCCCCGCGGCCGCTTTCCCCTCAGCCGCCGCGGCCGTCTTCTCCTCAGCCGCCGCCTCCTCAGCCGCCGGTTCCGCCGCGGCCGGACTCACCTCCCCTAGCAAAGCCGGATAGCAAAAACTTGTTATTTCTTATATATTCTTTGACCTCCTTAGAAATGACATTTAACTCCCTAAAAAAATACTAGAGCTTGTTAGTCAGGCAAACTACATTTACTAGACTTACTAGTACTCTCATTGAAGAAACAGTGAGTGTATTAGTCCATTCTCACATTGCTATCCAGACACACCCAAGTCTGGGTAATTTATTATTTATTTATTTATCTGAGGCAGAGTCTTGCTCTGTCACCCAAGCTGGAGTGCAGTGGCGCGATCTCGGCTCACTGCAGTTCCGCCTCCCAGGTTCAAGTGATTCTCCTGCCTCAGCCTTCCAAGTAGCTGGGATTACAGGTGTGCACCACCATGCCTGGCTAATTCCATGCCTGGCTCTCTTACTGTAAATGAGAATAAGAAAGAATATAGATATAGTCTGCTCAAAGTCTTAGTATAATAGCATGTCTCAAAATAGAAAATTGGGCAGAGTGTTCATAGGGTTTCAGACACTCAGCTGGATGTTAAAATCACCCAGGGTCTAGGCTGGGTGCGATGGCTCATGCCTGTAATCCCAGCACTTTGGGAGGCCGAGGCAGGCGGATCACAAGGTCAGGAGATCAAGACCATCCTGGCTAACACCGTGAAACCCCATCTCTACTAAAAATACAAAAAAATAGCCGGGTGTGGTGGTGGGCGCCTATAGTCCCAGCTACTCGGGAGGCTGAGGCAGAAGAATGGCGTGAACCCGGGAGGCGGAGCTTGCAATGAGCCAAGATCACACCATTGCACTCCAGCCTGGGCGACACAGCGACGCTGTCTCAAAAAAAAAAAAAAAAAAAAATTCACCCAGGGTCTTACAAGGAGCAGAACAAGTTGGGACTAATCAGAGTTTCTGATATAACAGCTGTGGACTGCAGGAGCTAGCTAAGTCTTAAAGCAAACCTTAATAAATCAGCTCTTAGTCCAATAAGTAAGTTGTTGAATTGGTTCAGCCTTTTTTTTTTTCCAGGAGGAGTTATTCCCTGCAACAAGCAGTTTTTTTTTTTTTTGACTTGTTCTCGGTGTTGTTCATCAAAAATAGGAAAGTGTGCTTAATCTCAAGACTGTTTAGCACAGAGAGGGATAGAGTATGTTCGCCTCAAAAACTGTTGAACATTGTGACAGGAAACTATGCAGGTTTGTAGCATTATTGAACACAAGAACAATACATTATTTCCATATTTTTGGATTGACAATTGTTAAGGTCAGAAATGTTTGTTTACCCATGGAATAGATCATTAGGATAGTGGCAAATGTTCATAGGCCATAAGGACATGACAGACATTAGCCTAAACCTAAAAGAAACTAAACAAACTAAACTCTAACCAGTGAAAGATTTCCATTTAAAAACAAAGAAACTATTTTCATTTTAGTTCTCAAAAAATACTTAGAAAAGTAGAAATTACTGGAGTTTAGATGACAATATATTGAAGCTCAAAACAAAAATAAAATTTAACTCCTAACATGCATACACACGCACGCACATAAAAAACTCACATGTGTGGCCGGGCGTGGTGACTCACGCCTGTAATTCCAGCACTTTGGGAAGCCGAGGTGGGCGGATCATGAGGTCAAGAGATCGAGACCATCCTCGTCAACATGGTGAAACCGTGTCTCTACTAAAAATACAAAAATTAGCTGGGCGTGGTGGCGCATTCCTATAGTCCCAGCTACTCAGAAGGCTGAGGCAGGAGAATCATTTGAACCTGGGAGGTGGAGGTTGCAGTGAGCTGAGATTGCACCACTGCACTCTAGCCTGGCGACAAGAGCCAGACTCTGAAAAACAAAACAAAAAAAAAAAAAAAACACCTCATGTGCACATGGAAATGCACCCAAGTATAGATGGAGGCATCTATCAGTAAATACACGTATTACTCAGACCTGGTGGGTTATCTCCATGGCCTGTCCAAAATCCTGGGGGATTATAATCCTATCCACCAAATTCTTCCTCTGTGTTGATTTAGATTTTCTAAAAAGAGAATGATACTTAAATTGATAACTATAATTTGGACAGATTAACACAGCAAAGTAAAATGTTTTGAAAAATAATTGCTTAACCATAATCATTTTTTTAGTAATTTTATTTTGAAATTCTTATGGACTCCTAAGTTTTCTCTGCTGTCATCTTCTACATGACTGTAAACAAGCTGGAGGTGTTTGAGACATGGTAGGCTTTTCATTTTGTTTTTATTTTTGCTTTTTAGCAATTGTGGTTATAAACTGCCTTGAATCCTTGGGCTGAAAAGCAAAATGTTTTGAGATGCTTAGAGTTTTAAGGAATAGATCTGAATTTGAAGAAGGCATTTTAGTTTATACCAATGCTCACTGATATGGTTTGAATCTGTGCCTCTGCCCAAATCTCATGTCAAATTGTAATCCCCAGTACTGGAGGTGGGGCCTGGTGGGAGGTGACTGGATCATAGGGGCGGTTTCTCATGAATGGCTTAGAACCATCCCCTTGGTAATCTTCTAGTGATAGTGAGTTCTAAGGAGATCTGATTGTTGAAAAGTGTGTGGCACCTCCCTCCACATTGGTCCTGCTCCTGCCATGAGAGACATCTGGCTACTGCTTTGCCTTCTGCCATGATTGTAAATTTCCTGAAGCCTCTGCAGAAACTGAGCAGATGCCAGCATCATGCTTCCTGTACAGTCTGTGGAACCATGAGCCAATCAAACCTCTTTTCTTTACAAATTACCCAGTCTCAGCGAGGTGCACTGGCTCACAGCTGTAATTCCAACATTTTGGGAGGTAGTGGCATTCCTCACTTGAGGTCAGGAGTCCAAGACCAGCCTGGCCAACATGGTGAAACCCCACCTCTACTAAAAATAAAAGAATTAGCCTGGCATGAAGGTGCACACTTGTAATCCCAGCTACTCAGGAGGCTGAGGCAGAAGAATTGCTTGAACCTGGGAGGCAGAGGTTGCAGTGAGCCAAGATCATGCCACTGCACTCCAGCCTGGGCAACAGAGCAAGTCTCAAATAAATAAATAAAAAATAAATAAATAAATAAATTTATAAAATAAATTACCCAGTCTCAGGTATTTCTTGATAGCAATGAGAGAATGAACTAATATACTCACTCACTGTTTCTTCAATGAGTACTAACTAATCTTTGTGCTGGTAAGGAAAATAAAATATTTTCAAGCCAAAAGCATGAGATTTGGGAGAAATATAAATTTATACCAGAAATGTATAGTAAATTTTTCTTAAAAATTGATATTTAATAAAATTTGCATAGATTTTTATCTCCTACGTGTCAAATTTCATAAAGCATATATATATATATATATATATATATATTTTTTTTTTTTTTTTTGAGACAGAGTCTCGCTCTGTCGTCCAGGCTGGAGTGCAGTGGCGCGATCTCGGCTCACTGTGCGCTCTGCTTCCCGGGTTCACGCCATTCTCCTGCCTCAGCCTCCAGAGTAGCTGGGATTACGGGTGCCTGCCACCACACCCAGCTAATTTTTCTATTTTTGGTAGAGACGGGGTTTCACCATGTTAGCCAAGATGGTCTCGATCTCCTGACCTCGTGATCCGCCTGCCTCGGCCTCCCAAAGTGCTGGGATTACAGGCAGGAGCCACCGTGCCAGGCCCATAAAGCATATTTAAAAAATAAGTGATTTTAATTAAAATAAGAAACTTGAATTCAGACCAGTATTTAAATCCAATCCCAGAAATGAACATTAGTTACTGAGAGGCAAAAATATTTAAGGAATCAAATGGGCCTAGAAATATTTAGTGTTTTGCCTTGGATAACTGCATTATTTGCAATGAACCTTCAAAAATCATGTAGTAGGTAATCCCAGTTAACCTAAACTAAATTGTACCCAGATTGATAGCACCTGCCCATTTTCTAGATCATGGCAGCCATCCACTGAGGAGAGGAACTGCCTACCATGACTGGGAAGAGGAATGAGAACTTTATTGTAAAAACTCAAAGTACCCAGTGAAGTTTGAGATAATATTTGAGTCATTCATTCATTCATTCATTCATTCTTTTAACACATATCCAGTGTCTTGTATGCGCCCAGGCACACAATATTCTAGCAAGAAGTTTTATAAAAGTGAGTAAGATAAATTAAAAATTCCTGCTCTAGTTTTATTTGCAATGCATTTAGGGGAAACATTTTTTTTAAAGTAAGGCACAGGTGAAAAATTCTGGGGAGACGGGCTGGGCACGGTGGCTCAGGCCTGTAATCCCAGCACTTTGGGAGGCTGAGGAGGGCGGATCACAAGGTCAGGAGATCGAGACCATCCTGGCTAACACGGTGAAACCCTGTCTCTATTAAAAATATTAAAAAAGTTAGCCGGGCTTGGTGGCAGGTGCCTGTAGTCCCAGCTACTTGGGAGGCTGAGGCAGGAGTGAGTCGAGATCGCGTCACTGCACTTCAGCCTGGGCGACAGTGTGAGGCTTTGTCTCAAAAAAAAAAAAAAAAAAAAAAAAAAGAGTGATGTGATTGGATCAGTTAGTGTGAGTGGAGGATGTAGAGACAGGAGGGTGAGAGGGGAACCTGTAGAAAGAGGACTCCTCTCCTCACTCCCGTCTGTGGCCAGAGCATCCCTGCCCCCACTCTGAGCGCACTCCCCCGTCTCTGCTTTGCTTCAGTCACTTGCATGGTTAGAAACCCCATTTTACGCTGACCGCGGTGACTCATGTCTGTAATCCCAGCACTTTGGGAGGCCGAGGTGGGCGGATCACGAGGTCAGGAGATCGAGACCATCCTGGCTAACACGGTGAAACCCCGTCTCTACTAAAATACAAAAAATTAGCCGGGCGTCCTGGCAGGCGCCTGTAGTCCCAGCTACTCGGGAGGCTGAGGCAGGAGAATGGCGTGAACCCGGGAGGCGGAGTTTGCAGTGAGCCGAGATCACGCCACTGCACTCCAGCCTGGGCGACAGAGCGAGACTCCGTCTCCAAAAAAAAAAAAAAAAAAGAAACTCCATTTTACCTTAGGCTCACGGGGCACAGACTAGGTCAAATGAGCATTCCATTTTCGTTTTTAAATGTCTAATGTTCTTTCATACAGCACCCTTGGTAAATATTTTATAAAGAGGATTAGAATATGTATTGTTACTAAACAGACAGTATGTAGTGGAGGAACACTCTTTCTCAATATTAGCTAATAAATATGTATTTTTAATAAGCTGATTAAGGCTTTGTTAGTTTCTCAATGATAACATCAGGCCCATGGTTCTCAATCAGGGTATGATTTTGCCGCTCAGAGGACATTTTGCAATATCTGGAGGCATTTTCAGTTATTATAAGTGGGGCTGGGTGGGTGCTGCTGGCATCTCATGGAGAGAGACCAGAGATGCTGTTAAACATCCTATAATGCACAGGACAGGCCCCCACAACACAGAATTATCCAGCCTAAAATGTCACTAGTGCTGAGGGTGAGAAACTCTGACACATCAATTCAGTGATGTTCTGGCAACAGCCAATAAAGTCAGCAATTAAAAATTTGTATTGTAGGGCCAGGCGCGGTGGCTCACGCCTCTAATCCCAGCACTTTGAGAGGCCAAGGTGGGCAGATCACGAGGTCAAGAGATGGAGACCATCCTGGCCAACATGGTGAAACCCGTCTCTACTAAAAATACAAAAAATTAGCTGGGCATGGTGGCATGCGCCTGTAGTCATACTCGGGAGGCTGAGGCAGAAGAATATCTTGAACCCAGGTGGTGGAGGTTGCGGTGAGCCGAGATCGCACCACTGCACCCCAGCCTGGTGGCAGAGCGATACTCTGCCTCAAAAAAAAAAAAAAAAAAAAAATTCATTGTATGAATATTCAAAATTACACATGATTGTAATTATAATTGAGTCATGAAGGCTGAAAATAAAGATAAATGAATGAAGCTTCATTTAAGTAGCAAAATGAAAGCCACCCCATCCTCCATTATCCAACCAAGAGGAAGCATTTTACATTCCAATACTTGCAATAAGAGTGTTTTATTTTTGGTCGTTCATGAATAGCAAATAATTGATCTTACAGTCGGCATTAAATAAAGAAAGTTGGTCAGAAAAGCAACCCACTTAATCACCCTCGAACAAAAATTTTGCAAATTGTCTAAGTCATTCAGGTAAAATATTTATTTTAATAAAATATTATTTTCACTGGAACAAGCCAAGCCTTTCTTTTTCTGGAAGCATCTACCCCTCTTTCAGATTATACATATTTTAAAATAAGTGAAACAACATGGTTGCTGTCTCAGTAGCTTTGGATCATGTGCCTGGCACTCTGCATGCAGCAGTAACCTGTGTGGTTTCCTTGGGTAAAACTGAAAGCATATTTAATTTTTTAAAAGTTTCTTTTCTAATTTAAATCAAAATCTGCTTTTTCTATCAAACTTGTACATTTTACTGTACCATTTTTTTCTCAGCAAAGAATAGCTTTGATTCATGAATTTATCAGATTTATTAGAGATTTGGAGGGACTTGATGGTCACAATTTAGAAACAAGTCATAAAGCCCTTAGCTATCCCTAACTTAATATTCTATGCTGATGATTGCAGAATGTGTAATAATCAAAACGGTAAATAAACTTTAAGTTTTAAGCCTCTTGGGTTTGGGGTTTGTTTGTTGGTATTGACAAAGATTGCTTGGTGAAACCTTAGTCAGTCAGCATCCCGAACCTTCTCCTAGGCCCATCTATGTATGTCCTTGTAAAATCCAGTTTCAGCAAAAATCCCCACTAAGTCAATTTAGCAAGCACCCCCATGCTGGATATCTGATCATCCTCCATATGAAATCAGGGTCTGCATCTTCCACTGTCCCCCAGGTGAGGTCTGATCACCCCCATCTGGCTTTGGCAGATTTAACCAGAATCCCCCTCACCCCTAATATTTCCTTCCTCTTAGTAATTTTTTATCCACTGACTCCCACACTGCTCCATAGCTACAAATTCCCACCTGCCCATGCTGTATTCAGGGTTAAGCTCAGTCTGTCTCCTCTCCTGCAATATTCTATTGCCTAGATGAATTTGTTAATTAAACATGACTTATTCATTTCACAGTGTAAACATATATCAGAACATCACATTGTATCCCACACATATGTGCAACTGTTATTTATACATTAAAAATAAGATTTTAAAAAACACACACAAAAATTTAGGAAACAGCACACACAATGGTAACTATATGAAATGATGGTTATGTTAATTATGTTGACTATGGTAATTATTTTACAATGTGTACATATACCAAATCACTATGTACCTTGAGTATATGTAAATTCATATTTGTCTGTTACACTTCAATAAAGCTGGAAAAAAAATAGCAAACTGAATCCAACACTGTGTGAAAAGAATTATACACCATGACTAAGGGAGATTTATTCTGAGTATACAAGTGATAGGGACAGGATGCAGGGAAATTCTGGACAGAAGAGAGTGGGTCCCCCATGAGGTCCCCACCCTCAAGCCAAAAAGCCTCTGGACCACGGCCCAAAGTGAGAACTAACATCCCTGTTTTCCCCCTCGAATGTTGCCTTTTCCTAAACCACCCATGGCTCCACCTCCCATCCTGTGCCTATAAAAACCCCAGAGCTCAGCCGGCAGAAAGAGGAAATGCAGCTGGGCATTGGAGACTACGGCTAGACATCGGAGAGAAGCAGTTTGACTTCAGAGGGACATTAGAGAGAAGGAGCTTGATGGTGTAGCTTTGGAGAAGAGTCAGCTGGGGACAGCCGGACTCCAGGGGAAGATTACCTTCCTGCTCTGACCCCTTTTCAGCTCCCCTTCCTGTTGAGAGCCACTTTCAACGGCAATAAAATCCCCCACATTTACCATCTTCAATTTCTTTGTGCAACCTCATTCCTCCTGGATGTCAGACAAGAACTCAGGTGCCCTGAGTGTGGGTGAAAAAGGGTGTCACACTGACCCTCCACTGAGCTGTTAACACTTTAGCCCTCCATGAATGGCAAAGCTAAAAGGGCACTGTAACACTTTCTCTGGGGGTTCAGGGGTCGCGGGCACCCTCCCCTAGATGCTGCCACAGGGTCAGTACAGAGTTTACTCTTGCTGGTGCCCAAAAGCACTTGTCCCAGCTCCTACACCTACACCTGCGCTCCCCCTCCGGCGAGGGGTGGAGCAGCAAGTGAATGGAGTTCGCCCCTGCAGGCACTCATGCACTCCAGTTCCTACCCATGAAGGGGTCTGGGAAATATACTGCTTTACAAGTTTGACTCAACATTTGAAAATCATTTAATGCAACCCATCATATCAACAGCCTGAAGAAAATGAACCATATGTTCATACTGATTATATCAATGGAGGCAGAGAGAGAATTTGACAAAATCCGACATCCATTCATGATTTTAAAATTCTCAGCAAACTAAGATGGAGAGGAATATCCTCAACCTTAAAAAGAACATCTGTAAAAAAAAAAAAACCCTACAACTGATATCATAATTAATGGTGAGAATAAATGCTTTCCTGTAAAGATGCTAAGATCAGGAAGAAGGCAAGGGTGTCTTCTGTCAGTACTTCTATTCAAGTCATACCAGCAGACCAAGCTAATGCAAACAGACAAGACAAGAAAAGAAAAGGTATACAGATTAAGAAGGACTATATAAAATTCTCTTCGTTCACAGATGATATGATTGTCTATGCAGAAAATCTCAAAGAATCAACAATAGAAAAAAAATTCTGGAACTAAATGATTATAGCAATAATTCAAGATACATGTATAATATATGAAAGTCAACTGCTTTTCTTTACACTAGTAATGATCAATTGGAATTTGAAATTAAAAACAATGCCGGTTATATTAGCATTGAAGAAAAAGAAATACTAACAGAATGTGAGCAAGATCTATAAGAGGAAAACTATGAAATTCATCAAAAAAGTCAAAGAAGATTCAACAAATTGAGAAACATTCCATGTTCATGTATAGAAAAACTCAATATTGTTAATTCCCAATTTGATCTATAAATCTCTCCATTGAAATCCTCACAAGTTATTTTGTGAATATTGTGAGACTGAGACTAAAATGTATATGAGAAGGCAAAAGACCTACAATAGTCAACACAATGTTGAAGGAAAATAGCACCATCAGAGAACATATACCACCCAACTTCAAGACTTGCTATAAAGCTAGTAATCTGGACAGAGTGGTGTTGGTGAAAGTATAGACAAATAGGTCAAGAGAACAGAACAATGAGTTCATAAGTAGATGCACACAACCATAGTCAACAGATCTTTGACAAAGTAGCAGGGGAAAGTCAATGGACAAAAAATCTTTTCAAGAATTTATGCTTGAACAGCTGGACATTCACATACCAAAAAAAATCAAATCTAAACACAGACTTTATACATTTTACAAAAATTAATTTAAATGTATCACTGACCAAAATTAAAACACAAAACTATAAAATTCCTATAAGATAACTAAGATAACACAGGGGAAGAGCTACATGATTTTTTTTTTTTTTTTTGAGTTGAGATCTCGCTCTGTCGCCCAGGCTGGAGTGTGGTTGGCGCTATCATGGCTCACTGCAGCTTTGAGCTCCTGGGCTTATGTAATCCTCTTGCCTTACCCTGTGGAGTAGCTGAGATTATAGCATAGGTGACTTTTTATTTGGCAGCGACTTTTTACATCCAACACTGAATCCTCGATCCATAAAATTTTTTAAAAAGGTGAATTTCATTAAAATTAAAAATTTCTGAGACTATTCAGAGAATGGAGAGGCAAAAAATTAGGAAACATTTTTGCAAAACACATAAATGATAAATAATTGATGTCCAAAATATACAAAAACTCTTAAAATTAAAAAAAGGAAACAGAGGATCTGAATAGATATCTCACCAAAGATGTTATACATGTGGCAAATGAACATTTATAAGTTGCTCAACATCATATGTCATTAGTTAATTACAAATTAAAACAGTATCGAGATGCTATACACCTAGTAGAATGGGTATAATAAAAAAAACCTGACAATACCAATTTCTGACAAGCATGTGGAGCACCAGATGCTGTCATTCATTCCTGGTGGGAATGCAAAATGATGCAACCACTTTGGAACACAGTTTGAGTCTTGCCAAATAATTCAACGATTTCACTCCTAGGTGTTTACCTAAATGGGTTGAAAATACATGTCCACACAAAAGCTGCATATAAATGCTTATTGCAGCTTGATTCATAATTGCCAAAAATTGGAGGGAACCAATTGTCATTCAAATTGTGTAAGGGTAAACAAACTTGGTATGTACACACTGAAATATTAGTCAGCAATAAAAAAGCTTGATTAATTATCAAGCCATGAAAATACATGGCAAAACCTTAAATGCACACTGCTCAGTGAAAGAAGCCCGTCTGAAAAGATGATATACTGTATGATTTTAATGATAAGGGATTCTGGAAAAGGCCAAATTCTAGAAACATTAAAAAATCAGTCATTGTCAAGTTGTAGGTGCAGAGGAGGAAAGGTATTGATTTAAAATTGTAATATAAAATGTATACAAATAACTAGTGTGGACTATTGCATCCTACCCTAGTTACCACCACTTTTAACATTATTCAGCTGCTCTTTTTCCCTGTCCAGGTCCCATGCCCATATCTACTGTAACAGTCACAGTAGAACCTCTTGAGGTAGGCCAGCTTCAGCATGACCTGTTTCTCTAGGATGTCTGCATGCAGCTCTGTCTATTACAATGGTGTAATACCTACATGGCAGGCATTTGGCATGAGGAAAGTGTCCCAACTTAAACAAAAGTGTCTGGCAGGCTTATGTCAGAGCAGAAAATCCCCTTTTCAAATCAGAGAATTTCCCAATTTAAAGTTATTTCATCATAGCCTGTCGAGGCCAGATGACATCATAGGTCTCC
This sequence comes from Gorilla gorilla gorilla, assembly GCF_029281585.2. Classification (NCBI taxonomy): domain Eukaryota; kingdom Metazoa; phylum Chordata; class Mammalia; order Primates; family Hominidae; genus Gorilla; species Gorilla gorilla. Next base: position 33,228,838 of record NC_073236.2, on the reverse strand, counting down.
TCATTCAATCGCTTCATGCTGTGGTTGAAGGGACTGAGTCTACAGAATAGTTGGGTTATGTTCCCTTGCTTTTCATATGATGGAATCTTTAGTCATGCCTGAGTCCAGTGAGTGACTTTTGGGTTCTGAAAGGCTGAACTTCTACCCACAGGATGCTTGGCCTGATAAACAGAAGATTCAGGAGATTGACAACCACATTATGTTTTTTCTTAGCTTCATTCAGCACTCTTTTTAGTCCATGCTTCAGTTTTCTCAGATCATTCTTAGCCTCAGACACTGGAGGTTAAGTATCTCCAAAAGGCACTCCTGGTTCAATTCCTAATTCCCCTACAGAATTCACTCCCCATTCAATAAATCTTCACCCAGTGTCCAACTGTGTGCCAGACACTATGCTGGGTACTTTGATGGAGCAGTGAAGAAACAGACATGGGGCTATTATATCTGCTATCTGGCCAGGCACAGTGGCTCACACCTACAGTCCCTAGCACTTTGGGAGGCCAAGGTGGGCAGATCACTTCAGGTCAGGAGTTCAAGACCAGCCTGGCCAACATGATGAAACCCTGTCTCTACTAAAAATACAAAAAACTGGCCGGATGTGGTAGCAGGCGCCTGTAATCCCAGCTATTTGGGAGGCTGAGACATGATAACCTCTTGAACCCGGGAGGCAGAGGTTGCAGTGAGCCAATATTGTGCCATTGCACTCCAGCCTGGGTGACAAAAGCAAGAGTCCATCTCAAAAAAAAAAAGTTATTTATCCAGTGAAGGAGAGACAATAACAAGGAAACAACTTGGTAAACAAGCAAGTGTAAATGATTTTCAGTGCTGTAAGGAAATGGTTGTAGTGAGACTATGGACAGGGTGTTGGCATCTTCCTAGAGTCAGGCAGCTTGTGTCCAAGAAAGCAGAGCCGGGAGCATGTAAACAAAATTGTGTATATTTAAGGTATACAGGCCTGGTGCAGTGGCTCACGCCTGTAATCCCAGCACTTTGGGGGCCAAGGCTGGCGAATCACCACAGGTCAGGAGTTCGAGACCAGCCTGGCCAGCATGGTGAAACCCTGTCTCTACTAAAAATACAAAAATTAGCTGGTCGTGGTGGTGGTTGTCTGTAATCCCAGCTACTCAGGAGGCTGAGGCAGAATTGCTTGAACCCAGGAGGGGGAGGTTGCAGTGAGCCGAGATTTCACCACTGCACTCCAGCCTGGGCAACAAAAGTGAGACTCTGTTTCAAAACAAAACAAACATCAAAAAAGGTATACAATCTGATGTTTTGATACACATATACATTGTGAAATGATACCACTACCAAGCTAATGAACATATGCATCACCTCAAATAGTCACCATTTGTGTGTGTGGTGTGCGCGCGCGTGTGTGTGTGTGTGTGTGGTGAGAACATCTGAGAACTGCTTTCAGCAGATTCCAAGTATATAATACAGTATTAACTATAGTCACCATGCTGTAAATAAAATCTCCAGAAATTATTTATCCTGTATAACAGAAACTTTGTACCCTTTAGCCAACATCTCCCCGTTTTTCCCATCTTCTGTCCCCTGGTAACTATCATCCTACTGTCTACATCTGTAGGTTTCACTTTTTTTTTTTCCTTTTTAGATTGCATCTATAAGTAAGATCATTCAGTATTTGTGTTTCTGTGCCTGGTTTAATTCACTCACTATAATGTCCTCCAGCTTCATCCATTGTCACAAATGAGAAGATTTCCTTCTTTTCCAAGACTGAATCATATTCCATGGTACACAAATACTACATTTTATTTATCCAGTGACTTGTTGACAGACACTCAGGTTGTTTCCATATTTTAACTATTATGAATAATGTTGTATTGCATATGGGAGTGCAGTTATCTCTTCGAGATAGTGATTTCATTTCCATTGGATATATAACCACTAGTGGTATTGCTTAATGATATGGTAGTTTATTTTTAATTTTTTGAGAAAGCTGTTTTGGAAGAACCAGTCATCACAGAAACCTACACTGTTTTCCATAATGGGGGTACTAAGTTACATTCTCACCAACAGTGTACAAGGGTTCCCATTTCTCCACACCTTCATCAACACTTATCTTTAATCTTTTTTATAATAGCCATTCTAGATTATGAAATTACACCTCGCTGTGGTTTGATTTACATTTTTTTCTGATGACTAGTGATTTTGATATATCAATATATTGATATTGATATAATACAAATATATTATAAAATTTTTTCATACATTTGTTGGCCAAATAGATATATTCTTTGGAGAAATGTCTACTTAAGTCCCTTGCCCATTTTTAAAACTGGGTTATTTGTTTTCTTGAAATTGAGTTGTATGATTTTAGTATGTATGTTGGATACTGACCCCTTACCAAATGTATGGCTCGCAAATATTTTCTCCCATTCTATAAGTTGTTTCTTCACTTTGTTGATTATCGCCTTTGCTATGAAGAAGTTTTTTGGTTTGATGTAATCCCATTTGTCTATTTTTGCTTTTGTTGCCTGTGCTTTTGGAGTCGTATCCAAAAATTTATTCCACAGAATAATGTTACGAAGGTTTTCCCCCAGTATTTTTACATTGTTAGGTGTTAAATTTTTAATCCATTTTGAGTTGATTTTTGCATGTGGTGTGAGACAAGGGTCCAATTTCATTCTTCTGCATGTAGATATCCAGTTTTTCCTACACCTTTTGCTAAAGAGACTATGTTTTCCATTCCAGGTTCTTAGCACCTTTGTTAAAGATCAATTTACTGTAATTGTATGGATTTATTTCTGAGCTCTCTGTTCTGTTAAATGGTCTATACCTTTGATACATGCCAATACCATCGTGTTTGATGGCTATAACTCTGTAATATATTATCAAATTAGGTAATATAATTCATTCAGTTTTGTTCTTCTTGCTTAAAATTGCTTTGGTTATTTGGGATCTTTTGTGGTTCCGTATAAGTTTTTTTTTTGTTTGTTTGTTTTTTTTGAGGTGGAGTTTCGCTCTTGTTGCCCAGGCTGGAGTGCAATGGTGCAACCTCTGCTCACTGCAACCGCAGCCTCCTGGGTTCAAGCAATTCTCCTGCCTCAGCCTCCTGAGTAGCTGGGATCACAGGCATGCGCCACTATGCCCGGCTGATTTTGTATTTTTTTTTAGTAGAGACAGGGTTTCTTCATGTTGGGCAGGCTGGTCTCGAACTCCTGACCTTAGGTGACCCGCCTGCCTCAGCCTCCCAAAGTGCTGAGATTACAGGCGTCAGCCACTGCGCCCGGCCCCCATATAAGTTTTAACATTGTTATTTGTATTTCTGTGAAAAATGCTCTTGGAAGTTAGATAAATATTTCATTGAATCTGTAGATCATGGTGAGTAGTATGAACATTTTGACAATATTAATTCTTTCAATCCATTATCACAGGATATTGTTTCATTTATTTGTGTCTTATTTCTTCCATCAATTTTTATAGTTTTCAGTGTACATACCTTTTACCTTATTGATTAAATTTACTTTTTAATTTTTAAATTTATTTATTAAATTTATTTCTAAGTATGTGTTAGGGATTTTTATATATTAGATCATGTCATCTGCAAAGAGAGACAATTTAACTTCTTTCTTTCCAAGCTGGATACCTTTTATTTCTTTTTCTTGTTGACTAGGACACCCATTTGTATGTTGAATAAAAGTGGTTAAGAGTGGGCATCCTTGTCTTGTTCCTGATGTTAAAGGAAAAGTTTTCAACTTGATTATACAGTGTCTTGGTGTTGATCTCTTTATGTTTAATCTATTTGAAATTCTTTGAACTCATTGGTCTGGATTTTCATATACTTCTCCAGATTTGGGAAATTTTCTGTTATTTTCTTAAAGAAGCCTTTTTCCTCTTTCTCTTTCTCTGTTCCTTCTAGGACTTTCTTAATGCATATTAGGTTTGCTTGATGGTGGCCCATAAATCCTGTCCGTCTTCTTCACTCTTTTCATTCTTTTTTTCTTTTATTCCTCTGACTGGTTAATTTCAAATAAGCAGTGTTTGAGGTCACTGCCTCTTTCTGCTGCTTTATCAAGTTTGCTGTTGAAGATCTCTGAAATTTTTCAGTTCAGTCATTATGTTCTTCAGCTTCAGAATTTCTGTTTGGTTATTTTTTATGTTCTCTCTCTGTCAAACTTTTCATTTTATTCACACATTGTTTTCCTGATTTTGTTTGGTTGGCTGTGTCTTCTTGTGTAGTTCATTGAGCTTCTTCAAGCCAATTAGTTTGAATTCTTCTTCAGGAAGTTCATAGATCTCCATTTCTTTAGATTGGTTATGGGTATTATTCTTTTTGTGATGTCATGTTTCCCGGATTATTTATGTTCCTTGTGGCTTTGCCTTGGTGTATTCATATTTGAAGAAGTAGGCACCTCTTACAGTCTTTACAGACACTTCAGTGGGAAATCCTTTTACCAGTCAGCTTGTCCGGAGATTCTGGGAAGGCCAACTGGCATGGTCCATGGGTGGGATTATTTTAGGGGGCTGGCCTGGTGCCTGGGTCAGTCGGCATGTGGGCCTGGCTCTTGAGTCCGCAAGGGTTGGCCTGGTGCCTTGGCCTGTGGGGGCAGGCCTATAGCCCCAGTCCACTCAGTGGACTATGAGCATGGGTCTACATGGGTGGGTCTGGATCCTGGGTCTGTGGGTGTGGACTGGCTCCTGGGTCTGAGGTGACTGGCCTGGTACCAGAGCCCATGAGAGTAGACTTGGTCTTCAGGGATAGGCCATGAGTCCATAAGGCCAGTCTGGCACTGGGAAGGGCCTTGAGCCTGAGTTCATAGGGGCTATTCTGGTACTGGGTGGGCCCAGAACCTGAGTTTATGAGGCTGGGTTCAGTATAGAATCTATGGCAGCAGCCTGGCCCTAGGGTCAACTGAGACAGGCCTCATATCTGATTCCATTGGGAAAAGCCTAGTACCTAAGACCATGAAAACAGGCCTGGAATTGGGTCCATAGGGGTTGACCTTATGCTGGAGCCTAGAGCTGCAGGGGCCATCCTGGAGCTTGAAGGTGTGGGTGCCAGCATGGCTTGGGATGGGCCTGTTGCCTGAGGTCATGTGAGCTGGCCTGGGGCCTGGAGGCCACAAGGGCTGGTCTAGATCTTGGGGCCACAGAGGCTAACCTGGTGCAGGTATTGGCCTGCAGCTTGGGGATGCAAAGGTTGACCTGGTGCTGGGGCGAACCTGGAAGCTGAACTGGTGCTGGGGTGAGCCTGGAAGCTAAGTCTATGAAAATGAGCCACATATTGAGACCACAGGGATCAGTCTGGCATTAGGCACACTGGTATTAGGGCACACTGGTACCTGATTCCATGGAAACAGGTCTGGTGCCTGAGACCATGAAGGTGGATCTGTAGCCTGGAACAATGGGACCAGCTTTGTGCCAAGATTCACTGGTAGGAGTCTGGTGCCAAAATCCATGTGAGAGTCAGGCACTCACTTCACTTTCCTTTCCCTGTGCAAAAGGTATCTCTCTCTCTACTGTGATGTGCAAACTTGGGGTAGACGTCACACGGGTAATGCAATACTGTCCTTCTTACCTTATTCAATGTGCCTTTTCTTATTTCTATACTCTATCCAGGTGCTATAATCTCTGACCTGGATTCCTTAGCTCTTGCAAAGGTATTTTCATTCATGGATGGTTGTTCAAATTGATTTTTCTGTGAGATGAGTGCTGAAAATGCCTATTTCACCATCTTGCTGATGTCACACTGAAAATTCAAATTCTGTCTTATGATGCTGGTTTATGGATGGCTTTATAGAAGCCCATCCTGTAAAGAGAGAGGGAATTAACACATTCCAAGCAGAGGAAATGGCAATTGATGGAAGAACTCAGTGGGTTCAGGAAACTGAAATAATGGATATAGATCTCCAATATATAGAATACAGAGTGACAAAGAGGCCAGGACAGTTAATGGTGGGGATGGAGTGGGTGGGTGATCAGCCATAGGCAACATTGAATGTCATGGTCTGTAGGTAAAAACAATAAATGGTCTCATATTTTTAAAATATAAAATGTATAAAATGATTTCAAAAGTCACCAGGTGATAGATGCAATCCTAAAAAAAAAAATGTAGATCTTTAAAAAGGTTATTAAAGCGACTAAATGAGCAAGTTCCAGATTTTAACTGATTCTAGAGGTTTGGATATAAAATGAGATATTTCATATTTGGCCTGCTTGTACTGAACATTTACTGACAGATGTGCTTTTCTTCTGAACTAATTCTACCGTGTGTGCTAATAAATTTTATGTAAAAACGTGTCCACAGTCAATTACATCTGGTAAACGCTAATTTGAAACAAAAGTCTTCTTTGAACCCTTAACCTGCTAAACATTTAAAATCTCCAAAAATAATGTAGAAATGCAGCAGTTACTACATTTACTTGACCATTGCTAATTCTTTTATTGAAGCATCTTGAAAGATTAGATTTTAGGTCACAATATCTGGGTATTTTTGGTTCTAAGAGATAATAGAGACTGTACAACAACAAATGTCACTATAGGGTATTACTTGTGGTAAACTATTTCTGTTATTTATTTCCTGTTGAATTAATTTAGAAAATCATATTCTGAAAGAACACAGTATAAACGTTTTATTTTCTGTGGCAGAGTTGGTAGATTGAATAAAACGACTTATTTGCATGTTGGTTCCAGCAAATGGGGTTGTCACCTGGCTGTGAGAGCAGCAGGAGCTAGCTCCGGCCTGGCATAGAGACAGAGGGCAGGGACTGATCCTCCAGCAGGCAGGAGCCGCTGCTTGCTCTGGCTCACTTTAGCACATTTTAGCAGAGAAATGCCTGCAATCCATATGGATTATAGCAGACAGCACGTTAATTAGGCTCTACATTATGGTGATCAATTATTTTTAAAAATATACCTCAGGCCAGGCTGGACGCAGTGGCTCACGCCTGTAATCCCAGCACTTTGGGAGGCCAAGGCGGGCGGATCACGGGGTCAGGAGATCGAGACCATCCTGGCTAACACGGTGAAACCCCGTCTCTACTAAAGATACAAAAAAATTAGCCGGGCGTGGTGGCGGGCACCTGTAGTCTCAGCTACTCCGGAGGCTGAGGCAGGAGAATGGCGTGAACCCAGGAGGCGGAGCTTGCAGTGAGCGGAGATCACGCCACTGCACTCCAGGCTGGGCGACAGAGCGAGACTCCGTCTCAAAACAAACAAACAAACAAAAACCTACCTCAGGCCAGGTGCAGTGGCTCACGCCTGTAATCCCAAAACTTTGGGAGGACGAGGTGGAAGGATTGTGTGAGCCCAGGAGTTCAATACCAACCTGGGCAATAAAGCGAGACCCTGTCTCTACAAAAAATTTTTTAAAAAGTTAGTCAGGCATGGTGGTGCATGCCTATAGTTCCAACTACTCGAGAGGCTGAGGCAGAAGGATCGTTTGAGCCCAGGTGGTCAAGGCTGCAGAGAACCATGGTCACACCACTACACTACGTCTCATTCTAATGTTACCCAATTTGTTGGAAGAAGCCCGTTAGACGCTTGGTTTTCCTGACTTCAAGGCCCATGTACTTCATCCTTCATGCCTTTGAATCTGCCCTTTTGTATTAGGTTTAATTTGTCATTTGAGCTAAGTTTCAGAAATCTTAGGCAGATTTTAAGTAAACTGAATAAAAAATATTGTCCATTCTCTCAAATTTGGATTTTCTTTCTCTAGTTAAAATGGTAGCATTTTCATAACAGTTTAGTAAAGAAAATAATTTCATAAAAAGGGAGTTTTTTAAAAAATCACATCTCTTTATGAATATAATGCCATGCCCAAGGCATGTACCTTTTCTCCTAAACTAGGGCTTTTTTAGGGTTATATAGAAAGAATCTTCACAGTCTAAAGCATTTTGAGTATGTTGTGGGCCAGAATACATTAACTGATAATTTACTATGCATGAATCAATTGACTAATGTGTCAATGAAGGACAGATAGCAAGCAAACACCTGCCTACTATAATTTATTACTCAATATAAATGAAACTTATCACATTCTCTTTTTCTGATTACCAGAAAAAAAATCCTTTTAGTTCATTTTGGAAGAAAATTGAAACCTACATTAAAAGCATTATAATTTTTGGTAAAATATACCCTTGAGCAAATATATGATATGAAAAATGTTAATTGTAAGTTGGCTGTCATTCCTACCTAACATGTAGTTTATCTCAACACAAAGCTGAGCAGCCAAGCACAAAGATAATGCTAATTTTTTATAGCCATTAATAGTTAATGCTAGAAAAGCTGTCATATTTTGTTTTAAAATATTCCCTAGAATGTAGTATTTCATATCTATGACATTTCATAGGAATACAAAAATGCATACCTCTCAACATTTATAACAACAACAAAATCCTTCAGGTGTGATATTTTGGCAAAAATAAGGGAGAAAGTTCCAAATTTTGAATAAATTAATCTTTAGTACTTTTTCTTATAGTTGAGAAATGAGACAGAAAAATTCTTGTGTAAGACTAGACAAATATTAAACTGCTTTCACATTTTGTCTTAATTACTCACTTGGTTACATTCCTATTGAAGAAAAAGTTTATCAGTGAGTCAGTAAGGCACCAAGATGTCAAAGCATTAATACTACAGAATAAAAAAGCCTAGTAAATACAAATGTCCACAGAACTATTTGTACACAAATGTTTATGGCAGCTTTATTTTTAATAGTAAGAAATGAGCCTAGATGTTCATCAACTGTTGAATAGATAAATGCTTGTAGTATAACCGTCCAATGGAATAGTAATCCAATATTTAAAAGGAATGAACTATTAATGCAAATGAGTTAATTTCAAAATAAATATGGTGGCCAGGTGTGGTGGCTCATGCCTGTAATGCCATCACTTTGGGAGGCCAAGGCGGGCAGACCACGAGGTCAGGAGATTGAGACCATCCTGGCTTACACATGGTGAAACCCCGTCTTTACTAAAAATACAAAAAATTAGTCGGGCGTGGTGGCAGGCACCTGTAGTCCAGCTACTCAGGAGGCTGAGGCAGGAGAATGGCATGAACCTGGGAGGCAGAGCTTGCAGTGAGCCGAGATCGTGCCACTGCACTCCAGCCTGGGCGACAGAGCGAGACTCCATCTCAAAAAAATAAATTAATTAAATAAAATAAATAAATACGGTGAGTGAAAAAAGGCAGACAAAAAGAGTACATACTGTAAAAATTGTATTTCTATGAAATTCTAGAAAATTCGAACCAATCTACAGTGACAGAAAAGAAATAAACAGTTGCCTAAGAAGGAGTGGGTACAAAGTGATTACAAAAACAAGCATTGCCAAAGGACAAAGGAAACTTGAGAGTGTGGTGGATGAGTTCCCCTCCTTGAGAGTGGTGTTGGTTTCATGGATGTATGTATGTGCCTATGCTTGTTAAATTGTATACTTTATACGTGTGCAGTTAATTTTACATAAATTTTAACCTCATCAAGCCTGTTAATAAAAGGTTTTTTTTAGATAAATATTAAGGGGAGAAATTGTTCTACCTGTAACCATGGTTGACCAAGATACATTTTCTTGTCACCATTACTAAAATAGTTATAGTGAACATATCTATTTGGATATGTGCTGGCATCTTACTCCCAACATATGTAAATCTTAACTGAAAATAAAGGACTGATTTTTAAAGAATGAGGCTTGTAGTGTGAAGCTAAATGGGCTCTCTAAAACAAAAGGAATGAAACCCCTGATTTGTAGCATTTGCTGATTTCTGTTGTGTAAATTCTCTCACCATGGCTTTTATTACAAAGGATATGTCTAATACCTGGCTGGTAAAATTCTCAGATAGCTTCTCGGGAACACCTTCTATGACCAGTCAAGGTAAAGCTGAATTTCTTCTACCCATGGGTTACTCTCTTACCTGTGGACCTGCCTTTTCTTCTCAATTGACCTATAACACATTTATGTTTTTGTTTGAAATAGTCTCCCTATATTGGAATAGAGCCCCTTGGGAGCAATGACTTCAGCTCACGCCTGTTCCCTTTACCAAGAAGGTCTCAACTCACAAAAGTGTTCAACCATTATTTATTTATTCTCCCAACAAATGTTTTGGACTGGATGTGGAGCTGGGGGTAAAGAGGTGAGCAAATTAGACATAAATTTGACCTCAAGGAACATATAGTCTATTTGGGGAGAGCTACTTTAATCAAATACACAAATATTGGCAAAATTAAAGCTGTGATTAGTGATTTTAAAAAGACATATGATTCATCGGAAGCATAAAATAGCAGAACCTGACTTACTCTAGGAAGTCAGGATTGCTTCTCTGAGGAATGACATTTGAGCTGAGACCTGCAGGATGAAAAAAATTAATGTGAGAGTTTTTGTAGTGAGAAGAGCAATTCAGAAAGTAGAACTGGCTTATGTGAAATCGCTGTGGCAGGAGAGCAAGGAGTGTTGGGGGCCTGAGTGAAGGCTGGTGTGGCACAGTGAGCAGAGTGGGGAGCCCTGTGCATGGTGACTTGGGGGGACACAGAAAGACCATACAGGATTTTAGAGGCCTAGCTGAGTCTTTGGACTTTATATCCTAGGCATTGGAATAACCAGAAGTCCTTGACACCACTGAGATAATGGGAAGCCATTAACACCATTTTGACCTGTGGATGACATGATCAGGCTTCCATCTCAAAGATAACTGTGGATACACTGGGGATAATAGACAGGAAGGGGTCTGATATGGTTTGGCTCTGTGTTCCCACCTAAATCTCATGTTGAATTGTAGTCCCCAATATTGGAGGAGGAACCTGGTGGGAGGTTATTGGACTATGGAGGCAGATCTCTCCTTGCTGTTTTCATGATAGTGAGTGAGTTCTCACAAGATCTGGTTGTGTGAAAGTGGGCAGCACCTCTCCCTTGGCTCTCTCTCTCCCTTCTGCCAGCCATGTGAAGATGTGGTTGCTTCCCTTTGGCCTTCAGCCATGATTGTAAATTTTCTGAGGCCTCTCCAACTGTGCTTTCTGTACAGCCTGTGGAACTGTGAGTCAATTAAACCTCTTTTCTTCATAAATTACCCAGTCTCAGGTAGTTCTTTATAGCAGTGTGAGAACAGACTAATACCAGCATCAAGAGTAGCTGGGGGAGATCAGCTGGCCACATGATGATGTCATTGTGCCCGGGGAGTTGATGGTGGTTAATACAGATAAATTCTAGAGATAAAATTGACTTGATTAAGTAGACATGAATGTGAGGAAGACAGAAGAGTCAGGAATGTCTTTTAGGCTTCTCAACTGCAAAGATGGCAGTCATTTTTGACTCTGAAATTAAGAATAATCACCAAGAGGGGGCAGGAGGAGAGACGGTGACTTTGGCTTTACATACTGTTCTCATGCTTGCTCTCATGTTATTAGAGGCTATGTTACTGCTCCTGGAAAAAATCTCCATCTCCAAATAATAAAAATGTGCTTGGTTAAATGCCTGTTAAATTTGAGAGAGACTACAATTTCCTAACAGCATAGTCTAAAACAGTTCTGAAAAATTACTTTAAAATGTTCCTTATAACCTTCATTATACTACCAAATAGTAATTTATTCATACTTGTCCTTATGACTGAGTGGGAGAATTTAGAACTCAAGATTTTTAAAAAAATAATATTTATCATACAGGCTGAATAAAGAAAATGTGGTACATATACACCATGGAATACTATGCAGCCAGAACAAAGAGGAGGATCATGTCCTCTTCAGCAACATCGATGGAGCTGGAGGCCATTATCCTTAGCAAACTAACCCAGAAACAGAAAACCAAATACCGCATGTTGTCACTTATAAGTGGGAACTAAATGATGATAACACATGGACACATAGAGGGGAGCAACACACACTGGGGCCTCTCAGAAGGTGGAGAGTGGGAGGAGGGAGAGATTCAGGAAAAATAACTAATGGGTACTAGGCTTAATACCTGGGTGATGAAATAGTCTGTACAACAAACACCCATGACACAAGTTTCCCTATGTAATAAACGTGTACATGTAACACTGAAGTTAAAAGTTAAATAAAATTATCAGGCCGGGCTCGGTGGCTCACGCCTGTAATCCCAGCACTTTGGGAGACCGAGGTGGGCAGATCACGAGGTCAGGAGTTCGAGACCAGCCTGGCCAATATGGTGAAACCCTGTCTCTACTAAAAAAATACAAAAATTAGCTAGGCGTGGTGGCAGGCGTCTGTAGTCCCAGCTACTCGGGAGGCTGAGACAGGAGAATCGCTTGAATCCGGGAGGTGGAGGTTGCAGTGAGCTGAGATTGCACCACTGCACTCCAGCCTGGGTGACAGAGAGACTTCGTCTCAAAAAAAAATTATCATCAAGAGATTAAGCCATGGTATGAACAAGTGATATATTGTCTAAAAATAGTTCTCTGTAAGATGCTTTAAAATTTTAATTATTAAGTTGCCATCATTTCTATGGGAAAATCTTATATTATTTGACCTAAAGCACAAATACCAGCACTTAAATATGAGTAAGTAAAAGCTTAAATATGAGTAAGTAAAAGCAGATAAATAATATAATTGCTTTCCATTTACACTCAGGTTAGAGGCAACCTGAGTGATTTGAGGAGGTGGTAGTGATTGGGCTTTTCTATAAAATGTTTATTTAAACATTTATAGAAAATAAAATGCTAAATCAAATAGGATTTAAACTTAACAATAAACAAAATAACTGAATAATTGTGAAGTTTTTATCTTTTATCTCCATGACTTTTGCTCCATGAAGATAGTCAGATACAAACACTATGCCAGTATCAGAAATTAAAATTGTATATTTATTTTACCTTTTGATTTCAATTTTTGAAGGAAAAAAATATGAGGTTACTTCAGAAAAAAATGTGTCAAAAAGATGTATTTTTTTGTTTTGCACAATTTTTAATTAGGGCAGAAGTAGAAGCTGCTCTTAATAACTTTTCACTGACCCGGAGCCACTTGGAAAAGTCCTACAGAGGTGAAAAAACAAAAAAACAAGAAAACCACACCTCCTCCGAAGTGAGTCTGACATTAAAGACAATTCAAACTCACTCCAACGCAGACATTTAGTGACTCAGACATGATACTTTATTGTGTGTGAGACAGGATGGGTAATGGGAACTGGGGTTAGAATCTCGAAGCAACAATTATGAAAAATGAATTACCGGCTGGGCGCAGTGGCTCATGCCTGTAATCCCAGAACTTGGGGAGGCCGAGGTGGGTGCATCACAAGGACAGGAGATCGAGACTATCCTGGCTAACACGGTGAAACCCCATCTCTATTAAACATACAAAAAATTAGCCGGGCATGATGGTGGGCGCCTGTAGTCTCAGCTACTCAGGAGACTGAGGCAGGAGAATGGCGTGAACCTGGGAGGCGGAGCTTGCAGTGAGCGGAGATCGTGCCACTGCACTCCAGCCCGGGCGACAAAGCAAGACTCCGTCTAAAAAAAAAAAATAGGAAAAGAAAAATGAATTACCATTGGATAAATTAATGAGAATCAGTATAAACTAAAATGTGGGATTCTCATGCTTTGCGTTTGTTAACTTTTCTCTTTTACCGCCTGTGAATTAACACATCTACGAAGACCACTGAAAAGAATATGCATAGTCATCATTTTATTCATCTATGAAAATTACTTCTGAGGAACTGTCTACTAAACATTTTTGTGGACATGTCATAGTATAGTGACTTTAAAAAAATCTTTGTTTTCTTAAACTTCTATGCTAATGTTTCATTCAAAAACTAAGAGTGTTCATTAATAGTAATCTAGGTGGGCATGCTATTTCTTTTTATAAAAAATTTTACTACTTATTTCTCAACATTTGAAGAGTGTATTTAGTTTCTGACTATTTAAGAACATGTATACCTGCCCCCTAAGAAAATAAATAATCAACATTTTAATTTTGAAATAAATTGTACTGTGTTTTAATTATCAGTCTTGGTCCAAGCGTATCTGCAAATATTTCTTTTATTTAATTAAGTACATCATTCTAATTTTCATATGTCAAGCTCAAACTTTTCCCATATTTCTAGTTTTCTACTGTCATTAGGAACTTTGCATATACCTATATCTGACACAGTTTCTCAGTAAAGTATTAATACATACAAATAATGCTGGCAACAAAATTCTTTCTGGGTTGAAAAAAAACACACCGCAAGGCCAGGTGCGGTTGCTCACTAATCCCAGCACTTTGGGAGGCCGAGGCGGGCAGATTACGAGGTCAGGAGATCGGGACCATCCTGGCTAACACGGTGAAACCCCATCTCTACTAAAAATACAAACAATTAGTCGGGTGGGGTGGCGGGCGCCTGTAGTCCCAGCTACTCCGGAGGCTGAGGCAGGAGAATGGCGTGAACCCAGGAGGCGGAGCTTGCAGTGAGTCGAGATCGCGCCACTGCACTCAAGCCTGGGTAACAGAGGAGACGCCAGACTCCGTCTCAAAAAACAAAAAACAAAAACAAACAACAACAACAACAACAAAAACATGCACCACAAATGTTCCCAAAGTGTCTGATAATATTGTTATGGTAGTGATGTTTGAAGAAGAAAATGCTAATATTAGAAGAACTGCTCCTAAAAGAGAAAACGGTGGGAAACATGATAAAAACCACAGTGATGGATTATTAGCAGATCATTTCTCCCAAGCTTTAGGTGAAAGCTTCCTTTGGAGTTGCAGTGCAAGCGGGCAGGTAAATACTAGGGGTCCTAACAATAGCAGAGAACTGACAGCAAAATAGCCTCTCACACATTTTCTCAAAAAAAAAATGTACATCTGAAACTTGCTTGGGGCCCTCTCAAGATAACACCTACAATCTTAAGCCACACCTAAATTATCAAATTCAGGAAGTAGCTTTCCTGAATCTCAATTTCAGTTTTCCTGTGCATAGAAAATGCTCAAATCCCAAGTCCGTATTTTCCATGTCCTGAGAAAAGCAGATGTCAGGAGGGTGTGGGGTGACTCACGGGTTAAAATCTGGGTAAGCAGCAGGATAGGGGCAGCTAATGAGCAAGGGATGTTGGAGCAAGAATGCCTGTTCTGTGAAGTGGGGGCCAGGCGAGTGAAGATGCATAGACTAGACAGGAGAGACAGGGTCTCTGTGGTCCCCTCATGGTGCCACACGTCCTCCTGGATTTCTGAAATGGGGAATGTGGAGCGTTGACGTCCAGGGGTAGCCAGGGGCCTTATATGTTCTATAGATATAAAGGGATAGAGTTCTTAATCAATTGTTATACTTGCCTCTCTATTACAGAAATCTGCAATGACAGCTTTACTGATTTCTGTTTTGAATCCATTTAACCCCTGAGATCGAAAACATTTTGCTGGTCTTAAATGACCGTCTACAGAAAGCTTTAATAAATAAATTCTACTGAAGTCTGCACAGTTCTCCTACCCATACCAAGTGTGAATTTTTGTATGTATGTTGAATGTGAATATGTTACAAAATTATCTAGAAAAATCTGGACTATCTATAACAACCTTCCTGGATTATATGGGAAGAAGAGGGCTAGTCTGCTGGAATGGTGCTTCCAGAGCAGTGTATGTCAGTCATGTGGACTCACTCAGCAGCATCCTTGGGCCCAGCTCCTGCTGCAGGCTCTGGAGGGATGCAGGAGACTATGGCCCAAGGCCTGCCTCCCGTTCTCTGGGACCTCACAACCCTGCTGGGGAGACCTGAAATCCCACCTCCAAAGACAGCAGAGCCTGGACTGACCGAGGGTCTGGCTCTCACTCTGCTTCTCTGTGAAACAGTACTAATCATTTCACGTCTCTGGGAATCTTTCTGTTAAATAAAGGACCAGATTTCATGATTACCAGGATTCTTTCAAACTCCAAAATTCTCATTCTATGAGGGCAAGACAGCATATAATAAAATTTCACAGTATGATAATGTAGGGGTAGAAAAGATGTGATATCTTTCCTTACCCATCATAAAGGTCACAGGCGGCACTCCTATAACAAAAGACAGGTTAGCAAAAGTAATGCATGATACATTTATTTAATCAAAGTTTTACATGACATGGAGTCTTCAGAAATGAAGACCCAAAGACCCAGGGGAAACTGTCTATTTTAATGCTTAGGTTCAATGAAGAATGGGCAGCCATGTGCAAAGGTGATTGGACATCTCTTCAGATTCTTCTTGGCCTTTCTGTATGACATTCCTTTCCCTCGGTGTAAAGCAGGACCGCTCTGGAACCAGGGTCTTGTGATCTGCTATCAAACAAGGTAGGTCAGAGAATTTCTTCATGGCCAGCTGCCACATGGAAAGGCAAAGAAGGTTAGAGTGATATTTCCAGGGTGTCATGGCTTGCTTTGGGCAAGAAGAATTCTGGTTTCCAGGACTCACTTCAGGGGAAAGTAGGGGGTGGGAGACAGGAAGGCAGGAGAAGGTCAGAGGGAAACTTGGCTTCTGGGGCCTTCAATCTCCTTTAGTTCAAAGCACTCTGGATGCCAAAGCATCATACTTTGGGGTATAATTTTATGAGCCCCAGCAATAACAGTCTTTGTGGGAATTCAGAGAATGGGGAGGATGTGTGAGCTGAAAAAGAATGAAGGAAGAGATGTCAACTAAAGTCAGCTTTTACCCACGTGGCAAGCATCGTTCTCTTTGGTTTTATGGAACAACAGTTGTGAAACTGGGCAACTTTCAGACAAACCATTTCATTCCTTCAGTAAATATCTAAGCTCTTATTATTGTCTTAAGGTTCAAAACAGGTCTCCCCATCCCATCTGGCCCCTAAAAAGATATGTACTTAGTTAAAGAATACAAGACAGGGAATTTGAAAAATGACATTTTCCCCCCAAAGGCCAAATTTCTAACTTTGTGGTTCTTTCTAATGAGCTGTCTGTAGCTCAAGCCATACCCCTAGCAGCTGGATGATAAAATAGGCTGTTTATTTGATCCTCAGACTGGGGAGGAGCACTAGTGATTTCTTTCCCTGCTTTACTGGCCCTGAGAAGAAGACAACTTCTCACTTGCACTCTGATTAGCAGCAGGTAGAAGAAAAAAGCTAATGTTAGAACTTTTCCCCTGTCCCTGATGCTCCAGATACTGATTCAGCAGAGGTGAAAGAAACCATTTTCATTGTTCAGAGCTATAGATTTATGAAAATTGCTTCTTTTGATAGGCAGCCAGGCATGAAGCAGCCTTCTGCTTCTAGTCTCAAAAAAAAAAAATACTGAGGGCTAATGATGTAAATCGAAGATATTGCCATATTTCCTGGATTTGGATCTCATTGCTACTCCTAGAGCAAAGAATGGTTCCTATGACTGAAGACAGAAACCATACAATGCATTCAACATTCTGTCTTTGGTAATCCCTGAAAGTCACACTAGAAATTTAGGATTGTGTTAGCTGTAGGAAGGAAATCTGAAGTTCCCATGGAGAGAGGCAAGTCAAAGTGCAAATGTTGAAGCTGCCGTTTTTCTCCATCAGCTTTCTTGGGAATTGAGGTAGGGACTTAAAACTGTTTTCACTAATGGCTCTTTAGTGCATCATAGTGAGTTTTTTATTCTTCCCATTAGAACTGAAAAATCTAACATGCTGCTGCCTTCACACCTCGTTTTCTGTCTTCATTAGGAAAGTAAATAGTGGCATGCAGGAAGCCTGGTGTAGACTAAATCCTACTTGCCAGGAGGCTCTGCTGAGGTGGCTACTTAGAGGAAGAGAAAGAGCCCTGGACCCCAACTCAGAGGAAGAGTCAGGGCTATGTCTCCAATAGGATGGGAGCAGCAACAGATGGCTTTGCACTTCTGGGTCACGGGACTTCATCTGTGAAATGAGAGGGTGGGAGTGGGCAATTCTTGCAGGAATTTCCCCTACTATTAACATCTCCTGGTACATTTGTTACAATTGATGAGCCAATACTAATACACTATTATTAAGACCGTAGTTTACATTAGGGATCACTCTTTGTATTTTACATTCTATAGGTTATGAGAAACACACAATGACACGTATCCATCATTACAGTATCATACAGAATACTTTCACCGCCCAAAAAAATCCTCTCTGCTCCACCTATTTATCCCTCCCTTCCCCCAGAGGTCCTAAAGTATGTAGCCTTTTTGGATTGACTTCTTTCACTTAACAACATATATCTAAGTTTCCTCAATGTCTTTGCATGTCTCTGCTAGCTCATTTCTATTTATCACTGCATAATATTTGGTTGTCTGAATGTACCACAGGTTATTTATCCATTTAGCTATTAAAAGTCATCTTCCAAGTCTTGGCAATTATGGACAAAGCTGCTATAACCATCTGTGTGCAAGTTTTTGTTGAACATATCTTTGTTTTCAGTCTCTTTGGGTAAGTACCAAGAACTGCAATTGCTGAAACATGTGGTAAGAGTATGTTTAGTTTTGTAAGGTACTGTCGGCCTGGCGTGGTGGCTGACGCCTGTAATCCCAGCACTCTGGGAGGCCCAGGCGGGTGGATCATGAGGTCAAGATGTGGAGACCATCCTGGCCACCATGGTGAAATCCCATCTCTACTAAAAATACAAAAATTAGCTGGGCGTGGTGGCATGCACCTGTAGTCTCAGCTACTCGGGAGGCTGAAGCAGGAGAATTGCTTGAATCCAGGAGGCGGAGGTTGCAGTGAGCTGAGATCGCGCCACTGCACTCCAACCTGGCAATAGAGTGAGACTCCGTCTAAAAAAAAAAAGAAAGATACTGTCAAACTGTCATCTAAAGTGGCTATACTATATTGCATTCCTGTCGACAATGGATGGGAGTTCCTGTTGACTCATATCCTCCCCAGCATTTGGTGTTGTCAGTATTTTGAATGTCGCCATTCTAATTGGTGTGTAGTAGTATCTCACTGTTATCTCAATTTGCATTTCTCCAATGACATATGAGGTGGAGCATCTTCTCATATGCTTGTCATTCTGCATATCTTCTGGGGTGAGATGTTTGTTCAGATTTTTTACTCATTTTTAAATGTTGTTGTTTGTTTTCTTCTTGTTGAATTTTGAGGATTCTTTATGTATTCTGGATACTAGTCTTCTATTGGATATGTGTTATACAAAGATTTTCTCCCAATCTTTGGTTTGTCTTTTTATTGTCTTAACAGTGTCTTACACAGAATGGAAGTTTTAATTTTAATGAAGTCCTGCTTATCCATTTTTCTTGATGAATCATGCATTTTGATGTTGTACCTAAGGTCATAACCAAAATCAAGGTCAACTAAATATTTTCGTATGTTGTCTTCTAGAAGTTTTATAGTTTTGCACTTTACATTTAGGTGTATGATCCATTTCGACTTAATTTTTGTGACAGGTGTAAGGTCTGTGTATAGATTTATATTTTTGCATGTTGGATGATCAGTTATTCTACCACCATTTGTTGAGAAGACTACCTTTTCTTTTGAATTGCCCTTGCTTCTGTGTCAGAGATCAGTTCACTATGTACATGTGGGTCTATTTTTTGGCCCGCTGGTATGTTCCATTGATCTATTTTTTTATTCTTTCACCAATACCACACTGTCTTGATCACTATAACTTTATCATAGATTTTGAAGCTATGCAGTGTAAGACTTTCAAACTTGTTCTTCTTTAACATTTGTTGGCTAATCTGGATCTTTTGCCTTTTTATATAAACTTTGGAATCAGTTTGTCAATACCTACTAGATAACTTGCTGGGATTTCTATTGGGATTGCTTTTAATCTATAGATGAAATTTGAAAGAACTGACATCTTCACAATATTGAGTCTTTCTATCCATATACTTAGAACAACTCTCCATTTATTTAGATCTTCACTGAATGCCTTCATCACAGTTTGACAGTTTTCCTCCTATAGATCTGATAAAATCAGAACAATGATGTGGAGCTATCACTGTCTTTGTTGAAGGAAACAACAAAACATATGTGCTCACTGGGAGAAGTATTAGCAAATTATCACACACTCTGATTTGTTTTATCTTAAATGTCAATTAATGGATGAAATTACAATGTGAAAATAACCATTGTTAACTTGTGTGAAGAAAATATGAGGGAAGATGGCTGACTAGACACAGCCAAGAGGAACAGCTCCCACCAAGTGACCAGGAAATTGGGAAGACTGGTGTGCTCCCGGCAGATCTTCAGAGGGAAGGCTTTGAGAGCAGACAGAGGGAAGACACAGATGTTGGGCTGAAGGGGGAGGAAGCCGAGAACCCTGCAAGGGGCAGCCGGGAACCCTGCAAGGGGCAACTGTGCACCAAAACTCATTCCAGGTCCCCAAAATCTCCTGGAGGAGAGGTGAGTTGAACAGGCAAGGGGCAACCTCCTCTTGTCGCAGGCCCCTGAATTCCTGACAGGAGGAGACCCTACAACCACCAGGGACACTTGAGTTGTCAGGAAGACCTGCTTATAAAGTGTTAATGGTAGAACTCCAGACTGTGCAAAGCCCAGAAGGTTTTGTGTGAGAGCATCTGTAGTGGAGAATGGTCAGGGACACCCATTGCCCTAGGCTAGACTCGTTCTCATAGGAGACTTCAGCCCTAGGGGAACGGTCAGAAATGAACTCTGCAGGGCAGTCTTGCCCCTGAGACAGGGCCAGTCTGACCTGAGCATCCTTCAGTCTGCTGACCCCTCCTGGGGCCCCAGCCTGGCCACACCTGCTTGCAGTGCAGCTTCACAGCGGGGTGCAGTGGAGGCTACCTCCTGAGGACCTGCATCATAGTTCCTGTGCTGGCTGACTGTGCCTGACCAGCAGAGATCTGCTGTAGAGTGGCCCCCATGTACACACATCAGCCTAACTGTGCCCTGCCCCCACTGCAGTCTCCCCATGCCACTTTGCCTGCATGCACTAGCCCATGGCCATCCCCCACATCGCTTTGCCAGTGCACGTGTGTGTGGGTGGACCTTGCCTCCCCTTTCCTGCCACAGCATGTGTACCATGTTACTGCTGCCATCCTGAGTGCACTTCACCCTCTCGACCCCCCCACCATACTGCCATTGCTGTTGGAGCATTGATGAGTGGGCATAAGCCTGCCAGCCCCGCCCCTGCCAGCGCCCTGCCCCTGCACCAACACTACCACCAGTGTGACAATAGGCACCGAGAACAGAGGACCCATCCCTGTTCTGAGCAGCCATGACCACCCACGTGAATGTGCAAGGAGAACTCACACAGTCCTGTGTGAACTCACACACTCACACACTCACCAGTGCTTCACTCCCATGCTAACACCGCCACTGGCACAAATGCACACAAAGACACGGGGGTGGGGGAGGGGGCAAGCATCCCTTACCCCCAATCCCTGCACTGTGATGCCACAGTTGCTGCTATGAATGCCCACAATGAGGCCAGCATGCTGGCAGCCACTAGCTCCCTGCAGCAGCCAGTGAATGTGCACCACACCTCGCTGCCACTGCTGCTGCTGCTGCTGCTGAAGGTGTAAACCAGGATGGATCTCACTGGCACTGTCCTATGAAGCACTTTGACTGGCACCACCCATCAGAGTGTTGTGACCAGTGGTCTTGGATCATCTTGGTCCTTCCAGCACAGCAGGTTCCTAACCTTTAGGGGCCAGAGACAAAGCCTGGGCCAGAAACCAGTCCCCCAGAGTTAGAGCATGCAGTTCGGGAGTCCTGAGCTGAGCCTTAGCCTCCTAAAATATTCCAGAAATGAAACCAGTCAGTTGAACCCACCTTGTACCAAAACCAAACCCACAAGGCCATCAAATAGAATAAAATAAAATAAAGCTCAGCCACAGGACATCAACTTAAAAGATTAAAGAAACATCAGCCCACAGAGATGAGAAAGAATCAGCACAAGAATCCTGACAGCTCAAAAGTCAGAGGGCCTTCTTCCCTCCAAATGACCACATCACCTCTCCAGCAAAGATGAGATGGTTGAAGTGACAGAAATGTAATTCAGAATATGGATATGAATGAAGATCATTAAGATTCAGCAGAATGTTGAAACCCAATCTAAGGAAGCTAAGAGGCACAATAAAATGATACAGGAGCTGACAGATAAAATAGCCGTAGAGAAAAGAATGTAGCCCACCCAATAGAGCTGAAAAACACGCTACAAGAATGTCATAATGCAATGGCAAGTATTAACAGCAGGATAGTCCAAGCTGAGGAAAGAATCTCAGAGCTCGAAGACTGCCTTTCTGAAATAAGACAGCCAGACAAGAAGAAAGAAGAAAGAGTGAAAGTAAGAAATCTCTGAGAAACATAGAATTATGTAAAGAGACCGAATCTATGACTCATTAGTGTCTCTGAAAGAGATGGGGAGAATGGAAACTACTTGAAAACATATTTTAGGATTTCATCCATGAGACCTTTCCCAACCTAGCTAAAGAGACCAACATTCAGATTCTGAAAATGCAGAGAACCCTGCAAAATCCTTCACAAGAAAATCATCCCCAAGAGACATGATTATCAGATTCTCCAAGCTTGAAATGAAGCAAAAAAATCTTAAAGGCAGAGAAAAAGAAATGAGAGATAACCTACAAAGGTACAAAGGGAAGTCCATTAGACTAACAGCAGACCTATTAGCAGAAACCTCACAAGCCAGAAGAGGTTGGGAGCCAATATTCAACATTCTTAAATAAATGGAATTCCCACCAAGATTTCAAATCTAACCAACCTGAGCTTCATAAGTGAAGGAGAAATAAGATCCTTTTCAGACA
This sequence comes from Gorilla gorilla gorilla, assembly GCF_029281585.2. NCBI lineage: Eukaryota > Metazoa > Chordata > Mammalia > Primates > Hominidae > Gorilla > Gorilla gorilla. Next base: position 33,206,250 of record NC_073236.2, on the reverse strand, counting down.
AAGAAGTGCTGAGAAGATTTTTTTTTACCACCAGACATGCCTTATAAGGCTCCTAAAGGAAGTACTAAATATGGAAAGGAAAGCCTGTTACCAGCCACTAAAAAAAAAAAAATACACTGAAATACACAGCCCAGTGACACTATAAGGCAACCACATAAGCAAGTCTTTAAAATAACCAGCTAACATTATGATGACAGGATTACATTCACACGTATCAGTATTAATCTTGAATGGAAATGGACTTAATTCCCCAATTTAAAGGCACAGAGTGGCAAGCTGACTGAAAAAGCAATACCCAATGGTATGCTGTCTTTAAAAAACTTATCTCACATGCAATGACATCCATAAATTCAAAACAAAGAGATGGAGGAAAATCTACCAAGCAAATGGAAAACAGAAAAAAAAGCAACTTTAAACCAACAAAGATTAAGAAAGACAAAGAAGGGCATTACGTAATGGTAAAAGGCTCAATTCAACAAGACATTACTATCCTAAATATATATATATGCTCCCAACACAGGAGCTCCCAACCCAGATCCATAAAGCAAGTTCTTGGAGACCTTCAAAGAGACTTAGATGTCATACAATATTAGTGGGAGACTTCAACACCCTACTGACCATATTAGACAGATCATTGAGGCAGAAAATTAACAAAGATATTCAGGACCTGAACTCAACACTGGACCAATGGACCTGATAGACATCTACAGAACACTCCACCCCAAAACAATAGAATATACATTCTTCTCATTGCCACATGGCACATACTCTGAAATCAACCACACATTGGACATAAAACAATACTCAGCAAATGCAAAAAGAACTGAAATTATACCAACCACACTCTCATACCACAGTGCAGTAAAAACAGAATTCAAGTCTAAGAAAATTGCTCAACACCATACAATTACATGGAAATTAAACAACCTGCTCCTGAATGAGTTTCAGGTAAATAATGAAATTAAGGCAGAAATCAAGAAGTTTTTTGAAACTACTGAAAACAAAGTTACAACATACCAGAATCTCTAGGACACAGCTAAGGCAGTGTTAAGAGGGAAATTTATAGCACTAAAAATCCATATCAAAAAGTTAGAAAGATCTTAAATTAACAACCTAACATCATGACTAAAAGAACTAGAGAAGCAAGAGCAAACTAACCCCAAAGCTAGGAGAAGACAAGAAATAACCAAAATCAGAGCTGAACTGAAGGAATTGAGACATGAAACTATTCAAAAGATCAACAAAGCCAGAGCTAATTTTTTGAAAAAGTTAATAAGATGGATAGACCACTAGCCAGAATAATAAAGAAGAAAGAGAGAAGATCCAATTAACACAATCAGAAATGACAAAGAGGATATTAGCACTTACCCCACAGAAATAAAAATAATCATCAGAGAATATCATGAACCCCTCTACACACACAAACTACAAAACCTAGAAGAAATGGATAAATTCCTGGATACATACAACCCCCCAAGACTGAACCAGGAAGACACTGAATCCCTCCACAAACCAATAACAAACTCCAAACTTGAATTGGTAATAAATAGCCTACCAATAAAAAAAAAATAAAAATAAAAAAGCCCAGGACCAGATGGATTCACAACTGAATTCTGCCAGCAGTACAAAGAAGAGCTGGTACCATTCCTAGTGAAACTATTTCAACAAATGGAAGAGGAGAGACTCCTCCTCAGCTCATTCTATGAGGCCATCATCATCCTGATATCAAAACCTCTCAGAGACACAAAAATAAAAGAAAACTTCAGGCCAATATCCTTGATGAACATGGAAGCAAAACTTCTCAACAAAATTCTAGCAAACTGAATCCAGCAGCACATCAAAAATTTAATCCACCACTATCAAATAGGCTTTATTCCTGGGATGCAAAGTTGGTTCAACATTTGCAAATCAATAAATGTGATTCGTCACACAGACAAAACTAAAGACAAAAACCACGATTATCTCAATAGACAAAGAAAGACTTTTGATAAAATTTAACATCCCTTTATTTTAAAAACTCTCAATGAACTAGATTAAAGACTTAAATGTAAAACCTAAAACTATAAAAATCCTGGAAGACAACCTAGGGAATACCATCCTGGACATAGGAATGGGCAAAGATTTCATGACAAAGATGCCAAAAGCAATTGCAATGAAAGCAAATCTGACAAATGGTATCTAATTAAACTAAAGAGCTTCCACACAACAAAAGAAACTATCAACAGGGTAAACAGACAACCCACAGAATGGGAGTAAATATTTGCAAATTATGTATCTGACAAAGGTCAAATATCCAGCATCAATAAGAAACTTAAGTAAATTTATAAGAGCAAAACAATCCCATTAAAAAGTAGGCAAAGGACATAAGCAGATGCTTTTCTAAAGAAGACATACATGTGGCCAACAAACATATGAAAAAAATCCCATTATCACTGATCATTAGAGAAATGCAAATAAAAACCACAATGAGATACCATCTCACACCAGTCAGAATGGCTATAATTAAATGTCAAAAAATTACAGATGCTAGTGAGGTTGCAGGGGAAAAAAAAAACGCTTATGCACTGTTGGTGGGAGTTCAAATTAGTTCAACCATTGTGGAAAGCAGTGTGATGATTCCCCACAGAACTAAAAATAGAACTACCATTTCACCCAACAATCTCATTATTGAGTATATACCCAAAGGAATATATGTCATTCTATCATAAAGACACATGCATGCATATATTCACAGCAACACAATTCACAATCGCAAAGATTTGGAGTCAATCTAAGTGCCCATCAATGTTAGACTGGATAGAGAAAATGTGGTACATATACACCATGGAATACTATGTAGTCATAAAAAAGAATGAGATCATGTCTTTTGCAGGAACATGGATGGAGCTGGAGGCCATGATGCTTAAACTAATGCAGGAACAGAAAACCAAATCCCACATGTTCAAAACCAAATACCACATAATTGGGAGCTAAATGATGAGAACACATGGACACAAAGAGGGGAACAACACACACTGGGGCCTACTTGAGGATGAACGGTGGGAGGAGAGACAGGATCAGGAAAAATAACTATTGGGTACTAGGCTCAGTATCTGGGTGATGAAACAATCTATTTTCCTACATAACAAACTTTCACATGCACCCCTTAATCTAAAATATAAGATTTTTAAAAAAAGAAAATATGAGCAATAGCATACAATTTGGGTTGAGATAAGGAGAAAGAAAACATGCTTTGCTTACAAGATTTTGTTGGAAAACTGCAAAAAAAAATCTTTTACAAAATTGGTAAACATTTTTTTAAAAAAATCAACACCACAATCCTTAAATGCTTTAGTCAAAATACTTGTCAAGTGAGTAAAAAAAACCAAATTAGTTGATCTTGCCTCTCCCCAGATTTTAGGTTCTATCTACACAGGAACTGAGCAATAGATCTTATGTTATGACTTATTTTGGTAAAATAAATGGTCAGCGTAGCAAGAAAATGAGTTTAATTGAAGTTTTTCCTGCCAAAGATTGTAGGTTCCCTCGTTTATAGATACTGTATCATGGAATTTACTTTAGGTAGTTTTTTTTTTTTTTCCTTCTCTGTCTCTGAAAAGACCTTGCATAGTAGTAGGCTTATTTTGGCTTAGTGCTTGTCAGCCCTGACTTGATTACTCGTTAGAGTAACCTGGAAAGCTTTAAAAATACTGAGGCCAGGCCCCTCTGCACAGATTATATTGAATTGAACTGTGATGGGGCTAGAGAATTAGGATGTTTTCTGAAGCAGCTGGACTTGTGAGTCACTGGTAGCCGCACAAAAATATTATTTATTACATGCAGTTGTTATTAAATTTTTGTCTGAATTTCTGACCAGTTTTGATAAAGTATTTCATCCAGTACCCCATGTGCATACAGACTCACTTGTCTACTATAAGAGGAAAGTATTGTGTGACATGTTTTCATGAGTCCCTCACATTTCTGCACACTTTACGAGCAGACACAGACTGCCCTTTGTTTTGACCATCTTTTCAAGCATGTTGGTATCTCCTTCTGGAACAAAGACTAGGCATAGTTAGGGATCTTTACAAGGGATTTGCATTCCCTGAGCTCAAGGCTCCTATCCCATAATGCATGTGCATGCATCCATCTGAGTCCATCCATGTCCTTCCCGTGGGACTCCATGGCAAGGACAACTGATACCCTGTTGCTTATGCTGTTTGTTGGTCCATAAATAATAATGTTACTGACTGGGTGTGGTGGCTCACGCCTGTAATCCCAGCACTTTGGGAGGTTCAGGCAGGCAGATCACAAGGTCAGGAGATCGAGACCATCCTGGCTAACATGGTGAAATCCTGTCTGTACTAAAAATACAAAAAATTAGCTGGGCGTGGTGGTGGCGCCTGTAGTCCCAGCTACTCAGCAGGCTGAGGCAGGAGAATGGTGTGAACCTGGGAGGCAGAGCTTGCAGTGAGCCGAGATCATGCCACTGCACTCTAGCCTGGGCGACAGAGCAAGACTCCATCTCAAAAAAGTAAATAAATAAAATAAAATAATAAAATAATAACAATAATAATAACGTTCTTTGTCTCTGACCTGGGAGTCTTATTTCTTTTGGCAGCATCCATGAGAGTGGCAGGCCAACTTGTTAGATTGTAAGTAGTATAAAATTTCAGACCCTTTACTGTTCTTGCCAGGAAGATGAGTGTTAAATTGGATTAACACTTTGAAAATAAATGCAGAGAAACAATGTCTGGGAATAACTGTTAAAAAGACATAATATATGAGGATCTCTGGGGTGTCCCACTTGGTAGAGCTGTAAGGTAACAGGGTGAATGTATCTTCTGAAAAGCCACAGCTTGCCTGTGATGCCACATTACAGGAAGTCATCGCATTTTGCAGGTATTTTGCATTTACGTTTTCTCGCAGCTGAAGGAATAATCGCTGTCTGGAGGTCTTAAAAAATAGATAATTGTCTCTAATACTATATCTTTACTGTTTACGTTTCTTGTTATAGAACATCTACATGTCCAAGTGTGGTGGCTCACACCTGTAATCCCAGCAGTTTGAGAGGTCAAGGTGGGAGGATCACTTGAGCCCAAGAGTTCAAGACCAGCCTGGGCAACATAGTGAGACTCCACCTCTACAAAGAAAAAAAAAATTAGCCAGGCATGGTGGCATGCACCTGTCGTTCCAGCTACTCAGGAGTCTGAGGTGGGAGGATCACTGGAGCCTGGGAAGTTGAGGCTGCAATGGGTGTGATTGCACCTTTGCACTACAGATTACAGACTGGGACACAGAATGAGACCCCATCTCCAAAAAAAAAAAAAAAAGAAAATCTACAAAAATATGTGTTTCTGTGGACTAGCTAAATATATTAGTGTTATATTATTAGGGAAATTTGATGAGTTAAACCAACTATTTAAATGCCATAACTAAAGGCCACATCACATCTTTACAGTGTAGTTTTAAACTAGACCATCCAGTTTCTAATGAAGAGACAACTCCGTCAGTTCCGACATGAGCCCAAACAAAACTTCATCCCCCCATGAAGTGGATTACAGATATGCACACACATCAGCAAGGGAAGCATGACAACAGTTCATTTAATGCTCTTATATGCAACCCTATATTGTATTCTGAACACAATGAAAATAAGATGTGGGCCAAGCATGGTGGCTTATGCCTGTAATCCCAGCACTTCGGGAGACCAAGATGGGAGAATCACTTGAGCTCAGGAGTTTGAGACCTGCCTGAGCAACATAGTGAGATCTTGTCTCTGAAAAAATATATTCTTTTAAGTGAAAAAAAAAAAAATAAGATGAGATGTCTGCCCTTCAGCATATAATAATAATTATTTTAGAGCATCTATTCTACACCAGACATTGTGACTAAATGCCATACAAGACACTGTTATAATTTCCAATGTACATATGGTAGGGCTGAAGTTTAGGAAGTTTAGCTTGTTCAAATGAGAACACATGGACACAGGGAGGGGAACATCACACATCAGGGCCTGTAGGGGGATGAGGGACAAGAGGAGGGAGAGCATTAGGACAAATACCTAATGCATGCGGGGCTTATAACCTAGATGGTGGGCTGATAGGTTCAGCAAACCACCATGGCACATGTATACCTATGTAACAAACCTGCACATTCTGCACATGTATCCCAGAAGTTAAAAATAAAATAAAATTAAAAAGTTTAGCTTGTTCAGCATCCCATAGTAAGACACTGAGATGCAGGACTCAGGCTCTTAACTGCACGACATCCTATTACACAGATGCTACTTGAAGAAACAGATCAGCCCACCTACCTGACTGTCACCTTATAAATGAAACAGCCCTGTGAGCACACCTCAATGCAATCTCAGAAGATCCTCCCAAGCTATTTCACTTATTTACAAGGGAAATGGGAAATTGTTGCTGTAGCTGACAATATATTTATTGAAAACATTAGAGTGGAAGAAGTAAAGTACAAGTGAATTTGACATTTCAGAACATTTTGGCTTTTTGTCAAAGGTATTTGAAATTGCAAATGAGGCTTTGGCAGTTACTGAAAAGATGTATCAGCTGAGTTCAGGAGATGAGTTTTGGGGTCAATCTTGAATTCTCTTCCTAGGGAAGATCTGTGTTGGTGAAGCATAGAGTTTGCAAAGGCATTCCTCTGAATTTGTGCTATTTATACAGAAGAGCTCTCCTTTCCTGTGGATTTCATCTACACGATTGGAAAAATTGCCTCTTTATTCGAAATAATCTTTGTGAAATTATATTTTCCAATATATAATAAAAGAGGTGAATCTGGGAAAAGTGTGTAGTAAAAAATTTGACTTGGACATGCCATTAGGTTAAAAGTTTGAATTAGGATTTATTTTAAAGATTCAGCATGGCAAAGAGGAAAGTGGCCAACTTTAGGATCTATAAATCTGATGTTGAATACTGGCCTGGCCTCGATCTCATGCAATGACCTTGAAGGTTTCTTATGAAAAGAGAACTCTTGTTAGTGCCTGGTATTTGGCTTTTACTCACAAGCTGATCACTGTTGCTCTATTTGTCACTGAGATTTTCACGGTGATAGTGAGGTAATGACGGTGATAATGAGGATAAATTTCTTAAATATCTCAGAAATGGAAGAAAATATTACAAGCATTGAATTACAAATGTGTGCCTATTGAGCTTATGCAAGAATAAGGCAGAACTTTCCCTCAAGGTGCATGAGTATTATTGAAGAAATAATACAGACAGAGAATTACAAACATCGACTATATGATAAACTTTTGAAGAGCACCTTGCGAATAGATCCAAAGGACGGTTGGGTTTTTGCTAGAAGGATTCATACTCATTTGAACAACTCAATGGAGTATAAATAATTGAAATAAAATACCTTAAAAATGTTTATTCAATTACCAAAGCCAGTCTTATAAATTATAACACAGAAAAATAGACATATTTTTATTTGGGTATATTGTGTCTTGCCTTTAGGATGTTATAATGAGGTATCACATTTAAACATAAGGCTGACATAAAACGTCAAAACAGATATATGAGGGATATGACTAAAAGTTGTTCTTTCCAAATATAGGTGCACAACTCAAAAATGTCTAACTTATAAGAACTTTCCATCTGTATGAGATTAACCAGTTAACTTGTTATCATACCTAGTGAGTACACTCCTGGTATAGTTAACTTTTAAAACAGCTGAACTTTATAATACATGATTATGAGTAGACAATATTTCAGAGATCCTAAAAAGCTTGTTTAAAATGTCTCTTTTGATTAGAATGAAAGATAAACAGTGACAGATGATGCCTATTGTCTCCACGGTAATTACACTAATTAAAAGTAACATTGGGCCAGGCACCGTGGCTCACGCCTGTAATCCCAGCACTTTGGGAGGCCGAGGCAGCTGGATCACGAGGTCAGGAGATAGAGACCATCCTCGCTAACACTGTGATGAAACCCCGTCTCTACTAAAAATACAAAAAATCAGCTGGGCGTGGTGGTGGCGGGCACCTGTAGTCCCAGCTACTCAGGAGGCTGAGGCAGGAGAATGGTGTGACCTCAGGAGGCAGAGCTTGCAGTGAGCTAAGATCGTGCCAATGCACTCTAGCCTGGGCGACAGAGCAAAACTCTGTCTCGAAAAAAAAAAAAGAGTTAATGTTTAGCTTTTAACTTTCACCATATATATATATATATATATATACATTTTTTTTTTAAACGGAGTCTTGCTCTGTCACCAGGCTGAAGTGCAGTGGTGTGATCTTGACTCAGGACAACCTCCACCTCCTGGGTTCAAGTGATCCTCCTGCCTCAGCCTCCTGAGTAGCTGGGACTACAGGCACACACCACCACACTGAGCTAATTTTTGTATTTTTAGTGGCGATGGGGTTTCACCATGTTGGCTAGGATGGTCTCAATCTCTTGACCTCATGATCTGCCCGCCTCAGCCTCCCAAAGTGCTGGGATTACAGGCATGAGCCATTACGCCAGTCCCCACAATAAGATTTTTGAGCTCACAACAATATAATAGAGCTGGAAGATGAGCTCTGTTGAGGGAGAAAAGGGTACGCCAAATTCCTGATATGGCTTGCATATTATAAGCCAACTCAGGCTGGCTCAAAGGTGAGAGTCTTGTTCTGAGCCAGAAGGTGGAAGGTGTGAGACAGACATAGAAATGAAGGTGTGTCCTCTCTGCAGAGGAAGGATAGGGCAGTATTAGAGGAGACATGGCTATGCTGTGTAGCTGCCTGGACTTTGAGAAAGACCTCATGC